>NC_073383.1:35059860-35659860 GCF_028641065.1 Leucoraja erinaceus
CTTCTGTCACTGGAGAATTTACAGGTTCTTATTCTGATTATTGCTTGATCTCACAAAGATCTCTCAAAATGATTCAGGGGTCTGACATTTCAACTTGGGCCTGGTTGTAACTGGTCTCTGCCCGCACTAGATCTTACTCTCAAAATTAGAAAATTCAATTTAAAGTTATACCTGATTTCAGGTAAGTAAGATCAGCGTGCTTATGTGAAGCTTACCAAACCAGCACGGCAATAACACACAGTCTCCAAATAGCAATCTGCACCATTTTATTGAAAATGATTTTTTTAAATAGAGAACATCTTGGAACTTGATACATAAGACTTTATAAATACAAGTAAAAACATAATGCTGGGAACATTTGAAGGTCAGGCAGCATCATTACTTACAATCACAAAACTGTCCTCTGTACAAATCATGGAGTGTGACCTTTAAATACACATAGAAGGACATTAAGCATAGTCACCCTTAACAAACAGCCCATGTTAAGCAATAGATATATAAGCAATATAAAAGCCTACTCTTGCTATTAACCCCCCCCCCCACCACCACGTCACCTGCCACCTAAACAAAGCAGCATTTGTATCCTGAGCAATAGCAGCCCCATGGCATGGATTGTAGTCTATAGCTTGGTAATCTTGGTGAACTGTTTGCTCTGTGTACATACAGCATCACTCACAAGGATCAGCCTGTAGTGAAGTGCTAGCTCTTCCGTGATATATCTCCATAGTCCCCCAGTCAATCCCTGAAGACACCAAATCATGGGAAGGATTTCTAGATCAATTCAGAGTGGGAATTAGTGTTGGGCAAATTCCAGATTGGTCAAGGGTGGTAATTTCTGAACTGCAAGTTGTACTGAAACGGCAGGGAATGTATAGCGTTATACTGCTTCTTCATTAGCTTTCATCATCATTTTGTCGGTGTCATCCTATTTTCTGAATTCCGAACTAAAATAATATAGTTGAAAATTATTTACATCTTATTTCATTTCTTGCTTGATTCTGTTTAAACTGTGACGGGTAGACTGCAGCCCATATCTTACAATATCAAAGCTTCATCTTGGTGAAATGTAACTGCACGCACATATTTCTCCTATTCATCGCTATTGCTTTATTCAGTAGTTGCACAAAAGATTTTTGGTTGTTCTGATATCCATTCTGTGCTCCCTACCTCCCCCTGGTGGGCGCCATATGCTCATACACAGGATTCACATTGACAGTCTTCATTTTGCTCTGCAAAATAGAGACATTTACAAAATGATTATTAAAATACATCCAGTATGTAGTTCAAGAAAAACATTAATCTTTGTTATTGTATCGTCTTCAGATGAGGGGGACAATCTCATCAGGGCGGGAGGCAAAGTAAAGTAGGAACATAATTAAAGAAGGTACACAAAATTGCTGGAGAAACTCAGCGGGTGCAGCAGCATCTATGGAGTGAAGGAAATAGGCAACGTTTCGGGCCGAAACCCTTCCTCAGTCTGAAGAAGGGTTTCGGCCCGAAACGTTGCCTATTTCCTTCGCTCCATAGATGCTGCTGCACCCGCTGAGTTTCTCCAGCAATTTTGTGTACCTTCGATTTTCCAGCATCTGCAGTTCCTTCTTGAACAACATAATTAAAGATCTTGTTGCAGAGAACCCTACAAGTGGTGGAGAAAAGTGATGCATCAAATTATTTGACTAGGAGCCAGAAATCAGAGAAACACTTGGTGAATGGGTTTTGATTCAAAGCAGCAGTAATTTGGATAAATTCAAGATGTAAAGGCAGATGGAAAACACTGCAATAGTTGTGTCTGGTGGTAATGGAAAATGGAAGTTGTTTCCTGAGGATTGGGGCAATTGTTATGTTGGGCAGTTTAACGGAGGCAGAAACAAGAGTTGAGATAACATGGTTCATTAGATTCCTGAGTCCAGGCAACCAGACATGCAGGGCAAGGGACGGAATCAGAATGAGAAAACTGTTGGTGATCGGGGGGTGAAGACAATGGGTTTGTGTTGCCAAATGTGAACTGGTGTAGAGGGTTTACATCAGGCATGGTGAGTGAAACAAATCCACAATTATGTATCACAATCTTTGTAAAATGGCACCCTCACCAATAAGGCAGATGTTTCCAGTAAGGACTTGGGAAAAGAGGAGAGAAATCTCTCTCCTCAGTGCATTACCCTTTCACCCCTTTTCTTTCCTCTTACCACTGACTATCAACTTTGTTGCCATCTCTATGGGTGGGTGGGGTTGAGCACCATGGGAAAATCTGGGAAATGGTCTGTAAGTAGCATTACTGATCTTCGTCTGTGAAGGGGTAAGGGGTTGACGGAGGAGCAGCTTGGCCAATGATAACCTCAATCTTTGGCCTCCACCCTTCAGTGGATGGAGAAATAATTACACAGGAGATTGGTTCCTAACCAAAGCATCACAGGGATAAAAAACGCAGGGAAGTGGGGAATAACAGCTGTAGGCAATTACAGGCAAAAGACTTTAAAATTTCCAGCATGTACACATTTGGCATGCTCCGGTCTAAATTGGTGGCAGTGCCCAATATCTGTCAAATGGGGATGGATAAGGTTGGAATTGGAATTCTAATAGGAAGGATGCAATTGTAGACTCTCATAGGGCTGGAAACAGGCCAACTCCAGACTACTATTTTCACAAATAATTAAACCCCCTGCTAACAATAATCAAACCTTCTGACACTGTTAACGTAGAAAGTCATGTTTTAACCAAATAAAAATAATCCAGGAATGGTTAGAAACATAGAAACATGTTCATAGAAACAAGGTCATTCGGCCCTTCGAGCCAGCACTGCCATTCAATATGATCATAGCTAATCATCTAAAATCAGTACCCTGTTGCTTCTTTTTTCCCATATCCCTTGATTCCTTTAGCCCTTAGCCCTAAGAGCTAAATCTAACTCTCTCTTGAAACCTTAAGAGCTAAATCTCTCTCTTGAAATCATGTTGATCGTGGGTTCACAAATCCATCCCAGGAAAGGAGGCCAGGGGTGTAGTGTTCAACACTGGGTGAGAACATGGTGAAGAGTTCCAGAGATTAATGCTGGAACAGCACACTGGTGAAGAGTTGCAGAGGCTGACGCTGGGTATCCTCTACCACAGTTGATAGACAGCATGGAATTGAAGCAATGTACAATTTGCTCCACTGAGAATCAGACAATACTGAGCATTGATATTCTGTTTCTCTATTTGCAGTTGCTGCTTGAACTGATAAGTATCTCTTGATTTTCTGTTCTCACGTTTGAAGCTGTACGGTGTTGGTTCCTGGTAAAAGTCCTGTCTCAGTTCATCTCTGCTTATGCCAGTGATCACAGTAAAGTTTGCTTTGTTACTTACTTTAGTAGTCAGAAAAAATATGTTGATCATGCACAATGTAAGCACTGGGATTAGAATTCCCATGATCAGCAAGAATGAAAACCGAGGGCCTGAAACACAAGAAAAATTCATGGATTATAAAACATGATGATAGTTTATCATCCCAGCAGTTTGAAGGCAAGACGACTCTGATCCTTGCTTCAGCATTCCCTCTTAAGGCCAAGTGCCTGACAAATGCCAGAGTTGTCCTCAAAGTGTGCAGTATTCGTACTGAATTAACAAAGACAATCAGGGAATTCATTTAGCAGAGAGAGGTACATCGCTACCTTCAGGAATAAAATTCCCCAGAGCAAAAAGAAACAACTTTACTATTGGGACTAAGCAGTTCAGAAATAGGATCGGGAAACACTATTCCCAGATGCTGGATAGAGTAAATAGGGAACTTGTTTATAACTGACTATGGATACTGGGACAAATACTATTTTACAGACTGAGATTTGTGGACATTGGAGTGTTTTGGGATAAAAATGCTAAATGGAGTTGTGATGCAGAAGAAGCATTATTTCATTGAGAGGCAAGTTAGATTCCCATCTAAAAAATGGTCCCAACCCGAAAAGTCGTCTGTACATTCCTTCTACAGATGCAGCCTGACCCGTTGAGTTTCTCCAGCATTTTGTCTATGTACAATATTGCAGCATCTGCAGTCTTCTTCTCTCTCTCTCTCTCTCTCTCTCTCTCTCTCTCTCTCTCTCTCTCTCTCTCTCTTCCTTTATTTCCTCCTATGTGAAGTGGTTTGAATTAAGTTCACTTTTGTAGAAAACAATTTGTACAGATCAAATTTCCATAAAAAGCAACGATTAACTATCACAAATAATTTGCTTTGTGATATTGTGTGTGGAATAAATGTAGGCCAGTACCCACAAGGAACTGCAGACGCTGGTTTACAAAAAACCCACAAAGCGCTGGAGTAACTCAGCGGCTCGGGCAGCATGTCTGAAGGACATGGATAGGAGAAGTATAGGTTCAGAACTTTTCTTTTCCTTGGTCACTGTTGCATATCTTTGATTCATTGTTCTTTATCTCAACATCATTGTCTATATCTCTCATTTCCCTTATCCCTAACCAGTCTGAAGAAGGGTCTCGACCCGAAAAGTCAGCCATTCCTTCTCTACAGAGCTGTTGCCTGTCCCGCTGAGTTACTCCAGCTTTTTGTCTATCTTAACCAAAAACAATATTAATTAGAAAATGTCCTCACATTTCATGTCCTTTGAACTCGGATAGATGAAGGTCCCACTTCCCTCACTGGATTCAAAAGGTGGCGGGTATAACAACTCAATCTTGCAGAAATAAATATCAATCATCGAAGAGTGCAGTCCAGATATGATGACGGAGATTTTATTTGGTATTCGTTGAAACTGACAATTAAGTTGCCCATAGGAGGTTATATATAGTTCGGTTGAAGATATTACACCACGGCAAACTTCAGATTTGTTCAAGCCTTTAAGAATTGTTAACGCTAGTTCAGCAACATCGTCGGAACTGTGCTCACATTCCAGAGCAAATTCGTTCATGTTTGAAACTCCCAGACATCTAGGCTGAGAGACATTTAGTCCCACTGTAAGGAAAGAAAAAAAGGATAAGCAATCACTATATGAATTTGTTATGCTCAATACAAGCTGGTGGTATCATGGGTAGTGCTGCTGCCTCACAGCCTGTCACCTGGGTTTGATCCTGCCTTTTGGTGGAGTTTACACGTTTTCCAAGTGCTCTGGTTTCCTTCTACATCCCGAAAATATACTGGTTGATTAATTGTCCACTATAAATGACCTCTTAGTGTATGTAAGGAAGACATAAATAATTTGCCGGAAATAGCAGGGGACCGCGGGTCAAAGGAGTTGGAGGAATTGAGTGAAATCCAGGTTAGCCGGGAAGTCGTGTTGGGTAAATTGAATGGATTAAAGGCCGATAAATCCCCAGGGCCAGATAGGCTGCATCCCAGAGTACTTAAGGAAGTAGCTCCAGAAATAGTGGATGCATTAGTAATAATCTTTCAAAACTCTTTAGATTCTGGAGTAGTTCCTGAGGATTGGCGGGTAGCAAACGTAACCCCACTTTTTAAGAAGGGAGGGAGAGAGAAAACAGGGAATTACAGACCAGTTAGTCTAACATCGATAGTGGGAAAACTGCTAGAGTCAGTTATTAAAGATGGGATAGCAGCACATTTGGAAAGTGGTGAAATCATTGGACAAAGTCAGCATGGATTTACGAAATCATTATATCTTATAGAATTTTTCGAGGATGTAACTAGTAGCGTGGATAGGGGAGAACTAGTGGATGTGGTGTATCTGGACTTCCAGAAGGCTTTCGACAAGGTCCCACATAAGAGATTAGTATACAAACTTAAAGTACACGGCATTGGGGGTTCAGTATTGATATGGATAGAGAACTGGCTGGCAAACAGGAAGCAAAGAGTAGGAGTAAACGGGTCCTTTTCACAATGGCAGGCAGTGACTAGTGGGGTACCCCAAGGCTCAGTACTGGGACCCCAGCTATTTACAATATATATTAATGATCTGGATGAGGGAATTGAAGGCAATATCTCCAAGTTTGCGGATGACACTAAGCTGGGGGGCAGTGTTAGCTGTGAGGAGGATGCTAGGAGACTGCAAGGTGACTTGGATAGGCTGGGTGAGTGGGCAAATGTTTGGCAGATGCAGTATAATGTGGATAGATGTGAGGTTATCCATTTTGGTGGCAAAAACAGGAAAGCAGACTATTATCTAAATGGTGGCCGACTAGTAAAAGGGGAGATGCAGCGAGACCTGGGTGTCATGGTACACCAGTCATTGAAAGTAGGCATGCAGGTGCAGCAGGCAGTGAAGAAAGCGAATGGTATGTTAGGGGTTGGACAGACTAGATGCAGGAAGATTGTTCCCGATGTTAGGGAAGTCCAGGACAAGGGGTCACAGCTTAAGGATAAGGGGGAAATCCTTTAAAACCGAGATGAGAAGAACTTTTTTCACACAGAGAGTGGTGAATCTCTGGAACTCTCTGCCACAGAGGGTAGTTGAGGCCAGTTCATTGGCTATATTTAAGAGGGAGTTAGATGTGGCCCTTGTGGCTAAGGGGATCAGGGGGTATGGAGAGAAGGCAGGTACGGGATACTGAGTTGGATGATCAGCCATGATCATATTGAATGGCGGTGCAGGCTCGAAGGGCCGAATGGCCTACTACTGCACCTAATTTCTATGTTTCTATGTTTCTTTCATAGCAAAAGGATTTGAGTATAGGAGCAGGGAGGTTCTACTGCAGTTGTACATGGTCTTGGTGAGACCACACCTGGAGTATTGCGGACAGTTTTGGTCTCCAAATCTGGAGTATTGCGGACAGTTTTGGTCTCCAAACAGAGAAGGTTCACGAGTGGTGAATCTGTGGAATTCTCTGCCACAAAAGGGAGTTGAGGCCACAGTTCATTGGCTATATTTAAGAGGGAGTTAGATGTGGCCCTTGTGGCTAAGGGGATCAGAGGGTATGAAGAGAAGGCAGGTACGGGATACTGGATCATATTGAATAGTGCAGGCTTTGGCCTACTCTCTAGAATTTTAGGAGTTTCTATTGAGAGGGGATGGCTTAGTAGAACAGGCTTACAAAATGATCTTAAGGGGTTGGTGACATGCCATGGCAAGTAACTAACACATCACTTGTTTATAACTGTTCAGACCATGATTTTACACGCATATTACAAGCTGAGAGTTATACAGCTCACCTGATTTTTCTCTTAACATTAATAAACACCACCTGGGCAAGGAATAAAGTTTGAGGCTGAACTGAACCTGTTGGGCTGTTTAAATAAATCTGGTCAATCCGTCAGCTTTAAAAAGTTCAGTGTGTGGAGTGAGGGAGTGAGAGGTACTAAAAGGGAATCTGCTAATGGTCTGGTGCAAAACCAGCGTTACAGGATGCCCACAGCTGGGGTGGTGCATTGTGCAGTGACCACAACCTGAGACCAGTCCTGCACTACAATCTACCGAATTGATGACTGACGGACTATCTTTGGTTGGACTTTGCTGGCTTTATCTTGCACTAAACGTTATTCACATTATTCCCTTTATCATGTATCTGTACACTGTGGATGGCCCGATTGTTACAATGACTTTCCACTGACTGGTTAGCACGCAACAAAAGTTTTCACCGTACCTCAGTACACGTGACAATAAACTAAACTCAAACTCATGAGTGAACAACAAAGTTTCATATGTCGGCACTGGGTCTTCTTTCATGAAAATACTGAGAGAAGCAGAGGCGAGAATGAAGATATCGCCTGGACTGGGGATCTTGGTGATTAGGAGAGACTGTAAGTTTTTGGAACGGAGGAGGCTGAAGTGAGATGACAGAATAATGAGAAGTGCGGATGGGGACTTCTTGGCCACATTATTTTCCCTATCTGACAGATCAATAATTGCGCTGGGGTGTCGGGGCAGGGGTGGGGCAAAGATAGAAACATTTTGAGAGGAGTTATGTCAGCTAAAGAACGGTTGGGGTCTGGAACACAGTTCCAGAGAACAGAGGCAGCAACTGCTGCAGGGAGAATAAAAAAGGACAATGAGCTCTCAGTGTGGTCTCCATGCCACTTCACTTCCATGCTATGACTTAATGACTCTCTAGAGTATATTTTCGAGCTCTTGAAGCCAAAGCCAAAAGCAGTCGTAATAAACCGTTGAGACCCAGAGCACACTAGAACCCGAGACCCCTTTGCGGCATTTTCCTTCAGTCTAGGATGCCTTGCAAGCACCTGTAGCAAAGCCCTGCAGACTCTCCAGGCAGGCCGCAACAATGAAACTGCCCAAACATTAACAATCCTATTCTCTAGACTTGTGATAGCATGAGTTACTGATGTCCCAGCAGTGAAGCTATAACCTGGCATTCAAATTTCCCATGTCAAAAGACATTTGGACAAGTATATGGATAGCAAGGGTTAAGAGAGTTAGGGGCCAAATGCAGACAAAGGGGACGAGCCCTGAATGCCAACTTGGTCAGCATGGACAAGTTGGGCCGAAAGGCCTGCTTCCATGCCGCACAGCTCTATGACTCAATGAGTCTCTGAGTCAAGTGAGACCAGGTCAGCAGGGGACATGTTCACACTACCATCAGAATGGGTGGGTCTGGGGAGAAGCTGCAAGCAGCAATGTCAGGTGCAAGACCTGGCCAAAGAAGAGTTTGTGCACTTCACTTCAGAGCTCGACAAACATCAGATAACAATCAGATTTGAATCTTAACCACAGCTCATCATTTTATGTACATTTTTGTCAGCGCCCACAATTACTCCCACCATTAATGAAAATATCTTAAAACCTGGAGTTGTGGGAAACCTGAAACAAGGACACAAAATGGAAACACTCTGTCAGGCAGCATCATTGGGAAGAGACGTTTTTGATCACAAACGTTAACTGTTTCTCCTTCCATACAGTAGATGCTACACTGTGAAAGTGTGGCATTGAGCAAAAGCAGATAGTTTCACTCAGAATTGAACCAAGAAGAGACACCTGGTAGAACACCTGGTAGAAAGACGCAGAGAGAACAAGGGGGAGGGTGCAGAGGTGCATTTGATCTGTCATCTCTGCATTAGCTTTGGAAAATGCAACAGGCTCTTTGTCTCTGTGGTGGAAGTGTGATAAGGACAAAGAAACTGTTTTTTGCTTATGTGAGAAAAATTGAGGAGAAATCCCCTGCTTTCAGTAAATGAAATTGAGGAAAAATCCCCTGCTTTCATGAAATCCTTCACACCTCAAGAGAACGAGAACATGGGCTGAGTATAACATTGTGTTAGAAAAAAAGCACCATTAACAGGGCAGCGCAGAACCAGTTTTATGTACCCACCTGGAGTTGGTGTGCCAGTCTTTTTATAAATTTGTCCTGGAACCTGCATCAGGAGCAGGATTGCCACCCACGGAAACAAGTTTGACACCCGTTCACGGCCCCCTGACCTTGGGTGGGAGCCGAGTATGCACATGCTGAATGCCTGGTGATAGCACTTCTACCACTGAGTCAAAGACAATAGGCAATAGGTGCAGGAGTAGGCCATTCGGCCCTTCGAGCCAGCACCGCCATTCAATATGATCATGGCTGATCATCCACCATCAGTACCCTGTTCCTGACTTCTCCCCATATCCCCTGACTCCGCTATCTTTAAGAGCCCTATCTAGCTCAAGAGTCTGTTTAGTTTCCCACCTCTACCCGTCAGCAGCCTCTCAACACTCTGACAGGGGGGAAGATAGCAGTGGGCTGTTGGCTTCTTGTAAACTCACTGAGCTCACCCACAGACTATCAGCCACAGATAAAAACAACACCTGCCAGTCAGCAACACTGAAAACATGAGTGGTAGGTTTCGGCAGCAGACATTGAATGAAAGTCTGCAAAGGAAATACAGTAGGTAATGGAATCTGAAATAAAACAGAACATTCTGGGAACATCAGCGGGTCAGACAGCATCTGTCGAAAGAGAAAAATAAGTAAATTTTCAAGTCTAATGAAGAGATCCTCCAGACTCACTGTATATCCAAACGTTCCATCAGTTACATTGTGCTGACTGCCCACAACTGGTTTCTTGAGCTGAGAGGCAACGACATTTTCTGATTGTGCACATCCATTGACTAATTCAGCAAATAAAGTTGTATTATCATCTCAGAGCATTTTGTTTACTTCAGAAACAACACAGCAACAATTTTCCAGATCGTTAGAAATTTTTCTTTCTTGCATGAATTGGAGGTCGGGGTGGAGATGGGCACTGTTACATACAACTAATTTCTCTGTGTATAGCTGCCTTTTCCACAGTCCCTCTCATTGAGTCCAAGTGTAGTGTTTTCCTTGTTACAATAATGTCTAGACTTCATTTTCATCCCAGTGCCGAAATGTTTAATTTTTTTTCTTGAGACTCTGATCCCAGTCTGGCCAATTTGAAATATATGTTGAATTTTTTTCTTTTGTTGATATATTTGACCTTAAAACAATATTCATTGCAGTGCACAATATAATTTGTCAGCCAAAGATTGATTAAGGTGGTTGACAATAAGAGGAAAGCGTTCAACTTCAGCAGCATAGGCATGGTTTGGAAAATAGGAAAGAAAGAAGGCAAATGGAATTTAATCCAGACAGGTGAGAGCTACACTTATATAATCCAGACCGATGTGAACTAATGCTTTTGATCCAAAGAAGTGTGAGCTCGTATTTTTGTAGTGGTGTAACAAGACAAGAAGTGAATAATAAATGGGAAACTGAGAAGAATGGAAGAATAGTTGGATTTTATACATAACTACATGGAAGGTGGGTATTCAGCCCATTGAGTTCAATCCAGTGCCCAGGCAAGCAATTCCATTGATCCCACAACCCTACTTCTATTTCACTGTAACTCCACAACCTATTCTCTCACAATCCCACCAACTTTCCTTTTATTCTTTATGCAATTCCAATAGCTAACTTACAGTGGATAATTAAGAACACACAATAAAGCTTTTCACTGTACATCAGTACAAGTAACAATAAATAAACTAAACTAAAACTTGTTACTAACCAAGATATCACTGTGATGTGGGAGGAAACCAGAGCACCCTAAGGAAGCACACAGCTTTACAGGAAAAATGTGCAAATTGCACAGAGCACTGGATGTCAGGACCACACCTGGGTATTAGTAACTATGAAGTAGCAGCACAACCCATGACGCCAGTGTCCCAACCTTGGAAATTATGTACAAAGAACTTTAAAAATAACAGATCAATAACGTGGTTAAAATGACATACAGGAGACTTTCCTTTAATGCCCGGGAATAGTATCTGAGAGGTAGGTTTATACAAAATGATTGTCAGAGCACAGTTTAAATATTCCATTCACCACACCACAGAAGAATTGTGATTACACAGAAGAGATTTATACGGACACTTCCAGAACTGTAATATTTAGCTATGAGGAAATGGCAGCAAGAACAAATGAGGCTAAGGAATGATTAAATTGAGGTGTATAAAATGTGACAATACAAAGAGCAAGTACTTCTTTCCTCTTAGCAGAGGGAAATCCCTATTCAGCCGGAGGGTCTTCGGATCCAGAAACCACCACCTGTAAGATGGCAGAGCAGAACCCCGTTTAGACAGCACTATCATTATCTTGGTTTATAACTTTTCTTTGATTCCAAACATTTCACCACTATTTGACTGAATTAGACCACATGCTAGTGAAGTTCATTCACATAAAGAAATGCAGCGCTTCCTCATATTTATGATCTACTGTTCTGTATTCTCTCGCAACTGGAGACTATTTCCCCACATCCATCCTGCGCTCTGTAGTTTTGGGTGATATATTTCTGGATGAGACCAAAGAGTTTGTTCACCCAAGTGTAAGAACTGGAACCAACCAACGTTCATCCCACAAACAACAAAAAAGATTGTGTAAGAAGGAAGGGCAGATGCTGATTTAAGCTGAAGATGGACACAAAAAGCTGGAGTAACTAAGTGGGACAGGCGACATCTCTGGAGAGAAGGAATGGGTGAAGTTTCGAGTTGAGACCTTTTTTTTCTGGTCTCAACCCGAAACGTCATCCATTCCTTCTCTCCAGAGATGCTGCCTGTCCCGTTGAGTTACTCCTGCTTTTTGTGTCCATCTTCAATATAAAAGGATTATCAGGTCAATCCTGGAGTTCGTGGCATTGTTAGAAAATGGTTGAATCCACTGGAATGTGGACATTGCTTTCAATGCTGGCATTTATTGTTCATCCCTACTTACCCCTGAAGGGCAGAGGCAGAATAGGAATGACCACATTGGTAGGTCTGGATTCACACGTGGACCAGACCGACAAGGGGTTATGAATTTCCTTTGCTGAAGGGCAGATATGAAGTTGATGGATTTTTCTGACTAGTTTTGGGGTCCATAGCCATACGTGCCTTGGTAATTTAATACTTTACTTGGAATTTCTTAAATTCTGTGAGAGTATCTGCCCGCACCACCACTCAGTAAGCGAATTCTGTGTGGAAAAATTCCTCCTTGGATCCCATTAAACCTCCTGGCTCTCATCTCTTGTCTCAGACAACCTAGCCATTGGGAAATGTTTTACTATCTACCCCTCATCATTTCATATACTTCTATTATCCCCCCCCCCCCCCCCCCCTCCCCCAGCCTCCTTGCTGCAAGGAAAACAAACCCAGTATTTCCAATCACTCATAATCGCAATGCACCATTTGGGACATTAATTGCTTTAATTTAAATTCCCTAGTGCTATGGCTGAATTTAAACTTGCATCACGAAGTCAATGGTCCAGACACCGCTTGAATCTGTACCTTCTAGATCTTGCTGTGCACCGTGTAATTGTTCGGGAACCCTTTTGACAATCACTGCACCACTTAAATAAATCCAAGGCTATTTGGTGTTAATTGCACCAGGCTTCTAGTCTTCTGCAAGACAGATCCATTGCGTGGAAATCCAAAACAAAACTGCAGACGTTGAAAATGCTGGAAACACTCGCCAGGTCAGTCAATAGAGTGAAATAGAGTCAATGTTTAAGGTGAAAGCTCCGTTTCTCTTTCCACGGATACTGCCGGATCTGCCAAGTGTGTCCAGCATTTTCTTATTTTAATGCTAAGTCTGCGTACCTGTGCTGTCAGGGAGGAATCAGAGGGGATGGGGCAGAGCGGGAGAATTGGTTATTCACACTCCATAACCCCGAGGTTTTCCTCTATCACCCCGCCTGCTCCCCAGTCTAGGCTTGGCAGCGCAGGTACTTTCGACATTAGATATACCTATGTTGGTATGCTAACGAAGTGTCCAGGAGAAGGCAATTCTTACCACTCGGCCTCCCGGTCATGCACATCCAAAGGAAAGCCAGGAGTAGGCAGCGGAGCAGTGCCATCAGTCTGGAGATCAGGGTCCCTGGCGCTGTCTGCTTCAAATGGCAGTGGATATAGCTGAGTCTATGATTTAATAAGGTGATGCGCAGAAAGGAAATAGTTTCGCGCAAGTTACGGAAATTACAGCCTGCAAAGGAAGTATTGATGCTGAGGCTTACAATTCTGTTTCTAACTTACACACCCCTTCACTCACATGCTGCGGTACGTCGCGAGGTTGGACTGAGCCCTCCTCTGTTGAACTGGACCAAATCTATATGAGATGCCCACTGCTCCTCCACTCGCAGCCGGAGCCATGCAAACAAGCAGTTCTGAAGAAGAGGATGTCATGGTTCGAAGTCAAAGGGGTATAATATAAAATGCCACGCAAAAAGACAGTATGATAGGCGATAGGAACAAAATAATGATAGAGAATGACAGAGATAAATATCTGGTAAATAACTGAAGTTGATAGCAAAACAAGAGAAACTAACAGGAAACAGAGGAAAGGAAATGTTTTATAATACTTGATAGATAATTGGAGGGGGATAGAGAATGGAAGAAGGTATGTGACAAACACTTGAAGATGGAAAGAACTAATGTGTAAAACAAGAGTGAAAGAAAGATCTTGACAGAGAGCATGAATATGATAGTCGTTGGCTGCAGAGCGAAAATAAAAATTCACAGAAAGAGAATGTGGTAGAATATATCACAGGAGAGAAAAATAGGCAGTAGCGGTAATAGAATGTGGGAGTATCCGAAGGAGCAGAGTAGAGAAAGAGGAACACAAAGGAGACTAAAATAATGGTGCATTGAAATCCCGTGTTCCTATAAAGCTCACAGGGTAAACAATACACATGACAAATACTGTGATTATTACAATGTCAAAGCAGAAGATCTATACAAAAACTGCAATACAATCTGACGTAGTGCAAAAAAAAAAAACCCCTACTGCAATGACGGTGAAACTGAATGGGGTAGAGTGAAGAGTAGGAGCTTGTGACAGCACTTCTGGGAATGAGTGTGAACGGAATGATACATAGCAGCGGGAAATAGTAAGATTAAATGAGAACTTACCAGTTCGAAGTTTGATCATTATTTTATGAGGAGTACGTTGAGGGAATATGTGAATAACCCCGCTAGGATGCAAGCGTGTCATTCTTCAAAGCAGCGGTGTGAAATCACAGATAACTGTAATGGCTAAACATAGTAAGATTAGAGAAGAAATACCAGTTGAGTATATGATCATGGGTGGGAGCGGAGGGCACGTATTCCCTCAACGTACTCCTCAAAAAATAATGATCAAACTGCGAACTGGTAAGTTCTCGTTTAATCTTACTATTGTACTTCGGAGTCACGTGAGTCACTACGTGAAGATTTCAAAGCTCTGTGATTTCATGCCCTGGAAACGAGTCCATGCCTCACATCTGCCTTATTTACTGTAGGAGGAATTGTGTTAACATAATTTAGACATGATCCGATATTAAAATTCATGAAATTTATTAACACAAATTATAAACCCCTTTTTTATGGGTTAAATTAATTTACAGAACTTAAAATTGTTTCTGCAAACGTTCCAGGTTTCATGACTGGTTTATGGTAAAACAATTGGAATGTTTTTTTTCCCCCCTGACCATCCTGCTGCCTTGAGGATTTGGTCCATTGGTACATCCAACTGCATTGCTGCCGATGTTGCTGCAGCCCTGGTGGAATGAGATTTAAAAACATTAGTATCCACCCCAGCCTGAGTTAGAACCTGTTTCAGCCATCTTGAAATGGTCTGGACCGTCACTCTTTTATGTGGTTGTTTATGGCTGATTAAAAGTGCCTTCTCATTGCCTCAGATGTTTTTTGTTTTCTCCATATATAACGACAAATGTCTGCCTATGCAGAGACGATCATCTGTTGGGTAGTATCTAAATTCTATTTTGAGGCCTGCTGATCCCTGTCTGTTCTGTTTTACTAATTCATAAATATGAAATGTAATATTTTCGGGTGTAGAAGTCATGTTGGCCAGTCTTAGTTCATGTAATGACTGTACTCTCTGAGCCGTGACCAATGCCATTAGCATGACTGTTTTTAATGTCAGTCCGTGTAGGGACAGAGCTGTTGCTGGAGACCAATTCCTGAGCATATTCAGGACAATACTTACATCCCATATTTGGGAGTACCTGGTTCTTGGGGGATTAGTATTAAAAATTCCCCTCATGAGTTTTGTTACCAGTGGGTGAGTCCCAACAGAGTGACACTCTGTTACTTGCCATAGATACGTTGATAAGGCACTTCTGGCACAGTTGATGGCACTGTAACTGAGCCCCTCATCAGAATGGAGGCCTGCCAGGTATTCCAGAACAGACGGGATGTTCATCTCTCTGTAGGTGATGTTGTTATTGTGGCAATACATCTCCCATTTCCTGATATAGACCAGATATTGTTTTTGGGTGGACTGTCTTTGGGCCGCCGAAATCATGTTCACTGTTCGGTCCGTCAGTCCCAGCTGTAGTAGTGGTATTTTTAAACTCTACAAATTAATAAATTTAAATATTTATGGCATGGGTGGCTATCCCTTGTTACGGGATGTACCAACAAGTCTGGTCTATTTGGGATGGTGATACATGGTTCTAAAACCATGTTCAGTATCACTGGGAACCATGGTTGAGTAGGCCAATCGGGTACTATCAAAATACCAGACGCAGAGTCTTGCTGTATTTTCCTTAATACCCGACTGATGAGGCAGAAAGGAGGGAATGCATATACAAACAATTTCCCCCAATGCAGCGAAAATGCATCTGTCACCGCTGCCCAAGGGTCTGGTTCTCATAAGACATAATTTGATAACTGGTGATTAAGCCTGGATGCGAATAGATCGATATCTGGTGTTCCATATCGTGCTGTAATATCAACAAAAACTTTTTTGTTCAACATCCATTCGGTGTTTTCATTAAATTTGCGTGACCTGGTGTCTGCCATTAAATTTAGTTTACCTGGTAGGTAAGTTGCTGATATCCAAATATCTCTCTGAGTACACCATTGCCAAATTGTATTAGCCAGATTGTGACATGATGTCGATATGTTTCCACCCATGTGGTTGATATATGCTACCACGGTGGTATTATCAATCTGTAATCTAACATGCTGGTGGTGTGACCCAGTACAATATGATTTTAGGCCATAAAATGCACCCAACATTTCCAGGTAGTTTATGCCCAGTGTGAGTAATAATGATGCTTCCTGAGCAGTCCATCTACCTCCACAGCTGGAGATGGAATTGGTGGCACCTCAACAAAGTGCACTAGCATCAGTTTGTAGCACCGTTGAAGGGTTTCTGATAATGATTGGATTGTAGGAATGCCATATGTTATCTATCCACCAATTTAGTTCCATTATGGCTTTGATTGGTAGCTTCATCGGTCTGTCAAAATGACCAGCATTAGTTTTGAGAGCTTGTATTTTTGCCCTTTGTAAATTTTGGTAATGTAAAGGTCCAAATTGTGTGGCTGGAAAGGCAGCCACCATTTTGCCAATTACTTTAGCTACCAACCTGATGGATGGTTTACTGATGCCAATGAGGTTTTTGCAAGCCTCTATTAATTCTGTCGCCTTTCCCTTTGGTAATGTCACCAACATGTGAACTGAGTCAATGGTGAACCCCAAATAGTCCATTGTAGCGGAAGGTGTTAATTTAGATTTAAATGGATGGATAATAAACTCCAGTTTTTCAAATAACTGTTTTGTGGCTGTTACAGTTTGTTTGGCCAATTCCAAATTTTTGCCCACAATGAGTATGTCATCTAGATATGCCATGACCATGTGTTCTCGTTTCCGTAGAAATGCTAGGGCTGGTTTCAAAATTTTTGTGAACAGCCTAGGGGCTGATGTTAACCCATTGGTATTGCTCTGTATTGCCAGAGCTTTCCCATCCAGTTGAATTTTAAGAAACATCTGTGGTCACCTCGTATAGGCACTGAATAGTAAGCATCTTTTAAATCAATGCTGGCCATGAAGTAACCTTGGGAAATCAATTGTTTAGCAGTAACAAAGGTTTCCATTTTAAAATGAATGTATTGTACAAATGTATTCAATTTGGTCAGATCTATGATGATGCGACAACCACCATCTTTTTTGTTTTTGGTAAATATATTGGACACAAATTCTAATGGTTCGTGTTGGGATTTTTCAATTACACCTTATGCGTAAAGCCGCTCCAGTTCAGCTTGTGCTTCTGATTTCTCTTTACCCGAAAGTACGAACACTCGGTTCGGAATATGATGAACTGGAGGGCTGTACTTGTGTATAAATTCTATTGTATATCCCTGGATACTGCTTAAAATATAAGTGTCAGTAGTTATCATGCTCCATGCATTCAGAAAGGAGTGTAATCTCCCCCCTACCTCCGTGCTCCCTGTATTTTGTAGGGAACCAGACCCACCTACCTCCATAGTTACCAGTGGCAGGTTCACTTCTTCCTGTAAGTCTCCCGTTGATGTTGAGGCGGTGGATTCTGGGTTTGAGGTTTGGTTGATGTTGGAGGTTCTCTTATCTTCCAAGAATGTCGGCCTGGGCTTTGGCCTAAAAAAGACTCATGTTTATTGTACCGAACCTTCGAGCTTTCACCAGTCGGTCTCCCGGACCATCCTGTTCTACTGGTGGGTGCGTAGGGGTGCTGTCTGTAGTTGTAGTGGATTTTGGATGAAGTCCCTTTAATGAGTCCCAGGGTTTTTGATTCTTCATCGAGCTCTTTTACTTGCTTCGGTAAGTCCCCTCCAAACAGTAGTATTGGTGGTTTTGGGGTCCCAGGTTTGCACAGACCCGCAAATTTTGGATTTAGTGTGGGTCGTATGGCATTCTTTCTGATGTTGTTTAACTCATATTGAGTATTACAAAACAATGCCAGTGCATCCTGTTGGTCTTGGGACATATCTTTTTCATCCACTGTGCGGGCGAATGCTGTTATCCCTGCAGCTAGGAGTTTTAATACTTTCTGGAGTTCAACGTCCATGCTCCTAACTCCTGTTCCAATATGTTTCCATATGCAGGTGTTGACAGCTGGAACATTCAGGGATATGCAGTTTCCCGGTGCCAGATGTCTAGATGTGGTGTCCAATACAGCCTGTTCTTGTAGCTGGTTTAAAGATATATAGTCTATACTGGCAGCAAGCTTTTGCTCCAGGTTATTGCCAGCCTGGTCTGGCTGTATGAAATTGGACACCATGTCCAGCAGATTTTCTCTTTCCTGCACCCCCTGCACACTTGATTTTTCTTCCGAGAACCCCTCTTCAAGGTCAGCCCAGAACTGACCTCCAGTGCTTCCTTCTGATGAAGGAGAGACACTGTGCAGCCCTCCAAGAGGTGCTGCTGTGGGTTTACCATAGGGCCCACAGTGACTCGACTCCATCTCCCGGAGCCTGTCACATTGGAGCAAATGCTCCACACACCGCTCCATCCGGCTCCAGCGCTCACGGTCGTTGGCCGCCCGCGGTTGCTCAGAGTCGGACTCCTCTGAGTCCACGACTTTGTTGGTTTTGTGTCTAGACTTGTCGCCCGGCCGCGGAGTGGATTAGGCCGGTGCGGAGGCAACTTCAGGCACAGCTGATCCCATTATTGGTGATCCAAGTGCCGCTGGCCGCTGCTGGCTGCCCGCTGTTCCACGGTCCGTCACCAGCTTCATCGCAGCCCTTGTTTTCTTTCCTTTGTCCATGTTTCCTACCTGTAGTTGGTATAGGAAACACACATTAACCGCAGAATAATCTTGCCGGCGGGTTCCGGCTTTTTAAACTGCCACTGCGGGGGAACGTCCTTCCACCCCGCCTGACGTTTGCAATGCGTGTAGCGATATGACACGCATACGTCCTAGCGGGGTTCTTCACGTAGTCACTCACGTGACTCCGAAGTAAAATAACCTGTTCTTAGACTCAGAGACATACAGCGTGGAAACAGGTCCTTCGGCCCAACTTGCTCATGCCGACCAACATGCCCCATCTAAACTAGTCCCACCTGCCTAATTTTGGCCCATATCCCTCTAAACCTACCTTTTCCTTGTGCCTGTATAAACCTTTCTTAAATTTTGCGATGGTACCTGTCTCAACTACCTCCTCCAGCAGCTTATTCCACACACCCATTGTCTAAAAAAGCTACCCCTCAGGTTCCCATTAAATAATTCCCCTGTCCTCTGGTTCTCGATTCCCCTACTCTGGGCAAAAGACTGAGCATTTACCCAATCTATTCCTCTCATGATTTTGCACAGCTCAATAAGATCACCCCTCATCCTTCTGTGCTCCAAGGAATAAAGCTCTAGCCTGCTCAACCTCACCTTATAGCTCAGACCTTCGAGTCCTGGCAACATCCTGGTAAATCTTCTCTGAACCCTTTCAAGCTTGGTGACAAAAACTGAACACAATACTCTAAATGTGGCCCCACCTGTTAGATGACCTCCCAACTTTTATACTCACGACTGACAGATGGAGGCTAATGTGCCAAAAGCCTTCTTGACTACCCTATCTGCTTGTGACACCACTTTCAAGGAAGTATGCACATGGACTCCTAGATCCCTCTGCTCCACAACCCTCCCCGCAGCCCTGCCATTCACCGTGTAGGTCCTGCTCATGTTAGATTTCCCGAAAGGTTAGACTACCTCACATTCTCTATTAAATTTCAGCAACCATTCCTCCGCCCACCTGCCCAACTGATCAAGATCCTGCTGTAATAATTGAAAATCATCTTCACTATCAACAAAACCACTCACTTTAGTGTCATCTGCAAACTTGCTAATCATGCCATGTATGTTCTCATCCAAATCATTGATATATATGACAAACAATGGCCCCAGCACCAAACCCTGAGGCACACAAATAGTCAGACTTCCAGTCCATAAATACACCCTTCCACCATCACCCTCTGCTTATGTCATAAGGAATAGGAGTAGAATTAGGCCATTCAGCCCATCAAGTCTACTCTGCCATTCAATCATGGCTGATCTATCTCGTTCTCCTAATCCCATTCTCCTGCCTTCTCCCCATAACCTCTGTCACCTGTAATAATCAAGAATCTATCTATCTCTGCCGTAAAAATATCCACTGACTTGAATTCAATGTCGCAGAATGCTGTAGAGGCCAATGAATATTTTAAAGTATATTTAAGTGTATTTGATTAGTACGAGTGTCAGGGGTTATGAGAGAATGCAGGAGAATGGAGTTATGAGGGGAAGATAGATCAGCCATGATTGAATGGCGGAGTAGACCTGATGGGCCGAATGGCCTAATTTTTCGCCTATCACATATGAACTAAAAAGCACTCAACCATTCCTTCCCCTCATTCTCACTAGTACGCCTACTTGCTCCCACCCACTTTGTTCCACTTGATATAATTCAACTTGCTATTTCACAGCTTTTATGAACCATTGTTTATTCTCCATCTCTAACTTCCTGCAATAATCTATCAACAAGATATCTTCAACAGCAGCTCATCAATGCAGCAACACCCACGTCATCTTATCAGATACATTTCCCTTATCTTATCCATTGTCGCCATCTTCTACAAGTTAAAATTAACTTTTCTCTCTTTCCGTGGGTCAATTGAAACATTAATTCAGCTTTCTCTCACCACAGATGCTGCCTAACCTGCTGAGTGTTTCCAGCATTGTCTGTTTTGTTTCAGATTTCCTACACCTGCATTGCTATTAGCTTTCTGGTATAATGCACATCTTTGCTTCCTAATCTTCAAGTGATGTTGACTTGCATGCAATTTGTGGGGGTGGTTTAACACTTGTTTGTTCGCATAACTCCCTCAAATTCGCTTTATCTATCAGGATTGCTAAAGAGTATAATTTTTTCACAAAACAGTTTGTTTAAACATCTCGCCATATCTCAGAATCGCAGAATGGTTACAACACTTGAGGCCAAAATCCTGATTAACCAACCCAGCGAGTTTCTCTTCCTTCCCTCTCATCATAGCCCTGCATTTTCTTCTCTTTGGAACACTTAGCATTTCCCTTTTTACCACTTTAGCAATGTAGTCCAGATCATAAGCACTTATCACTTCCCCTTGTCTCTTCCAGCTTTCTTTCCCTCCACCATCACAATCAATATAAAGTGTCCAGTTATGAAACATCACCCATCCATGTTGTCTGGAGATGTTACCTGACCCATTGAGTAACTCCAGCACTTTATGCCATTTTTTCAGATTTTTGGTTTTTAATAGCTCCTCAGCACTTAATTAATACTCACCAAAAGTGGTCCCCCTGATAGGGGGCTTTTAAACTAAACCTAACAGCTTTGATTTTTGTGCCTTCTTAGTTATCTCCACCCATAATCAAAAACTCCCCTCACTTGTTTCCACCTATCATCTGTCAGGCTTTGTCCGGCCCCCATCTTTTTTTCCAGCTTTCACTCCCCCCCCTTTTTCTGATCTTTTTCTGCTAAGCCAAGTCTCATATTTTCAAGACGTATCATCTCAGACATGTTTGTAATCCACATTTTGAGAGTTGGGGCAGATGTATGTTTCCAAAATTTGAGTATTAGCTTTTTCGCCATTATCAGACCATAATTGAGGAAACATATTGAGAATCAAGATCTTTGAAATATTGATAGCTCAGAGCAGACTTCTGACGTTCTTAGAATAATCAGTTCCATGTCGGGGTCGTTTTGTTTTTAATGTTTTTGAGAAATTTCAAAAATTCCTCTCCAAAAGTTATGTAATTTTATGCAAGAGGCGAAGGAATCTGTTATAGTTGCTTCTTGAAGGAGACATTTGTCACAAATAGGAGATACATTTGGAAAGATCTTATTCAATTTAGTATTTGAATAGTAGAGTCTGTGCAGTATTTTATATTGAATTAAAGTATGTCTAACGTTAATCGAACAATTGTGTATATATAAAAGGTTTTCTTCCCATCTATCATTTGGAATTTTTAGGCCTAGTTTCTCTTCCCAGTCTCTTCTAATTGCTTCTGATGATGGGATTTCTATATTTAGAAGGGTGTTATACAAATATGATGCTAAGTTGTTTGACTCTGAATTTCTATTCATACATTCCTATAGTATATCTGGCAGCAGAGTTTGGTAGTCATGGGTATGTGTTTTCAGATAGTCTCGATTTTGAAGATATCTGAAATATTGATTACCTTTCAGGTGGTATTTTGATTGTAATTCTTGAAATGAGAGTTCCCATCTGGTAGAGATCTCCAAGTTTTTTTGATTTCTAGTCTTTCCCAATAAGTAAATGTTTTATCTATGATAGATGGCTTGAACAAAGGGTTATTGGCTATTGGTGAGAGAAGAGGTAAATTTCTTAGTTTAAAAGTTGATGTTACTTGTCTCCAGATCCGTAGAGTGCTGTGAATAATTGGATTTTTATCATATAACGTGTTCTTCAAATTTGTTGGGGAGAGAAGAATTGCGCCTATATTAAAAGGCGAGCAATCCTCTCTCTCCATTATTAACCAGTCTACCTGTTGGCATGAGTTATCCAGTCAGTAAATTACATTTTTAATATTTGTTGCACTATAATAATAGCATAAGAAGATGGGGAGAGCCAATCCGCCCATTTCTTTGGGTTTACATAGATGTCGTTTATGAATTCTATGTGTTTTATAATCCCAGATAAAGTTTGTAATCAGAGAATGAAGATTTTTGAAAAAATTCTTAGGAAGGTATATCGGTATTGATTGAAATAAATACAGAATTTGTGGGAGGAAGATCATCTTTATAGCATTTATTCTGCCTATTAGAGACAACGGGAGTGTTTTCCAAAATTGAATAAGAGTGTTTTATTTAGTAACTAAAGGCAGGAAGTTTGCATTGAATAGAGAGGTATATTTTATGGTTACCTGAACACGCAGGTATTTGAATTTTTCCATAGCAATTCTGAAAGGGAATTTTAGAAGGTGTGTCGACTCTTCAGGTTTTATTGCCATAATTTCACTTTTGTTCCAGTTTATTCTATATCCTGAAAAGGAACCGAATTCCTCTATAAGATTTAATATATTTGGAATACTAACTTGAGAGTTGGTGATATATAATAATACATCATCTGCATATAATTATATTTTATTATTGGAGTATTTAGAATTATAGCCGTGAATGTTCGGATGTACTCTTATACTTTCCGCTAGGGGTTCAATCGCAAGGGCAAATAACAGGGGTGATAATGCACATCCCTGTCTATTGCCCCATGGATAACTGGAATTTAGGAGAGAGTATATGGTTATTCAGTATTCTGGCAGTCGGCCTATCATATAAGAGTTTTATCCATGCAATAAAATTTTCTCCCATCTGAAATTTTTGCAGTACTGTGAAAAGATATTTCCATTCTACTTGGTCAAATGCTTTTTCTGCATCTAATGAGATAATTGATAAGTCTTCTTCTTTAGTTCTGTGTGAGTACATTATGTTAAAAAGGCATCTCAAATTATTAAACAAATGTCTCTTGGGTATAAACCCCGTTTGATCCGAGTGTATTAATTTATTAATGTATTTACTTAATCTTCTTGCCAAAGTGTTTGCATACATTTGCTGATCTGTATTTAACAGGGCGATTGCTCTGTATGATCCCGGGTCTTCTAGATCTTTATCTTTTTTGGGTATAAGTGTGATAGTTGATTCAGCTAGTGTTTGTGGTAATGTCTGTTCTTTAAATGGATATGTATAATGGTTGTATAAACGCGGAGAAATTACCTCGTAAAATCTTTTATTAAATTTGTTACTAAACCCGTCTGGTCCTGGTGTTTTACCATTCTTCAGTGAATTGATTGTCTCTTCTATTTCTCTAATTGAAATCTGTGCTCCTAATTCCTCTTGTTCCAGCGGATTAAGTGTTGGAAGTTTACAGTTATCAAGAAAGTTTATAATTTTTCTGCTTTCTATTGATGTTCCGGATGTGTATACGTTTTGATAAAATTGGGCAAATCTTTCATTAATGTCTTTTGGAAGCGTTAGCAATTCACCTTTATCTGATTTGATTTTTAGGATAGTATGGTTTTACAACTTTTCTCAACTGGCGTGCTAAAAGTTTGTGTGGTTTGTCACCAAATTCGAAATTTTCCTGTTTTGTAATTTGAAATAATCTGATAACTCTTGCAGATAGAATTTGATTTAGCTTAAATTTTAATATTGCTATCTTGTTGTGTTTATCTATAGTCGGATCTATCGCGTTTTCTAAATCAAGTTGTCTGATCTGTTCTTCCAATTGCAATTGTTCCGTCCGATTCCTTTTATTTCGATATGCTTGATATGAAATGATAGAACCCCTAATAAAAGCCTTAAAAGATTCCCATAATACCAAGGGCAATATACCTGGGGTATCATTGGTCTCAAAAAAGTTCCATCTGTTGTTTTAAGTATTTAAGGGTTAAACCTCCAGAACAATTTTTTATTAAACATTCCTTCTAGTTTTAAGGAGAAGGTTAGCGGAGAATGATCGGGAATAGTACTATTATGGTATTTGGGATTAATTGTGAAAGATATTAATTTAGTGTCCACTAGAAAATAGTCAATACGTGTATAAGTTTAATGTACCGATGAGTAAAAGGAGTATTCGCTTCCGGATGGGTTTGCAATCCTCCATACGTCTGTTATATTTGTATTTCTTATATACATATTTAAGAGTTCACTGGATTTTGATTTTGTAATATATCTCTTTTGTTGAGCGGATTTATCGAGGTATTGATCCAAAACACAATTAAAATCACCCCCAGTTATCAGGTTTTGCTGGGTGGAATCTGAAATTATATTCAAGATTTTATTAAAAAATTGTGGGTTGTCAAAAGTTAGGAGCATAAATATTTACCATGGTAAGTGGGGTAGAATATATCTCCCCAGAGACTATGACATACCTCCCATCTTAGTCTGCAATGGTGTTTTTATGTTTAAATGGTATGCCCTTACAGATTATAATTGGGCAGTGCCTCTGGATTTGGAGAGATAGTAGGAGTGATATGTTTGACCGATCCAATTGGCCTTCAGCCTGGTCTTAACTGGAGCTTTAAGATGCATTTCCTGTAAAAATATGTCAGCATTAAGTGATTTTAATTGAGCAAGAATCTTACATCCATGGCAGTTCCTTTTAATTGGCTCGTTAATGCCCCGAGAAAGGAGAGGGAGGGGGTGAATGGGGTTTAGGGAGTGGAATGGTTCACCACCACACCGGGGGTGGGGGCACCGGGGAGAGAGAGAGGGATGGGGCAAGAGAGAGGGGGAGTGGGACCAGGGACTGCATCTGCTGTGAAGAGACGTTAAGGGGGACGAGAGGGGGGGATCAGTGGACGAGCTGGATAGCGTGTCGGCCACGGTGGGGAGTGAGAGAGAGCTGCAGGGGCAGCCGGAGAGGGACTTGGATCGGCTTGTTTAGTATGGTGACCAACGGCTGGTGGTCGGTCTCGATCGTGAAGTTGTTGCCCAGAATGTAGTCCTTGAACTTGGAGGGGCAAGAGAGAGAGCGATGGGAGGATGGTGCGGAGAGAGACGGGGGGGGAGAGAGCAGGAGGGGGGAGAGAGAGAACGATGGGGGTAGATCGAGAGAGAGGGGGGGGGTACTGACTAGAGGACGGGGCATGTTGGTGAGAGGAGGAGTGTCCTTCTTGATGAGCTCCCTCAGGGGTGAGCTCGCTGAGGTCGGGGATAAATTTTCCCAGGTAGGGACCATGCCCAGGAGAGGCAGGGACATCGGTGGGAGGAATCCCGGAGAGAGAGAGAGAGAAGGAGTAAAAGAGGGAGTGATCCGGGACGCGGAAAGAGAGGGGGAGCTTGAGGTTGAGAGGAGACGGAGGTGGAGGTCGGCTCAGACGTCCTTACCGAGAGGGGGGGAGAGCAAACAGCTGATGGGGGGGGCAGAGATCCCGATGGCATGCGGGGGATCGGAGAAAAGAGAGAGGAGGGTGGGGCAGAAAGGCGTCAGCCCGAGCGAGGCACTGAGCGATCTGAGGATGGTCGGGGTATTTTTTTAGGTGAAAAGCAGCGGGGGGGGACTAGCCGATCGTGGGGGTTCTGCATCGCTCAAGGCCCATGGTGACCATGTTGAGCAGAGTAGATTTCAATGGCGAAGGAGAGCGGTGCACCCACCAAGCTGGGGTGACAAGAGCTGGGCCTTGGGCGAAAACGGTCGGGGAGAGGGGCCTCCCCGGAGAGGAGGGTCATCTTGGCACCCTGGCCCCCAGCAAGGTAACGTTGTTGGAGTCTAGCAGGAGAGGGGCCGAGAGGAGGAGAGTGCAGGGTTGCCTTTCCCACGAGAACAAGGGTAGGAGGGGGAGTTGGCAACAGAGGGGGAGCCCCCGGGCGTGAGTGAACCATTGACAGTGACCCGAACCGAAGGGTCCGTTATCAAGGCATGTGCATCCAAATGCTGGTCTCCCCCTGGGAGAAGACAGAGTTTCGCGGCTGAGACTGGGACTCTATCTGGAAAACCCACAGCTGGCTTCCCATGAGCGCGCAGAGGGATGTGAGGTCTTGCCCAAGGCAGGGCACACATTAAACTGATGGGGGCTTCACAAGCTGCACGGGCAGCATGGAGAAGTTTCAGCACGTGAGGTGCCGCTGACCCCAAGATCTGCAGAGCAAGGATCCTTTTGCGGAGCTGAGCTGTTCTGCAGAACTTTCTCAATCTTTCTGCGCCTTTTGAAGAATGGGTGGGTGAGCGAACGTACCTCGTGGAAAACTGCGCATGCGCGTTGACAGCAGCTGCATTAATCCACAGCGGCGGGGGCGGGGCCAGGAGGCAGGTGGGTCTTGATTGGTGGGCATGTGGGCATTGTGATGTCAGCAGCTGGCAACTTAAAGTGAATTTTGTGAACAATTGTATTCAAAACCTGGGGAAATAATTGAGCAAATTTAGAGACGAGTGGATTTCTGAAATCAAAAGTTAAATCCCTACGGAAATATGTAAAAATCTCTGTGTTTTTGTGTCTGGTTTTCGAGAAGATACGTTTCAAAGGCAAAATGACACACCACACACAGTTTTAAAAGTATATAGATAGATATATATGATATGATAGATATATATGTTAAAAAATGTAAGTCGAAGCACAGATTATGCCAAACTCTTATTCAAAGTATTCTGATCACAGATACCCCTCAGTGAACACAATTGCTTCTCATCAATTTATTTAACTTTCTCACAAAATGAAAATAATTCAAAAAGAGTAACGTTCTATAATTAACACAATTAGCAGATCAACATTAAAGAGCCTTGTGTCATAAATGTAGAATCCTCTTCAATTCTGGTAATTCCATCCAAGATTAAAACTAATTTGATGATAAATGAAAGGCAAGGCAACGATTATCACACGTTTAATGGAAGCCTGGAATTATTTCTTAGTGTGATTTATCTTTCTTCACAAATGCTGAAAAGAAATTAAACAAGTATTATAGCACAGTTAATTCTTCTTTCCAATGACACATTTCAAATATTCAACTGTCATGAACATAAACACACGTTCTTTACATGCTACCCTAATAACCCTGTGAGTTGTGCTAGCGAGAATATACAGTGACATTTCGAGAGAGCCTAAAGGGCCTGTCCCACTTGGCCGTCATTTACGCGACAGGCCGGTATTGACTGACGCGCGACGGTCGTGCGCCTCATCATGCGTACGTACAGCGGTCTGGAGCGCGTGACGTCATTTGAAGATAGACACAAAATGCAGGAGGAACTCAGCGGAACCGGCAGCATCTCTGGAGAGAAGGAATGGATGATGTTTCGGGTCGAGACTCTTCTTCAGTCTGAAGGTGGGTCTCGACCCGAAACGTCACCCATTGCTTCTCTCCGGAGATGCTGTCGGTCCCGCTGAGTTACTCCAGCATTTTGTGTCTATCTCCAATCGTCTTGGCCCCACTCTGGGAGTAGGAGCGGGGGCGGATCCGGGGCCGCAATGGCTGTGAGCCCCAGGCCGAGC
Source organism: Leucoraja erinaceus (assembly GCF_028641065.1). NCBI lineage: Eukaryota > Metazoa > Chordata > Chondrichthyes > Rajiformes > Rajidae > Leucoraja > Leucoraja erinaceus. The sequence goes on from NC_073383.1 coordinate 35,087,924, forward strand.
TCGGTGATCGTTTGCCTGCTTCTGCTGCTGTTGGAGGTGAGATGTTGCGCCGCATCAAGGTCTCGGGCCTGTCCCACTTTGGCTGTCAGTTACGTGACAGGCCGGCGGCATGCGAAGATTTCGTGCAGGACGAAGTCCACACTCCTCCATGCCACTCCACACTCCTCCACACCACTCCATGCGCCCGTCCCGAGCTACCCATACGCTAGCAGATCGCGTAAGTGGCGCGCGAATGACGGCCAAGTGGGACAGGCCCTTTAGTCATTCAGCTCAGTCCCTTGTTAATGCTAAATTCACTGACCTTAATTTAAGTAGTGGGAGAGATACCATAATTTCTCTCAGCACTCCTATTTTAGTCAAGGGAAACATTCAACTTGACTGTTGAATGAATACATATGAACTAATGTTAATCAGTAGTTGTGCAAAACAGATTCATGGTAAATGAGGGGCACATAGATTGTGACCAAATATATTTTTTAGGGAGGCAGAGTGGCGCAGCAGTTGAGTTACTGTCTTATAGCACCAGAGATCTCGGTTTGATCTTGACTACAGGTGTTGTCTGCACAGAGTTTGTTCGTTTTCCCTGTAATCATGTGGGCTTTCTCCCGGTCAGCTCCGGTTTCCTCACCTATTCCAAAAACGTGCAGTTTTGTAGGTTAATTTGCTTTTGGAAATTGTCCCAACTACGTAGGAGAGAACTCGTTCCCAGGTCGGCACGGACCACGCTGTACCTTTAAACTAAACTAAATTACTCGTCTTCCATTGTCCATTTTATTAATACTTTTCGCTCTATTCTTCAGATTTCAATGGGCTTAATAATTTTTTATTACAGGTGCACAACCTTTTATCCGGTGTTCCAGAAACCGAAAAGCTCCAAAAACCAGCCATTTTTTCTAGATGTCGTCTGCGCACCAAAGCTCGCGTTTGGCGCCAAACTTGACCCGAAACGACCCACGGTCAACCCAGGTCTGTATTACTGCAGCGGCTGCCTCCTCCCCGGAGACCAGGAGACTTAAACATCTGTAAATCATTGCTTAAATGTTAGTCAGTTAGTTTGGGAGGGATGTGAGGGGGGGTGAAGGGGACTTAATTCTTAGTCCCCTACCTGGTCAGAGGCGGGGAACGGTCAAGCCTTACCGGATCGCCAGCTCCGCACAATTGTCGCCGGTTGTAGCTCCGAGCCAAGCCGAGGCGCTCCAAATCAGCAAACGCCCCCTCCGCGATGTTGGAGCGTCGCTGGATTTTTGCCTTACCGGGTCGCCGTGCGGCAAGCTTCGCTGGCCGCCGACCCAACATTCGTGGAGCGTCGCTGGATTTGGAGCCGCGCAGCCAGGGGTAGAGTTGCCGGGGTCGGAGCTCCAACCGGCGCCGCCCGCGGCCAGACGGAGCCCCCAGCTCCGCGAGGTTGGGAGTCGCTGACCAGGTAGGGGACTAAGAATTAAAGTTTTCCCCCTTCACCCCTACTCCACCACCCACCACCACATAAAATCCCTCCAAACTAACATTTATGCAATGATTCTCCCGGTCTCCGGGGAGGAGGCAGCTGCTCCAGACTTTTCAAGCCGCCCGCGCTACCTACCTAATCCACGCTAAAAATCTTCCATTCGGAAATCCGAAAATGTCCGAAATCCGACAAGTGTCTGGTCCCAAGGCTTTCGGATAAAAGGTTGTGCACCTGTATTTCAATTTAATTAAAAAAATAAAGTACATTTTTTGTTTGCATTTAGTCATCACACTTCTTCAAACTGGAGCATCAACTATCTATTTCCTTCCACAGATGCAGCCCTAGGCCAGCCATGAAAGTTAGAGCCAATTTGCCTTTATTATTTTAAAGAGGGAATGATTTCATTCAGAGTAGAAATCAAACCATTAATTCTTCACCAATGCAACAACATCAAAATATTCAAAGTTAAATTATACATTGAACAAAACAAAAAACAAAGTGCTGGTGGAACTCAGCAGGTCAGGCAGCATCTGTGGGAGAAATAAACAAATGAGGTTTTGAGTCAGGACTCTTCTTCAAACTGGAGCATCAACTATCTATTTCCTTCCACAGATGCAGCCTGGCCAGATGATAGTATTTTGTTGTTTTGCTCAAGATTCCAGCATCTGCATTCTATTATCTTCTATACACTGCATATGTATCTTGTACTCTACTGTAAACCATGCAATACCTAATCTCCCTTAAGAGTTGCAGGGCCAAGATATAATTGTCATATTTAAAAAAAAAGTTACAGCATGGAAGCAGGCCCTTCAACCCACCATGTTCACGCCAACCATCGATCACCCATTTGCGCTGGCTCCTCGTTCTCCCATTTTCTCATCTACAGCCTACACACAAGGCACAATTTACAGAGGCCGCACCCAGAGGAAACCTAGGCAGTCACAAGGAGAATATGCATACTCCACAGAGTTAGGGTCAAACCTGGGTCTCCGGTGCTGTGAGGCAGAGACTTTGCCAGTTGATTCAGGTATTCAAAGGTCATAAAGCTCTACAGCATGGTAACAGGCCAGTAGGCCGTTATGTCCATGACAACTAAATTGCTTAATCAAGGTACTCCCATTTACCTATGCCTGGCAGATCTTTCCTATTCATTTCCCGTCTAAGTATTTTTCAAACAGTAAACGCTGGGCACTTCGGAGGGCTATAAAACAGAAAAACCTAGGTGTGCAGGTACATAGTCCCATGAAAGTGGTGATACGGGTAGACCGTGTTGACAAAGGCGTTTGGCATGCTTGCCTTCGTTGATCAGAGTTTTGAATACACGTTGGGATGTTGTGATATAGCTGTACAAGGCATTGGTATGGCCCAAATTGGAGTGCTATGTACATTTCTAGTTGTCCTGCTTCCACCTCCCTTCCAGACAATTTTAAGGCCACTCAAGCAATTATCCCGACATGATTTGAGTCCCTCTCCAGTTCAGATGCAATTGGTTTTTCTTGTAGAGGTCAATTTGTGCTGAGTTAGCCGACCAAAGTTGCAACATGAAGATTACTACAACTGGTCTCTGCACCCTCAAGCTAGAGAGGAGAGAATATGCCAGGAATCTTGCCATTACAGGTTAATTTCCAGTGCAAAATTAGAATGAAAACATCAGGCTAGAACTGACCTGGGCTTGGCTACTTTTTCTACCACTACATTTTTAAACAGCCAGCCAAAAATCACTTCTTCATGTGTGCAGAATGTACAAGCATTGCTACACTGACATAAATTCCGGACGTTAATATTATCAAGGAGGAAAAACTAGAGGATGCATTTATTATTTTTTCAATCAAAAATTTGCTGATTATATTGAGCATCTATGCTGTTTGCATTGGGACTATGATATGCAAGTCATGACATATTCATGGAAAATTCATAGTGCAAAACTTAATGGAATTGTATAGGTACACAAATTAAAGACTTTAAGAATGCAATAACATTTAAGAAGCAACAATTTATAGCGGTGATATATTTGAGAGTAAGTTTCTTAAAACAAAAGGTGTTGATAATATAGTGCAGGATTCTAGAGCAGGTATTGACTCTAATCATTACAAAATATTTCTGACCTGTTTGCTTCAGGGTACAATTCCAAGAGAGTCTTCATTAGTTTGTTGAAACTACTTAAATTGGCAGAATTTGGGGGAATAAATGTTCCTGTTGCTGTTGTGGTGTTCTGCAAACACTGCATCTGTTTATATTTCCTTCCGCTCATCTAATAAGATGCATACCAATTAGAAACCTCAATAGATTTGCTTGATGGCAACAATTCTACATTTAAAAGAAAGATTTCCCTCGAGGTTTTTGTAACCTCAATTTCTATAATATTTTGTGTATTTACTGTTTAAATATTAGACATGTGGGAACAATTTAGAGATTAAGCTCCTTAAAACAACAATATGATGACCACCAATCAGCGTTTGGCTGCTAGTTGAGGGTTAAATATTAACATAGAAACATAGAAAATAGGTGCAGGAGTAGGCCATTCGGCCCTTCGAGCCTGCACCGCCATTCAATATGATCATGGCTGATCATCCAACTCAGTATCCTGTACCTGCCTTCTCTCCATACCCCCTGATCCCTTTAGCCACAAGGGCCACATCTAACTCCCTCTTAAATATAGCCAATGAACTGGCCTCAACTACCTTCTGCGGCAGAGAATTCCAGAGATTCACCACTCTCTGTGTGAAAAAAGTTTTCCTCATCTCGGTCCTAAAAGATTCCCCCTTATCCTTAAACTGTGACCCCTTGTTCTGGACTTCCCCAACATCGGAAACAATCTTCCTGCATCTAGCCTGTCCAACCCCTTAAGAATTTTGTAAGTTTCTATAAGATCCCCCCTCAATCTTCTAAATTCTAGCGAGTACAAACCGAGTCTATCCAGTCTTTCTTCATATGAAAGTCCTGACATCCCAGGAATCAGTCTGGTGAACCTTCTCTGTACTCCCTTCTATGGCAAGAATGCCTTTCCTCAGATTAGGAGACCAAAACTGTACGCAATACTCCAGGTGTGGTTTCACCAAGACCCTGTACAACTGCAGTAGAACCTCCCTGCTCCTATACTCAAATCCTTTTGCTATGAATGCTAACATACCATTCGCCTTCTTCACTGCCTGCTGCACCTACATGCCTACTTTTAATGACTGGTGTACCATTACACCCAGGTCTCGTTGCATCTCCCCCTTTCCTAATCGGCCACCATTCAGATAACAGTCTACTTTCCAATTTTTGCCACCAAAGTGGATAACCTCACATTTATCCACATTATACTGCACCTGGCATGCATTTGCCCACTCACCCAGCCTATCCAAGTCACCTTGCAGTCTCCTAGCATCCTCCTCACAGCTAACACTGCCCCCCAGCTTTGTGTCATCCGCAAACTTGGAGATGTTGCATTCAATTCCCTCGTCCAAATCATTAATATATATCGTAAATAGCTGGGGTCCCAGAACTGAGCTTTGCGGTACCCCACTAGTCACTGCCTGCCATTGTGAAAAGGACCCGTTTACTCCTACTCTTTGCTTCCTGTCTGCCAGCCAGTTCTCTATTCACATCGATACTGAACCCCCAATACCGTGTGCTTTAAGTTTGTATAGTAATCTCTTATGTGGGACCTTGTCGAAAGCCTTCTGAAAGTCCAGATACACCACATCCACTGGTTCTCCCTTATCCACTCTACTAGTTACATCCTCGAAAAATTCTATAAGATTCGTCAGACATGATTTACCCTTCATAAATCCATGCCGACTTTGTCCAATGATTTCACCACTTTCCAAATGTGCTGCTATCCCATCTTTAATAACTGATTCTAGCAGTTTCCCCACTACCAACGTTAGACTAATTGGTCTGTAATTCCCCGTTTTCTCTCTCCCTCCCTTTTTAAAAAGTGGTGTTACATAACCACTACTCCAGAATCTATAAGTATTGAAAAATTTCACTCTAGTTCTGGGGCTACTTCCATATCATTTCATTTGACCCCCCGGTCCCTGCAATTTCCCGGCAGAGTTTATTTATGTCTTCAGATTATTTATGTCTTCCTCAGTGAAGACAGAACCAAAGTAGTTATTCAATTGGTCTGCCATGTCCTTGTTCCCCATGATCAATTCACCTGTTTCTGACTGCAAGGGACCTACATTTGTTTTAACTAATCTTTTTCTCTTCACATATCTATAAAAGCTTTTGCAGTCAGTTTTTATGTTCCCTGCCAGTTTTCTTTCATAATCTATTTTCCCTTTCCTAATTAAGCCCTTTGTCCTCCTCTGCTGGTCTCTGAATTTCTCCCAGTCCTCTGGTAGGCTGCTTTTTCTGGCTAATTTGTATGCTTCATCTTTTGTTTTGATGCTATCCCTGATTTCCCTTGTTATCCACGGATGCACTACCTTCCCTGATTTATTTTTTTGCGAAACTGGGATGAACAATTGTTGTAGTTCATCCATGCAGTCTTTAAATGCCTTCCATTGCATATCCACCGTCAACCCATTAAGAATAAATCGCCAGTCTATCTTGGCCAATTCACATCTCATACCCTTTTTCATAAAGAAAGTTACCTTTCTTTAAGTTCAGAACCCTTGTTTCTGAATTAACGATGTCACTCTCCATCCTAATGAAGAACTCAACCATATTATGGTCACTCTTGCCCAAGGGGCCACGCACAACAAGACTGCTAACAAACCCTTCCTCATTACTCAATACCTAGTCTAGAATAGCCTGCTCTCTCGTTGGTTCCTCTACATGTTGGTTTAGAAAACTATCCCGCATACATTCCAAGAAATCCTCTTCCTCAGCACCCTTGTCAATTTGATTCATCCAATCTATATGTAGATTGAAGTCACCCATTATAACTGTTTTACCTTTGTAGCACGCATTTCTAATTTCCTGTTTGATGCCATCCCCAACCACTACTACTGTTAGGTGGCCTGTACACAACTCCCACTAGCGTTTTCTGCCCCTTAGTGTTTCGCAGCTCTACCCATATCGATTCCACATCCTCAAAGCTAATGTCCTTCCTTTCTATTGCGTTAATCTGCTCTCTAACCAGCAACGCTACCCCACCTTCTTTCCCTTTCTGTCTATCCCTCTTGAATATTGAATATCCCTGGATGTTCAGCTCTCAGCCTTGGTCACCCTGGAGACATGTCTCCGTGATGAAATATTGATGACAATACCAAGAATTAAAAGTTTTGCTCTTTTGCAAAATGGATTCACTGGGGTCTTTTACAGCCCCAAAGGGCACAGATGGGCCAGCACTCTGTAACACCCTCAGTGCCACACTGGAGCACGAGTCAGAATTTTGGCTAAAATCTCAGCAGTGGAACAAGCCTGGCAGATCTGCAGCCTTTTATTATCTTCATTTATGACATTTGAGCGTCTGACTTTACTTCCACACTTCCCCTCCCTTTTGCTGGCTTCATCTGCCCATCATTCACATTACTACAACCTCCACTGCTGATCTTTCCTGTGTAGCAAGTCAAAGCATTTTGTTTTTTAAATACTCTTGCATTGCAGAAAGTTAAATCTCTCATAGAAACATAGAAAATAGGTGCAGGAGGAGGCCATTCGGCCCTTCGAGCCAGCTCCGCCATTCATTGTGATCATGGCTGATCGTCCCCCCATCAATAACCCTTAAATCTCTTAAATCCATCCAGTGACTTGGCCTCCACAGCCCTCTGTGGCAGGGAATTCCACAAATTCACAACTCTCTGGGTGAAAAAGTTTTTTCTCACTTCAGTCTTAAATGGCTTCCCCTTTATTCTAAGACTGTGGCTCCTGGTTCTGGACTCGCCCAACACTGGGAACATTTTTCCTGCATCTAGCTTGTCCAGTCCTTTTATAATTTTATATGTTTCTATAAGATCTCCCCTCATCCTTCTAAACTCCAGTGAATACAAACCGTCTTTTTTAACTCTCAATTCTAGATATTCTCTGGATGTCTTTTGCCTCCATTATCCCACAATCAATTTCACCTAAAAAGGATACAATTAGTGGATATCACAGTAAATATTTTTTTTCCTGAATTTTCCTTGAAGTGTGGACAACTCAGTGACATTCTAAGTATAAGGATATCAAATCCTTTCTAAATGAAAATAATACATTATAATACTGGAGAAAGTTGAAGGGAGTAAGTTCCAGGGCACTTAAACATAGACTATTGTATCAGCCATGTAAGATTTAACTTCAATATGCCAGCCTGATTTCCTGTCGAACATACATGTTCCTGTAAGGATAATAATCCTCAAGGTACACCTGGAGAGACAGTAAACAAACCATCATTTTATCATGTGTGTTCAATACCTTTTGAGAACCTGCATTAAGAATCTTTGTAGATGCAGAATAAAACTCCTCTTGACTGTCCACTTTGAATTTGGTGTCCTTGGTAACATGATCCTGTATCAAATGCTGCCCCTTCAGTGGTAGTTGTGTATGATTTTTAAGCACAAATAACATGCGATCTCCTGAGATTTTTGCCATGTGGACTTTAATGGACTTTCCATGATATTCTCTTCCATTCATTTCATCCACTGCTATCTTGGCAAAGTTGGGAGAGGCAACTCTTAGTACTCCACACCTGAAACAGCAGAAACACAAAATACTCATACCATTTCCCCATTGTGCCAATCTAATATTAGACTCAAGAAGATTTCGACTATGCCTGAAGTTCCATGTCAAAAATAAAACAAATATCAGTAAGTGGATTTGGTAACCTATCCTTCAGCTTGAAATATTTTTGCCTTTTCCAACTGCAACCTGATATCCAGATCAAGGAAAATAGGACATTTGGAATCTGAATAAATGGGACTATCAAAAGAATGTCTCAATAATCAAATGGAAAGGTTTGTCGAGAAAACGGAAGATGAGTGCGGTGAAGTCGATACACTTGACATGACTTCAGTAAGGTCATTAGTCATAGGAGCAGAATTAGGCCATTCAGCCCATCGAGTCTACTCCATCAACAATCATGGCTGGTCTATCTTTCCCACTCTACCCATTCTCCTGCCTTCTCCCCATAACCTTTGAAACCCTTAGAAATCAAGAATCTCAATCTCCCTGATAAAAATACCCAATGATGGCCTCCACAGCCGTCTGTGGCAATGAATTCCACAGACCAGCCTCTAACTAAAGAAATTTCTCCTCATCTCCTTTCTAACGGTATGTCCTTTTATTCTGAGGTTGAGTCAATAGACAATAGGTGCACCGCCATTCGAGCCAGCACCACCATTCAATGTGATCATGGCTGATCATCTACAATCAGTACCCCGTTCCTGCCTTCTCCCCTGTCTTCAAGAGCCCTATCTAGCTCTCTCTATGAAAGTATCCAGAGAACTGGCCTCCACCTCCCTCTGAGGCAGAGAATTCCACAGACTCACAACTCTCTGTGTGAAAAAAGTGTTTCCTCATCTCTGTTCTAAATGGCTTACCCCTTATTTTTAAACTGTGGCCCCTGGTTCTGGACTCCCCCAACATTGGGAACATGTTTCCTGCCTCTAGCGTGTCCAAATCCTTAATAATCTTATATGTTTCAATAAGATCCCCTCTCATCCTAAATTCCAGAGTATACAAGTCCATCCGCTCCATTCTCTCAGCATATGACAGTCCCGCCTTCCCGGGAATTAAACTTGTGAATCTACGCTGCACTCCCTCAATAGCAAGAATGTAATTCCTCAAATTTGGAGACCAAAACTGCACACAATACTCCAGGTGTGGTCCTCTGGTCCTAGATTCTCCCAGTAGTGATAATATCCTCCCCATATCCACTCTATCCAGGCCTTTCATTACTTTTCCCCCTCATCCTTCCAAGCTCCAGCGGGTACAGGTTCAGTGCCATTAAACATTCATCATGCGTTAACCCAATCATCCCCAGGATGATTCTCATAAACCTCCTCAGTACCCTCTCCAAAGCTAGCACATACCTCCTCAGATATGGAGCCTAAAACTGCTCACAATACTCCAAAGGCTGTATACAGTGTCTGGGACAAATACCCATCATTTATTTATTTGCCTCGGTACTCCACAATTTGAGATTTGTAATAGAAAAAATCAAATGTGGTTAAAGTGCACATTGTCTGATTTTATGAAAGGACAATAGACAGCAGGTGCAGGAGTAGGCCATTCGACCCTTCGAGCCAGCACTGCCATTCAATGTGATCATGGTTGATCATCCACAATCAGTATTTTTATACATTTTGGTTTCACCATGTAGAAATTACAGCAGTGTTTATACATAGTCCCCCAATTTCAGGGCACCATAATGTTTGGGACACATGGCTGCTCAGGTGTTTGTAATTGCTCAGGTGTGTTTAATTGCCTCCTTAATGCAGGCATAAGAGAGCTCACAGCACCTGGTCTTTCCTCCAGTCTTTCCATCACCTTTGGAAACTTTTATTGCTGTTTATCAACATGAGGACCAAAGTTGTGCCAATGAAAGTCAAATATGCCATTATGAGTGAGAAACAAGAATAAAACTGTTTGAGACATCAGCCATACTTAGGCTCACCAAAATCAACTGTTTGGAACATCATTAAGAAGAAAGAGAGCACTGGTGAGCTTACTAATCACAAAGGGACTGGCAGGCCAAGGAAGACCTCCATAGCTGATGACAGAAGAATTCTCTCTATAATAAAGAAAAATCCCCAAACACCTGTCCGACAGATCAGAAACACTCTTCAGGAGTCAGGTGTGGATTTGTCAATGACCACTGTCCGCAGAAGACTTCATGAACAGAAATACAGAGGCTACACTGCAAGATGCAAACCACTGGTTAGCCGTAAAAATAGGATGGCCGGGATACAGTTTGCCAAGAAGTACTTAAAAGAGCAACCACAGTTCTGCAAAAAGGTCTTGTGGACAGATGAGATGAAGATTAACTTATATCAGAGTGATGGCAAGAGCAAAGTTTGGAGGAGAGAAGGAACTGTCCAAGATCCAAAGCATACCACCTCATCTGTGATACGCGGTGGTGGGGATGTTATGGCCTGGGCATGTATGGCTGCTGAAGGTACTGGCTCACTTATCTTCATTGATGACCCAACACTTTCATTGGCACAACTTTGTTCCTCCTGTAGTAACATAATGAATTCTGAAGTGTATAGACACATCCTATCTGCTCAAGTTCAAACAAATGCCTCAAAACTCATTGGCCAGCGGTTCATGCTACAGCAAGGCAATGATCCCAAACATACTGCTAAAGCATCAAAGGTAAAAAATAGTCAATTCTGGAGTGACCAACTCAATCACTCGATCTGAACCCAATTGAGCGTGCCTTTTATATGCTGAAGTGAAAACTGTAGGGTACTAGCCTCCAAAACAAGCATAAGCTAAAGATGGCTGCAGTACAGGCCTGGCAGAGCATCACCAGAGAAAAAACCCAGCAACTGTTAGATAGGTTGAATAAGTTAGGTCTTTATTCTCTGGAGCGCAGAAGGTTAAGGGGGGACCTGATAGAGGTCTTTAAAATGATGAGAGGGATAGACAGAGTTGATGTGGACAAGCTTTTCCCTTTGAGAATAGGGAAGATTCAAACAAGAGGACATGACTTCAGAATTAAGGGACAGAAGTTTAGGGGTAATATGAGGGGGAACTTCTTTACGCAGAGAGTGGTGGCGGTGTGGAATGAGCTCCCAGTGGAAGTGGTGGAGGCAGGTTCATTAGTATCATTTAAAAATAAATTGGATAGGCATATGGATGAGAAGGGAATGGAGGGTTATGGTACGAATGCAGGCAGGTGGGACTAAGGGGAAAAAATTTGTTCAGCATGGACTTGTAGGGCCGAGATGGCCTGTTTCCGTGCTGTAATTGTTATATGGTTAACTGGTGATGTCCATGAATCGTAGACTTCAAGCAGTCATTGCATGCAAAGGATACAGTGCATTCAGAAATTATTCAGACCTTCACTTTTTCCACATTTTGTTACATTACAGCCTTATTTTAAAATTGATTAAATTCATTTTTTTAATCATCAATCTACACACAATACCCCAGAATGAAAAGCAAAAATAGGTGTTTAGAATTTTTTGCAAAGTAATTAGAAAGAAATATCTGAAATATCACGGTTTCGGCAAACTTGGCTGGGGTAAAGTTGCGGGGAGGGCAGGAGCGTTGAGAAGGAGGGGATCGGGGATCATGCCAGCAACTCGCTCAGTAGCTCGGGTGGCTGCCGGGTGGAGGCGTTGGTTGGCGCGTAGCTACTGTTCCGTTCCGGGCTCTCTCTCTCTCCGTTATGTGGTCTCCCTGAGCCAGGAAGTCCCCGTCCCTCAGACCGGAACCACACAGCACATTGTGGGACAGGCGAAGATGGAGGCTCCCCGGTTCTCATTGCCTCCTTGAAGGAGTTTCGCATCTTCCTTTCTATTGACTAAACCAAACCCTTGATCCTGCCCCGCCAGCCTTTTTTCAAAATTTAGCAACTCAAAATGGGGGTGCGTCTTTGATGCAGGTGCGTCTTCATTGCCTGGAAATACGGTATACTATGCTATTATATATATATATAAGTTATTAAGGTTTAAAAATCTTTAAAAAACGCGCATGCGCAAGTTGGTCTCCTCTCCTGTCAGTCACCGCTGCGGTTGGGACGGCGACGCCCCTTCCTGCACCATCGCCGCACTGATTGGCCGCATCTGCTGTCAGTCAATGGCAGTACCTGCCTCTCCCGATGTTGCCCGCCTCGCCCGGCATGACGCCCCTTCCTGCATCATCGCCGCACTGATTGGCTCCGTCCGTTGTCAGTCACCGATGGCGCCCACCTCGCCCGGCAAGGAGAATATAAAGCTGAAGGAGCAGAGTAAGCATCACTAATTCTCCGCCGGGTGGGGAGCGGGTGGGTCTGCTTCTGTGGGCGCCAACGATCCTGGGCGCTGAATCTGGCTCTGAGGCTGATGACTGCAACCTCGAGATCCTGGCAAGGTGAGGAGGGAGAGTTGGGGGGGATTGATGGAGAGGAGGGGTTAGGGAGGGAAAGTGGGGGAGTGAGAAGAGAGAGTGGGCAGGCATGAGATTTCTCCGCGGATCTGCGGATTTTGAGGTTTGGTGCGGCATCACAGCCGCCGCCGTGGCCCCATGGTCGTGAGGCTTCACCGCTGTTGACGCTCCACTTCACGGCCTCGGTGGTGCCCAGCTCTGTCGGCCGCTTCGTTCTACCCGGGTTTCTTCCCACAAGGCCCCAGCTGGGGTTCTATGCGGCGATCCAGGAGGCATCGAGACCACGGCAGTGAGGCCTCGCGATGATGTGGCGGTGGAGGCGGTGAGGCCTTGCGGCGATGGAGCCGCAGCGGCGGTGGGGCCTCACGGTGGCGGTGGGGCCTTGCCGAATTTCAAAATCCACAGATCCGCGGAGAAATCTAGAGGGAGGTGAGGATTGGGGGAGGTGGGGGATAGAGGGACGGGAGGGGGTAGGGTGGGGAGAGGAGTTATGGAGGGAGGGAGTGACTGAGGGTAGGGGAAAGGAGAGGGATGGAGAGATGGGGGAGGGGAGGAGGAGATGGGGAAGATCATGAGGTGAAGAGGGAGTACGGGGGGGATTGAGGGTGAGGAGGGAGAGTGGGGAATAAGGTGAGGAGGGTAGTGGGAGAGGTCAGGAGGACTAGTGGTGGGGTTGGGGAAGGTGAGGAGTGGGAGAGATAGGAGATAGAGGGATTAGAGGGGGGTAAGGAGGGGAGATGAGTTATGGAGGGAGGGCGTGACTGAGGGTAGGGGAAAGGAGAGGGAGGGAAGGATTGGGGAGGAGAGGAGGAGAGGGAAATGAGCCGGACCTGCGCAGTTAGGGGCTATGGCTGAGTGGTGGAATAATGCGTTGGGGGAACGGGCTGTGCTGGGGGAACGGGTGAGTAGTGGAATATTGCGATGGGGGAGCAGACCCAACAGGTCTGCACTTAGTCCAGTTGTATCTTAAAAATACAGTCAGTTTCACTGTAGGTGGGCATTGAAATTGACAAGCAATCACTTCTATTGACATGTGCAATGAAACTCTATTAAACAATGTAACATACAGCCTTTAGTACTTGTAAATGTAAGGTTATTAAAAAAAAACTTTTTCGAATTCCTGCAGCGGAAAAAAACGTATTTTCTGTAAATCTGAAATTCTCTAGCCCTTAACTCTCTTTTTCCCCATTGACACGGTTATTTTTCTAATGTAGCTTTCCATTAGGAGGTTTATTAGCACTCCAATATACATACTTTAGTATGAAACAGTATATGGTTACATGCAAACCCTAACATTTTGACAAATTAACATCTACCCAAAATATCCCATTAATACAACTTTTCAGAAATAATCTTGTAAAGTATGGTTTCAATATTACTAATGTGATGAAACACCCATCAAGATAAATTTAAATTTTGTTTTTGATTTAGTTATCCCGAGCTGAAATGCTCAGCAAGTAGAATTGAGCAAAATAACCAACACTGCAGCTTTCCACAATGCTAAAGTAACTTGGATTGGCTTGAAAAGGATCAAAACACCTTTAGAAAACTGGTATTTTGCTTTTTACATTTGATTTTAGTTTGATGTCTGCAATATTGATGCTGTGTCCTCATTGTTGCTGGCACAATAAACAATATAATTCTCAGCAAAATAAATACCAAGTATTCAGATATAATGCCCTGAATTTTGGAAAACCTTACTTTAATGAGCCTCCACCTGAACGTCTTCAATTCAACAAAGATTTTGATTCAGTATCATTGTACTGTTCAGACTGGTAGAGCATACATTCTTCTGAACTCAGCTCCAACTACAGGTACAAAGAATAAACTGATCACTGAAGCAATTACCTGTAATCACTGTGCAAATTGCAAAGCCAAATTCCTGACACCTGATACTTCTGAAAAAGCATTCTTAATTCTACCTGGTAAAAGTGGAAGATAAATTCATTGTTTTATGAATATCATCAGATTGCATACAAAACAATCAATCATCAGTGATGCTCTTCTGCTAGCAATCGGTAAATTTATATCAGATTAGCTTTAATGCAACTACTTATATTAACTGGATCAATATTTTGAATAAAACAACAGTATTTTGTTATGGGTTACTTTATGGGCGAAATACAATTAAATGGTATGTAAAACATTCAGTACCTCTGTTATTATTCTAGGCAATCCATCCACATAAATGTAACTTGTTTGAGCTATCTCCCTTTCCACAGATCTATCGTCATGAACATCTACAAGAGAAGTACAGATCAATTATTACCCCTGACAAATAAACAGACAAAATTAATAATCAGTGTCCTCTGAATTACATTTTGGAAGACAGCAATGACCTGACAAAGTATTCAATTAGAGAAAACTACTAGTGACAAAAGTTTAGCAACTAAATTTATGAATTCTATAATGGAATAACAGTCCACATAAACAGACCAGTGAAGAAAAACAGAAGTGCTGCACTTAAAGTAGGAAATATATATGAACAGATATATAAACATAGAAAGTAGTCCATTCAGCTCTTCGAACCTGCTCCAGCATTTAATAACATTATAGCTGTTCTAACTGAAACCTCAACTCTGTGCCATATACCTTGGTTATGATGCGTATCAACTCCTACCTTAGTAATGATCTGGACCCACTATCATTTGCCTACTGCCGAAATAAATCAACAGGGGATGTCATCTCACTGGCTCTCAACACAACCACTTGGACAATGAACAAATATGCCAGGATACTGTTCATCACCAACAAACCAGTGTTCAACACCATCGCCCTCTCCAAACCTATGATAAAAATCAGCGAACTGGATATCTGCTCATCCCTATGTAACTAGATCCTTAACAACTTATTCGGCAGACCACAATCAGCCCAAATTGGCAACACTTCCTCCTCGAACACCAACAACACAGGAGTATCTCAAGGTTGTGTTCTCAGTCCACATCTCTACTCTCTCTATATCCATGTGTCGTTAGACACAGTTCCAACGCCATCTTTAAATCTGCTGACAGTACCACTGTTGTTGGACGAATAATGGGTAATAATGAGTCAAAGTAAAGAAGGGAGATTGAAAGTCTGATTGAATAGAACAATCGTGCTCTCACCATCAGCAAGACCAAGGAGCTGATCGCTGACTTCATGACAGAAATCGAGGATCCACTAAGCTGTCTTCATCGAAGGGACGGTGGTCGATGGAATCAACAGCTTCAAGTTACTGGGTATTCATGTCTCATAAGATCTATCCTGGACCCACAACATTAATGCATTCGCAAAGGAAGCTCAACAATTACTCTGTTTCCTGAGAAGATGGAGATCAAATACTTTATTGAAATTCTGCAGGTGTGTGGTAGAGAGGACACTAACTGGTTGCATCACAGCCTGGTTTGGCAATTTGAATGCCCAGGAAACAAAGGAGGCTACAGAGAGTAGCAGACACTGCCTGATCCATCACAGGCACTGACCTCATCACCATCAAAGGGATCTACCGGATGTACTGCATCAAAAAGGCAGTCAATATCATCAAGGACCCATATCATTTCGCTCTCACCATCGGGAAGGTGGTGCAGGAGCTCGAAACCAGTGACCACCAGTATTAAGAATAGTTTCTTCCCAACAGCCATCAGGCTCTAGAACACTACACAACATAAACCTCATTAACTCTTAATTCTCTGTGGACTGTCTCGGGCAGCACTACGGACTTCATTTCACGATAGCCTGTGGCAACTTTTGACTACCAAGGTCGCTGTAAACTCCCAACTCCAAGGACTCATCAATACAGTATAATTGAGCTCAAAAGGCTACTGCGATAGGACAAAGCTATATTCTTTATTCTTTAGAAAAGCCTTATTCTTTATCTTTACACTGCATTCACAAATATAAGAGTGTTACACCATGCACCAAATGTTCGACGTCATCACCCACACATAGATGATTTCAGTTAAATGGATGTAGCATTCTTCAGTGCACAGAACCATTGTGGCTGAAACCAGATTGCGCTGAAATTAAATCTTGGAAGCTGGTGCAAGCAATTTGAGCCTTGGGATAAACACAAGGACAAGGTGAGAATATTTTCTGAGAAGCTGAGATGTCTCCACACCCTTTTCCCAAGCACATGGATTATCATAAGCATAAAATCAGAACAGATAGATGGACTGAATGACAGTAGGGAGAAGCAAAACTTGACCGCACACCAGGAAAGGCAAGATTATTCCAACATCATAGGCTTCAAAAATGTTCTCAAATGGTTACATTTTCTCTGTAAATGCAGGTGAAGTAAAGTGATGAAATTTAGCAAGTCTCAATCTTGGTATGCAAAATGACGCTAAGCTATGAAACAAACCAGACATACTGACTTTAATATCACTGGCTGAAAAATGTCCTCTCATCTTTAAGATCCAGAACATGGAAAAGGCAAATTATGCAGGAGAGGGGCACATTTAAGTTAAATTTACAAAGGGAGGAAGAGTGACGTGAGAAAATTCTAATTTGTTTTATTCTATTTTGCAATATTACTAATAATTTCAGTTGAACAGCATTATTACATCCACAGACAACTTGGCCTTTGAGTACAGGTCCACCAGTGATTTTTAGGCAATTGGTGATCTGGCACCTCCTTTAATCTGGACAAAATTAATAGAGTGCACTCGAAATCCGCCCAGGAAGTCCCCTCGAAATTGTGTTGCCTAGGCCTGGCAAGGCAGCCGATCTTGACCTCATCGAGATCGGAGGGTCGAGTTTGCCCCGGGTTCTCGACCTCCGGCCAGGCTGGAGACGGCAGATCCTCCCCCATAGCTGATTTCCGAGGCTGTCTTGCGGGCCGGGATTTTGGCCAAGGCGAACCATTCCAGTGCCATTAGACACCTCTCGGAGGCTGTTACCTCTGTCGGCCCAGCAAAACGGATAATCCAGAAAGGCTCTGGGATCAAGGTTGCCAGAAAGGCAGTGGTGGACTGTAGTTTATATCAATACAACCAATGTCATTTATAATTTGCTTGTAGTTATGTTCAAATATTTACATCACAACTCCAATTTCAAGCCTTGCTGCACTGATGGGTTTTTTTGGTTCTGGAAAATACTACAGGTGCACAACCTTTTATCCGAAAGCCTTGGGACCAGACACTTGTCGGATTTCGGACATTTTCGGATTTCCGAATGGAAGATTTTTAGCGTAGATTAGGTAGGTAGCGCGGGCGGCTTGAAAAGTCTGGAGCGACTGCCTTCTCCCCGGAGACCGGGGAATCATTGCATAAATGTTAGTCAGTTAGTTTGGAGGGATTTTATGTGGTGGTGGTGGTGGGGTGGGTGGGTGAAGGGGTAAACTTTAATTCTTAGTCCCCTACCTGGTCGGCGACTCCCAACATCGCGGAGCTGGGGGCTCCGTCCGGCCGCGGGCGGCGCCGGTTGTAGCTCCGACCCCGGCAACTCGACCCCTGGCTGCGCGGCGCTCCAAATTCAGCGCCGCCCGCAGCCCCCAGCTCCGCGAACGTTGGGAGAAGGCGGCCTCAGTGCCCTGGAGCTTACCGCACAGCGACCCGGTAAGGCATTGCCCGCTTCCCGCTGGTATCCCAGCGCTGCGACGCTGCCGACTCCCAACATTTGCGGAGCCTCGCAGCCAGGGTAGAGTTGCTGGGGTCGGAGCTACAACCGGCGAAGCCCGTAGCCCCAGCTGGGAGTTGGCGGCCACAGCGCTGCGGAGCTTACTGCATGGCGACCCGGTAAGGCATTGACCGCTCCCCGCCTCTCCGACCAGGTAGGGGACTAAGAATTAAAGTTTACCCCTTCACCCCCCCCCTTCACATAAAAGCCCTCCAAAATAACTGACTAACATTTAAGCAATGATTTACAGATGTTTAAGTGTCTCCTGGTCTCCGGGGAGGAGGCAGCCGCTACAGTAGTACAGACCTGGGTTGACCGTGGGTCGTTTCGGGTCAAGTTTGGCACCAAACGCGAGCTTTGGTGCGCAGACGACATCCTGGAAAAAATGGCCGCTTTTCGGAGTTTTTCGGTTTCCGGAACACCGGATAAAAGGTTGTGCACCTGTACCATCAATTTTTGGTTCATCAAATCGAGAATCCTAGTGAGAAAATACCACTCAGCACACTGTTCTGGAACAGTTGTGGGAAAGAGTTCATCAAAGCAGCTGTGAATAACCGGGGGGGGGAGGGGGAAGGGGCGGGGTGTGTGGCACTCGGCAACTTGAGAGCCCATTATGATTGGTGCACTGTGAGTGGGATTGT
This sequence comes from Leucoraja erinaceus, assembly GCF_028641065.1. Classification (NCBI taxonomy): domain Eukaryota; kingdom Metazoa; phylum Chordata; class Chondrichthyes; order Rajiformes; family Rajidae; genus Leucoraja; species Leucoraja erinaceus. Next base: position 35,106,551 of record NC_073383.1, read on the forward strand.
GACATTATCATTGGAAAGTCCTGGAAAAACACTGTGTGTGAGAACCATTTTTTGCCTTCTTTTAAAACTTGAATCGTCCATGACATGAAATATAGGATGAAATCTTAAGTGAACCTGATTACTGCGTGGAGGGGAAAAATGTGAGTCAGAAGATGTAAAAATGTAAGCGCTACCGCATAGTGTTTTGACGTGGTTAGAAAAACACATACGGAAACGGGCGCACACACACGCACACATACATACAAGATGAGACTTTTAGAAGTATATTAGACCAAGTGCAGACCCAATGGGTCTGCACCCCCAGCGCACCCGTAGCCCCCATGGGAGGCGTGGTCTTCCAAGTCAACCCGTTGCCGAAGGTAAGATTCGAGCACGCCTCAGCAAAGATCATAGTTCGTGAGCCTCCCCCAGCACTGGAGTTGTATAATAGCATCTTCCCAATTGCAATACCAATTGACCCTCCCCCTCCTGTCCTGCCAGGAGCTATGATGGCAACATTGTTGCAAATGTGCACTTGCTGTGAGATGCCTTTGAGCTGAAATGTTCAGAGTGTTACTGCCAGAGTTCCTGTCTTGCAACTTTGTATCGAAGTGTGTTGGAAGCTGTGAGAAATGATTTTAACTGAAAAAAACATTTTAAATCCAAGTTTTGTCAGATCTTTGTACATTTTCATTAATAACTCGAGAAATAAAACATGAATTTTTCAGATAAGCAGGGGAAAAATCTCTACCAGAATATGTAATTTTTTTTATCGTTACCGCGTAATTTTTTGCGAAGATGTGATCACACACGAACAAATAAACACATACAAGATCAGAGTTATAATAGTCACTAAACCAAATGGGTTGTGGGGGGAGAGAAAGGGTGGAGAGAAAGAGGGGAGAGAGGGTGGGGGAAAAGAGAGAAGAGGGGAGGAGAGAGAGAGGGGGGGGAGAGAGAGGGGGGGGGGGGGGAGAGAGAAGAGGGAGGAGGGGAGGGGGGGAGAGAGAGGAGGGGGGGTGGATGAAGAGGGGGGGGGAGGGGATGGAGAGGGAGAGGTGGGGGGAGGGGGGGGGGGGGGGGGGGGGGGGGGGGGGGGGGAGGGGGGGAGAGGGGGGGGGGGGGGCGGGGGCCGGGGGGGGGGGGGGGGGGGGGGAGGGGAGAGAGAGAGAGGCCACGGTGGGGGGGGGGGAGAGAGAAAGGAGCCGACCGAGGAGCCGAGAGAAAGTACTACTCCCAGAGAAAGCAACCCCAAACGTCTTTTGAATAATGAGGGGGAGGAGGGAGAGGTTGGGGAGAGGGATAGGTGGGGGTGAGAGGAGGGGGGTAGAGGAGGGGATGAGAGGAAAGAGGAAAGAGGAGAGGGGGGGGGGGGGGAGAGAGAAGGGGAGGAGGGAGAGGTGGAGGGGTAAGAAGGCGTTGTCTTTTGAATAACGGAGGGGGGGGGGGGGGGGGGGGATGTAGAGGTGGGGGGGACATCACTCGCAGTGCACAGATCCAAGGCGGCAGCGCGCAGATCCATTGTGACGTCATCAGACGTTTTTTTTCCCCCTAAGTTTTTTCAGATTTTTGGACATTTTGATTAATGACTCGAGAAATAAAGCATGAATTTTTCAAATGAGGCGATTTCGGAGTCCACGGGATAAATCTCTTACCGGGGGGGGGGGAGAGAGGGGGGGGGGAGAGAGAAGGGGGGGGGTGGATGAAGAGGGGGGGGGGGAGGGGGGTGGATGAGAGGTGGGGGGGGGGGGGTGTAAGAGAGGCCGGGGGGGGGGGAGGGAGAGGTCGGGGGGGGGAAGAGAGAGGCCACGGTGGGGGGGGGAGAGAGAAAAGGAGCCGACCGAGGAGGAGCCGAGAGAAAGTACTCCCAGAGAAAGCAACCCCAAACGTCTTTTGAATAATGAGGGGGGGAGGAGGGAGAGGTTGGGGAGAGAGATAGGTGGGGGTGAGAGGAGGGGGGGGGTAGAGGAGGGGAGTGAGAGGAAGAGGAGGGGGAGGGGGGGGGGGGGAGAGAAGGGGAGGAGGGAGAGGTGGAGGGGGTAAGAAGGCGTTGTCTTTTGAATAACGGGGGGGGGGGGGGGGATGTAAATGCATTTCGTTGTCTCTGTACTGTACACTGACAATGACAATTAAAATTGAATCTGAATCTGAATCTAGAGGTGGGGGGGACATCACTCGCAGTGCACAGATCCTAGGCGGCAGCGCGCAGATCCATTGTGACGTCATCAGACGTTTTTTTCCCCCTAAGTTTTTTCAGATTTTTGGACATTTTGATTAATGACTCGAGAAATAAAGCATGAATTTTTCAAATGAGGCGATTTCGGAGTCCACGGGATAAATCTCTTACTTATAATCTTATCTTATAATAATATGTAAAGTTTTTACCGAAGATGTGATTACACACAAGCGCACAGACACAGACACATCCAAGGTCAGAGTTTTATAGTTATACTAGACCAAGTGCAGACCCGTTGGGTCTGCTCCCCCAATGGTGTGATCCCCCAACCCAATATTCCACCATGCACCCGTCTCCTCCATTGGAACTGAGCCCGTTCCCAAATGTAAGATTGCAGCCCTCCCCTGCCTGATGCAGCAGTGAAAAGTTCAGTGTTCCTCTCTTGCAACTTTGTTTCGAAGTGTGTTGGAAGCTGACATGTAAATGGAGAAGCCTGTTTATTTTTGAAATACTTGGGGGGGGGGGGGGGGTGGGATTTGATTAAAAGCATGTACTTCAACACGACGAAATGAAATGAGGAGCGGATACTTAGAAAAAGAAAAGGGAAATCTCTACCGAAATGGAAAAAATATCTTGGAGATTGAGCGTCTGGATTGGGCGTGGCGATGAATCAAAGGAAGAAATGCAGCCGGACGCCGTACTGCTGGCGGACGGACTGATTTGAGTTTTGTATATATACTAGACCAAGTGCAGACCCGTTGGGTCTGCTCCCCCAATGGTGTGATCCCCCAACCCAAAATTCCACCATGCACCCGTCTCCTCCATTGGAACTGAGCCCGTTCCCAAATGTAAGATTGCAGCCCTCCCCTGCCTGCTGCAGCAGTGAAAAGTTCAGTGTTCCTCTCTTGCAACTTTGTTTCGAAGTGTGTTGGAAGCTGACATGGAGAAGCCAGTTTATTTTTGAAATACTTGGGGGTGGGGGGGGGGAGAAGGATTTGATTAAAAACATGTACTTCAACACGACGAAATGAAATGAGGAGCGGATACTTAGAAAGAAAAGCGAAATCTCTACCGAAATGGAAAATATCTCGGAGATTGAGCGTCCGGTTTCGGAGTTGCGGAGCGTCAAAGGAAGAAACGCGCGGCGGACGCCGGATGGCGGAGGCGGACTGATTTGAGTTTTATATATATATAGATAGACTAGACCAAGTGCAGACCCGTTGGTTCTGCGCCCCCAATGGTGTGATCCCCCAACCCAATATTCCTCCATGCACCCGTCTCCTCCATTGGAACTGAGCCCGTTCCCAAATGTAAGATTGCAGCCCTCCCCTGCCTGCTGCAGCAGTGAAAAGTTCAGTGTTCCTCTCTTGCAACTTTGTTTCGAAGTGTGTTGGAAGCTGAGATGTAAATGGAGAAGCCTGTTTATTTTTAGAAATACTTGGGGGTGGGGGGGGGGGGGAGAAGGATTTGATTAAAAACATGTACTTCAACACGACGAAATGAAATGAGGAGTGGATACTTAGAAAGAAAAGCGAAATCTCTACCGAAATGGAAAATATCTCGGAGATTGAGCGTCCGGTTTCGGAGTTGCGGAGCGTCAAAGGAAGGAACGCGCGGCGGACGCCGTACGGCGGCAGGCGGACTGATTTGAGTTTTATATATATACTAGACCAAGTGCAGACCCGTTGGGTCTGCTCCCCCAATGGTGTGATCCCCCAACCCAAAATTCCACCATGCACCCGTCTCCTCCATTGGAACTGAGCCCGTTCCCAAATGTAAGATTGCAGCCCTCCCCTGCCTGCTGCAGCAGTGAAAAGTTCAGTGTTCCTCTCTTGCAACTTTGTTTCGAAGTGTGTTGGAAGCTGACATGGAGAAGCCAGTTTATTTTTGAAATGGGGGGGGGGGGGGGGGGGGGGGGGGGGGGGGGGGGGGGGGGGAGAAGGATTTGATTAAAAACATGTACTTCAACACGACGAAATGAAATGAGGAGCGGATACTTAGAAAGAAAAGCGAAATCTCTACCGAAATGGAAAATATCTCGGAGATTCTGCGTCCGGTTTCGGAGTTGCGGAGCGTCAAAGGAAGAAACGCGCGGCGGACGCCGGACGGCGGAGGGCGGACTGATTTGAGTTATATATATAGATAGACTAGACCAAGTGCAGACCCGTTGGGTCTGCTCCCCCAATGGTGTGATCCACCAACCCAATATTCCACCATGCACCCGTCTCCTCCATTGGAACTGAGCCCGTTCCCAAATGGAAGATTGCAGCCCTCCCCTGGCTGCTGCAGCAGCGAAAAGTTCAGTGTTCCTCTCTTGCAACTTTGTTTCGAAGTGTGTTGGAAGCTGAGATGTAAAATGGAGAAGCCTGTTTATTTTTGATGGGTGGGTGGGGGGGGGGGGGGGGGGGGGGGGGGAGAAGGATTTTGATTTAAAACATGTACTTCAACACGACGAAATGAAATGAGGAGTGGATACTTAGAAAGAAAAGCGAAATCTCTACCGAAATGGAAAATATCTCGGAGATTGAGCGTCCGGTTTCGGAGTTGCGGAGCGTCAAAGGATGAAACGCGGCGGACGCCGTACGGCGGCAGGCGGACTGATTTGAGTTTTATATATATACTAGACCAAGTGCAGACCCGTTGGGTCTGCTCCCCCAATGGTGTGATCCCCCAACCCAAAATTCCACCATGCACCCGTCTCCTCCATTGGAACTGAGCCCGTTCCCAAATGTAAGATTGCAGCCCTCCCCTGCCTGCTGCAGCAGTCAAAAGTTCAGTGTTCCTCTCTTGCAACTTTGTTTCGAAGTGTGTTGGAAGCTGACATGGAGAAGCCAGTTTATTTTTGAAATACTTGGGGGGGGGTGGGGGGGAGAAGGATTTGATTAAAAACATGTACTTGAACACGACGAAATGAAATGAGGAGCGGATACTTAGAAAGAAAAGCGAAATCTCTACCGAAATGGAAAATATCTCGGAGATTGAGCGTCCGGTTTCGGAGTTGCGGAGCGTCAAAGGAAGAAACGCGCGGCGGACGCCGGACGGCGGCAGGCGGACTGATTTGAGTTTTATATATATACTAGACCAAGTGCAGACCCGTTGGGTCTGCTCCCCCAATGGTGTGATCCCCCAACCCAATATTCCACCATGCACCCGTCTCCTCCATAGGAACTGAGCCCGTTCCCAAATGTAAGATTGCAGCCCTCCCCTGCCTGCTGCTGCAGTGAAAAGTTCAGTGTTCCTCTCTTGCAACTTTGTTTCGAAGTGTGTTGGAAGCTGATGTAAATGGAGAAGCCTGTTTTTTTTTGAAATACTTGGGGGGGGGGGGGAGAAGGATTTGATTAAAAACATGTACTTCAACACGACGAAATGAAATGAGGAGCGGATACTTAGAAAGAAAAGCGAAATCTCTACCGAAATGGAAAATATCTCGGAGATTGTGCGTCCTGGATTGGAAGTTGCGGACGTCAAAGGAAGAAAAAACGCGCGGCAGCGGACGCCGTACGGCGGCAGGCGGACTGATTTGAGTTTTATATATATAAAGACTAGACCAAGTGCAGACCCGTTGGGTCTGTTTCCCCAACAGCGTTTGTGGGGGGGGGGGGGGGGGGGGGAGGGGGAGTAGGGGCTGCGGCATCACACTCAAATTAACCACCCCCCCAAACTCAGGTGGGGGGAGGGGGGGGGATGGTTGGTGAGAAGAGGGGAGGGAGGGGAGGAGAGAGGAGGAGGAGGAAGCATGACAGATTGGGAGGGAGGAGAGGGGGATGGGGGAGAGGGGGGGATGGGGAGAGAGATGTGGGGGATGGGGGGAATGGGGGGGAGGGGAGGAGAGGGGGGGGGATGAGGGGGAGGGGAGGAGGGAGAGACAGGAAAGAGTGGGGAGTGAGAGGGAGGAGGAGAGGGATAGGGGAAAGGGGGCGGGTGGAGAGAGGGAAGGGGGTGGGGTAGAGAGGGAAGGGGGGTGAGGGAGAGAGGGAGAGGGGTGAGGGAGAGGGGTGAGGCGAGGGAGAGGGGTGAAGAGAGGGAAACATAGAAATTAAGTGCAGTAGTAGGCCATTCGGCCCTTCGAGCCTGCACCGCCATTCAATATGATCAAGGATGATCATCCAACTCAGTATCCTGTACCTGCCTTCTCTCCATACCCCCTGATCCCTTTAGCCACAAGGGCCACATCTAACTCCCTCTTAAATATAGCCAATGAACTGGCCTCAACTACCCTCTGTGGCAGAGAGTTCCAGAGATTCACCATTCTCTGTGTGAAAAAAGTTCTTCTCATCTCGGTCACAAAAGATTTCCCCCTTATCCTTAAGCTGTGACCCCTTGTCCTGGACTTCCCCAACATCGGGAACAATCTTCCTACATCTAGCCTGTCCAACCCCTTAAGAATTTTGTAAGTTTCTATAAGATCCCCTCTCAGTCTCCTAAATTCTAGAGAGTATAAACCAAGTCTATCCAGTCTTTCTTCATAAGACAGTCCTGACATCCCAGGAATCAGTCTGGTGAACCGTCTCTGCACTCCCTCTATGGCAATAATGTCCTTCCTCAGATTTGGAGACCAAAACTGTACGCAATACTCCAGGTGTGGTCTCACCAAGACCCTGTACAACTGCAGTAGAACCTCCCTGCTCCTATACTCAAATCCTTTTGCAATGAAAGCTAACATACCATTCGCTTTCTTTACTGCCTGCTGCACCTGCATGCCTACCTTCAATGACTGGTGTACCATGACACCCAGGTCTCGCTGCATCTCCCCCTTTCCCAATCGGCCACCATTTAGATAATAGTCTGCTTTCCCGTTTTTGTCACCAAAATGGATAACATCACATTTATCCACATTATACTGCATCTGCCAAACATTTTCCCACTCACCCAGCCTATCCAAGTCACCTTGCAGTCTCCTAGCATCCTCCTCACAGCTCCCCCCCTCTCCATACCCCCTGATCCCTTTAGCCACAAGGGCCACATCTAACTCCCTCTTAAATATAGCCAATGAACTGGCCTCACCTACCTTCTGTGGCAGAGAATTCCAGAGATTCACCACTCTCTGTGTGAAAAATGTTTTTCTCATCTCGGTCATAAAGGATTTCCCCCTTATCCTTAAACTGTGACTCCTTGTTCTGGACTTCCCCAACATCGGGAACAATCTTCCTGCATCTAGCCTGTCCAACCCCTTAAGAATTTTGTAAGTTTCTATAAGATCCCCCCTCAATCTTCTAAAATCTAGCGAGTACAAGCCAAGTCTATCCAGTCTTTCTTCATTTGAAAGTCCTGACATCCCAGGAATCAGTCTGTTGAACCTTCTCTGTACTCCCTCTATGGTCTGTTTCCCCAACGGCGTTTGGGGGGGGGGGGTGAGAAGAGGGGAGGGAGGAGGAGGAAACGGGATAGATTTGGGAGGGAAAGGGAGAGCGGGGTAGGGGGTGAGGGATGGGGAGAGAGCTTTGGGGGAGGGGGGATGGGGAGAGGGGGGGGGGGGAAAGAGGGGAAAGAGTGGGGAGGGAGGAGGAGAGGGGTAGCGGGAGTGATGGAGTGATGGAAGAGGGACAGAGGGATAGGGGAAGGGTGTGGGGGGAGAGAAGGTAGGGGGTGGGGGTAGAGAGGGAAGGGGGGTGGGGGAGGGAGGGATGGGAGAGGGGTGAGGGTGTGGGGGAGGAGAGAGTGGGAGAGAAGTGGAAGAGTGGGAGGGAGGGGGGGGGAGGGGTAGAGGGGTAGCGGGAGTGGTGGAAGAGGGACAGAGGGGTAGGGGGAAGGGGGTGGTGGTAGAGAGGGTGGGGGGGGGGTAGAGAGGGAAGGGGGGTGGGGGAGGGAGATGGGTGGCAGAGGGAGAGGGGTGAGGAGAGGGACACATAGAAACATAGAAATTAAGTGCAGTAGTAGGCCATTCGGCCCTTCGAGCCTGCACCATTCTCCATTCAATATGATCACGGCTGATAGAAACATAGAAACATAGAAATTAGGTGCAGGAGTAGGCCATTCGGCCCTTCGAGCCTGCACCGCCATTCAATATGATCATGGCTGATCATCCAACTCAGTATCCCGTACCTGCCTTCTCTCCATTCCCCCTGATCCCCTTAGCCACAAGGGCCACATCTAACTCCCTCTTAAATATAGCCAATCAACTGGCCTCAACTACCCTCTGTGGCAGAGAGTTCCAGAGATTCACCACTCTCTGTGTGAAAAAAGTTCTTCTCATCTCGGTCACAAAAGATTTCCCCCTTATCCTTAAACTATGACCCCTTGTTCTGGACTTCCCCAACATCGGGAACAATCTTCCTGCATCTAGCCTGTCCAACCCCTTAAGAATTTTGTAAGTTTCTATAAGATCCCCTCTCAGTCTCCTAAATTCTAGAGAGTATAAACCAAGTCTATCCAGTCTTTCTTCATAAGACAGTCCTGACATCCCAGGAATCAGTCTGGTGAACCGTCTCTGCACTCCCTCTATGGCAATAATGTCCTTCCTCAGATTTGGAGACCAAAACTGTACGCAATACTCCAGGTGTGGTCTCACCAAGACCCTGTACAACTGCAGTAGAACCTCCCTGCTCCTATACTCAAATCCTTTTGCAATGAAAGCTAACATACCATTCGCTTTCTTTACTGCCTGCTGCACCTGCATGCCTACCTTCAATGACTGGTGTACCATGACACCCAGGTCTCGCTGCATCTCCCCCTTTCCCAATCGGCCACCATTTAGATAATAGTCTGCTTTCCCTTTTTTGTCACCAAAATGGATAACATCACATTTATCCACATTATACTGCATCTGCCAAACATTTGCCCACTCACCCAGCCTATCCAAGTCACCTTGCAGTCTCCTAGCATCCTCCTCACAGCTCCCCCCCCCCTCTCCATACCCCCTGATCCCTTTAGACACAAGGGCCACATCTAACTCCCTCTTAAATATAGCCAATGAACTGGCCTCCACTACCTTCTGTGGCAGAGAGTTCCAGAGACTCACCACTATCTGTGTGAAAAATGTTTCCCTCATCTCAGTACTAAAGGATTTCCCCTTTATCCTTAAACTGTGTCCCGCGTGTCCTGGACTTCCCCAACATCTGGAACAATCTTCCTGCATCAGACAAATGCAATTCAGGACTTTTCACTTCACAAGCAAATCAGAAATGACAGTTAGTGAAGAATTTGAATAATCACTGAGCGTTCTCTATGGCAACAATGTATTTGAGCATTGGGCATTGTGACATCACACGATGGAATGTTCACCGGGGCTGTGGCTCCTGCAAAGGCATATGTAAATGAATCCATTCCGATTGGCCATCTGTGAGCATCGGGCATTGTGACATCACACGATGGAACGTTCACAGGGAGCTGCTTGTGTGGATGAGAATCCAGTTTCTTTTTGAAATATCGAGGTGGTGGTGGGGGGGGGTGTAGGATTTGATTAAAAAAGCGTACTTAAACACGACGAAATGTAACGAGGAGCGGATACTTAGAAAGAAAAGCGAAATCTCTACCGAAATGGAAAAGACGTCGGCGATCCTGCGTCCGGTTTCGGAGTTGCGGAGCGTCAAAGGAAGAAACGCGGCGGACGCCGTACGGCGGCAGGCGGACTGACTTGAGTTTTATATATATAAGATAAGATAGATAGATAGATGGATATGATAGATAGATTTCGGTTATGAGCTTTCCTCTTACATTCAATGCTTCTTTGGACATCTGTTGCTGTCACAGCTTCAAAGTGACTATTCATCTTCCCTTCCATGCAGTCAAGGCCACCAGAGGAAGTGAATGTTTCTTCTGCATCAAACCAATCATCAGTTACTTCAAGATCGTTGGCTGTAGCTGCAGAATAGACAGCAGACATTTATTAGGAGAAAATAAAATAAAAAAATGAAACTTCACAAAAGCTACAGTACCTTTATTTGAATTACTTAAAATGATCAGGCATAACACAATAAAAAGTGTTGTCGTAAATTTCATTATAAAACATTGCCAAAGTTGGTTGGGTCTCACTGACAGGACCCAAGTTGGAGAAAAAAAGTACAGAAACACTTGTGGATGGATTTTTTTCGCTCAGTGTTCTACAAATGCCTTTTGAGCAAAAATAGAATGCAACTAAATTGAATTCAAAGCTAACTATCCAATAGAGTTCATTGTTTGATTTGAATACTGTGGAAAGACTCAGGATTCAAAAAGGGTAGGCAATCATCTATCAGTTATTTAATCCTGGAGTTGTCCATGAAAGAACATGGAATATTTAGTCATAGAGTAATACAACATGGAAACAAGCCTATTTTCCCAACTTGCCATCCCATCTAAGCCGTTTAATTTGCCAGTGTTTGGCTCATATCCCCATGAACCCTTTTCTAGCCACGTACTTGTCCAAATATGTTTTACATGTTGTTATTATGTCTGCTAAATCATTTTCTCTAGGAACTCATTCATATACACCGCATCCTCTGTGTGGTCGCCCCTCAGATCCCTTTTAAACTCTGCCCTTAAACCTACAACCTCTAGTTTCTGATTCCCCTTCTCCGGGATTCACCCTATCTATGCTCCACGTGATTTTATACAGTTCTCCAAGATCACTCCTCATCGTTTATGTTCCAAGGAATAAAGTCCTAGCCTGCCCAACCTACTCCAATAATTCCTGATAACAATTGCCTTAGAGTGTTTCAAAGTTTTTGTTAATCTTCTTTGCACTCTTTCTAGCTTAACAATGCCTTTCCTATAGTGTAATCAAAGCGCTACACAATACTCCAAGTGCTGCCTCACTAATGTCACCTTCAACAGCATCATAGGCTGAGACATTGAGTAGGGACGTCATGTTGTAGTTGCACGAAAAAATTGGTTCAATCGTACTTGGTATCCATCTTCTATATAACTAAAAGTCTCATCTTGACCACTTCCTGTCTGCGTTATATATTGATTTTAGAAAAAACGCTACCCTATATCGCTATGATTTTTGGCCATCTTACTCACGTCCTCCTCCGCTGAGGCAGCACCAAGGATTTTTCCGATCGATGAAAAATAAAAAAGTTATGAGTGTTTAAAAAATCTTGAGATCAGCCGATTGGTCCTCTCGCCTGTCAATCACCACGATGAAGGTAACGCCCCTTCCGGTGGTGGGGGGGCAGGACTATAAAACCCCAGATGCCTGGATGTGTCAGTCACTGGAAGATCGCGAGGGAGAGGCCACAACTGTCATTCTCAGCTGTGAATCAACTGAACTGTGAGTCTGCAATGTACTTGCAATAAATGACTTGTTAGTCCTTAATGACAATGCAATGAGTTGTTAGGATATTTGGTGCCCTGCGCTCTGACTGAAATGCTATGAAATTGAATGTGGTGGCCTGCACTCTGCTTGAAATGCTATGAATTTGAATGTGGTGGCCTGCACTCTGCTTGAAAAGGAATTTCAAGAAATAGCCGTGAGTGAACTTCCAACCCACCAGCCCTGAGTGACTGATCTGCCAGCCCAACCAGCCCTGAATAACAGAGCTGCCAGCCCACCAACCCTGAGTGACTGCGCTGCCAGCCCACCAGCCATGAGTGACTGAGCTGCCAGTCCATCAGCCCTGAGTGACTGAGCTGCCAGCACATCAGTCCTGGGTGCCTGAGCTGCCAATCCACCAGGCCTGAGTGACTGAGCTGTCAGCCCACCAGGCCTGAGTGACTGAGCTGCCAGGTTATGTGGTTATACATATTTATGAAAAAGAAAGGTTCTCACCCTGTGTTACAAATTCTTCACAGACACCCTCTGCTTTATCTGGCATATGTTGATAAAGTTCACTGTGTAGCTGTAACACAATACAAGATTTATATTATTAAGTAGTTTCCAAGGTGGAATACAGCAAGGGAAATTAAATTACTTCTACACCTTGTGGAACTTTAACCAAATATTCCTCATAATTTGAAGCTGTTGTGGCACTATCTGGTGGTGAGGCTAGTGATAGATCAAACCCTTGTTAGTAGATCTGGATCAGGCACGTGATTGTGTTTGGTGGGAAGATGACATCATGAGTCACGGGTGTGCCCAACTGCAACTATAGGGACTCAGTTAGTGCTCACTCTCAGCGCGCGAGTGTCTGACTGTATCTGTCAATAAAGATCACTTTGTTCTCAAACATGCGTCTCGCTATATTGGTGACCCCGACGATCCAAAATGGTTATTTTGGATTCTCACGATGCACGCAGCCGACAACCTACTTCAGCAACCCGAAGCAGCCGACATCCCGGCTCAACGGGTTGCCGTTTCTCTCAAGCTGCCCATGTTCTGGACATCACAGCCACAGGTGTGGTTTCAGCAAGCTGAGGCCCAGTTCCATGTTCGACACATTACAGCCGACGACACAAAGTGATATTATGTGATCGGCGCGCTGGATCAGGACATGGCCGGTCGCCTCGTAAATTTCATGCACCCGACGGCAGCTGCCGACAAGTACTAGGGCCTCAAGGAGCTCCTCCTGCGTACCTTTGGTCTCAGCCGCTGTGATGGTGCGGCGAGGCTCATGCACATGGGGGGTCTCGGTGATCGCAAGCCGTCCGTGTTAATGAGCGAGATGCACACTTTGATGGATGGTCATCAGCCCTGTCTCCTTTTTGAGCACGTTTTCCTGGAGCTGATGCCTGAGGACATCCGACTAGTCATTGCGGGTGAGAACTTCGCTGATCCCCTGCTGCTGGCTGAACGGGCGGACGACCTGTGGCAGACAAAACGGCTGCTATCGATCTGGTATCGGCGGTGCCTCGGCGGTCCCAGCGGCGAGTTCCTGCGTCCACCGGGGGTTTGGCTGTGAAGCTGGGCATGATCGTGGTGCTTCCATCACCAGTGCTGGTATTCGGAGGCCCGTCGTTGCCGCCCACCCAGCACGTTTCCGGGAAACGGCTCGGCCAGCCGCCAGTAGTGGTTGCTGAGGTAGTCCTGAAACATCGCCTCTACGCCTGGGGCCACTATTCAGGGCGGCACTTCCTCGTCGACATGGGCGCAGAGGTCAGCTTTTTGCCCCCGTCGGGTCCTGACACTCGTTCCGGTAAGCGGGGACCTTCCCTTACCGCGGTTAATGGCAACTCCATCTGGACGTATGGAGTCGCACGGTCCCTCTCATCTTCAGCTCCTGCCATTTTACTTGGAGTATTACCGTTGCTGATGTTACCCAACCATTGCTGGGCGCCGATTTCTTCCGGGCTCAATCTGCTGGTCGATGTGAGAGGGCAGCGCTTCGTTCAAGCAGCGACTTTTTAAGCGACCTCCTTACCCTTGCTGTTTCAGCTGTGTCACGCTGAGACTCAGTATCTTCAGTGGACAATGTGTATGCCCCGAATTCCCCGACATATTAAACCCTCAGTTTCACTCGGCCAGCCCCAAACATGGGGTGGTGCATCATTCTCATTTCTGGACCACCGCTCCATGCCCGAGCGCGACAGCTTTCCCCTGACAAGCTCCGTATTGCCAAGGCCGAGTTTCGGGAGATGGAGGCCAAGGGAATTTTCCTTCTCTCCGACTGTCTGAGGTGACGTCCAGTTCCGCTGTCCGGTCCCGAGGCCACTCTCGGCCACCCGAGCTGCTTCCCTCCCCGGCCACAATGCGGTGGCTCTACGCCCGGAGCTCCGTGGCAGCGGTCAGTGAGTGAGTTACTGGCATGATCCCTGACCCCCTCCTTCTCAATGCTCCTGCCCTCCCCGCAACTTTACCCCTGGCCAGACTCCCCACATGCTGTGAAAGGAACTCTCCCCCCAATTGGTCCCTTGAACAAGTATTGTCATTCAATAAGATTACAACTGATTCAACTTGTCCCGGTGTGCTCCCGTTTTCCCCACCATCTCTCCACTTGCTGTCACCCTCCACCCCCCACCCATTCAGTAATTCAGAATGAAGGAGATTTGGACGCCTTGAACAAATTACTTTCTTTATTTTTATTTTTTTGGGTGTGAGAAATTCTATGTCCCACCAGCCTTCTTTAAAAATTTAGTATCTCAAAATGGGGGTGCATTTCATTGCTGGGAAATACGGTACTTTATTAAGAGATTTGGCTTTTGAAGACTTTATAAAAGTCGGCTGACATCTTACGGAGAGAACAATCTGCACATGCGCGGTTTAAGATTTTTAAAAAGCCGACTGACTGCCTACCCCGAATAATTACTCACGGCACGTGCCCGTTCACACCATAGGGCAGCTTTGTAAATGAATACAAGCCGTTACGTGTGTTGATAGTCAAATATCGCTGACTTTCCTTGTCGACATTGAGTTGGGCGTAAGCGTGAGACAAATCCAAATTTAGTGAAGACTCTCGCTAAGTTCTGCGTACGGATCTTGCGATGTTGGTAACGGATATTGTTCGTCGTCAACGGCTTGGTTGATTGAACATCACGCAGTCAAACAGTTTTGTCGGCCTTGGGAACGGCCCCAATTGGCGTTGCCCAGTTGCTCTGGTTTGACTTCACGAGCACTCCATTCTGTTCTAACCTGTCGAGTTCTTCCTCCACTTGTTGCTTTAGTGCATATGGTACAGGTCTTGGTCGACAATACACAGGTCTCACATCTTGCTTGAGTCGAATGTGTGCAGAGTACTCTGTTATTCCCGTGTAACTGCCAGCAAAAATGTTTGCATGTTTGCTTATGACGTTTTCAAGACATGATTTGGACAAATTGACGCTGAAAATGTTCTTCCAGTCTAACTCTATTCTACTCAGCCAATGCTTTCCAATGAGGGTTGGTTTATTTCTGTAACTGGCCACTATGATGGGCAGTGCTACTGACTGACCATTATGATGAACTTTACAGTTCATTTGTCCACGTCTCCAAAACCTCACCCGAGTAGGTTCTCAGCTTGACCTTACTCTCAAAACAATGGTATCTGTGGGACCTTTGTTTCGTACAGGTCTTTGCTCATGACCGAACAATCTGCTGCCTTGTCAATACACATATCGATTAACTGTTCATTTATCAATAGTTTAGTTCGAAAGTCCTTGCCTTGGCTGGTTGTAGGCTTATCGATGTTGGTTGCATAAATGCTGTACAACCCAAGTTCATTTCCATCTGGGTTCATCTGCAAGTTATGAACTCCTTTCTGGTGTTGTCGCTTGTTTCCCGCACGCTGTTGGTTTCCTGTTTTAAGGTTGGCCCGACATGCTGAGGCGTTATGGCCTTTCTTCTGGCAGTTATAGCACTTGGCCATTTTGAACTGACAAAATTGGGATAAGTGATTACCGTTAATAACTATAACAACTGGCTGAACTCGGTTCCGCGCCATACTTTGTTTTTGGTTTAGCGCCTCTTGGTTTGGCCATAGACACTGCCTTGTGACTGTAAATGGCCACTGCAGTCCGTGGTGGACGAAACTCGCGAGCATTCTTTGATGCCATCTCCATTGTGGTAGCAATCTTGCATGCTTTCTCGAATGTCAGAGTGTGCCGTACACTTCAGGACTGATCTCCGTGAGCAGAATCGCTTTCATGCGTTTGCAAACGGCCTTATTTGTTTCAGTCACTATCTCTCCTTCACTACTAATCTCCATTATGTTGTTTGCCATGAAAAACATGTTTGCTCTCTCCATATAGGAGCTGAACGGCTATCTACTCTTGTCAAAAGTGCCAAGGTTTCCGATGTAGCCCGTGGACGCTGTCATCGTGTCGTTCTATTTTTTTTTAAAGTCCGTTCAAAAACCCCGACTTTCCTGTCTGTTCTGGTGTAACAATTCACCTAAAACTTAGCTGTACAAAGGCTATCCAGCTTGAGGAACTCGACAAAAAAAAATCTTATACAATTCCAAGGACGGCATCTTGCCACGAAGACGCAACATAAAGATACCCTGAGAAACTCTCGATGATTTGTCCAGCTGCTGTTTTAAACTACAGTCTCCTGCATAGAAGGATCTGCGGCTCGCAAACAACTCCATATTTACTGTTTAAAATGTTAAACAATACTGCATGTTGCAAATCAGTCCTGTACTGTATTTAAAGGATGAGTTCACAAACTCTATCCCATCCTCGTCGCCAATTTTGTTATATTCTGGACGGCTGAATGAATAACAACTTACACGTTGGTTGCCTGGATCGCGAGAGAGAGATTTATTACCCAACCTTCGCTGCTTATATTGGACACCGACTCATTAACATATACATGAATATGTATGAATACATTACAGATATCTAGTCTTCCACTTGTCCCACATCTATAGTTATGGATTGCAAATCTCTACACAGCACAACAAAGACGTGCAGAAAAATCAAAATTACATCAACTGCATCACCATTATCTGTTACTCTATCTAGTGGTTTTTTAGAATTTATTTAAAAAAATTAATTTTGGAATCAGTACTGTCTTTCTGATATCCAGATGTCATTTTGTTATGTAACTGAATACATATTCCACCATCTTTTCTGCCACCAATGTTAACTAATTTGGTCTGAAAGCTTCTGCAACTTACACAGTGATGCTGAAATTGTAATATTTAACTTAAATATTTACTTCTTCAGATGGCTTTTCAACTTTGTCATCATCTCCGTGATGTTTTCTAAATAGGTCTTCACACGATGGCTCTACATTGAAAGCAACTTCATTGCTAGACAGAATATCCAAATTAATTTTTAAAACAAGTCAAACTTCATCAAAAAACAGATACATTTCTGCTATTTTTGAAAAATTACATTTTAGCATTTGTATTGCAACAATGGTATAAACAAATCCGAACTAAAACATTTACTTTGAAAAAATTATTTATTTAATATTTAAGAGGGAGTTAGATGTGGCCCTTGTGGCTAAAGGGATCAGGGGGTATGGAGAGAAGGCAGGTACGGGATACTGAGTTGGATGATCAGCCATGATCATATTGAATGGCGGTGTAGGCTCGAAGGGCCGAATGGCCTACTCCTGCACCTATTTTCTATGTATCTACGTAAATCTGGAAAGTAAGCCAGAGTTACTGTTAAGATTTATAACACAGATCAAGTGTCTCATAAATGGATTTCAAATTCCATATCATGCTGTAACCTCCCCCTTTCCTATCCAGATCACCAATTATTTTAGATACTTCTATCAAATCTTTCCTCATCATTCTCCAAAGAAAATAGTCCCAACATCTACAGTGCATTCAGAAAGTATTCAGACCCCTTCACCTTTTCCACATTTTGTTACGTTACAGCCTTATTCTAAAATGGATTAAATTCTTTTTTTTAAATCATCAATCTACACACAATACCCCATAATAAAAAAGCGAAAACAGGTGTTTAGAAATATTTGCATAGTAATTAAAAAAATTAACTGAAATATCACATTTACATAAGTATTCAGACCCTTTGCTATGGCACTCAAAATTGACACCCATGTTCATCCCGATTATCCTTGAGATGTTTCTACAACTTGATTGGAGTCCACCAGTGGTAAATTAAATTGATTGGACATGATTTTCAAAAGGCACACACCTGTCTATAAAAGGTCCCACAGTTGACATTGCATGTGAGAACAAAAACCAAGCTATGAAGCGGAAGGAATTGTCCGTAGACCTCCGAGACAGGATTGTGTCAAGACACAGGTCTGGAGAAGGGTATAAAACAATTTCTGCAGCATTGCAGGTCCCGAAGAGCACAGTGGCCTTTGTCATTCTTAAATGGAAGAACCACCAGGACTCTTAATAGAGCTGTCCGCCCGGCCAAACTGAGCAATCGGGGGAGAAGGCCCTTGGTCAGGGAGGTGACCAAGAACCTGATGGTCACTCTGACAAAGTTCCAGAGTACCTCTGTGGAGATAGAACTTTCCAGAAGGACAACTATATCTGCAGCACTCCACCAATCAGGCCTTTATGGTAGAGTGGCCAGACGGAAGACACTCCTCAGTAAAAGACACATGACAGCCCACTTGGAGTTTGTCAAAAGGCATGAGAAACAAGATTCTCTGGTCTGATGAAATAAAGATTGAGCGCTTTGGACTGAATTCCAAGCATCATGTCTGGAGAAAACCAGGCACCGCTCATAACCAGGTCAATACCATACCTACGGTGAAGCGCGGTGGTGGTAGCATCATGCTGTGGGGTTGTTTTTTAGCGGCAGGATCTGGGAGACTAGTCAGGATCGAGGGAAAGATGAATGGAGCAAAGTACAGAGAGATCCTTGATGACAACCTGCTCCAGAACGTTGTGGACCTCAGACTGGGGCAGAGGTTCGCCTTTCAACAGGACAACGACCCTAGGCACACAGCCAAGACATCGCAGGAGTGGCTTCGTGACAAGTCTGTGAATGTCCTTGAGTGGCCCAGCCAGAGCCTGGACTTGAACCCGATCGAACATCTCTGGAGGTGCCTAAAAATAACTGTGCATCGACGCTCCTCATCCAACCTGACAGACCTTGAGAGGATCTGCAGAGAATAATGGGAGAAATTACCCACATACAGGTGTGCCAAGCTTGTAGCGTCATACCCAAGAAGACTTGAGGCTGTAATCGCTGCCAAAGGTGCCTCAACAAACTACTGAGTAAATGGTCTGAATACTTATGTAAATGTGATATTTGTTATTTCTTTTCAATTACTTTGCAAAAATTTCTAAACACCTGTTTTCGCTTTTTTATTATGGGGTATTGTGTGTAGATTGATGATAAAAAAATGAATTTAATCTATTTTAGAATAAGGCTGTAACGTAACAAAATGTGGAAAAAGTGAAGGGGTCTGTATGCTTTCTGAATGCACTGTATAATCTTGCAATTGTAATACCAGACCCATGAAATATTATTGTACATCTTTCTGGACATTCTCACATCCTTCCTATAATGTGCTAATCTGAATTGAACCTGAATATAAATGGACCCAGGTTACAAAATAGATGCTATTTTATCGGACACTCATAAGTTGATTTTATTTGCAAGTTAGAAAACATACACAAAAAAAAAATCACTATATGATAACCATACCTTCACTGTATTGTAATGAATGTCATCAAAAGGTATATGATACTGATTAGAAAGAACAAGTATAAAAGGTGGAGAGACGGGAAACTAGTTGTAATGATCACAAGAACAATATACATATATTAGACTGTTGAATTGAATACTATAACGGGAGCTTGTTTACATGTATGGGTGAACTTAAATCAAGTGTTCATAACCCGGGGAAGACAAATGCTCCAGTAGAGGCTGGACCACAGTTTTAAATAGTTTCAGCCATGACCAATTTGTTTTTACTTTCTATGCCTCTATTAAAAACGCATAAAATTGTTAATGTATTATTAACCACCTTTTCAACCTACCCTTCCACTTTCATTGATTTATAGTCACATAACTCCAAATCCCTCTGCCCTACACACCCTTTGGAGTAGCATTCATTAATCTACATTGAATTTTCTCATTGTTGCTACCAAAGTGCATCATCACACATTTCACTTGCCACCTCTATGGCCATTATATTGTCTGTCAATATTCTACTATAATCTATCACTGTTCTCTTCGTAATAATACCAAGGTTTTTTCAACTGCAAATTTAGAAAATTAAGATTTATAATAATAAAGACATAATAATAACACCAGATACCAGATCTGTATTGAGTTTGCTGGCCTCCACTCCGGTGACAGGTTTGACAATTGACCTCAGCATCAAATATCAACTTAAAGGAATAGGAAATAGCTTGCAGCCATATTCTTGATCATGGCCTACTGCAAAATGAATTTAATAAGCTGGGCTAGGATCTCATCATTATCAGACAGTAAAATGTGCCCCAAGTCCAGAATGGCACATGATGTCATGGATAAAGTACCAGAACTGGCATGCTACTAGTATTGCCTCCCAAAATCTATGATTTTGAGAGAAAATAGAAATAAATAAAATGAATGACTCACCATATTCAAGTTGAATGAGTTTTGAAAATTACCTGTAATTTGAATTGCTCTGATGCAGTGAAGGTGATTTTTCTCCCAACTGAAATAGTAAAAAAAAAAGATATAATAAACTATCAAAAAATGATACTGAGCTGCAATCTTTCCACTTAAACCTTCCACATACGAATAATTTATGTGTGTCCACTGTAGTTGATCTTCACTGCTTAACTGAAATTGTGCCTCACTCATGACCATGGAAACATAACTGTTAAACCAGCTAACCTGGGAGTGAATCAGAATCTTTCTAGCCTTTGTTGGTCAATAGTTTATTATTTTAATTAGGTAACTCATCAATAAAGCATTCACATTTTATAACTGGAAACTCAAAACTTCTCAAAGAACTTACTAACTTGAACCCGCATGCCAGTAAATGTCCAAGACTCATGGAAGCTGCAGACTGACCATCAAAATAATTTGGAGAAAGATCTTTGTGGATTGAAATTCTACACAATCAGTCCCAGATAACCATGTACTTCAATGCCCAATAATCTGGATCATGTTGGTTTAGTAAACCACAGGAAACTCTAAAATGTAAAATGTAAATAAACAGCATGGTTTCAAATTGGCTAAATTCAGACATTAATTGCACAACATCTGTATATCAGTGATCCAGACTTTTCGGATATGTAATCAATTGCATTGTTATGGGAGGTAGGATATATTCCACAAAAAGCTACCAGACATTCCAAATATATGGATAGATCTGAAGGATGTTAAATGTGATTATGGTTTTTTGATCGTTTTAGAAATCTGGCTCTTCAAACAAGATGGGATTTGCCTGGTATCAACTGTACAAATATTTTTTAAAGTGAATTCATACCATAGCAGGAACAAATGTACCATATGGCAGATTCAACTCAACAGACAACAAAGGGAGACTGTCCAAAGATATTCCTTCCAGCACTTTCTGCTTCATGCCCTCATAGTTATTTTTAAGCCCTTGTAACACAGATGATAATGCTGTGCCATTGTCAGTGCCGTCTTCCAATCTTGGGAACCTTTGATTTAAGAGAAATATCAATTAATTCACAGCCAAAAGAGGATTGGATAAATGCTGAAAACCTAAACTAACAAATAAAAGGAATAACATAGCAATTTAATCAAGGTGCTAGAAAGTTTTGTACTAAACTCTTCTGATGGATTTGTTTCCAAACTTAACAGGAAAAACTTCACCAAGAAGTGGATTGTATAGCTCAGAAACCAATAAGACTTCAAAGGCAACATTGAAGTAATCCATTAAGCCTAAAATACTTCACCCGATTACTTTGCTGATGAACTAGTCAGCCAACAGTTGGATACCATCATCCCCAAAGGAAGTGACAAAATCCGTGAAAAAAATGGAAAGAATATCAGTGATTATCATCAAATTATGACATTACTTTTTCAGGAAGTTTTAAAATATTTTTGTAAATGTTAACATGCTTGAGAGAATGATGGAACCAATGAGTTGCAAGTTTCAGTCAAGCTGATAATGTTCATATGTTGAAATCGTGGAGAATGAGTTTTAACTACACAGTAATTTAATTTGAGTGTGGTAGTTGTGAAGCAGCTTGTCATGTTTATACATTTCTGAAAAATTGCCTGTAAATTGATTTTTTTTAATACCCTTCATAAGACTGATATATTGATTCAGATGGAAGAATGCAAAGATAGCTGATATTGATATAATTGAACAGAACTGCTTCATGCACAGCAAAGAGTAGCCGGAAGCCAGAGGATTGGGAAACTTTCATCGGACAACAAAGGAAACAAAATGGGCAATACGGGCTGAAAAGATGAAGTACATGGGGAAGCTGGTCAGGAATATAAAGGAGAACAGTAAAGGTTTCTTTAGATATGTTAAGGGAAAAAGAGTAGCAAAGTTAAATGTGGGTCCCTTGAAAGCAGACACGGGTGAAATTGTTAATGGCAACAAGGAAATGGCAGAAGAGTTGAATAGGTACTTTGGATCCGTCTACACTAAGGAAGACACAAACAATCTCCCAGATGTACTGGAGGACAGAGGATCTAAGGGGCTTAGAGAAACTGAAAGAAATTTTCATTAGGCAAGAAATAGTATTGGGTAGGCTAATGGGATTGAAGGATGATAAATCCCCTGGGCCTGATGGTCTGCATCCCAGGGTCTTCAGGGAGGTGGCTCTAGAAATTGTGGACGCATTGGTGATCATTTTCCAATGTTCAATAGATTCAGGATCAGTTCCTGTGGATTGGAGGATAGCTAATGTTATCCCACTTTTCAAGAAAGGAGCGAGAGAGAAAACGGGGAATTAAAGACCAGTTAGCCTGACTTCGGTGGTGGGAAAGATGCTGGAGTCAATTATTAAAGAGGTAATAATGGGGCATTTGGATAGCAGTAAAAGGATTAGTCCAAGTCAACATGGATTTATAAAAGGGAAATCCTGCTTGACTAATCTTCTGGAATTTTTTGAGGATGTGACAAGTAAAATGGATGAAGGGGTGCCAGTGGATGTAGTATATCTAGACTTTCAGAAAGCTTTTGATAAGGTCCCGCACGGGAGACTGGTGACTAAAATTAGAGCACATGGTATTGGGGGCAGGGTGTTGACATGGATAGAAAATTGGTTGGCAGACCGGAAGCAAAGAGTAGGAGTGAACGGGTCCTTTTCAGAATGGCAGGCAGTGGTGAGTGGAGTGCCGCAAGGCTCGATGTTGGGGCCATAACTGTTTACCATATATATTAATGATTTGGAAGAGGGAATTAGGAGCAACACTAGCAAGTTTGCGATGACACAAAGCTGGGTGGCAGTGTGAACTGTGAAGAGGATGTTAGGAGGTTGCAGAGTGACCTGGACAGGTTGAGTGAGTGTGCAGATGCATGGAAGATGAAGTATAATATAGATAAATGTGAGGTTATCCACTTTGGCGGCAAAAATAAGGGGGCAGATTATTATCTCAATGAGGTTAGGTTAGGTAAGGGGGAGGTACAGCGAGACCTGGGTGTCCTTGTACACTGGTCACTGAAAGTTGGCGTGCAGGTACAGCAGGCAGTGAAGAAAGCTAATGGAATGTTGGCCTTCATAACAAGAGGATTTCAGTATAGGAGTAAAGAGGTTCTTCTGCAGTTGTATAGGGCTCTGGTGAGACCATATCTGAAGTATTGTGTACAGTTTTGGTCTCCTAATTTGAGGAAGGACATCCTAGTGATTGAGGCAGTGCAGTGTAGGTTCACGAGATTGATCCGTGGGATGGCGGGACTGTCATATGAGGAAAGATTGAAAAGAATAGCCTTGTATTCACTGGAGTTTAGAAGGATGAGGGGGTATCTTATAGAAATATATAAAATTTTAAAAGGGCTGGACAAGATAGATGCAGGAAAAATATTCCCAATGTTGGGCGAGTCCAGAACCAGGGGCCACAGTCTTAGAATAAAGGGAAGGCCACTTAAGACTGAGGTGAGAAAAAACGTTTTCACCCAGAGTTGCGAATTTATGGAATTCCCTGCCACAGAGGGTAGTGGAGGCCAAATCACTGGATGGATTTAAGAGAGAGTTAGATAGAGCTCTAGGGGCTAGTGGAGTCGAGGGATATGGGGAGAAGGCTGGCACAGGTTATTGATAGGGGACGGTCAGCCATGATCACAATGAATGGTGGTGCTGGCTCAAAGGGCCGAATGGTCTCCTCCTGCACCTATTTTCTATGTTTCTATGTAACTGGACAGCAGCTGAAAAAGGAGAGGAAGTAAAAAAAAAGTTATCCCATGACAGTCATTATAAATTGAAACTGCATAAATGGATTACCAATCTTAAGTTCCAAACTAAAAATAACTTGCCAATACTCATTGCACACCTCTTTTCCCCCATTCAAATAAAAAAAAGATAGCTAAGCCATGTACTGGAGAGCAGTTAATATCTATGCAAGGTAACTGTTTAATTAACTGATGTTATGTAAAGAATTCTGGGTTTACCATTTTAATCTTTTATTTGTGGACATGGTCTTGACTGTGCTGAAATAAATGTTTATTGTATGGTACTACTTTGAAAACAAATTCAATTCATATTGGATATGACTATAAAGCATCTACAGTGTTTCACAAAAAGGAAATCAAACGAGATGCTGTCCGTTATTGTCGATTGTCCGCTGTTACCGAGAAAGGTATTATTATAGTTTGCATTAGAAAGAAACAACTGCAGTTGCTGGTTAATACACACAAGGACACAAAGTGATCATCAGGTCAGGTACCATCTCCGAACAACTGTAGATAGGTGATGTTTCAACTCGGGACCCTTCTTCAAACTCGAACGGGAACTAGGCCTGGAATCCAGGTGAGTTGAAAGTTCCAGCCTGCTGGCGGCCAGGGGAAATGCGAGGATCAACGGAGTCAATGGTTGCAGACGTAGTGCAGGTCGACAGTGGCAGTTATGAAACTGGGGGCGGCGGTGGCAGGCACAACCTGTGAATGGCCGGCGTAGCGGTGACAGTGGTAGAGACTGTGGTGGTGGGGACATGGCGGTGGCAGTGGAAGCGGCCAGGTGGCGGCAGGAGCGGCGTGGGAGGTGGTGGCGGGAGCAACTGCGGAGGCAATGGCGGCAGGCGCGGAGTGGGAGCAGCCGGGGTGGCGGTGACAGCAGCAGTAGGCACAGCTGGGGAGGCTGCACAGTCGGAGGGTGGCGTCAGCAGCCCGGCTTGGTAGTGAAGGTCGATAGGTCAGTCTTAACCGAAATCCGTCATAAAGAGGTCCATAAAAACGAGGGTTTACTGTACCATGCTGTAAACTTTTATGATAAATGCAGGATCTATCATTGTTACACTCAAAACTCTTCCTGATCTTTTCCCCCACCTTAAAAAAAAAGTCTGCTAAGCATCTGTTATTTATACAAATAAAAAAATGTCTTGACTTTGCTGGTCCTAAAATTTTGGAAGTAAGACTAATTCAGTAATAGTATGAAAATATTATGCATGCTTTATAATCAATGTTTTGGAACCTTTTAGTTGATCACCTTAAAGCAAGTGGATTAGACAGGGACTATTTTTAAACTGAATGAAATATGCTAGATACATGAAGTTCACATTACACTCTCTAAATGCACCTACCCTGAGTCTCCAGATATATTATTTTCAATATATACACTGTGAACTCTCCAGCAATGCTGTCGACACATCAAATATTGCATTTTCAAAAATTGTAACTCTGCCTTTAGAGCTCGTTGCTTCATATAACCACAGCAGTCTGATGAATAATTTCCATCTTCGCTGACAGTCAGGTAAACTGGACGCTGTTGCTGCAACTCTGTTCTGTAAAAGCATTGTAAAAGGTGGTAATTATCAGAACATTTCATATGTTCAGTATGCCACCAAAGATTTTGGAACACTAATTGAAAACAAGTTAATCACTTACATTTGTTTAAAAAGATAAGTTCTTGTCAGATATTTCCACAACCAGAGTCAACTCTTATTTCTAAAATATTATATTCTTTATGACTTCCCACCATCATCCACTCACCTGCAAAACATTTTTCATAATTTCCAAGAGTTTGGTGCAGTTCATATGCGTCAAGATGTTTCTCAGTACACAATGTAGGAAAATGTCAATTACTCCTAATAGCTTTTGAAAATGAATCCAAGCTTACAACGTTAGAGTAAAAATGAAGTCAGATCAATGTGGGGAATACTAAAATGATAGGGCAGTTGAGGTCAAGAAGATAATGTTGGGGCTCTTGAAGAACATTAAGGTGGATAAATACCCAGGGCCTGATGGATCCATCCGGGATTATTAAGAGAGGCAAGGGAACAGATTGATCTTTGTATCTTCGCTGGCCACAGGCAAAGTTCCGGAGGACTGTAGAATAGCCAATGTTGTTCCTTTGTTTAAGGAGTTTGAAGAAGAATCAACGAGGTCATAGAGGTGTGGAGCCAAGGGAGATGGATAAGGTCCTCAATGAGTATTTCTCCTCTGTTTTTACCATGGAGAAAGCTAAAAGGACGGAGGAACTTGGGGCAGTCAATGAAAATGTCTTGAGAGCAGTCAAAGAGGCGCTGAAGGTCCTGACGTGTACGAAGGTAGACAAATTTCCTGGGCTGGATCTATAGGAATGTGTAAAAACTCAGAATCCATACACGAGTATGTTGTTTATTTAAGAAAGCACACAGAGCTCAAATACATAGGTGTTGTAAGCTCAAGCTCAACGACGAATCTAACTAGAGACTGGACTAACAGGCTAGATAATATGAGACACTCAACCAGATAGCTGTTTGAGTGTACAGTGGTATGCAGCAAAACATGACATTGATCAGATCAACTAGTACTGACTGTTCTACATCCTCCTTCTTAAGTATAATAAATCATGGAACAAAATAAACATACAACTAAAACTTCCAATGTATAGTAGGAAGATACAGTGCTTTATAAATCATGACTAAGCCATGAAGAATATGAATAAGGAGGAGTACAAAGTGGCCTACGTAATGGAAACCTGTAATCGGTATTTAATACACTTTGTATTTAGGGTTAGGCCGTCAAACCCGTCCTATACGCTTACGGTACAAGCCCTCTGCTGGAGGGCTGGGTGACATCAGATCAGGTGGTGGTTCCATAGCCTTTGTGGGGGACTTCGATGAGGCAGTGTGGAGCAAATCAATCTTAAACCAACCAGAGTAGGAGTCTACTAGAACCAGGTACTGGTTGCCATTCCAATCAAAAATGTCAGTCACCAGGGTTGTCCACGGTAGATCAGGAACCGGGTGATGCAGGAGCGGTTCTGATGCGGTGCTAGACTGTTACATAACGCACACGACTGTGTCCTCTGGCGTACATAGTCCGACATGGCAGACCAGAAAAACATGCTCTTGGCCCATTGCACTGTTGCCTCTGAACCAGCTTGCCCTCTATGTATGGCATGAAAGTACTCCTGCTGCAGTGAAGCTGGGACCAGTGCTTTGTGGCCCTTCATATTACAGGGGCGGCAATCGCTATCAAAACATGGGGGGGGGGCACACACACACACAATTTGAGGCCCCAGTTTCTTGGTGACCGCCCGCAAGCGCCCACACACACGTGAGGCTTCGAAGTCTTCCGCTGTGGGCCCTGTGAACGGTAACATCGGGAGCTGACCTGGTTGGTGACCGACTCCGAACTGCAACAATAGCAGCTTTGTCCACCCCGAATCATGGGGCTTAAATCGCCCCATTCGTGGGGCCTTTCATCGCCTGGTGCGGCTCAAAATCGTCCGGCAGTGGCTTCAACATCGCGAACCTCAATCACCTTGACGCAGTAGTTTGATTTTAAGCTGCGCTGGGCGATGAAAGGCCCGCAAACGGGCCGGTTCAGCCCTTAGAAAGCATCTGATACCAGCTTGAATCTTTCAAAAGCTACAATCTAACTATCTATATTACTAAAAGTCTGTTCTTGACCGGTTTTGGCCATCTGTGCTGCGATTTCTGAGAGAATGCTGCCACCTACGGCCGTCATTTTTGGCCACCTTGCTCAGAGCCCCCCTCCGCCGTATGTGTGCCGAGGATTTTTCCCGTCGATGAAAAATGACAGAGATATTAATGATTTTACAAAATTCCCCATTCTCTCTGCTGGCCCTGCTGGCGGCAGGGGGGAGGGACTATAAAACCAGGAAGTGGTGTGCCTCAATCAGTGTCTGCAAGCTAGAGGAAGGCAGAGGGTCACGTTTCTCTGAGCTGTGAATAACACTGAACACATGTCTACTCAAATGTAAGTGTCCTTAGTGGTTCTAAAATGCTTGCAAAATGTGTCTATTGGTTCTACAATGCTTGCAGAATGTTTCTTTTTTGGTTCTACAATGTTGTTTAGGTTCTCCTCCCCCCCCTCTCCCTCCCCTTCCCCCCTCCTCCCCCTCCCCCTCCCCTCCCCCTCTACCCTCCCCTCCCCCCCCCCCCCTCTCCCCCCTCCCCGCCCTCCCTCCCCCCCTCCCCCCTCCTCCTCTCTCCCCCCCCCCCTCTCCTCTCCTCTCCCCCCCCCCCTCCTCCCCCCCCTCTCTTCCTTCTCCTCCCCCCCCCTTTCCCTTCCCCCCCTTGCCCTCCCCCCCCTCTCCTCCCCCCCTCTCTTTCTCCTCCTCCCCCCCCCCCCCCCCTTTCCCTCCCCCCCCCCTCTCCTCCCCCCCCCCTCTCCTCCCTCCCCCCTCCCCCCTTTCCACCCCCCTCTTTCCCCCTCTCCTCCCCCCCCCTCCTCTCCCCCTCCCCCTCTCTTCCTTCTCCCCCCCTCTCCCTTCCCCCCCTCTCCCCCCTCTTCCCTCTCCTCCCCCCTCCCCCCCTCCCTCCCCCGCTCCTCCCCCCTCCCCCTCTCTTCCCCCCCCCCCCCCCTTTCCCTTCCTCTCTCTCCCCCCTTCTCCTCTCTCCCCTCTACTCTCCTCTCCCTCCCCCCTCTCCCCCCCTCGCCTATCCCCCCCTCTCTTTCTCCTCCCCCCCCTCCCTCCCCCCTCCTTCCCCCCCTCATCCCCTTCCTCTCTCCCCCCCCCTCTCCTCTCCCCCCCCCTCTCTCCTCCTCTTCCCCCCCTCTCCTCTTCCCCCCCTCTCCTCTCCCCCCCCCCCTCCCTCCCCCCTTTTCCCTTCCCCCCCCCTTCCCCCCCCTCTCTTTCTCCCCCCCCTCCTCCCCCCTTTCCCTTCCTCTCTCCCCCCCTCTCCTCCCCCCCCTCCTCTCCCCTCTACTCTCCTCTCCCTCTCCTCTTCCCCCCCTCTCCTCCCCCCCCCCCTCCCCCTCTTTCTCCTCCCCCCCCCCCTCCCCCCCCCTTCCCTCCCTTCCTCTCTCCCCCCCTCCCCCCTTCTCCTCTCTCTCCCCCTCTACTCTCCTCTCCTCCCCCCCCTCTCCTAACCCCCCTCTCTCCCCCCCCCCTCTTCCTCCCCCCCCTCTCCCCTTTCTCTTTCTCCCCCCTTCTCTCTCTCCCCCCTCTCCCCCCCTCCCCCTCCCCTCCCCCTCTCCTCTCCCCCCCCTCTCGTCTCCCCCCATCTCCTCTTTCCCCCCCCCCATCCTCTCCTGAACCCTCTCCCCTCTCAGCACACCCTCACCCCCTTTCTTCCTTCTCCTCCCCCCCCTTCTCTCACCGAATTTCAAAATCCGGATTACAAAACATGGGGTGGGGGGGTGGGGGGGATTGTTCCCCACCTCTCAAAATACGGGAGGGACGCGTTCCCCCACCCTCCCCGGGATTTCCGTCCATAATAACTCCGCTCGATTACCAGTTCGTTCCTGACAGGAAAGTAAAAGTGAGTGCTGCTTGTAAGGCCATCCGCGTTTAATGATAGATGCGAGTACCTGTAGGGTGTTATATTCAGCCATATGGCTGGTGAAAACATGACCAACATAGTTAACTTGGTTGACTCGAAACCTGCATATATTGGGGTTAAGTTTTAAGTGTACCTCACTGGCGCCGCGGTTGAGCACCTTTTTCAAGTTATCATCGTGCACCTGCAGGTCTTTACCCATTACGATAATATCATCCACAATGATCGCGTAGGGGTATCTGTCAAAAATTAGCTCCATCGAGCATTGGAATACTTTGCTGGCAGAATTGATGCTGAACGACATGCACAGAAATCTGTAGTGTCCGAAAGCTGT
Source organism: Leucoraja erinaceus (assembly GCF_028641065.1). NCBI lineage: Eukaryota > Metazoa > Chordata > Chondrichthyes > Rajiformes > Rajidae > Leucoraja > Leucoraja erinaceus. Next base: position 35,136,061 of record NC_073383.1, read on the forward strand.
GCTGAAAGTAGTGAGCAGCTATTGATTGTCAAGAGGAATTTGCAAGATCGAGCTCTTGGCATTCAACACAGAGAACACAGTAGCCTTGCCTCTGTGCGCAGCCACCTCTTCCACAGTACGCATGGGGTGACGAGGTCTCTTTAACGCAGTATTTAGGTCACTAGGGTTGATACATATATGTATCTCCTGCTTGTTCTTTTTAGTGGTGGCTACCATCGAGGATACTCAATTCGTGGGTTCAGAGACTGGCGTGATGACCCCTCGGGCTTCCATTCTATCGAGTTCAGCTTTAACTCGGTCTCGCATGGCAACCGGAACACGATTAGCAGGGCGAACAACAGGCTTGACGTCCAGGTCTAAAATCATTGAATACATGAGCGGCAGTTCGCCGAGTTCATAATTGAAAAGGTCTTTGTAATCCACCAAAATGCATTGTGTAGAGTAGGGGGTTGGCATTAGTTGATGAACTGCTTTGCTGAATGAAACCAGCCCCATGTCAATACAAGCATCTACACCCAGGAGTGGTACCACTTTGCCCCTCACAATGTAAAATAGCAGTTTGTGTGACTGTGTCGCTGCGTGGCACTGCAGGTCAACAACTCCAATGGGAATTAGTTCGCTTCCGCCATAAGCGAGTAACGTGGCGTTGCTTGCTTTTATCTTTTCAGCATTTTTTTTTTCCAGCATTCCGAAGCTTTGAAAAATCCATCTGAGACATAACGTTACAGCGAGCACCTGTGTCAATTTTCGCCTCCACTGTTACATTGTTTACTTTAAGCGTGACCATGGGATCTCTGTTTTTAAGAAGGGGTCTGTTTTGTTTCATTAGGCTGATAAGGTTGTCGATTTCTTCTAACATACGGTCGCACAGCATCGATGCTATATGCAGCCTGTGGTGTGGTCAGTGTTTTAGTGAGCGCTTCGGTCACCTCATTAACTTGACAAGACCCGATTGCTCTAGCCAGCGTGAGGTCGGGATCGCGTAAAAGCTCTTTCTTCAATTTGTCATCTAAAATGCCACACACAAGCCTGCCCCTGACAAGTTCATCACAGAGGGCACTGAAGTTGCAGCGCTGTGCTATATGTTGTAATGAGCATACATACGTTTCCACTGGCTCCCCTTGTGTTTGGCTGCACGTCAAGAATTTATGTCGCTGCATGATGAGATTGGTATGAGGGTCGTATAGCTCGCAGAACTTTCTCTTGAGGCATTCAGGGTCGTACATTGATTCAGCAGGTGTAATCTCTTGACTTTGCGCAATCCAGTATTGCAGGGGTATAAACAAACAACGTTGCCCGATGCACAGCATCATGTGCCGCCAGATAAGAGGAATATAGATGCTTGGGTGTGAACAGTCTTGCCTTGGTGCGTTGCAGCCATGTAGATATCGTAGTCCTCCTCGAAAACTCGCCATCGCTCTTCGATATCCCCATCAAAGACCAGTGGTTCTGGCTTGCAGAATGAATCATGGCAAAGACTGTGAAAGGTCCGCAAAATCACTGAAGACGTTGATCCAAAGCGTTCCTGTGACTTCTGACACCATATAGTGAATGTGTAATAACTCAGAATCCATACATGAGTGCAAGTTGTTTATTTAAGAAAGCACACAGAGCTCAAATACATAGGTGTTGTAACCTCATGCTCAATGACGAATCTAACTGGAGGCTGATTAGCAGGCTAGATAATATGAGACACTCAACCAGATAGCTGTTTGAGTGTACAATGGTATGCAGTAAAACATGACATGGATCAGGCCAACTAGTACTGACTGATCTACAGGATCAAATATATCCGAGGACACTGTGGGAAACTAGAGAGAAAAGTGCAGGAGCCCTGGCTGAAATTTTGAAGTCATCATTAAATATAGGCGAATTACCAGAAGGCTGGAGGGTGGCAAATGTTGTGTCTCTATTTAATAAGTGCTGCAAGGAAAGAGCTGGTAACTACATGCCAATGAGCTTAACATTTATAGTCGAAAAGTTATTAGAGAATATTTTGAATGATAGGATATACATGAATTTAGACAAGGGCTGATTAAGGATAGTCAGCATGGTTTTGTACGTGTGAGGTCGTGTCTCACAAATCTGATTTAATTTTTTTGAAGACATGACCAAAGAGCTGTAGTTGTATATATGGATTTCAGCAAAGCATTTGACAGGGTTCCACGTAGTAGGCTGCTCTGGATGGTTAGATCACATGGGATCCAAGGAGATAGCTGAATGGATAGAAAATTGGCTTCATGGAAGGAATTAGGAGGTGATGGTGGAAGGTTGCTTCTCAAACAGGAGGCCTGTGACTAGTGGTGTGCCTCAGGAATCAGTGCTAGGCCCCTTACTGTTTGCATTTATATCAATGATTTGGATGAGAATGTAGATGGCAAAATTAACAAGTTTGCAGATGATGCAAAAGTGGGTGGTATTGCAGATAGTGAAGATGGTTGTCATAAATTGCAGCAAGATCTTGATCGGTTGGCCAGGTAGGCTGAGGAATGGTTGATGGAATTTAATACAGAGAAATGTAAGGTGTTGCATTTTTGGATGTCTAACATGGCAGGACCTAGACTATGAATGGTAGGGCTCTAGGAAGTATAGGGCAGAGGGATCTAGGAATGCAGGTACATAGTTAGATACATAGTTATAACATAATTAGCTTAACAGTAACTTTGCCCAATTCATTATTATTGATTTGGATGTGAATTCCTGGATGTGCACGGATAGAGAAGTGGTTGGCAGACAGGAAACAAAGAGTAGGGATTAACGGGTCCCTTTCAGAATGGCAGGCAGTGGCCAGTGGGGTACCGCAAGGCTTGGTGCTGGGACCGCAGCTATTTACAATATACATCAATGATTTGGATGAAGGGATTCAAAGTAACATTAGCAAATTTGCAGATGACACAAAGCTGGGTGGCAGTGTGAACTGTGAGGAGGATGCTATGAGAATGCAGGGTGACTTGGACAGGTTGGGGGAGTGGGCAGATGCATGGCAGATGAAGTTTAATGCAGATAAATGTGAGGTTATCCATTTTGGTAGCAAAAACAGGAAGGCTGATTACTATCTAAATGGCGTCAAGTTGGGAAAAGGGGAAGTACAACGGGAACTGGGGGGTCCTTGTACACCAGTCTATGAAAGTAAGCATGCAGGTACAGCAAGCAGTGAAGAAAGCGAATGGCATGTTGGCCTTTATAACAAGAGGAATCAAATATAGGAGCAAAGAGGTCCTTCTGCAGTTGTACAGAGCCCTAGTGAGACCACACCTGGAGTATTGTGTGCAGTTTTGGTCCCCTAATTTGAGGAAGAACATTCTTGCTATTGAGGGAGTGCAGCGATGTTAATTCCCGGGATGGCGGGACTGTCATGTGCTGAGAGAATGAAGCAGCTGGGCTTGTACACTCTGGGGTTTAGAAGGATGAGAGGTGTTAAGTTGGAACAAATGCAGAGAAGATTTATAAGGGCGTTGCCAGGACTCGAGGGTCTGAGCTATAGGGAGAGGTTGAGCAGGAGGATGTGGGGTGATCTTATCATTAGATCATGAGAGTAATAGATTGTGTAGATGCACAGAGTTTCTTGCCCAGAATAGGGGGATCGAGAACCAGAGGGCATAGGTTTAAGGTGAAGGGGGAAAGATTTTATAGGCATCAGATCGACACATTTTTCACACAAAGGGTAGTGGGTGTATGGAACGACCTGCTGGAGGAGGTAGTTAAGGCAGATACTATTGCAACTTTTAAGATAGATTTAGACAGATACATGGATAGGATGGGTTTAGAAAGATATGGGCCAAAAGCAGGAAGGTGGAACTAGTATAGATGGGACTTGTTGGTTGGCGTAAGCAAGTTGGACCGAGGGGCCTGTTTCCATGCTATATGACTTTTTGAATGCATACAAACTCTGGATTAATTAAAGAAAATTTAAAAAATCATATACTGAAAATCTAAAAATAGAATAACTAGAAAGTGCAGGATGTACTCAGCAAGTCAGGTGTCATTTGTGGAAAAGGAAACGTTCCAGGTGCAAACCTTTTACCAGTAAAGTCTTCTGGATTAATTTATAGGTAACTAGATCTAGAAATACCTTTTACACTTTTTCTTCAGCTGATCAAGTTCACCGAGAACTTTCCTCAATTTGGTTTTGCATTTATTATTGTCCAATTCCTGCAAGAAAAAGGTAATTTTGGATATAGTTTAGTTCAGTGTAGTTTATTTTCACGTGTACCGAAGTACAGTGAAGAGCGTTTGCTGCGTGTTAACCAGTCAGCAGAAAGACAATACATGATTACCGTCGATCTATTCCAGTTCATAGATACACATTAAGGGAACATTCATTTTAGGAATGCTGAAAGGAGGTTGATGGGACAGAAGGTGGGGGAAAAGAGGGGGAGGACCTCTTTAACCTTGGGGGGAGAAGATGTAATTTACAGGCCTGATATCTTGTTTGTCCCTCTCCTTTGTGCTCATTCCATTTGTTTAGTTTTTCCAGCCAGTTCATTTGCAAGTAAAAATCTCTTGTACCTTCTAAGTAAGCAGCACTGTCATCTGCATAACGGTTCTCTCCAGAGATGCTGCCTGTCCCGCTGAGTTACTCCAGCATTGTGTGTCTACTCTTGGTTTCTAGTCTATTATAGGCATTCCCTTGCATTCTTTCACCACTTGCCCTTTTCTGTAACTCAAAACATGCTTGGTTGCTAACTTTTCCCGATTCTGATGAAAAGTTGTTGACTTAAAATATTGACTCTGTTTCGTTCTCCTTCAATCAATCAACCTTTATTGTCATCTTGCAAAGCAACAATTGTACAGTGCAAAATGAGAAGACGTTTCCCAGGGAATACCAGAGCATCGCACATAAATCTTAAACATTTCACACATAATAAAACAATAAAAACAATCCAGTCCCTGATGAAACAGTATAAATAGTTAAAAGCAGGTAAAACAGCAACATTTAAATACAGTAAAAACACTCATTAAAATGTCCAGGGCAGCTGATTTGAGTGGCCAGTGCCAGAGTTATTAAATTGTCAGTGCAAAGCAGCAGAATCAGGTGCAGTGACTGTTTAGCAGCATCACAGCCTGTGGCAGGAAGCTGTTTAGCAGTCTGGTAGACTGGGCTTTGATGCTACGGTATCTCTTGCCTGATGACAGGAGATCCAGATGTGTGTGGAGGGGGTGCAGTTTGTCCTTAGCTATTCTCAGTGCTTTTTTCAGACAGCGGCTCTGGAACAGTTCTTGTACGGAGGGTAGGGAGACGCCAATGATCCTCTCTGCTCCCCTCACTACCCTCTGCAGTACCACATGTTCATGCAGTACGTGAGTACAGACTCCACCGTGCCCCTGTAAAAAGTCCTGAGGATGTTGGTAGGGAGTGAGGCCTGTTTGAGTTTCCTCAGGTAGCGCAATCGCTGATGGGCCTGTTTGACAATCCCAGTGTTGTTCCTGGACCAGGTGAGACTGTCTGTAATTTGCACTGTCCAGGTGAGACTGTCTATAAAAATAGAGTATTTTTATATTATTTTCAATAACTAAATAGCTGCTCAACATTCGGAGAGCTGTCATTGAAAACAATGAAACTTTCTGCCAGGAGTAGTGGTAAAGGGAGATACAGTAGTGACATTTACGAGGCTTTGAGATAAGCACATAAATATCCAGGGAATAGAGGGTTATGGATCACATGCAGGCAGAGTCGATTAATTTAGCATGGTATCATGTTTGGGATGGACATTGTGAACCAAAGGGCCTGTTCCTGTGCTGTATTGCATTATGTTATTATATGTTTAATTCTTGGAGAAATCTGATGATTTAATTTAACACTAATTGACCACTGCCACCACGAATAACCATACTGGTAGGCAAGTTTCAAAAAAGGATTGAGAAAATAACAGAAGCCAACAATAATGTCTTCCATTTTGCAGTCAATGGTAAATTAGTGCTTGCCGCATACCCCATGAAAAATCTAGTGATCTTGGTGGCATGATGCCCTTTCTTTCCCTCCCTCACAAACAAATTATCACACTTTCCCTCTCATTCTATAGTTTGTTCCCTCTCCATCCCTTTTATTTCCCCTGCTTCAAATCTCTACTTCTTTCTTATCACTACTTTCTTCCCTCCTGTTCCCATGCAACCTTCAGTGTCCAAATGACATGAAGCAGTCAACCACACTGATGATTCCTCAGAGAGGAAACTAATATAAATAATTTTTTTAACAGCTTTTTAAAACATTTTTACAAAAGCCAAATAAATATAAACACATGCACATGGGATTAAGATAGAAACTGAATTAACACTAATCACAAATAAATGAAGACAATACCATGGACTTCCTGAAATTGAACTCCACACAAAATCTCTACCTAAAATAAAGCAGCTGTACATCCTACTAGGTTTAAACTTTTTCAATGGTCTTTGTAGCAAGAATGGCAAGAGTAATATTCAAGTTTGCATCAGTGCAGTGACGTCAGATTTTCATACATGAACAAGAATAATGATACAAGCGCAGGGGATCATCGGATTCCCACATAAGGAGACTCTGGAAATTACCATCAATCAGCAGACTGATAACAAATCCAGAAGTTTTCAATGTCATCACAACTACAAAATCCAGGCTAATAGAGGAGGGAGATTACATTTGCGATTATCTTATTAACAATATAAATTCTTATTAACAATGTAAATTAAACAACCTTAAGTCTAAATAAAAAGCAAAAATATTAAAAATTCAGGTATAACAGAAAAAAACCCCAACAAAACGGCTGAGCTGCTTCAAAGGAATATCATTCTTCCTTTTGACACTGGATCCCTCGTCAGAGTCAAAAAGTACAGAAATCCGCTCTTTGTCCGTGCTGACCAAGATGTCCCATTGACACTAATCCAACCTGCCTGCGTTTGGCCCATATCTCTCTAAATCAGGGATGTCAAACTCAGTTTAGGTCACGGGCCGGATTGGGCAAAATGCAACTTCATGCGGGCCAGATCAGTTGTGCACACGCGAACGTCAGTCAGCCAGGCCGAGGCCAAGAGGAGCCCAGCGCCGCCATCTTGTCTGTTTGACAGCGGTTGCCGGGGGCAACCATCCCCATTGCACCTACGGGCCAATCACAGAGAGGACAGGGGCGCCCCGCCGCCACCTGCCTCTTTGACTGTTACCCGGTGCAAGTGTCCCCATGGCAAGCCAATCACAGAGCGGAGGACGGGAGCGCCCCTGCCGGCGCAGCAGGTGGCACAGACAGTGGTGGAGGAGAGAGCGGCGAGGGGGAGTGGCTGCCATACAGATACATAATAAATGGTCATGAATATACTTTTTCTTTCCCCAAATCATCCCGTGGGCCGGATTGGACCCCTTTGTGGGCCGGATGCGACCCACGGGCCAGCATTTTGCCACCCCTGCTCTAAATGTTTCTTATCCATACCCAGTGCATTCAGAAAGTATTCACACCCTTCACTATTTCCACATTTTGTTACATTACAGCCTTATTTTAAAATTGATTACATTCATTTTTTTAAATCATCAATCTACACACAATACCCCAGAATGAAGAAGCGAAAACAGGTGTTTAGAAATGTTTAGAAAGTAATTAAAAATAAATAACTGAAATATCACATTTACATAAGTATTCAGACCCTTTGCTATGACACTCAAAATTGAGCTCAGGTTCATCCTGTTTCCATTGATTATCCTTGAGATGTTTCTACAACTTGGAGTCCACCAGTGGTAAATTAAATTGATTGGACATGATTTCAAAAGGCACACAACTGTATATATAAGGTCCCACAGTTGACAGTGCATGTCAGAGCAAAAACCAAGCCATGAAGCCAAAGGAATTGTCCGTAGACCACTGAGACAAGATTGTGTCGAGACACAGATCTGGGGAAGGGTATAAAACAATTTCTGCAGCATTGCAAGTCCCGAATAGTACAGAGGCCTCCGTCATTCTTAAATGGAAGAACTTTGGAACCACCAGGACTCTTCATAGAGCTGGCCGCACGACCAAACGGAGCAATCGGGGGAGAAGGGCGTTGGTCAGGGAGGTGACCAAGAACCCGATGGTCACTCTGACAGAGCTGCAGAGTTCCTCTGGAGAAGGGAGAACCTTCCAGAAGGACAGCTATATCTGCAGCACTCCACCAATCAGGCCTTTATGGTAGATTGGCCAGACAGAAGCCACTCCTCAGTAAAAGGCACATGACAGCCCGCTTGGAGTTTGCCAAAAGACATGAGTAACAAAATTCTCTGGTCTGATGAAACCAAGATTGAAGTCTTTGGCCTGAATGCCAAGCGTCACATCTGGAGGAAACCAGGTACCACTTATCACCTGGCCAATACCATACCTACAGTGAAGCATGGTGGTGGAAGCATCATGCTGTGGGGATGTTTTTCAGTGGCAGTAACTGGAAGACTAGTCAGGATCGAGGGAAAGATGAACTGAGCAAAGTACAGCGAGATCCTTGATCAAAACCTGCTCCAGATCGTTCTGGACCTGACTGGGGTGGAGGTTCACTTTCCAACAAGACAAAGACAACGCCGGAGTGGCTTCGTGACAAGTCTGTGAATGCCCTTGAGTGGCCCAGCAAGAGCCCGGACTTGAACCCGATCGAACATCTCTGAAGGGACCTGAAAATAGCTGTGCATTGATGATCCCCATCCAACCTGACAGAGTTTGAGAGGATCTGCAGAGAAGAATGGGAAAAAATACCCAAATACAGGTGTGCCAAGCTTGTAGCGTTATACCCAAGAAGACTTGAGGTTGTAATCGCTGCCAATGGTGCCTCAACAAAGTACTGAGTAAACGGTCTGAATACTTATGGAAATGTGATATTTCAGTTATTTATTTTTAATTGCTTTGCAAAAAATTTTAAACATCAGTTTTTGCTTTTTCATTATGGGGTATTGTGTGTAGATTGATAGAAAAAAAAATCAATTTTAGAATAAGGCTATAACGTAGTACCTGTCCAAATGTCTTTCAAATGTTATTTACAGTACTTGCCTCAACTACCAATTTTGGAAGCTTGTTCCATAATACCCACCAACTTCTGTGCGAATTTGTTGCTCCGTAGGTTCTCATGAATCTTTCCCCTCTCACCTTTAAGCCCATGTCCCTCTGGTTCTTCTGTCCCCTACTCTGTGCATTCACCCTATCTATTCACCACATGAATTCATACACCTATATACAATCATCCCTCAGCCTTCCGTGTTTGGCTACAAAATGTTTTTTCTCCACTTTGCTTCCAGCTGAAAGCTCTCCAGTCACATAGATTTTGGTTTCATGTGTTACCCCTTAATTTAACTCTTAGAATATGTCTCAATGGCAAACATTTAAGTGATTAAAATAGCCATACCTTTTCATCTGAATTACAATCTGTTGTCTGCGAGACAGTATTGGTGCATTTATCCATTGTTCCAACCATATCCGTCTGAGTGCCTTGTTGTTTCATGGTTGAATCAGCAATGGACCATTTGGTATTACAAGCTACAGTTTCGTAGGTCTTACTTTGGCCTAGAGTTGGTCTATTTTTGCTCATTAAAATTATATCTGTATTGTTAGCTCGATCAATAACAGAGACCATCGCTGTTGTGGCTTTTTCCGTGGTGAAATCAGCTCTGAAATCAGCACTAGCATCAACAATTTGATTGACGGTGGCAATTAAATTATTAGTGCCTTTGTTAGAAAAGCAATCACGTTTCAACTGGGTATCAATGCATGTTCTTTGAAATATGGAAGCATTTCCTGAAGGTGTTAAATCTGGTGTTTGGTAGACACAGCCGGTAGATTTATTATTGCCCCCATCTATGTCTGGTGATCCAAAAGCATAATTCGTTTGAACTGTCACATTGGTATACTGCTCTGCCACCATCACACCTGTAATACTACCACCAACAGCTGACACAAATGAGTCGTCAAACAGATTTAGCTGATCCGAATTGTCCAAAAGTTCACGGGACTTTCCGAATCCTTGATTTGAATCCACCGATCTGGATACTCTGTTATTTTGGTTTTGGTTACCTTGATTCTGTAAGACAGGACTAATAGACCCAATCTCATTAAGTGCCTCCAATGGTGCTTGATTGAAATTTTCAATTTCTGTTGACGTCCTACAAGCAAATTGATCTTTAGCAAACTCTGCTGTTTGGTAAGGAAAACACTGTGCACTTTGATTAATATTTTCCAATAATACTGCAGTCTGAAGGTAACTGTTATGATTTGCTTGTTCAAACTTATTCCCATTAAGAACTTCAGTGCTGCTATCACTGAATACTGCCTTGTTTCCATCTGAGAATTCTACAAGCTGTGCTCCATCTGGCTTTTCTGCAGATTCAGAAGAAGATATCCCATTATTTTCAAGTACAAATGACTTCTGTGTTGAGGTAACAGCAGAAAGGAACAACGTCTCATCTATGTCTTCAACTGGATCAGAGTAATGTGCAAATTGAATTGATTCTAAAGGAATGCTTGGATATGCTGTTGGACTTTGTATTTTGGGAGAAATTTCTCCGTATCTAGAATAATCAACAAAGTCAGAAATATCGTGGCTTGCTGTGCTGTTTACACTGTGATAACAAGAAATTGGTTCCACATCCAAGGCTTCCGATGTCGCAGAATCCTTATACTCAGGAATGCAATGATGTAGAGTTCTTTTCTCCAATTCATGAAAGCAGTCACCAGAAGCTTGTTGCAATGACATTTCACTCAGTTTCCTATACATCTCAAATTCTGTGTCCAAGGACAGGTTAGTATCATTTCCTTGCTCTTTCATCAAATCCATTTTGCTAGTATATTTTTCTTGTCCATGATCAGACAGTTGGCCAGTTCCCTTGGTTGTCAGGCTGGTAAATAGATTCTTTACACATGAACTTTCATGGGGAGACTCAAATTCATATGCCGACACCAAATTAGTTGAAGGCGGGTGTTTTTCTTCAACAATTTCTTCACCAGATCGAATCTGTAATCCTCTATGAAGGGCATCGGATTTTATTCTAAATTCCAAAAGTTGTTCAATGGCTTTGTCAGAAGCAGTTTCGTAATTTGCCTTCTCGCTTACAAGATGAAATCCATCAGCAACCTTGAAGTACGGATGCTCTTTTTCAGTAGTGGAGCAAGTTGCAAGGATTCTTTGGTTGTGCTCAAGAAGCAAATTCTTATCTATAAAATTTATAACAATTATGTAATTAACACTTGATAACACCATTATCATTATTATGGCCCAAGAAGCAATGACTTGCTCTCAGTAACCATCCACCAATACCAAATTATGTAATTAGAACTGGGATAGTTATTTAGGAACTGCAGGGGTTGGGTAGGAAAAATAGTCAGCATTGTAGTTCTTGATTCTGCGGCTGGCACGGACACTTTAATAACTGGCACGGGCCACTCAAATCAGCTGCCCCGGACATTTTTTATGATTGGTTTATTGTATTTTAACATTGTGTTTTTACCTGCTTTTAACTATTTATACTGTTCCATCAGGGACTGGATTGTTTTTAGTGTTATTATGTGTGAAATGTTTTAAATTTCATGTGCGATGCTCCGCTATTCACTGGGAAACATCTTTTCATTTTGCACTGTACAACTGTTGCTTGCAAGATGACAATAAAGGTTGATTGATTGATTGAGTTCACTATTATAGCTTTTCTACATAGAGGAGATATCTAAAATTAGAGAGTATCGGTTTTGAATAAGGTGCAAGAGGAGATTTATGGGAGAACATTTTCCATAAGTGGTTGGAATCAGGAACATGACTTGTAATGGAGACAGGTACTCTCACAACATTTTAGTATTTCGGTGAACACGTGAATCGCTGAGGCATGAAAAGCTACAGACCAAGTGAAGTTAAATTGGATTACTGCAGAGAGAACATGGTTGGCATGGACATAGAGGGCAGAAAGGCCAATTTCTGTGCTGTATAGGTAGGTCTGCTATAACATGACAGCACAAAAATTGGTCCTTCTGCCCTCGATGTCCATGCGACCATCAAGTATTTCAAGAGTTACGAGTCAAGAGTGTTTTATTGTCATGTGTCCCAGATAGAACAATGAAATTCTTACTTGCTGCAGCACAACAGATTATGTAAACATAGTACACTGTAAACAATATGATAAATGAGAGAGATAATCTGTCTGTATTAATCCCATTTAACTGCTATAATGTGGTTGAGCTCCCGAGAAATCTTGCATTATATAAAGTTGCATAAAGGACAATTATGTCAATGTGGAAAAGGGGGTTGGGGCTACAGAATTTCAAGCTTGTAATAACATTCTTTCCCACAGGATTTTCAAAAACAAGTGTCTTTTCAATACCAATATGTTTACGTTATGTTTCAGCAAATGAAAGCCTATACGTTACATTGTTTAACAAAGTATCCTTACGCAAATGTAAATAGAAGCAATTGCGAGTAAAAGTAAATAGAAGCTTATCAATTTCAATGGCAACCCACAGTTAAACTAGGAGCTGTTTTCTTAAGAGCCATTGATGTCTGATAATTGTGAGGAAGCTACATGGAAACTGAGTTTTTCCATTCTCTATAGGCACAAAGGCACTTCTCTAAAGGCAGTCTCTTCATAGTGGAAACATTCTCGCCACATCCATTCTACTCAGGCTTCTGCTGGAATAACTCAGCGGGTCAAGCAGCAACTCTGGTGAACATAGATCGGTGACATTTCGGGTGAGACCCACCTTCAGACTGATTGTGGGGGTTGGGGATTGGGAGGGGAGAAAGCTAGGAGAGACAAGAGGCAGAACAAAACATGGCAGGTAATAGATGAACATAGGAGAGGGTTTCATTGGATTATGATGATGGTTTGACAAATGCTAGAGATGAAAAAAACAGAAGGTGTGAAACAAAAGGATGGAAGAGTTGAGAATTGTGAAGCCACTGGAATTGCGAGTTCTGAATTTTTTTCTGCTTGTCAATTTCCAAAGTGATTTAAGTGGTTCTCCAGTTTCCTGATTAACATCATGTCATAACTAATTCAATCTGCCTAGACAATTAGGGTTCCCCAATTCATCACTTGCATGATATCCATGCATGATTTGTGTTATGTAAGCATGTGGATTAGCAGAGCTACCTGCATTTGGAATCTCATTATGAAAGAGAAATGTCAAACTGGCAATAACGGGCATGAGATCATGTAATTAGAAAATCCTGAATGTTCCTAACTTTTATTTAAAACATGATCCAAGATGTTTTAATGCTCCCCCTATAATCTGTGCACACTATCGAAAAGACTAAAACTTTCATTTGTACCCATACTGAATCTGAAATGTGATGTCTTCACAAAATTGGTAAAGTGTAGAATCCATTTGCAAATACGGCAACAAAAGTTATCCCAGGATACTTTATAAGCGATCAATATACTAGTCTAACCATTCCTTCAATAACATTGCTCAAATGTTTAACAGACAATTTAACCATTGCCATTTTAAGACCAAAAAGGGAATAATTTCCCCCTGCCCCAGGTGCTCCTAGGTAGCTAAAATGGAATTTTATTGGAAGCCCTCTCAGCTGAATTGTTGACAATTTCCTTTCCCATTGGTGCTGTCTGACCTGTTCAGTATTTCCGACATTGAGGTTTTTATTTCCCGAGCTGAATATTAATTTTATTTGTGTTTAGTGCAAGTCACTAATTTAGTAAAGGGGTTAGTGCTAGAAATGGATGCCTGGAGGATGTGTTGGAAAGAACAACAGATGCTGGTCTGAAGAAGGGTCTCAACCCGAAACGTCACCCATTCTTTCTCTCCAGAGATGCCGCCTGTCCTGCTGAGTTACTCCAGCATTTTGTGTCTGCCTGGAGGATGTGTGATGTATTGGCTCATTACCAGTTATATGATTTGCTGCAAAGCACCGCAGAAAATCATTCTTAACTTAATTCTCTTACCTAGCAATTGATGAAAAAAAATCATTGTTGAGAATTGTGAGTACAACTTAAAGCATACCTCTTTTACTATTCATGAAGATGTTTGATGAGAATGTCTTTGGAGCATTTTTAAACTACAAAACAGAAGTAACAGAGTCACAACCCTCACAAGAAAATCCTTCTCAGTTACATCTTAACTCGAAAGCCTTATTCTCAGGCCACAGGGGAACCAACCTAGCCTCAAAATTTTGGATGTTTTAGTAAAATCCCATCCAATTCTCCCTTTTTCCTAAACCTGCAAATGTCCAACCAGGTATGTCCAACCTGCAAAACCTTTCCTCATTGCTAGAGGAAGTGGTTAAGGCAGATATAACAACAACATTTATGGGACATTTGTGCAAGTACAGTAAATCCTCAGACTTCTTTACAGTAAACGGACTACTTTATAATGGATTTCGGTTTTATACACTGAACTACCAATGGTTGTCACTCCCACCGCTCGCAGTGCCAGCCGCCCCCGGCTCTTCTGCCGCTCCATTCCATTCCAGATCTTGAATCATGATGACATGGAGTATTACAAGAAGATAAAGAGCTTATTAATGTGGTGTTAAGACAACAATCCTCCTCAATGAGAGCAAATAGTCAAGATGGTCGATAGTTTCAAGTTCCTGTGCATCAATTTCCAGACAAACCATATTGAAGCTATTACCAAAAAAAAACCCAATGATGCCTCTACTTCCTCAGAAGACTAAGGAGATCTGGTAGGTTTCCAAAAGTTCGTAATTCTCAACTTCTACAGATGCACCCTACAAAGCATCCTATCAGTTTGCATCATAACTTTGTTTGGCATCAGTTCTGTCTAATGCCTCAAGGAATTGCAGAGAGTTGTGGACAGTGGCAGTCTGTCCAGGGTGGCAAGTGGGCCCCTGATGAAGTGGGCCCCCTATATCAAGTGGGCCCCTGATGAAGTGGGCCCCCTATATCAAGTGGGCCCCTGATGAAGTGAGCCCCCTTTGTCTCCTGGCAACCAATATTTTTAGACCCAATCCGCCACTGGTTGTGGATGAAACCAACCTTCCCCCATTTCCCCCCCCCCCCCCCCCCCCCCCCCCCCCCATAATCAAATTCTTCTAGACACCATGCTGCCTTGGTAAAGCAACCAGTATAATTATAGACCATTTCCATCACAGTCATTCCCTCTTTACCAATTCCCCATCAGTCCAAAGATACAAAAGCTTGAAAGCTCCAAAATCTAATTCAGGAACAGCTTCTTCCCCAGTGCGAATAAACTAGTGAATGGTTCTCTCGTTAGCTAAAGCTGTATTGCCGACCTCCCAAACTGCCTTTGCAGCCCTGCACTCGTTATTTGATCTGCACTTTCTTTATAGCTGTTCACTAAAACACTATGCACTTTGGCATTTTTCTCTTTGCACTAGCAGTCGTACTTGTGTATGGTGACGATTATACTTGTGCATAGTATTTGACTAGATGGTATGTGACAATAATAATATCAATATTATTGTCACAGTGAATGTGACAATAATAAACCATTTCAGAAACGCCACAGATTGTTGGGAAAAATTGGGTGAAAAGTCAAAATAGTCACTGTATATTGTGCTAATATGTTGCACTGGGCCTGTACTCGCTGGTGCTGAGAAGAATGAAGGGGACCTCATTGAAACTTACTCAATAGTGAAAGGCCTGGGTAGAGTGGATGTGGCGAGAATCTTTCCACTATTAAAAGAGTCTAGGACTAGAGGGAACAGTCTAAGAATAAAAGGATGTACCTTTAGAAAGATTCCTTTCAGGAAGTCAGAGGGTGGTGAATCTGTGGAATTCATTGCCAATGGCGACCGTGGAGGCCAAGTCATTGGGTATTTTTAAGGCGTAGATTGACAGATTCTTGATTAGTAAGGGTAGCAGGGGTTTTGGGGAGAAGGCAAGAGAATTGGGTTGAGAGGGAAAGATAGATCAGCCATGATTGATTGGCGGAGTAAACTCGATGGACCAAATGGCCTAATTTTGCTCCTATGACTGATGAATTTATGGTTCAGAAACCAAGAAGGTATCACAGATGAGGTCAGCATCAACAAGCGAATTTGGTATTTCAACTGCGCATGCCCAGGTCATAGGTCACTCGAGGTAAACATTCTCGGCAGTTGAGCTGCTGCGTGAATACAGACCTGCGTTTCTTCCGTAATCAGGATCGAACCCGGGTCTCCGGCTCTGCAAGTGCTGTTGAATTGCTACTGGACACTATTTCTCTCTTCTCCACTGCAGTAGTGACAATCTAATGTGCACAAACTGCATGTGACAAAATCGTGCATGAGAGGGCCAACTTCTTGGCATTAATATCGGAGTTTGGGTGGAGGTGATGACATGCCAGATGGTGGGAAGCGAAAGGCCTTAGAGTACAAGCCAGAACCAAGGGCCTGTTTCCGTGCTGTGTCCCCAAACCAAATTAATTTAACTAGGTAAAGGTAAGTCATGGGAGGACGCAGGAAGGGTGGACACTGGAACAGGTGGGGTTGAAGGAAGGAAGGAAAGTTGTCTGGGACCAAAAAGAAATAGGGGGCTTAGGTGTGAGGGGAAAGATTTAATAGGAACCCGAGGTTCAACTTTTTTCACACAGTTGTCAAAAGTTTGTTTCTTAAAAAGCAGATAGCAACAAACGTTAAAGGTAAACCATGGCAATCTTTAATTGATTTGTCAGACGGGAGTGGCAAAGATCTACAATGAGCACAAACATTGCTCAGTGCTTCTCGGGCTCTCACTCACAGAACAAAGGACAGCTAGCACAATTATACATTTTTCTTGTCAGTAAAACACTCCTACCAAGTCTGAATATGGCATGACTGAAAGTTTTTATAGCCTTTCAGAATATAAGAAAAGCTGGGTCCAAATCAAGCTCATCCAATAACAAGCTATTACTTATCTCAGGAGTGTCTCCAATTTTGGCTTCTTTATGGCCTTGAATGAAGCACGTTATTACTGCAGGCTGCCATCTTAATGTCTTTATTGAAAAGACAATCTGTCCTCCATATTGTGTTCCATATAATTTACAAAGTCATTCAGACTTTGCACCGGGCCATTCTTTTGTTCTACTAGATCATGCTTTTGTAGAAGAACAACTCCATTTTAGATTTGACTATTAGCTCTTTCATTCCCTCCTTTTTATCAAACATAACATTCACAGTCCTCGGTAGGTACACACAATGGTCCCAAGCATTAGAGCAATGATTAGCCGAATGATAGCCATAATGTATCACAGTATCCCAAAGTCCACCAAACCAAAGGTAAGGCTACCAGTTCAGTAGAACCCCAAAGTCCATCAAACTAATGGCATGGCAACCAGTTCTCACTCTCTTCATTGACAACCATCCTGATGAAGCTTGTTTAGAGTCGATGGTTCAGGTGCCACTTGTAGGCGGTGTAATCATTTCAGCCGACATTGGGGTTGTGCCATAAAGTTTGCACGCGTCCGAGGGTGTGCCAGTCTCTTCGTAGGTCGTTGCACAGGTGAGGTGTTCTCCCACTCTCGTCCTGTGGTGGGATTTATCACCTTGATCTAGACGCTAGCGTATCCGTGGGTTTGGACAGCTTCTCCTCCCAGGTGGCCTGCTTCCACATCACCACGTAGAAGCAACTGCTGGACTGGAAGCCAAAGACAAAGCCAGCGTAGATTGCAGTCTGTGTTGACGTAGAAGGTGCCACTGAAGTTGATGGCGTTGTACTCATCAAATCCGACAGCAAGGCCAGGGTCAGAGTTGGCGGTCTGCAGTAACTCCCTGCCCTTGTTGCGCACTACCTAGTTAGGAACGATCTACATCGTCCCCTTTGGAACTTTCTCAGGTCAGTCTCACTGATGGCGCTGTTCTCGGGGCACATGTCATAGATATCTGGGATGTTGTTTTCAAAGTCGCCCTTGCAGTTGTCTCCTCTGCTGTCACCATCGGCTTCGATCTGGTCAGGGTTGGGAACAAAACGGCAATTGTCCTTCTCAACAGAAACGCCATCATTGCCGTCCTCATCAATGTCCTGATTGTCATCACACTGATTACACACCAGTTCTGAGTCATTGCCTTCCTGGATAGGGTTATGCATAATCTCTTTCAATAGGTCCATCTGTTTCAAAATGTTAAGCTTCTCTCTCTCTAGACCCTTCGTCATATGATAGAGCTCAAAATGCTTCAAGATTGTTGATCAAATGTGGTTTGTCTTTCCGAAGTTGTGACCAAAGGCTTTGCACTTCCTCCTGATCTGTAAAGATGTTCTTTCTTCTATATGGTTCTTCTATATTCTTTCTTCTACAGCTTTACATGGCGCTGCTGGTAGCGATCAATCAGAAACACCTTGTTACACCCTGGGTGGGGCAAGGTCTTTCACGTACCTCTTCATGTTGCTCTTTTATATGTTTCTTAAGTCCATCAACTCCTCTGTAAACAGCACGGCAACCCTTATACTGACATCGATACATGGTGGGGAAATCTTCCCTTTCCAAGTTTTACTTCGGTTTCCGGCCACGTTTTTGTCCAGATTGTTTCTTCACATCCTTAATATTGCACTTCTTAACTGGTAACGAACTCTTCTTCTCCTATTATGATTGAAAAGACTCATCTGAATAACCATTCTTAACTTTTGTTTCTCTGTCATCTTCACTTGATAAATACCTTTCAGAAAGATCACTGGACTCCAATCCATCCACAACATAATTTCTTATAGAACAAGATGCTTCATTGCAGTTAACTGTGTTTTTTCACATTTAATGGTCGAGTTGCATCTTGTACCTGAACTTTTTCACAAGAGCACTCTGTATATTCAGGATCTGACCGCAAGAACATATCCTTCTTCAATGATGATTCCGAGTTGTCCACATCCACTGAACGCGAAGTGGCTCCACTGCATGTACAAGGCTTAAAGTTTGCTAACACTGGGACAGGTTGAAGCTTCACAACATCACCCTCACCATTTTCAGTCACTGTTCCACTCCGAGGTAAAAGGGTTATTGAACCATCCAGAACTTCGTCCATTGAGTCCTTATTTCTACTGGATGGGCACTGTCCCTCATTCAAAACAACGCTGCGACTTAAATGCCCGTCCAGGATGTAACTGTGGCTCTCTGTTATCAGAGTTCTGAACAGACCTTCCAATTGCTAGGATTCTGCCTGATTCACCTCTACCCCATTGCAGACATTGGACTTTATCTCTGGAACTGGTGTGCTATAATACTCAGAACTATATGCTCCACACTAACCTTTCATTTGCTCTACCTATTTTAGGTGAGCCTGGCTTGATTGCATTTATTCATGTTAGACCTTTGTGTCTTGCTGACATTGAAAAAGGGTTCAAGATTCTTTAGACTCATCATTTAGCTGTTGAATAACTATTAACTGGGTTCCTGCTTAATTAATGTTTCCAAACTTAGCCGACGATTCAATTTCAATAGGTTTGTTTTTATCTGTATTCGGGGTCAAGGGATGAACCATGGACATATGAACATTCAAATTGTGAGCCTTCTTGAACGGCTACTCACATTGGTCACAAGCAAATTCAAGTTCAGCTTCTGTCTTGTGCTTGGTCATATGGTATTTCAAGGATGCTCTTTGCCTGTTTTTAGCTCTGGGATAGGCTGCCACCTTTTTCTGATTACTTCAAGAACCTGTGGTAATGGATCCACCTTGGTCAGTGTTATTATCGCAAGGACAGTTGTGAGCCTTATTCAGGACGTCTTGGTGCAGGGGTGTTTCCCCAAGTCCTGCACATCTGGGCCAACCTCAGGATAAAAAGTAGGGTCAATATCCCCATTGTCCTTTCTTGGTTCTCCTCCATTTACAGTCAATTGTATCAGATGTCTCCAATGGGAGTAATCTTCAATCTTCACAGCGATTGGTGTCGTAGAAGCACCTGGTACAGTCCCTCCAACATAGTCCCAATTTTGTCCGATCCTAGTAGTATGGACTGTGAGTGTGTTCAACTGCCAGTGGCTTCTGCGTTTTCAACCCCTGCGAATGCAAGACTGACAAGGTTGTGCTTAATTGCTGTGCGTATTAATTGCTGTGGGCCTGTAGGTCATAACTAACTTCCACACTCTTTAGTGTCCTATTCATTCCCTCCACTAATCCAGAATTCTACGGGAGATAGGGATGTGAGATTACTCTTTAACTACCACAAGGCAGACCCTTTAAAAATAGATCATTATTAAAACAAAAACAATTTTAAAATATTCCCAATTGTTCCAATCTATCTTCCCAAATTTACAATTTCGAATTAACACATTTTGTTCTGAGATAAAGGCATCTCTAATCTCATCTAACACATCTACCTGGATGCCACGTGGCCATCGTGGAATTCAGGTCACTATTTGAACTCAATTAAAAAGGTAAGAAATAGGGGAAAAAAATAAACTTAAGAGAAAACAAAGAATAAACTAATTTTCATAGATTGCAAGCTCATTCAATGACATCCTATTTCATCTGACATGGACCATTTCATCAAAAGGGGTATATGTCTATATTACTAAATCTCTGTTCCTGACCGCTTTTGTATTGTATTGTATTGTATATCTTTATTGTCATTTTCCTGAGTACTCACATACCCAGAGGAAACAAAAAAACGTTGCTCAACCAGTGTCCATTCAGTATGCAGTAAAAATAAATAGAAATAAAAATACATATATCATGAACAAATTAACACTCTACTCTCTACTAAACATCAACAGGCGTTCCGATCGGCAGCGGCACGACAGTGGCTCTGCTGCAGTGTGTCCAGGTTGACGGTTGGTGCGCGATACTTTGGCAATACTTTGGCAGGGGGCAAAGTCTGTTTATCAGTCTTATAGCCTGCGGGAAGAAGCTGAGGAGCATCCTGCTGGTTTTGCAGTTAATGCTCCTGTACCTCTTCCCAGATGGCAGGATGGTGAATATGTGATGCAATGGGTGGTAGGGGTCTTTGATGATGGAGATGGCTCTGCTGATACATCTCTTCCTGTATATGTCCAGCAGGAAAGGGAGTGGAGCACCAATAATCCTGCTGGCGGTCTTCACAATCCTGTCTAGTTGGTGCCGTTCATACGCCTTGCAGCACCCGAACCAGGCCATCTGTGCTGCGATTTCCGAGAGAACGTCGCCACCTACGGCCGTCATTTTTGGCCACCTCGCTCAGATCCCCCCTCCGCCGCATGTCGATGAAAAATGAGATATTTTCCCACCCCGTCCCTCCCCTCCCCCACAATCCCTCCCCTCTACACACATGCCTACCCCCTTCCCTCCACCCTCCCTGCTCCCCACTTCCTCACTTCTCACCCTCCCCTCACCCCACCCCCCTCTCAGCACCAAGGACCCTCTCTCTCTCTCCCCTCCCCCACCCTCCCCTAACCCCCTCCCCTCCACACCCCCTATCCCCTCCCCTCCCCCACCCTCACAGCACCCCCATTCTCTCCCCTCCCCTCCTCCCCCCCACCTTTCCCCCTCACCCACCCCTCCCTCTTCCTCTCCACCCCCCTATCCCTCTTGCCCCTCTCTCTGTGTCTCTCTCTCTCTCTCTCTCTCTCTCTCTCTCATTCTCTCGGTCTCTGCCCCCCTCTCTCTCTCTGCCCTCACTCTCTACTACCCCCCCCCCCCCCCCTCTCTAGATGTGACCGCAAGTTGGGGGCTATGCGTCAGTAGATAGGGTGATTATGTGGTAAAAGGAGCAAATTAATAATATTAATATAACATCAAGGGGGGTAATTAGCGTGGAGTGCGGGGGGGGGGGGGTAGTTAGTAGTGGTGTGACGCTGCATGCCGGAACAGACCCCAACGGCACTTGGTCTAGTATGAATATATAAATATAGCCGGGGACTGGATGTCAAGTATCCCAATAGACTTTGGGAGAAATTAAACAGACATAGTGAAATCCTGAACACGGTAGGATAGAGCTACCATTATCTTGGCGGCATAGCCTTGAAAAGAACACTAAACTCTCTATTTTTAAGAGGGAACTGCAGATGCTGGAGAATCGAAGGTTACACAAAAAAAGCTGGAGAAACTCAGCGGGTGCAGCAGCATGCACCCGCTGAGTTTCTCCAGCTTTTTTTGTGTAACCCACTAAACTCTCTAGTTAGATAAGAGACATAACTTGGACGAGTTATGACAACTCGAAAGAACTTCCTAGAATATTTTTGAAATAGCTTTTCGGTTTTAACAAATACTAACCTTCGAACATTGAAAGGAAACTAGTACAAAAAACAGGCAAAATACACATCAGGTACACAAATTTAATCCGAGAGGAGTTAGCCAAAGTAGCGCAGCCCCCCTCGCTTCCAAAAAATCGTGCAAAACATTAGAGACGTCTCTCTGTATTAATTTTACATTCCCCTCCCTTATCTGACAAAAGCTATTCTGTTTAAAAGAATCTTTGTTTCTGTGGGGACCAATATGCAGAATTTGTGAACTAGGACTGGGAGGTTTAAGGCTTGCAGTGCCTTTAAATTGCAAAAGTCGTCTTCTGTTGGAGTGAGAATTTAAAATGAACAAAGGGAGTAGTTTAATGTAATGGTGGGTGGGCTAATGTTCAAAATGGGAGTGGTCTGAGCTGTGATTGGACAGTAATCCAGATTGTGATTGGCCACCTCCCCCTTCTTCTATAGACAGGGTCGCCAATACCAGACATAGGGTCTCGAGAAGACCTCGAGAAGACTTACTGGTACCGGCTTTCTTCGCCAACTCTTATCAGCGCTTTCTTTCTCTGCCTTAGCCCTTATCTATTCCTCCGCCCACTGGCATTCCATCTGAAGTACTTTCATCTTTTAATAGTTCAGTCTTTATTCCACAATTCAATCCTTCTTTTACAAGCATAATCCATCCAACCTCACATTTTCTGCCTCACTCTCTCTCTCTCTCTCTCTCTCTCTCTCTCTCCATCTCGCTCTCTCTGCCTTCAATAGTCTCCACATTCCATATGCCTCCTACTGGTCAAGACACATTACTCAATCAAGATACATTACTTGATTGTGTCCAATCCTTTATACATTTCCAATACACAAGCCAATCCTTTACATGTGGTCTTACCTTCGCTGTCTGCTTCTAAGGATCTTGTCTGGAACCAGACCAACCTCAGACTGAGGGACCTTAGTTTTTTACTGGGAGCTTATTCGGCAGGCCAGACTCAAAGGGTCTGACTAGAGTTCAGTTTTCTCCCTTTCAGATCCCAGTCAACTGCACCCTCTTACTCAGTCATCTGTGCTGGTCCCAGCGAGACCCTGCCGACTAAGCCAAATATCAACGTTTGTTTCATAAAAAGCGGATAGCAACAAACGTTAAAGGTAGACCATGGCAATCTTTAATTGATCCGTCAGATGGGAGTGGCAAAGATCTACAATGAGCACAAACATTGCTCAGTGCTTCTCGGGCTCTCACTCACAGAACAAAGGACAGCTAGCACAATTATACATTTTTCTTATCAGTAAAACACTCCTACCAAGTCTGAATATGGCATGTCTGAAAGATTTTATAGCCTTTCAGAATATAAGAAAAGCTGGGTCCAAATCAAGCTCATCCAATAACAAGTTATTACTTATCTCTGGAGCATCAGCTATGTTTTTTCAATCTTGGCTTCTTTATGGCCTTACATGAAGCACATGTTATTACTGCAGGCTGCCATCTTAATGTCTTTATTGAAAAGACAACCTGTTCTCCATATTGTGTTCCATATAATTTACAAAGTCAGGATAGATAGAATGGCTCAGCTAGGAGCCAACACAGAATCAGTGGGCCAAATGGCCTAATTATGTGCCACAATGATTCTATGATTTCCAATTTAAACTAATATTGGACCAAAATCCTACAGCACAAATATACGGTCTGGAGTGGCAGACAAGATTCTGTAATGAACATACAAATTCGAAAGGAAAGCTCACAAAATAAAGATGATTCCGGAACCGGAAGTGGCAGCACTGTTGAACGGCTGCGGCTCGCCTGCGTCTGTTTTTACTTTTTGTTGTTGTTTTTTTTTTTGTCTTGTTTAGTTAAATTTTGGTTATTAGGTTGTGTTATGTGTGTGTGGGGGGGGGGGGGACAGTGCTTTCTGTCTCTCCCTTCGGGGGATTGCGACTTTTTCTTGTCGTATCCCCCTTCTCTGCCTCCGTCTGCGCTGAGGCCTAATGGCGGAGCTGGCGGCCTCCAACCTGCGACCGACCTTGAGGCTCCGGAGGTAGAGCCAGCCAGGACTCACCAACGCGAGGCTGGCCATCTTCAAGCTGTGGCGGCGTTCGGGCGCTCCAGTGGCAGCGGCACGACTCGGCGCTCCCATGAGGGTGGCCCGGCGCGGGGCTGAGATGCTCCGGTAGCAGCGGCACGACTCGAGGCTGGAACGGATCTCCCGTGAGGGCGGCCCGGCTCGGGGCTGAGACGGTGCTCCGGTAGCTGAAGCGGCGTCGACCTGAATCCGGGGCTCGGCCGCGGGCCAGTGGACGACATCGTCGGGAGCTCGCAGGTCACAGGCTGGTGCCTGTTTTCTGGAGCTCCCGTGGCAACAGCTGCGTCCGCTGGACTGGAGGGCGGCAGCTTCGACCACCCCGGGCCGCGGAGATTGAACCGGCCCGTTTGCGGAGCTCAGTGAGCCATGGGACTGACTTACCATCGCCCGATGGGGTATCGTCTCAGCGCAGAGGGAGAAGAGGAGGGAAGAGACAGTAACCCTAAGATTTTTGCCTCCATCACAGTGAGGAGGTGCCTGGTGAACTCACTGTGGTGGATGTTAATTTGTGTTTATTGTGTGTTTTGTTGTTTATTATTACATGTATGGCTGCAGGCAACGACATTTTGTTCAGACCAAAAGGTCTGAATGACAAATAAAGGGTCTAAGTCTAAGTCTAATGATTCAGGTAGTCAACATTCAGAGAATTGGGAACACACCTAATGAATTGCATGACCTAAGGGGCAAGAATAGAGAATAATAGAACTACCCGGAGAGAAAAAAAAACTTGCTGAAGGAAATTATCAATGCCAAACTATGTTTTGCAGGACTGATGTAGAATTCCAAAGCAATACCAAAAAAATATATATCTAGATGCTCAATGAAGTATTGGCAGGCACAGTACAGCAAAGTTGATCTAGTTTAACTCAAACATCTGTGGTGACCACACAAGGATTTTCAAGACTGCTTGTGACAGATCATTAAATTGCAGTCTACACAAGTCAAAACAATTGTATGTGTGTTTGTGTGTAAAATGTACCCCTTGCATCCTCTTTAAATCTCCTTTCTCTCGTCAAACCTATGCCATCTTGTTTGGATACCCCAGGGGAACAGGATTTTGACTATTTGCCCTATTTATGCCTCTCATGATCTTATATCTATTCCATAAATATTCCAAAATGATTTAACTGAAACAATCTCTAATCTGTACTGTAAATAGAGTGAATTCCCCATTACTCAACTTAATTAAACCCCAATGTGTGTCTTTCATTTTATTTCAAAATTTATGCATTCAAGCTAGCAGTGAAAATATAGACAAAATGACAAAACCTTTAAAAAAAGTCCTGTGTTTAAGAAGGTAGCCAGTTGGTCGCTTTATTTAAAAAGCTTAAAAAAACTAATCTAGATGACAATGGCAGATAGAAAAAATATCATGCACAATTAACTCAAATATTATTTTTCATTGTCACGTATTGAGCACAATTATTGTCACTCACACTATTTCACCAGTATCAATAAAAAATCATATGAGATGTTCATGCTTTCACATGGACAATTAAGTCTTTAACCCACATGTTTTCAATTATGAATGCCTTATGATTGCAATCTAGCATTCTGTATATCTTAACTATAGCTCTGAAGAATTCAAAGCACATACCTTCCAAATACAGAGGCTGCTCTGCGTCTCTCATTGTTTCACTACAGTTCCTACATTTTCTTGTACTCAATACATTGCAATAGCTGCACTTTTCACAAGGCCAAATGCAGTAAAATGTAGGCATCCCGGGCCTAGATGGAAAGATAATATGGGAAATTAATGGATTGGAAAAGTTTTGATGCCATGGTTCAAACGTGGGCAAATGAGACTAGCTTAGATGGGTATCATGGTCAGCAGAGATAAATTGGGCCAAATAGCCTGTTTCTATGCTGTATGATTCCATGGCTCCATAACTTAAAGCAGTTGACATCCCCAGTAAATCTTGCATTTCTTGCTCATGAACTGTACAAAAAATATTTTAACAAAGATCTAAATCACAACAGATATAAATCACAACTTCCAAGATGCTCCTAAATAAATTGTTTTGAACAACTATCTATATTGGGGGCAAACTACTTTCAGATTTCTATGTTCCAACAGTTATCATCATTTAATAAATGCTTTCAATTTCTTTTTTTTTGTAATATTAAATAAAATGCAAAAAGTAATACAAAAAAAAGACAAAAAGTGTTGGATCAGGCAGCATCTCTGGAGAACATGGATAGATCACGTTTTGGGTCAGTAACTTTCCTCAGACTGAAGAAGGGTTCCGACATGTCCATTTTCTTAATGCTGCCTTATCCACTGGTTTACTGCCGCATTTTCTGCCTATTTTTAAAGTAAACTAGCATCTGCAGTTCTTTATTTTTAGAAAGCAATTGCCTTATTGGTCTTCTTCTTATCAGTTCCACACACAAGATTAGAAGTTGTTCAGCTAGAACTGAACACACGTCTCGGCATCTGCATACAATGGTGTCTGTCTTGTCGCTTCTTGTGCGTGGTGGTGGAAAGATTGGTGGAAACAGGGCCGTGACGTGAACGCTCTTTCCTTATTGGTAAATCCACAAAGTTTCCTACCACACCACTTGATCAGATTGCAGTTGTCTGATTATATTCATATAGAAAACAGCTGTATAAAAATTAAGTGTTCCTAAGGAGTCCTACGGGTGGTGGCGGTGGTGGGGAAGATGGCAAAAAAATAGAAAAAGACAAGAAAATGGGGGGGGAAGGAGGGTACCCAAAATTGGAGAATTCAGTGTTCATACTGTTAGATTGTAAGATACCCATGTGGAATAAGAAATTATGTTCCTTCAGTTGGCGCGTAGTTTTACTTTGGCAATGGCAGACGTCCAGGACAGAAAGGTCAGTAAGGAAATAAGAGGCATTTAAAATGGTTAACAACCGGGAGATCCAACCGGCTTGGCAGACTGAGTTTTGCAAAATGGTCACCTCAGGGAGGAGGTGGCGTGACTGGTGTTACATCTCCTGTGGTTGCAAGGGAAAGTACCTGGGTAGGAGACAGTTTGGGTGGGAAGGAATGAGTGAATCAAAGAGTTGTGCAGGGAGTGGTCTCTCCAGAAAGCAGAAAGTGGTGGGGAGTTGCAGGAGAGGTCTCTCTGGAAAGTGGAAAGGGGTCGGGAGTTGGATAGAGGGGTTTCTCCAGAAAGCGGAAAGGGGTGTGTAGTTGCGGAGGGAGTGGTCTTTCTGGAATGGGGCAAGGTATTGCATAGGAAGTGGTATCTCCGGAAAGCGGTGGGGAGTTGCAGAGGGAATGATCTCTCTGGAAAGCCATGGGGAATTGCAGAGTGAATGTCTATGGAAAGCGGAGGGATTGTGGAGGAAGTGATCTGTCTGGAAAGTGGAAAAGGGTGTTCTTTTCCCTCCTCCCTCTTTTTCTCTGTGGCCACCCTTCCCTCCCCCAACTCCCCCCCCCCCCCCCCCCCCCACCACATCCCCTACCACACCCCTTGTGCCCTTCCACCTAAAGCACTTCCTGACTTTCCATTTCACTCCTCTTTTCTCCTAATCTGACTTGCCTCCTTTCGTCTCCTTTTGTAAATCAAAATTCCTCCTCACCAGAAACATCAAAACAAAGAAATATAAGGAAATATCTAATCATCTGAAATTGATGAAATTAATTATTTGAATGTAAAGTTGTAATGGATGAGTCCAAAGATGGGGTGCAAATACTTGAGCTCACATTTTGTTGGGAATATGAAGATCGAAGACAGAAATTAGCACGCGTGAGTGATAGCGAATTGCAGCTGTAGATGAAGCTCTGTGTCACCATTGTGGAGCTCACATAATGCTCCAAATACAGTGGCTTGCAAAAGTATTCATACCCATTGAACTTTTCCACATTTTGTCACGTTACAACCACAAACGTAAATGTATTTTATTGGGATTTTATGTGATAGACCAACACAAAGTGGCGCATAATTGTGAAGTGGAAGGAAAATGAAACATGGTTTTCAAATTTTTTTACAAATAAAAAACTAAAAAGTGTGGCGTGCAAAAGAATTCAGCCCCCTTTACTCTGATACTTCTAAATAAAATCCAGTGCAACCAATTACCTTCAGAAGTCACCTAATTAGTAAATAGAGTCCATTTGTGTGTAATCTAATCTCGGTATAAATACAGCTGTTCTGTGAAGGCCTCAGAGGTTTGTTAGAGAACATTAGTGAACAAACAGCATCATGTAGCCCAAGGAACACACCAGACAGGTCAGGGATAAAGTTGTGGAGAAGTTTAAAGCAGGGTTAAGTTATAAAAAAATATCCCAAGCTTTGAACATCTCACGGAGCACTGTTCAATCCATCATCCGAAAATGGAAAGAGTATGGCACAACTGCAAACCTACCAAGACATGGCCGTCCACCTAAACTGACAGGCAAGGAGAGTATTGATCAGAGAAGCAGCCATGGTAACTCTGGAGGAGCTGCAGACATCCACAGCCCAGGTGGGAGAATCTGTCCACAGGACAACTATTAGTCGTGCACTCCACAAATCGGGCCTTTATGGAAGAGTGGGAGGAAGAAAGCCATTGTTGAAAAAAAGCCATAAGAAGTCCCGTTTGCAGTTTGCCACAAGCCATGTGGGGGACACAGCAAACATGTGGAGGAATGTGCTCTGGTCAGATGTGACCAAAATTGAAGTTTTTGGCCTAAATGCAAAACGATATGTGTGGCGGAAAACTAACACTGCACATCACCCTGAACACACCATCCCCACTGTGAAACATGGTGGTGGCAGCATCATGCTGTGGGGATGCTTTTCTTCAGCAGGGACAGGGAAGCTGGTCAGAGTTGATGGGAAGATGGATGGTGCCAAATACAGGGCAATCTTGGAAGAAAACCTGTTAGAGTCTGCAAAAGACTTGAGACTGGGGCGGAGGTTCACCTTCCAGCAGGACAACGACCCTAAACAGACAGCCAGAGCTACAATGGAATGGTTTAGATCAAAGCATATTCATGTGTTAGAATGGCCCAGTCAAAGTCCAGACCTAAATCCAATTGAGAATCTCTGGCAAGACTTGAAAATTGCTGTTCACAGACGCTCTCCATCCAATCTGACTGAGCTTGAGCTATTTTGCAAAGATGAATGGGCAAAAAGTTCAGTCTCTAGATGTGCAAAGCTGGTAGAGACATACCCCAAAAGACTTGCAGCTGTAATTGCAGCGAAAGGTGGTTCTACAAAGTATTCTCAGGGGGGCTGAATACTTTTGCACGCCACATTTTTCAGTTTTTTTTTTTTGTAAAAAAATTTGAAAACCATGTATAATTTTCCTTCCACTTCACAATTATGCACCACTTTGTGTTGGTCTATCACATAAAATCCCAATAAAATACATTTACGTTTGTGGTTGTAACGTGACAAAATGTGGAAAAGTTCAAGGGGTATGAATACTTTTGCAAGCCACTGTACACAGTCTCTTCTACCTTCCTAAGATTAACAAGCAGTACAATTTTTTAGGACATGAAAAACACTGCAGATGCTGGAAATACTAGAATACTCAGCAGTTCAGACAGTTTAGAAAGAGGTATAATTAATATTTCAGGTTCAAAACCCTTTGTCATGACCGGGAAAGAGAGAAAACAAATTAAGTTTCAATAATAAATAACATTTCAGCATATTCTTCCCTGTAGAACTTATTTCTTTCCATCTTGATTCTTTATTTCCCTCAGTTACTTTCCACTTATGTCCACAATATTTCTGGCATCCTCCTCCACTTTAACAGTGGATGCCCAATTTCTTTATACCCCACTCCTATCCCAGCTATTCTGACAGATCCTTGCCACTTACGTGAAGAAAATATCTTGGTGTGAAAGAATATTAAAACATTAGTAAGGTTGACTACATAGAAAAGCAAAAGTAAAATAAAATGAATAAGGCTGAATATTTGGATAGCACAAGGTTAAATTGTTTTATTGACAACTTGACTTTCACAACTTTTCTCTCCAGATAATAAATTTCATAATTTCCTAGGTTTAAGTTTATTAAAGTGGCAGAGGATGCCAGAAATATCATGGACATAAGTGAAAATAGACTGAGGGAAATAAAGAACCAAGATAGTACAGATAGTTAGATAACACGTCATCATTTCCTGAACTCAATTACACCACAATATTTTCTTTTTTCTCGCCATATTTCTATTTCCATCATTGTTCATTCACATACAAGATATTGTGTAAAGATTGAGATTAAATGCCTCGGCATCATCTCCTACCAACATGGGAGGTGCAGCAAAAACACGAGCTCGTCAGATTTGTTCCACCGTTCAATAAGATCATGGTTGTTACTTTAGTTGAGTGCTGCTTTCCTTCACTAACTCTGCATCCTTTGATTCTCTTAATATCTAAAAATCCATTAATTTTTGCTTTGAATATTCCCAGCAAATGTCTATCCTGCCCTCACGTAGAGAATACCCAAGGTGAAATAAAGTGTTATCCATCCTAAATGGTGACTCGTTATGTTAAGACTGATCCTTTGCTTCTATGTAACTCTGCAAGTTGGGATGAAGGGCCTGTTTCCATGCTGTATGACACTACTCTATCAAGCCTCATTAGAATTTTCTGATTAGTAATGAAACGCCTTTTTTTTAGTGGGCTGGTCTCAGTCTACTTAATCTTTCCTCATATGTCAAATGTGCTATTGTAGGAATCAGTCTCATGGACCTTTGCACTTGCTTTATTGTAGGTATATCCTTCCACAAGTAGAGAAAGCAGAACATACAATTTGGACTGAGGTCTAATAATGAGCAAGTTAAGTTCAAGTTTATATGCATAAATACAGTGAGGTACAATGAAAATCCTGCTTGCAGCAGTATCACAAGAACGTAGACTGAGACAAAAACAAATTATACATAAATTACACGTCAAATTCTGAAGGACCGTGGAAAAAAACAAGACATTAGTGTAAAAACAACATAATTAGAAAAACAAGTCATCTCTCTTTTTGTAATCAAATCTTTTTACAAAAGACAACATACAATTTTTACGTTTGCAATTTTGTTGATTCAACATGTTAACTTCAGTGGAGACACAAGAAACTGCAGATGCTGGAATCTTGAGTATAAAACAGGGAATATAAGTACATAAATACAATTGCGTATAAGCATCTGTGGAAGGAATGAACAGACAACGTTTCGGGTTGGGACTCAAACGTTGTCTGTTTATTCCCTCCACAGCCACTTCCTGACCCAGAGTTCCACCAACATTTTGCTTTATTGTGTTATCATTGATTTCTGTACATGGACACCTATCTCTCTCTCTAAGCACCACCATCTTCTGATATTTGCTCCATTAAAATAGGTATGTTACAAAACCTACCTGAATCGTGGCTGAGCATCTGCCCCACCCCTTGTGTGTGATTTTGGCGCTGTTTGGAGGGGGCGGGTTTAAAACGCGATTTTTACTAGGCTGTTCCAATCGCAGATGTTCAGCCTAGTAAATCATTAACGGAGAATCGCTGCAAGACCCGGTCGCAAAAGCTATTATTAGTTTTATAGGCCTCGAATAATAGATATAATAGTTTTAAAAGCTAACGTTCACTCCGCAACCTCTCGCAGCCCCAGGGTTTTATAAAGCAAACTATTAAAGGTATGTGCCTTATTTTTACATTAAATGGGGCATATATATAACCCTGGATATCAAGTTATCTATAGCGAGTAGCTCATTTTGGGCTTTTTATATCCCGCAGTATTTTTCTCGGCATTTGAGGGCACTAATCCAGCGCGCTGTCAACGTTCTAAACCAGCGCGTTCCACATGAACCCACTAGAAAGCCGATTTAAATGGGCATTTATTTACAGCAATTGAACACTAAATTCCTTCCATTTGGCCTATAAATTAATGTAAATTAGATATAAAAATCATGTTATATTGTGAATTATTTGTGAATAATCTTTGGACACTTAGGCTATTTAAAAATGTTAATCTTTCCTTAAGAAATGGGCTCTTGACTATCCAAGATCACAGCTTTTTTGTAATGTCCATTGAAAATCAATAGGGAACAAGATGCTAATTTCCGAGTATGAAAATGGCCATAACTTTTTTAATACTTGAGATATGAAAGTGAATTTGGTGTCAAATTAAACTTATTGTTATGCTTTATCTGATGGGATAAATTGCAGACTTGATTTTTAAAATCTCAAAATTTTGTAACATTGCTAATTAAAATATATTCTGTGTTTCTATTTTTCTCCCAAAATAATTTTAAGTCCGTGCATCTTTCACAGCTCATACTGTTAACTACCTTTGTATTATCAGCAAATTTGGATATATTACACAATTATATCACCTAAATCATTAGATTAAATAGTTGGATCCCCAGAACGAATTTGTGGCAATAGTTACTGCCTCCCAACTTGAAAATGATCAATTTATTTTTACTCTCTGTTTTCTGTCCAATCCTCAATATATATTCTGTTTATCATTCCCAATTGTATACATTAAATTTTATCTCATGTAACATTAAAGATTTTTGGAACGTTCAAATCCACCCATCAACTTCATTACTTTTATCTATTTTACTAATTACAACCTCGCTCTTATCCATTTTACTGGGTAGAACCTCAAAAAAATGTCATCCATGTTTTGTCTATCATTAATTTACACTCTTCTCATTTCTAAACTCATTTGCCAGGTGTTCTATTACCACTTCATTAATAAAACATCCCAATATTTTCCGTAGATATCTGGCTAATTGATCTACAGATCCCTATTAATTTTTTCTTATTCACTCAAGGAGGAGAGGGGATGAAAAGAGGTGGTTGGGAGATAAGATGTGGGACAGTTGGACATTACTGAGTAAAGGGCTTGTCCTAAATGGGCGTCATTTGCGCGTAATTTACGCGACATCATTTACGCGCCACGACGCATGACACGTGGTGACGTAGGCAGTGACGCGCGGTCGCGCACGGTGCCCCAGGATTTTGGGATGTACAAAATCTTCGCACGCCATCTGTGTGACACGCAAGTGACGCCCAAGTGGGACAGGCCCTTAAGGAATTATAGTTTGATGTAAGGTTGGCAATCTATTCAACGGCTTCAAGTTTGATTTACTGCGTGCAATTTGTGGCCAAATAATGGTTTCATGTTAAAGAATCCTATTTCATACCTACTTGTTTTGCTGTGAAAACTTTCCAAGCTCCTGTGGATCATCCATATTCAGACTGCACTCTGTAAGAAATGAATATATTTTCAAATTAGGAAAGCTACCAGGCTGTGGGCCGAGGAGTTTTTCCGTTTGTGACCCAACTTGCGGAACTACCTGAATTTTTAACATATTGTGTAAAAATATTATATAAATCATACCTGAAACTCGTCAAGAACAAAATCTGCACATTTTGTTTAAATATGACAAAAACTTCAAAATTTCCGAGTAGTAATTGTCCAATCAATGCACGTTTGACATTGAGGTCAGATGCAAATTGACCAATCACACGCTTTGTTTTATGGTCGCTAGGCAGCGAGGACTCTAGGATCATGGCTGCCTCCTCATTACATCAATAGTAATAGCAGGGTTTCCAAGGATAAACGTAATGCTAACCTTGTTGATCATTTTGTTTTTCAATTGATTTATCTTTATAAAGTTATGATGTGAACTGTTAAATAAAAATGATAAATAACAAATGTACAGCTAGGGTTAGGTTTAGGGTCAGTCAGTAGGCTGATGGCTGCTGTGGAGGATCGGTCAGGCTGTCGGTCCACCAGTGGATGGTGAGAGTGGTCGGATGGCCGATGAGTGCTGCGAAGGGTCGGTCGGGCAGTTGGTAGGCCAGTGAGTGCTGCGAGCTGTCGGAAGGCCGGTGAGTGCTGTGAGGGGTCGGTCGGGCAGTTGGTACGCCAGTGAGTGCTGCGAGAGGTTGGTCGGGCTGTCCGCCCGCCAGTGGATGCTACGAAGGGTTGGTCGGGCTGTTGGTAGGCTTGTGAATGCTGCGAAGGGTCGGTCGGGCAGTTGGTAGGCCGGTGAGTGCTGCGAGGGGTCGGTCGGGCTGTAAGCCCACCAGTGGATGCTGAGAGGGGTTCGTCGGGCTGTCGGTAGGCCAGTGTTGCAAGGAAGCAGGTGGACTGACGGAACCGGTGCTATGCAGATGCTGAAGGCGGCCAGGGCGGCGTGCAAGGCAGTGCTGCTCCCCACCATCATCACCACGATGAACCAGAAGGGCATGCTGGCCGAGTTGGACTTGCTGAGCAGCCACACGGTCGGTGCCCGCAGCCGGTCCCAAAGCGGCTCCAGCTCCAGCGATGGACAGCTCTGGAAGGGAGGCGAGTTAGGGTTAGTATAGGGTTAAGCTTCATCTCACTGGAAGATGACTTAGCCTTCCCCCAGCCTGGCACTGCACCATTCGTGGCCGTGACCCCCACTCTGCACACTGGCAATTAGTGCGGTTCAGTAAACGGGGGAACCCAGAAAAACTGCCCTCAACCATTAATTAGGCTGGTTCAGGAGCCGGACCTCTGCGGCAGTCTCATTCAAAAAACACACACAATTATATTAATTATATTGTGGCGTCACCTGATAGCAACCCAAGGTCACGACGAACCATCGGCTCTAGAGGGCGGCGTCTTGGTGGGGGAGGCGCGAGTCACGGGGTCGGTATCTGGGTTGGTATTTAAGGCCGGGCAACACCCGAGTTTGGTGAGGAGTCGGGAGCTGTATTACTGAAGAATATTAAAGAATAAACACGTCTAGTGCGCACAACTTGTGTCCGGCTAGTTTTTGGCTGAACTCCTGCGAGTCCCCGCCACAATTGGTGACCCCAGACGCCCAGGAATGTAATCTTGGAAGGGAAATTTAAAGAAATGCATTCTGCCACTGTCGCCTACGAGACCAGACTCAACGCAGTCTCCCTGAAGCTGCCTACATTTTGGACCTCGCAGCCCAGGGTTTGGTTTCGACAAGCCGAA
Source organism: Leucoraja erinaceus (assembly GCF_028641065.1). NCBI lineage: Eukaryota > Metazoa > Chordata > Chondrichthyes > Rajiformes > Rajidae > Leucoraja > Leucoraja erinaceus. The sequence continues at coordinate 35,171,016 of NC_073383.1, forward strand.
TCCGAATTTCACATCCGCGGCGTTACAGCTGATGAAACACACTATAACGTTGTGGTAAGCGGCAGCAGATGGTCGGTCGGTCATTTCTTACCTGGATATCCAGTCGGGCGTGGGGAAATACACAGGCCGCAAGGAGCTGTTGCTCCGGATCTACGGGCCGAGCCGAATGCAGCGCGCCTGTCAGATCCTTAACATGGGCAGGCTTGGCGACCGGATGCCCTCGGCCCTCATGAGTGATACATTAACGCTCATGGGCGACCACCTGCCCTGTCCGCTCTTTGAATTCACCTACCTGCAATAGTTGCCATGAGACCTCCGCCAGCAGCTCGTGGTGGAGAGTTTTGAAGATCTCATCCAGTTAGCGGCCCGTGCTGAGCTGTGGTTCTCTGACCAGCAGCAGGTGGGCGCGCTGGAATACCTGGCGCTGCTGGAATCCCCGGAATCGCTGGACCGGATTGATTCAACGCCCTGGCAGGCCCAGCTACCCAGGACCACGGCCACAAGAAGGCCACGCCCACAGGAGCCACAGACAAGACAAGTGGCACACGAGAGGAGGATGGCTGAGAAGGACCCAAGAGATCCAAGGCGAAGAACGTGGCGTTTTTACCACCAGCACTGGGGATCAGCAGCCCGCCAATGCCGCCAGCCATTTTCATTTCCAGGAAACGGCAGCGCTGGCCGCCGATAGTCACTGCGGTGGCCGGCAGGATCCATCAACAAGGTCCCACATAAGAGATTAGTATGCAAACTTAAAGCACACTGTATTGGGGGTTCAGTATTGATGTGGATAGAGAACTGCAGACAGGAAGCAAATAATAGGAGTAAAACGGGTCCTTTTCAGAATGGCAGGCAGTGACTAGTGGGGTACCACAAGGCTCAGAGCTGGGACCCCAGCTATTTACAATATATATTAATGATTTGGACGAGGGAATTCAATGCAACATCTCCAAGTTTGCTGATGACACGAAGCTGGGGGGCAGTGTTAGCTGTGAGGAGGATGCTAGGAGGCTGCAAGTGACTTGGATAGGTTGGGTGAGTGGGCAAATGCATGGCAGATGCAGTATAATGTGGATACATGTGAGGTTATCCACTTTGGTGGCAAGAACAGGAAAGTAGACCATTATCTGAATGGTGGCCGATTAGGAAAAGGGGAGATGCAATGAGACCTGGGTGTCATGGTACACCAATCATTGAAAGTAGGCATGCATTTGCAGCAGGCAGTGAAGAAAGCGAATGGTAAGTTAGCATTCATAGCAAAAGGATTTGAGTATAGGAGCAGGGAGGTTCTACTGCGGTTGTACAGGGCCTTGGTATGTATTGGGTACAGTTTTGGTCTCCTAATCTGAGGAAAGACATTCTTGCCATGTACAGAGAAGGTTCACCAGACTGATTCTTGGGATGGCAGGACTTTCATATGAAGAAAGACTGGATAGACTCGGCTTGTACTCGCTAGAATTTAGAAGATTGAGGAGAGATCTTATAGAAACCTACACAATTCTTGGGGGTTGGACAGGCTAGATGCAGGAAGATTGTTTCCGATGTTGGGGAAGTCCAGAACAAGGGGTCACAGTTTAAGGATAAGGGGGAAAGTCTTTTAGGACCGAGATTTGAAAAAAAAAATTCACAGAGTGGCAAGTCTGTGGAATTCTCTGCCGCAGAAAGTAGTCGAGGCCAGTTCATTGGCTATATTTAAGAAGGAGTTAGATGTGGCCCTTGTGGCTAAAGGGATCAGGGGGTCTGGAGAGAAGGCAGGTACAGGATATCTGAGTTGGATGATCAGCCATGATCATATTGAATGGCGGTGAAGGCTCGAAGGGCCGATTGGCCTACTCCTGCACCTATTTTATGTATCTATGTTTCTATGACTGTATGGCTGGGACCGGCGCTCAGATTCTTGGTGGATACGGGGTCGGAGGTCAGCGTATTGCCCCTATCTGGACTCGACATGCTTGCTGATAAGAGGGCACCCCCGTTAACTGCTGCGAATGGCAGTTCAATCCACACATATGGCGTCCGCACGGTTCCTGTCATTTTCGGCGCGTGCCATTTCACCTGGTCTTTCATCATCACGGACGTGGCCCAGCCGTTGCTGGGTGCAGATTTCTTGCGGGAGCAGTCGCTCCTCGTGGACGTGAAGGGCTAACGTCTCATCCACGCGTCAACTTTTGAGAAGATCTCCTTGCGCTCTACTGCGCCCACCGCGCCGGTCAGCAACCCTGTAGCGACTGTGGACAATGTACGCCCAGGTACTGGCTGAGTTCCCGGACATTGTCACCCCCAAGTTGGGCTCAGCCAGCCTGAGGCACGGTGTCATGCACCATATTCTGACATCGGGTCCACCTCTCCACGCTCGCACCCGTAGGCTCGCTCCTGACACGCTCCTCACAGCAAAGGCGGAGTTTCAGAGTATGGAGGCCATGGGTATCATTCAACGCTCCAACAGCCCATAGGCTTTCCCGCTGCACATGGTGCCGAAGGTGTCCGGTAGCTGGAGGCCTTGCGGGGACTACCGCTGCCTTGAGGCCACGACCGCTGACCATTACCCTATTCCCCACATACAGGACTTCTCAGCCTATCTGGCTGGGGCTAGGTCCTTCTCCAAGATCGACCTAGTGCGGGGATATCACAAGATCCCCGTGCGGCCGGAGGATGTCCCCAAGACGGCAATTATCACCCTGTTCGGGTTGTTCGAGTTAACCATATAACAATTACAGCACGGAAACAGGCCATCTCGGCCCTACAAGTCCATGCCGAACAAATTTTTTTCCCCTTAGTCCCACCTGCCTGCACTCGTACCATAACCCTCCATTCCCTTCTCATCCATATGCCTATCCAATTTATTTTTAAATGATACCAATGAACCTGCCTCCACCACTTCCACTGGGAGCTCATTCCACACCACCACCACTCTCTGCGTAAAGAAGTTCCCCCTCATATTACCCCTAAACTTCTGTCCCTTAATTCTGAAGTCATGTCCTCTTGTTTGAATCTTCCCTATTCTCAAAGGGAAAAGCTTGTCCACATCAACTCTGTCTATCCTCTCATCATTTTAAAGACCTCTATCAGGTCCCCCCTTAACCTTCTGCGCTCCAAAGAATAAAGCCCTAACTTGTTCAACCTTTCTCTGTAACTTAGTTGCTGAAACCCAGGCAACATTCTAGTAAATCTCCTCTGTACTCTCTCTATTTTGTTGACATCCTTCCTATAATTTGGCGACCAAAATTGTACACCATACTCCAGATTTGGCCTCACCAATGCCTTGTACAATTTTAACATTACATCCCAGCTTCTATACTCAATGCTCTGATTTATAAAGGCTAGCATACCAAAAGTTTTCTTTACCACCCTATCTATATGAGATTCCACCTTCAAGGAACTATGCACGGTTATACCCAGATCCCTCTTTTCAACTGTATTCTTCAATTCCCTACCATTTACCATGTACGTCCTATTTTGATTTGTCCTGCCAAGGTGTAGCACCTCACATTTATCAGCATTAAACTCCATCTGCCATCTTTCAGCCCATTTTTCCAAATGGCCTAAATCACTCTGTAGACTTTGGAAATCCTCTTCATTATCCACAACACCCCCTATCTTGGTATCATCTGCATACTTACTAATCCAATTTACCACACCTTCATCCAGATCATTGATGTACATGACAAACAACAAAGGACCCAACACAGATCCCTGAGGCACCCCACTAGTCACCTGCCTCCAACCCGATAAACAGCCATCCACCATTACCCTCTGGCTTCTCCCATTCAGCCACTGTTGAATCCATCTTGCTATTCCTGCATTTATACCCAACAGTTGAACCTTCTTAACCAACCTTCCATGAGGAACCTTGTCAAAGGCCTTACTAAAGTCCATATAGACAACATCCACTGCTTTACCCTCGTCAATTTCCCTAGTAACCTCTTCAAAAAATTCAAGAAGATTAGTCAAACATGACCTTCCAGGCACAAATCCATGTTGACTGTTCCTAATCAGACCCTGTTTATCTAGATGCTTATATATATTGTCTCTAAGTATCTTTTCCATTAATTTGCCCACCACTGAAGTCAAACTAACAGGTCTATAATTGCTAGGTTTTACTCTTAGAACCCTTTTTAAACAATGGAACAACATGCGCAGTACGCCAATCCTCGGGGACTATTCCCGTTTCTAATGACATTTGAAATATTTCTGTCATAGCCCCGGCTATTTCTACACTATCTTCCCTCAATGTCCTAGGGAATATCCTGTCAGGACCCGGAGACTTATCCACTAGTTCCTGCGGATGCCCTTCGGCCTCAAGAATCGAAAATCGGCCTCGACTTCCTGTTTGTCTACTTGGACGACATCCTCGTGGAAAGTCGCTCGCGTGAGGAACTCTGCGCCCACCTGCGTCTACTCTTCCAGCGCCTCAGTGACCATGGCCTCGTAATTAACCCTGGCAAGTGCCAATTCGGCCTTCGGGCGATCAACTTCCTGTAGCATCGGGTGACACGACACGGAGCAGTACCTCTGCCGGACAGGATTGAGGCAATCCGCCAGTTCCCGCGGCCTGTTATGGTACGTGGTCTCCGGGAGTTCGTAGGGATGGTCACATTTTATCACCGGTTCGTTCCGGTGGCTGCAGAACTTTTGCAGACGCTTTTTCAGTTGCCGACGGGCAAACAACAGCAGATACAGTGGGACGCTGTCGCCATGGCGTCATTTGAAGGGGGGAAGGAGGCCTTGGTTTGAGCGACTATGCTCGTGCATCCATCGGCCGACGCCCCCACAGCCCTTACCGTGGATGCTTTGGAGTCTGCGGTCGGCGCCGTTTTGGAACAGTCCGTTAACGGCCTCTCGCCTGCTTTAGCTATCACCTGAAGGTTACGGAGCAGCGATTTCAACCGGGAGTTGCTCGCCTTACACCTCGCAGTGCGGCACTTCCGGTACTTCCTCGAGGGCTGTTCCTTCGTGGCCTTCACGGACCACAAGCCCCTCACATTTGCATTTGCGAAGGTTTCGGATCCTTGGTCCACCCGTCAGCAGCGCCAGCTGGCGGCTATTTTGGAGTATATGACGGATGTCCGGCACATCGCTGGGAAATGCAACCTCGTGGCGGATGCTTTGTCCCGCCTGGCAATTGCAGCCATGTTTAACCCGGCCTTGGGGACAGATTACTCCGACTTGGCGGTGGCCCAGCTGGTGGACGATGAGATGCCAGCGTACCGCACCGCGATCTCTGGCTTGGTGCTTGAGAACATGCTGTTGGGTCCCTCGAGTTCCATCCTCTGTGACGTATCCACGTGTCAGCCTAGGCCTATCGTTCCGGCGGCCTGGCGCCGTCGCGTGTTTGAGGGATCCACGGGCTGGCCCACCCATCCATCCGGGCCACGGTCGCTATGGTGGCCGCAAGGTTTATGTGGCACGGACCTCGGAAGCAGGTCACTCGCTGGGCCTGGGCGTGCATCCCGTGAAAGACACCAAGGTGCATAGACACGTCCGGGCGCCTGTTCAAGAATTCGCAGTGCCACGCCAACGGTTCGATCACATACACGTGGACATCGTGGGCCGCTGTCTCCGTCCCAGGGTGTTTCACACCTGCTTACGGTGGTCAACCGTTTTACGCGGTGGACGGAGGCCATCCCGCTCACGGACACTTCAACACAGTCGTGTGCTTGTGCCCTTGTAGCAGCCTGGATTGCCCGCTTTGGGATTCCACAGCACATCACATCTGACCGGGGCGCCCAGCTTACATCTGAACTGTGGTCCGCCATGGCCCCCCTGTTGGGAATGCAGCTCCACCACACGATAGCGTACCATCCCCAATCAAATGGGTTGGTGGAGCGGTTCCAACGCTGTCTGAAGGCCGCCCTGAAGGCTCGTCTCACAGGCCCTGGGTGGGTGGACGAGTTGCCGTGGGTCCTGTTGGGGATTCGGACGGCCCACAAGGAGGATCTGTCAACGTCCTCTGCGGAGTTGGTATATGGTGCTCCGCTCACCGTACCCAGGGAGTTTGTCCCTTCTGCTGATGGGTCCCAGGATGGGTCATCGGTGCTGATCCCCTTGCAGGAGAGGGTCGGCGCCCTATCTCCAACCCAACGTAACGTCATGGAGTGGCCCCGTCCCATGTGCCACTGTCACTAATGGGCTGCCCATACTTTTTTATGCGCCTTGACTCCCACAGGTCACCCTTGCAGCGCCCGTACAAAGGTCCCTTTCTACAGGGATTATATCTATGCGTTCGAGCCGCCTCGTGCGTCGTCCTGTGCAGTTCGGTGCCTCTGGTTCTGAGGGGGGTCATGTGGTGGCACCTGATAGCAACCTAAGGTCACGACAAACCATCGGCTCTAAAGGGCGGCGTCTTAGTGAGGGGGTGCGAGTCATGGGGTCGGTATCTTGGTTGGTATTTAAGGCCGGGCAACGCCCGTGTCAGGTGAGGAGTAGTGAGCTGTATTACAGAAGAATAAACACATCTAGTGCACACAACTTGTGTCCGACTAGTTTTATGCTAGACTCCTGCGAGTCCCCGCTACAATGTTATTTTATATAATGTAATTATACATAATTATATATGATTAGTCATATTCACAAGATAGATATATATATAATATAGGTATAATAATATATAGTTTAAATAGACTGCAACACGGAAATAGGCTCCCCATGGTGTAATATGGGCATTGGACACTAGATGGCGTTACTTTATTGATCTACTTTTCTAATTAGTTTAATTAATAAATGTGCAACTTTTGGCACTGACGCGTTATGACTTCCTTCTCAATTATATTTTATCTAAATCTGTGCAAAATTTCATGTAGTTCCGTGACATGGGTCACGAAAGTTGATTTCTAGACACATTTTTGATGCTCGGCCCACAGCCTATATATCATTTTTGTAAACCTTCAAAAGCCGAGCTTTTGGCCGATTGTTTCATGACTCTCTGCCAGCATCTACCTGCAAATCCAAACTTGTTGACATATTCACCAGGGGGAATGTTTAACAAACATAATTGGATACTCCATTGAAGATAAGAATTAGGTAATTTTCTTGAAATAGTTATCTTGCAGTAAAATTGGAAATTCTCTCAATATTCTGCGGTTTATTGTTTTCACAAATTTTATAATGCAGTTTATATCATTCTTAATCATTTTTTAAAGTTTCCAAATTTCCCTGACAAGAGCATGAAATAATACCAATAAAAAAAGATAGTCATCAAAAACATCTAGTTCATTTTCATAGGCAGGGCTTGAATAATTATTTAATGTAATCATTCATGTAATCGATTGATACCAGTCTCATTAACCATGTTAGGGGATCATTTATTCAGTAAGTTCTTCATTAAAAACCATGCGCAAGTTCAAGACAATTGCATTTGTCAGCAGTGAGTGCCAGCCTCAATATGCAAAATCTAGGGTAATAATTTACTATGAAGTGCTTACTGCAACTGTAAATTGCTGCAGAAGCAGGAAATTTCAATAACTTCAGAAAATTCTAGAAATACTTGCCAATCATTTTAAAATCAAAGTTAACACATTTAATTTAGAAGGGTATCGACCCAAAACGTCACCCATTCCTTCTCTCCAGAGATGCTGACTGTCCCGCTGAGTTACTCCAGTGTTTTGTATAAAATACGCTTAGATTGTGTCTGTCCCTCTGCATGACAGAAATGACCAGAAAAACATTTTCGGAGAGATTTAAAGTATTTCAGAAAAATACAGGAACATCTGGTCGACATCGAAAGTCATCATATGAAAAAATAGTGAAAGTCCTTGGTTCTATTAATTTGCACAAGGGTGTATAGACACTCCCCAACTTAGAATCACCTCGAAACTAGGTAGAAACAAAGACCTGCAGATGTTCGATATTACACAAAGTGCTGGGGTAACTAACTCAGCAGGTCAGGCAGCATCTGTGGAGAATATGTATAGGTAATATTTCGGGCCAGGACCCTTCTTCAGACCAAATCAACTTAAAACTGCTGGTCTGCACCAGTGAGCCCTTCACCAGCAGCCGCACCGTCCGGTTAACACGGCTGTTTTGCGGCTCATATTATAGCCCCTGGCGACAGCAAGTTCTTCAGGCCATCGCCACCGACATATCTACGCAGACGAGAAGCCCTCACCATCCTCCTGTTGCTCCATAACTATCTCGACTACACTTCTTTCCACCGTTTCCTGCAAAGACTCTATTCCCAATTCCCCCATATACGCCACATCAGCGTCCAAGATGAGGTGTTCCATATTAAGACACCCGAGATGTTCGCATTATTCAGAGAACAGGCGTTTCCCTCTCCCATCATAGATGAGACCCCTCACTGGTGTCTCCTCGGTACCCCGTAGTTCCGCCCTTGCTCCCCCACATCACAACTGAGACAGAGTCCCCCTCGTTCTTGTAGATCAAACAGTATTGCTGATTTGATCCGTCTGGTTTTGCTGCTAATGACCTGATCAATAATCCATGTCAGGTTTTCCACATCACGCCCACCACCTTGTGGCATGCAGGTAGCCATGTTGTTATTTTGTTTTAACTTACGATTCAGAGCCTACAGTACTCATCTCGATGGTCTCTGTATATATACAAATTAAAGTACTAGTTATGATATATGATCACTGTATCATAAATACTTTCCACAGTCCTTACCCTTCCATCCCATCAGCCATCACATACAACACATAATCCTCTGAAATTTCCACCACCTACAACGGGATCCCACCATTTGCCACATTTTCCCCATCTCCACCCCTTTCCACCTTCCGCAAAGATCATTCCCTCCACAAATCCCTGGTTAACTCACCCTTTCCCACCCAAACCACCCCCTTCCCAAATACCTTCCCCTTCTAGAAGTAAGATAGACCATTTGACCAAATGGTGCCAGCACAATAACCTGGCTCTCAACACCAGCAAGACCAAGGAATTGATTGTGGCTTTGGAAGGGGTAGGATGGGGACCCATAGTCCCATTTATATCAACGGGTCGATGGTGAAGAGGGTCTAGAGTTTCAAATTCCTGGGCGTGCATATCTCCGAAGATCTCTCCTGGTCCGAGAACATTGATACAATTATAAAAAAAGTACACCAGAGCCTCTACTTCCTTAGAAGATTACGGAGAGTCGGTATGTCATGGAGCATTCTACAGGTGCACAGTAGAGAGCATGCTGACCGGTTGCATCGTGGCATGGTTCGGCAACTTGAGCGTTCAGGAGGGGAAAAGACTACAAAAAGTCGTAAACACTGCCCAGTCCATCATCGGCTCTGACCTCCTTACCCTTGAGGGGATCTATCGCAGTCGCTGCCTCAAAAAGGCTGACAGCATCATCAAGGATCCACACCATCCTGGTCACTCACTCATCTCCCCGCTGCCTTCAGGTAGAAGGTACAGGAGCCTGAAATCTGCAACATCCAGGTTCAGGAATAGCTACTTCCCCACAGCCATCAGGCTATTAAACTCAACTCAAACAAAACTCTGAACATTAATAGCCCATTGCACTTTATCTGCTTATTTATGTGTGTATATATATATATATTCAATAGTATATGGTCACACTGATCTGTTCTGTATCTATTTATGCCAACTATATTCGGTTGTGCTGAAGCAAAGCAAGAATTTAATTGTCCAATCTGGGACACATGACAATAAACTCTCTTGAATCTTGAAGATGTGGACTCATACATCGGCGAGACCAACGCAGACTGGGCAATCATTTTGCGGAACATCTTCGCTCAGCCCGCCTGAACCTACCTGATCTCCCGGTTGCTGGAAACTTTAATATTCTTTACCATTCCTACACAGACCTTTCTGTCCTAGGTCTCCTCCATGGTCAGAGTGAGACTAAATGCAAATTGGGGGAACAGCATCTGATATTTCAGGTAGCCCCGGCATTCCCTCCCTCCACCCAAGCCGCACTAGCTTCTCGTTTTCACCCTACAAATAGCTAACAATGGCCTATTTCATCATTGTTACTTTTTTGCATATCTATCATTTATTGTTCTTTATCTCTCGTCACAGTTGTTATCGCTCGTTTCCCTTATCCCTACCCAGTCTTAAGAAAGGTCTCGACCCGAAACGTCACACATCCCTTCTCTCCAGAGATGCTGCCTGTCCCGCTGAGTTACTCCAGCTTTTTGTGCCTATCTCCCGTTGCTACATTTTTGCTCCTCACTTTTATTAAACCCTTGGGTCATGGTAAAATCTGCCGGCCCCACCTCTCTAATTTTGCCGGTTCTCGACCTAACGGCTGCAAAACATCCAAATCGCAGCATGTCCAGGATTAGTTAAACTCGCCCGATTTTTCCATCCAGTTCCAATTTAAAATTTCCTTTCAAAGTATAAAAGGTTTCAGGAAGAATCACTGGCTTCCCCGTTTGGATTGATTCTATAAACGCTGCTGCAATTACACAGGTCATCCAGTAAACAGGACCACCTACTGTGAATTGATTGCTTAAGTGCGGGTTTGCATGTCACCAATTACGTAAACCGTGGAGTGCCTGTATTTGTATTGTTTCATCATCAAATAATTTTCCTTCAATCTATGGAGGGGTGTATCTGAAAACCGCAACAAGATTATTACACGCATGTAAAACAGGTTATCGCTTACTGCTTTCATGGCGAAGACGTAAACATGAACAGAGTAGACATGGCAAGGGGGCTGAAAAGAGTTGTTTGCACAATGTATTCAAATATATCTTCCTCAAACCGAATCTGTGCAAAACAACCAGTCCAAGCACCAGTGTTTGGGGGAAGAATCACCTTGTTCGGGACTTAAGTAATCATGTGGGCATCTCCTGGCGAGGGAAGTAATGGGATGGGGGCTTTGGGGGTGAACTGACGAGGACGATAGAGGGAAAGGGGCGTGGTGCACGAAGGAGGGAAATTGAGAGGAAGAGGGTTGCGGGAACTCCGCGGGAGAGTGTGAAGTTTCACGGTGAACCTACATGGTCAGGGCAGGATTGGTAAAGGAATGAAAGGCGTCGATGCGAGGGAGGGGAATGGCAGCTCTACGCCGCAGATGAGGAGAGTGCAGAGTATATTGTGGTGGGAGGTCGAAGGGTCATTGCGAGCGGATGGGGAATCCATAAACTGAATGTTTACCGTCGTGACCAGCTCCCAGACGCGGAATCCGTTCTATTCCCGCCTACCACAGCGGTGCGGCCACAATAACCGCCCGCGGGCCAGTGACATCGCCCCCCACCCCCCCTCGATTGGTGCAGTATAGCCCCGCCCACCGACTGGCCCGGCTCTCATAGGACGAGCGCACGTCAGTCAAACCGCGGCGCTTAGCCTTCGCACGTGGAGAGAGGCCGTCAGCTCGCGGGTTGGATGCGCGACAGCGCGAGCGGCGACGGTTTATGCCGAGGACAGTGAGGCGGGTGCGGGGCTCCGGGCGAGGGCGGGGCTCCGGGCGAGGGCGGTGGGGAGGGCGGGGCTCCGGGTGGGGGGGTTGCCGGGTGAGGCCGCTCTATGATCTTTTTTAGTATACAAATACTTTTCAAAAAAATAAAAATAAATATACAAATTAGCACAATCAAAGGCTGCCTATGTTGACAGTTTTACAAACAAACGATCATCAAATTAATATAACACTCACCATCCCACAGCGACCAGCGTTCACCGAAGGCTTCCAAAGTCCTCTCCAGGGACACGCGGGAACGGACGTAGTCCTGGAAAAGGAGCAGGCAGTCAACCCTAGTGCGGCGGTCGACTACCCGCTGCCTGGACCCACAAATGGCCATCTTGACCAGGCCCAGGAGCAGACGAACAGGGAGATCCCCCCGCCCTCCTGACCTTCCCCCCTCTGTACCAGGTGCCCAAACATCAGGAGTGTGGGGCTAAAATGTAGCCAAAACATGAGGAAAAGCCCCTTCAGATAGTCGAACAGGGGCTGCAACCTCACACACTGCATGTACAAATGGAACACGGTCTCATCCTCACCGCAGAAGTGCCTGCCGGCTGGCAAGTCCATGAACCGGCTCGAGTACCTGTTACAGGCCATAGCCATGTGCAGCACTCTCCACCCCAGGTCCCCGATGTAAAGGGAGAGGACTCCCTTATAGAGAGATCTCCACTGAGGACCACTCCCGCCGTCAGGTGGTAACACAGCCCACCAGGGCATGTCCGGACGGAAGACAAGGGAGAGGAAGTGCAGAGTGCAGGAGCAGCCTGTACAGTACGTGCCTCTCCGCGTCACGGAACGGCATGCTGGGCAACTCGGAAAGGCGGCTCATGTTGCGTGGGGCCGGCTCTCGGGAAGGGACCCGGGCCGTAGGTCCTATGGGCAATTCCGACGGAGCGTGGGCAAGCTCGGCCGGAATGCTCCACGCATCGTGACAGGGTGAAGACCGGTCATCCTCGCAGCCACAACACCCCCCTCCCCCTGTGGAGCAGCGCCCTGGTGACCAGATTTTTGGCATTAAGTATATCTCGATAAAAGCCAGGTAACTCCCGCCTGATGTGTCGACTGATGGACCGGGAGCAGTGTGCCCTCCTGAAGGCAATGACCCTGGCGGAAAAAGTACGTCACCAGCGCGTGCCATCTAGTAGGACACTCGGAATACATATACCTCCGCAGGGTGCTGAGACGGAGAGCCGCCACCTGGGTACGGACGCAAACCAGTGCCTGACCGCCCTCCTCCAACGGGAGACTCAGAACCCCTGTGGATACCCAATGATTCTTCTCTCCCCAGAAGAAGTTCACCAACCTCCTCTGGATCATGGTGACAAATAAAGAGGGTGGGACTAGAGTGGCCAGCTGGTACCACAACATAGAGGCCACCAGCTGGTTTATGACCAATGCTCTCCCTCAGTAAGAGAGCACGCCAAGGAGGCCTGACCAACGCCGTAGCCGGGCAATGAATTTTGCCTCCAGCTGGTGCCAGTTCGCCGGCCAAGCTTCCCCCCTCAGTGGGACTCAGGTAGACCCCCAGGTAGAGGAGGTGCATGATGCTCCACGCATAAGATGTCATCTCCGGCAGGGAGTCCACCTCCGACTGACCCACCAAGAGACCAGAACACTTCCTCCAGTTGATCTTGGTGGAGGATGCTGCTGAGTAAACCTGCTGGCACTCGCGCATCCGCTGCAGGTCAAAAGGGTCGGTGAACATCAAAAGGACATCATCAGCATAGGCCAAAAGAACCACCTGCACCCCCGGCCCTGGTAAAGCCAGGCCTGTCAACCGCCTACGGAGAAGGCACAGGAATGGCTCTACACAGATGGAATACAGCTGGCCGAACATGGGACATCCCTGACGTACCCCCCTCCTAAAGTGAATAGGGGCCAACAAAGAGCCGTTGACCTTAACAAGGCATTCCGCAGCAGCGTACAAAAGCCGGACTCGGGCCATGAAGTGCGGTCCAAATCCGAATGCCTGTAGAGTCCGAAGAAGGTTGTCGTGATCCACCCTGTCAAACGCCTTCTGCTGGTCAAGGGAGAGAAAGGTGACTGATTGTCCAGCCCCCCGGGACAGATGGATCAGGTCCCGAACCAGATGGATATTGTCCTGGATGGACCGGCTTGGGACTGTGTAGGACTGGTCTGGGTGGATCACTTGGGCCAGCACAGGACCCAAGCAGTTCGCCATTGCCCGTGCAAAGACTTTGTAATGAGGAGAGAGACGTGGCGCCAGTTCTTCAAAAGTATTGTATTGTATTGTATTCAAATTTATTGTCATTGTCTCAATTAGAGACAACAAAATGAATTTCCCTTTACAGTCAGTATCATAAAAATAAATAAATAATAAATATTAAAACATTAAAAAAAATTAAAATGGATTTTTTTAAAAAGCACAAACACAGAAAGTCCACGACGCAACATAACACAGTGGCACCAAGGTGAGGAAGGCACCATTGTCCAGCCAGCCTCCCCTCCGAGATGCAGAGATTGCCCTTCTTCGGTTGAAGGATAACGACAGCCCTGCGCCACGAGAAGGGCATCTCCCCGGTCGCCAGGCTCTCCACCAGGACCTTCATATAATCACCCCCCAGGACATCTAAGAAATTCCAATGTCAGCCCAATGTCCTGGCCCCCCCCCCCCCCCCCCCCCCCCCCCCCCCCCCCCCGAGCTGATGCAGGTTAGAAGTCAGCTCCTCCAGAGTTAAGGGATCATCTAGGCATTCAGCCACCTCTTTGCACACTACGGGTACGCCCTCCCACAGGATCCCCTGCGCATCCCCACTAGATGTATCCGCGGAGAACAGAGTCCTGTAGAAAGACCGAACCGCGGCACTGACCCTCTCTGGATCTGTAAGATGAGCCATCATCCACAAGCAACTCAACGAGCTGCCTGCATGCTTCTCGCCCACTAGAGAAAAGAAAAAAGGGGAGGCACGGTCCAGATCATGCAACATCTGGACTCGCGACCTCACATACGCGCCCCGGGACCTCCTAAGCTGCAAGTTCCTCAGCGCACCCTTCTTCCCCTGGTACTCCAGCCACTCACACGAGTCCCCGTCAATCCGACCCAAGCGAGATTCCGAGTCGAGCAACTCTCTCTCCATCCGTCTGATCTCGGTCCCGCCCCTTGGTCGACCTCCTCGCATAGTCCTGGCAAAACAAATGGATGTAGGTCTTCCCCACATCCCACCACTGCTTTAGGAAAAGGAAACGCCCCTGCCTCTCTCTCCGCTTCACTCAGAACTTCCTGAACGAATCCTGGAATCGGCAATCCTCCAGCAGCCGGTTATTAAAATGCCAATACGCGGACCCTGCCCGTGTGCACACTGGGATAAAGTCCACCCGCACCAGGCATTGGTCCAAGCACGGCACTTGCCGCATGGAGGCCACCAAGATACAAGAGACATAGGCCTTGGAAACGTACAAGCGGTCAATACGGGAACCACCACCCTCAAACCTGTACGAGAAAGCACTAGAGTCAGGATGGAAATTCCACCATACATTGACCATCTCAAAAGAATCTTCCAGTTCTCTTAAGAGTCTTGATTGCTGCTGGGTCACGCTGAACGTCAGAGCATTCTCTCGCCTCGAGGGTACAATTAAAATCTCCCCCAAGGAAAACACACTGTCCACAGTCGATGGTATTCAACAAAATAGTCACCTCCCGGGTTAGGCGCGTCAGCATTGCGTCGGTCTTGGGGGTATACACATTAATAAAGTGTAACGGCATGCCATCCAGGCACACGGCTAGATACAGCAACTGGCCTGGTACAATTTCCTGCACCTTGAGGATCTCCGGCTAGAAAGATGGGGCCAATAGGAAAGCCACTATTGAGAGAAGCCACTTTTCTGCCTTCTCTCAATAACCCTGACACCTACACTAATCAAGAATCTTACGATCTCCGCTTTAAAAATATCAATTGACTTGGATGTCTGTGTTGTAGATTTCACAATGCTCTTTGATTGCCCTCCGTTGGATACATTTTAGAATAGCATGTTGCCTGCTTATCTCACATAGATGAATTACATCAATCTTATTGATATCTTTAACCAGGTTGTTACTTAGTGTCTTTATGAACATGGGGGGGTAAATAGAATTTCCTCAAACCAGTTGTGTCCTAAATGGTAATTGTACCCACATCAGACAGTTTTAAGAAGTTGTATTGAATTTTCTCAGTAACTGGATATCCCCAACGCATTTGTAGCTGCAGCATTCCATACTTGAATTTGACAAAAGAGCAAACAAATCAGCAAGAAATGCTATTCTCCCATTAATTTTATTCAAAGGAACGCATCAGTAATACTTGAAGGACAAAACATAATTATATTTACTGAGAAGTGCATATCGATGTATTTGGTGGCTCGTCATATAAGTGTTAATACGATGTTAACAGTGGCAGTTAACAAATCGTTTTAGTCTCAGAGGAATAGTGATAAACGACTCCAATTGTTCTGCAACCTAAACCTAAGAGCTTTTTAAAAATATAAATTCCAAGATGGTTTTGCTGCAATCTGTTTCATGTATTGTATGTGGAATGGATGAGTGCCTTGCTACCGTTTATCATTAACAAAAGATGACATAAGCCTGGTTAACATCACGAGATTTTGCTGACACAAAAATGACTCAAAAATGCATTTACATATAATTAGCCTATTTATCACTATTTCTCTCGGAACCCTTAGCAACCTCTCGCGGATCTCTAGCATTCTGGGGAACCCCGGTTGAGAAACGCTGCTCTAGGACATCCAAGATGTTCACTTTCTTTGCTAAGTGATTCCCGCTCTGCTGTTCTGAATGGATCCCTCACACATCTGAATGGATCTCTCACACTGTCCTGCTCCTTCCTCACTTTCCCACCCACCCCACAGTCCTCCCCCTTCCTCATTTCCCCTCCCCACTACTGTTTCCTACCACCCATATCCCTCCCCCTACCTTTAAATTTCACTCTTTCCTCCTTATCTGACATTCTTTTGGCTCCTTTTCATCATTAGCCTTTGTCATTTACACTGCCCATCTGATTATCAAGTCTTCCTAATCTATATCTCTGGATCTCTCATAATCTCTGGAACTCTCTGCCATCTCTGGAACTCTCTGCCACAGAGGGTAGTTGAGGCCAGTTCATTGGCTATATTTAAGAGGGAGTTAGATGTGGCCCTTGTGGCTAAGGGGATCAGGGGGTATGGAGAGAAGGCAGGTACGGGATACTGAGTTGGATGATCAGCCATGATCATATTGAATGGCGGTGCAGGCTCGAAGGGCCGAATGGCCTACTCCTGCACCTAATTTCTATGTTACTATATCCGCCTATCATTTTCCAGGCTTTGTCCTACCTCACCTCTTTTCCAGCTTTCTCTGCCTCACAACAATGTGACTAAAGAATAATCCTGACCTGAAACATCACATATCTAATCCCTCCACAGATGCTGCTTGACCCGCTGAGTTACTCCAGCACATTGTGTTTTTGCTCAAGATTCCAACACCTGTAGCGCCTTATGTCTCCAACTAACTGTGATAGATTGGGGCGCTTCATTGGAAAGTGGGGCAGTAGATTATCTGAGGCAGACAATTTAGGAATGAATGCACCTAACACTATATTTTTGAGTGTTTATGTCAATGATATAGTATTGTTCTTCACTTCTTTTAATTGCAATTATCTTGAGGGGGCTGTTATCAGGGGCCTCTTAGGCTGAAGATAAAAAATTCCACATCCTGTTTCCTCATCTTTTTCCACATAACTCAATACATCTACATACACATACCTGTTTTCTGGGTGGACCCTTATAGATATAATTTGTTTCCCATACCCCTTCGTCTGCAGGTGTGCAATTTATTCCAAATAATTCTACCCCGTCCTGAGCAATCTCATTAATGGTGCAACTGTAACCACATGTCATCTATAAACTCCATACCATGTTCTGTTAATCCCAGAAACAATAATGAACCTGTGAGTAGCTGGCAAAGTTCATGCTCAATGGCCAGCTCCTCTGGCTGGATAAGCAAGCCTAAACTCTGAACCCCTCCCAGATCTAACTGCCTTTTTAACATTCACTTTTAATCCCATGACCTTGAATAATTCTGAAAGCTCCTTTAAGAAGCTGCTCTTACTCCACATTGGAATGCATGATCAATTGGATGTCTAATGGGCCTGTCCCACTTAGGCAATTTTTTCGGCGATGACAGGCGACTAGGCTGTCACCACATGGTCGTGGGATGATGCCTGTATGGTCGTGAGTTGTCTCCTCAAGTTGCTTAGAGTCATAACGTTTTTCTGGTCGCCGCTGGATTTTGAAATGTTCAAAACTTTTTGACGACTGTGGGCTTGACGTAGCTTGTCTTCTTGTCTTCTGTCGTAGATTGTTGCCAGGATAACGCAGGTTGTCGCCGGGTGCTGATTTTGGTGAATTTCCATTGGCGACTACCTATGTCAACCAGCGACAGGTACCGACGACTGAACTGTCTTCAGTTGTTGCCGACAGGGTTGTTACTTGTCGTAGCTTGTCGCGGGTGGACGTAGGTTGACTTTGGTTGTCGTAAGTTGTTGCCTGTGTGGTCGTAGGTTGTCGTAGGAGTGATTTTAGGTGGACGTCCTAATGGGTTGTCGGTAGCTTGACGTCGACTAGGTGGTGGGTTCTCGTAGCTTGTCGTAGACATTGTTGCAGGGGGAGGGGGGTCTAGTCGCCACTTTTTCGGCGACCTGCTGCGACTGAAAGTTGCCGGCAGTCGCTGAAAAAATAGCCTAAGTGGGACATGCCCTTAAGTTAACTAAATGATGGACAGATTCTGCATACACTGTTGAAAAGTATTATTATGAAACTCATGTAAATACTTAATCTACTGGTGCCGCTTAAACAAACTTAACAATGACTTGTGTATGCACCAAAGTAGACCAAAACTGATTTGAAATGATTAATACAATGAAAAATGCTACTCATGAGGGAATATAGTTAATCAGTCTCAGTTTCAGTTGCTCCTATTGGAGCACAAGCAGGAGTATTTTTTGACATCTGTTAATTTATTATCCATGTCTATCTAGTTTCTTCATAAGGCAAGGTTTGCTCATGAATTCTGCTGTTGCTCTTGGCATCACTTGATACATAGTTTGGCATTCACCATGTAACCTCTTCAAACATGACACTCTTAGGAGGATTTGCATTCCTTACTTTGATCAGGCCCTTGACACTCCATGAAAATTGGGTTAACTGAATAGTTGTCCCATTTTCCCTCTCTATGTCTATCCATAATCTCATATAAAATAACTCTTTTGGCCACGATTATAATACTACCTCACAGTTAATTTTAGCTCCAACATAATTTTCCCTCCACCTGCCAACTATTCAGTCAACCTCTTCATATTTTACATACATCTTCCCCTTGGATTTTTGTTTTACTCCCTCATTGCCATAATAAACTGCTGCGCATCAGACCACAAACCTATTTGCCTTCATATTAACTTTACAGTTCATTTATTTCAGGATATCTGAGAAACCCCGTTTTAGGTATGGCATTGAATGCCATGTCAAGGTTTGCAGTCAATGATTAAAAGGAGCCCCCTACAACTACACAATCTCACATCACTCCTCGCATAGCCTAATGTGGATTGATTAATCATTCAGTCAGTGAATCCACTGTTGAGAGGACACCCCCTCATCCTTTTGTGGCTGATAGAATTCTCCGTTTAAAATTCCTACAAGTGTGTTGCCCATCTTAGTGATAATCCAGTGTACATATTCAAAGAACATAAAAACAGACGCAAACATCACTCATTCTTTCTCTCCAGAGATGCTGCCTGTCCCACTGAGTTACTCCAGCATTTTGTGTCTTATCGATTTAAACCAGCATCTGCAGTTCTCTCCAACACATAAAAACAGGCCCTTTGGCCCAACTCGTTCATGCTGACCAAATTGACTCATCGAAGCTCATCCCATTTGGCCCATATCGCTCGAAGCCATCCTATCCACATACGTGTGTCTTTTAAATGTTGTTATAGTACCTGAATCAACTACCTCCTTTGGCAGCTTGTTCCATATATCCACCACACTGAGTGAAAAAGTTGCCCCTCAGCTTCCTATTATTTTGCCCATCTCTCCGTGAACCTCTGTCTTCTGGTTCTTGATTACCCTACCCTGGGTAAAAGACTCTGTAATTACCTTATCTATTCCCCTCATTATTTTATACACCTCGATACGATCACTCATCAGCCTCCTGTGCTCCATGGAATAAATGCCTAACTGAACACTTACCAAAGCGGCCTCTCCAACATTTTGAAGCCCTTCTTAAATCGAGGCCATTAGCCACCCTCGCCTCATCAGGCACCGCACGATAATTCACTTACCTCAATTTCTTCTCCAGCA
Source organism: Leucoraja erinaceus (assembly GCF_028641065.1). Taxonomy (NCBI): domain Eukaryota; kingdom Metazoa; phylum Chordata; class Chondrichthyes; order Rajiformes; family Rajidae; genus Leucoraja; species Leucoraja erinaceus. The sequence continues at coordinate 35,190,733 of NC_073383.1, forward strand.
TCCCACAGTATTCTTGGTTATGTCTGATCAGGCCTGGGAGATTTATCTACCTTCACATGCATTAGGACAGGCAGCACCTTCTTGACCATAATATTATAATATGGACTGTCCTCAAGACATCTCCATTAACCAGTACCCCAGCCTTCATATTCATATAGCCCCCACGGTAAAAACAGAGTATATATTAATACTCAAGCTGAATAGCAATAGTTTATTTCTAACAACGTCCATGCAATACCACTAAATTGTGAACCTCTATAAATTGTCCTCGTGTGCAGGTAAATGGTAGAATCTGGGGGAAGTTGATGGGAATCTGGGGAGAATAAAATTGTTTTAATGGAAAATTTAAATAAATGGTACTGGATGGTCATTATGCACTAAGTGTGTCGAAGGACCAGTTATTGTGTTATATGACCATAAATTATATACAATATTATTATAGTACAATATTATTTTAACTACTCCTTTTCATTCTTGGGTTCCAGTGTCTGGATTAAACATGCTAGGCAGCTGGATAAAGAATAAACCTCTCTTCCCATTGGGGTCATTATCTGCAAATATATGGATTATTGTCAAGTTTTGTCGAGATACATTTATAAAGTGCCTACGGCTAACTTTCAACCCTAAACATTGCTGCTATTTAAGAATAATTTTTGCCAGGACTGCTTGCGCTTATTCCAATAAGTAGGATCTATTTTTATATCTTGTCTAAAAGATAGTCGATAGCTCCCTCTGTGGCATCTATGTGTCAGCCTAAGTTACATACTCAAGTCTCCTACGGACAAGGAAGATGGTCTATTTGTATAAAATAGTACATCCGTATAGTATCAGAAATTAAATATTAACAAAAAAATAACAGAATCGACAATCTGATGGTCTTTGTAAAATGTTTTATTGGTTTGAGAATGTAGTGTCAACATTAATACTTGTGTTGCAGTAAATGCTTCTTGGAAATTGCAGCTGATCTCCCATTCTAAAACAAACTGAATCCAATGTAATATTTTAAATTCCCCAACAGAAAACTCTCTTAACCAATGCTCCTGCACAAGAGACCTCAATAAGGTCAGGAAAGAAAGCTCAGCTCACTGCCTGAGGTAGTATCTGTTCAGGAGAGCAAAAAAAAACATCATGTACAACATGTGAAAACAGAATTTTATAAACTACAGTATGTACATTTCTCTTTAAATCAAACAATAGACTGGTTTCAACAGTTCTCGATTTAACAATATCCTATTATTGCATCTTCTGTTATTGTCTGTGCCAAATGAAATCACTTAATACTTCCATATTCACTTAATTCCTCAAATCTAAATATGTCCCAGTCATATATCTTGGGAAAGAGATGCTTGTTTCTTTTTTTTATTAAGTGGACAAACGCAACTGAGTTGTTTTTTTAAATGAATCATTCCTTCAGCAGTTAGAAGCATGCTGCCTGTCCTGCTGAGTTACTCCAGCTTTTGTGTCCCTCTTCGGTTTAAACCAGCATCTGCAGTTCCTTCTTACACAGAAGCATGGTTCGTTACAAATGCAGCTGGATCTGATACTTCAGGTAGAGGAAAGGGATGAAAAACATCAGTTGTCTGGAATGTGAGGAAAGGGATGGACAAAGCCACATTCTTCCAGGAAAGAAAAATAACTATTCCTTGAGCCACAAAACTTAGACCTCTATTTTGTCCATTGATAACTGCATTGTGGTCAAACCACCATCGCCTATGTCAATACATGTCCTGCTAAAAGACAACCAGAGGTCAGACTATTGCAACTTTCACAAGAACTATCTGTCTATAGTAAATAGCTATACTGTTTCTTAATGGCCTCTTTTACCTCTACCCTCTTTCATCTCTTCATCATTGCAGACAACTGATGTTCATGTTATCAGAGAAAACAGTAATTGTTTGGAATATCTCCATTTCCATGTATGCTAATTAACCGTTAAAACTTCTAAACATTTTGTTTTACAAGACGCAATCCATTTGGCAGAATTAAATGATGATGACAAGATTAAATCTGGAGCATTAACTGAATTTAATCCTCAGTGTGATCATTTAAAGTCATTTTCAAGACTATCACTATATTAAGTGTCCTACTGGTTTGACTTGCCTGAGATGCCCAGAATTCTCTTCTGACTGACTAGAGATTTATTCTCATGATTTGATTCAACTATTCTTTGAAGAGTATGCTATAATCCATGTACCACTTGCAATATTTCCTTCCTTTCTTTAATTATGCAATCTCCAGTGGTCGAGTCCAGGGCTATGAGCAAAGCGTGGTAAAAATATTTTAAAATATGAAACTAAGGATTTAAGGGAACACGGTGCAACTGGCCACATTCTTCACTGTATTGGCAACTTGACAAATTATTGGTCGCAACCAATAAATCACAAGTCAAGAGTGTTTAATTATCATATGTACCAGTAACAAAACAATGAAATTCTTAGCTTTACAGGCCAAGTAAGATTGTAATTGTTCTGTTCCCGGTACATTGATCTTTATACCAGCATTGAACAAGAAAATAAAGTGCAATGGCTCACCATCACATTTAAAATAAATTATTCCCCCCAGATTCTGGAAATGCAAGCTTTTCTCTCGTTGACCTGGCAGACAATTAAGGGGCAGTTAATAGTCAACCATGTTGATGTAATATTGAAGTCACAAATAGGTTAATACAGGTAAGAATGCCAATTTTACAATTATAAATATAAATCTGAATCAGTTGTGTTTTTAAAACAATTCAATACCCCCGTGGTTACCTTTTTGATACCATTTAATAAAATGTTCAGTTACTTGAAGCTGACTTTTAAGTTGATTGAAGTGTAAAATAAACTCATGTTCAATGATTTTTAGTCCAGTAACATTATCCTGCTCTAACTATACTCTTCTCTGCTGGGGTTAACATATAGCTTAAAACTAGATCCCCATAAAGCTCGCCTATTACTTGCTGATGGAATCATAGAACAAAATAGCATATTATGAGGCTATTCAGCCCATCATGTCTCTGCTATAAGTGTTGACTGCGAAGCCTTCTAAACAAAATAGAGTAAGTCGCAAGTCAGAAACATGTGCAATTTTTTTCTCAGCAATGTGTCGTAACAGTGAAGCGTCTCAATACATCTTTTAAAAAAAAAAGCATATTTTTATAACAAGCAGCTGGGCACACGTTTGACAGAAGGTGCCTCATTGCTGTGATAGCAGGGCGCTCCGGTTAGCTTTCATTTTCTCCAGCCTCTTTGATAGGTGGGTGTTACTCATTTCTAGCTCCTCAATTTTATCCAATGCAGAACGGACCTATTGAGAGGAAGTAGAATCGTAAGATCATCGCAGATTCATACGTGAGATTCAAAGTTACACCATACGTGAGCACCTATCCAAGTTACACCAGCAGAAATGATCATACAATGAAGTTTGGAACACAATAGCAGCCCTGATTTAATTACTTAATTAGATACAGCCCTTTCATTTGGGCTACCATATTATACAGAACCAATTGTTTGTATTGAATGGATCCTTAACTCAGAGATTTGTGTTAGGAAGAGGAACGAGACAGTGATATTGTCTTAACCCTACCGTGTTTGCTATATTTATTGAACCATTGGCTCAAGCGATTCGTCAAGATAGGGAACTGAGGGGAGTAACTATAAGAGACTGAGACATAAAATTGGCCTTTTTGCAGATTATGTAATGATGTATCTCACGGAAGTAAACACCTCATTTCCAAGGATGATGGGAATCATAGAGAAATTTAATTTTCATGCAGGATATAAAGTGAATATTTAAAAAACTCAAACCCTCCTATTTAATTGTCCTATTTAAATGGGACTCAAAATCAAATACCTAGGGGTACATATAACAAAAAATATCAATGTTGTATAGGGCCAATTATAATCACATCAACCAAAATATAAGATAGGATATAGAAAGATGGTCCACCTACCCAATGGATTTTTGTAGTAAGATAAATGTGGTGAAAATGAATATTTTGCCAAGGCTATTGTACTTGTTTCAATCTCTGCCAATAGATATACCATTAAAACAATTCACGGAATGGGATAAATTAATATCTAGATTTATTTGGGGAGGAAAGAAGGTCAGAATTCGATACACTACACTCCAGTTGCCAAAGGACAAAGGTGGAATGGCACTTCCAAATTTTAGGATATATTTCTATTCAGCCCAACTTCGACCACTAATTAATTGGTGTGAGGACAGCTATATAGCTAGGTGGAAAGAGATTGAGACATATATCCCTGACTTCCACATCCAAACACTCTTGGGAGAAAAAGCACTTCCTGGACATATCAGGAGTATAATCAATCCAATAACGATATTTACTTTAGAAACCTGGTTCACTCTTACCAGACAACTTAAACTGAATAAACGACAAAAAGTTTTAAGATGGATAGCTTTGGATAATTAATTTAAACCAGGGATGTATGACTCAACATTTAAAGTGGATGAAGGAATGACTGCATTTTGTACTGTTATTGAAAATGGAGACCTAAGAAGTTTTAAAGATTTGAAGGATAGATTTGCACTTCGAAACCAAGACTGGTTTAGATACCTCCAACTGAGAGATTATTATAATAAAAAAGTAAAAAGGGAGGCACTAGAAGAAAATAATCCAGTGATAGAAGTTTCTAGTTAATGCGTATCATCAAAAAACATTAAGGATTATTTCTAAACTTTATCATAGTTTAATGGAATGTCAAGCTAAAACTACATTTTATGTAAAATTTAAGTGGGAAAAGGAATTGAACATCACAATCTCAGTAGAAGAATGGCATCATATGTGTGTAACACTACAGACATCCACTAATTCACAAAAATTGAGAAAATTTAATTGGAAAAATGTGATTCATTTCTTTATTACGCCTAACATAAAAAGCAAGCAAATTCTAAGGCAGCAAACATGCTGGAGGCAATGTGGCCAAACAGACGCAAATCATGCACATATCTTCTGGAGTTGCCCAAAAATAGAACCATTTTGGGACAGAGTGAATTCAGAATTAAAGGAGGTATTAGGATATATAGTCTCCAAGAAGTGTTCCATTATATACCTGGGTAATATAAATGCAGTGGTGCTGAAGGAAGATCATTACTTGGTTAAAATCCTACTCACAGCTGGCAGAAAGGCCATTACAAGAAACTGGCTTGCAGCGGACACACCCAGACTTAGACAATGATTAGACATAATACAGGAAATATTTGTCATGGAGAAAATGACATATTCTCCAAGAGTGAAAGAAGACGAGTTTAACAGAAAATGGGAAAAATGGATTAGGTATAGAAATAAAGACATCAACACTGTATAATTTTATTGACAATAATGTAAGTTATTGGAAGTTTTTTTTAATAAGAAAATAGTTTTGTATACTGCATCATTAATTGTAAACTGAACCCCCCGCTACACTGTTGTATGTTTTGTTGTTATATTTGTGTTTTATTTGTATATACATAAAAGCAATAAAGACTAAAGTGGAAAAAAAAGAACCAATTGTTTTGGGAAATTTGTAGTTTTTGCATTTTCTGACTTCTCCAGAATAACATTTGTAACATCAAGTTGCAATTTATTAAAGGAAGAAAACATTTTTCAATCACTGTCAGTGGAAAAGTAAACATTTATCTTGAATAAAACAGTAGTGGGTGCGACTATTTCCAGTTATGCTCAACCCTCTATAGGTAGGGGTATGCCCTAGAGAAACTACAGAAAGAAATACAAGATTTTTTTCAGAGATGAAGGACTCTGAATTACATGAATAGACTGGAGAAGCTATAGTTGATCTCCTTAGAGCAAAAAAGGTTGAATTTTGATAAATAAACAGAAAATTGTAGCTTTAAGGGGAATGGCAGGAGAATTTAAAACAAATTTGGGAAAATTGGAAATATTGGAAAGATGTGGTCTGTAATACAATGCCTTAAAACATTTAACTGTAATTTATATTTCTAAAAAATTAATTTGATTTAACATGGGAAGGAGAAAAAAAATGCAGGGCTATGGAGGAATAATCACAGATTTAGGCCAAACGTGAATGCTCATAAAAATAAAACTGGCTTGATAGGGTGAATGGATTTCTTTTCAGTTATAGCAATTCAATCATTAAATTAAAACATCAGACAGAGATCACATTGGTCATACAATGCTGAAACAGATTATAAGATTCTTGAATATCTGCCAATATCTAATCTCACCAACAATTTCCTTTTTTAACTTCATAGTTTAACAGCAAATATTAATATTATTTTCACCAGAGATCATTAACTTTGAAACAACACCACTGTTTACAGGATCAATTTCCAAATAAAGGCAATTCAAACCAAATTTAAGGTTAGCTGTACACAGAAGACTACATGGGGTATTGCATCAACTAGTGAGACTGGCATGTTGTGAATATAAAAGCACTCAATAGCTCACCTTAATAAATAACATTGATTTTTTTTCCAATGTAAAATTCTAAATGCACATTAGCTTTTTGTTTTTGCATCTATTTATATTCTACCACTGAGATTCCTTGTACAATTGTCAAGTCTTCATCTTACCTCTCTTTGGAGTTTCCGCTTCTCAGCTTTAAGTTCATCTTCCACTTTCTCTGCATTTTCCGCTGCTGTCTTGTACCGTAACACCTGGCTTTCAAGTCGAATGATCTGAAATAGTTCCCAATTCGACCATGCAGCCCGCCCACCCGCCCAAGAAAAAATAGTACATTAGGCAATTTCTTAAGGGGTAGATGGAAAGCATCACGTTAACCTCGGACAAAAAGATACACGTGAGTAGCATTCAATAACTGATAAACGACAGAGTGGTAAACAACATACCTCACCGCTTCACACAATTAGTTAATTTACCAAGTTTAGTAACTTAATCTGTATTTATATTGTTAATAAGTAAATAATAGCCAATCAATATATTATTATGCATGTGGTTAGTTAAGCTTGGAATGTTTGTCATAAACAATGTTAATGAATTTTCAACATCCACTTGAATGAGAAACTGAATATATGGCACTTCAAAACTATTTTGTGTGGAATCAAGGCCCCTAGTGAGGTACGTCCCAAGCAGAAATAAGGCAAGTACCAACTGAATCAAGGTGGTAGAAGTGTACTTTCAATACAATTCCTTGACCTCAAATCACAATTATTTTTGCAAAAGAGTGAATCTTTGCACCAGTGATCTATCTCAATGAAAAGAAAGGGTCCTGGATTTTACCATCTTTTTTTAACCAATTTTAATATTTAAATTGGATTAGAAGAACATCTATGATCTGAAAAGCACACGAGGGAGACTGAATAGGTAGGCTGAGATAAGAGGTAAAGTCCCAATATTAGGATGTGTACACAGGGTACGGGAGGAGATTAATGGCTGGTTGTGAATCAACGACAATTGCGTTCACAAGGCTACATTTTTTTTCTCCGATGCTTTCTCATGCAGGAACACCATTAAATTCTTACATTTTGTTCCAGTGCAGTTATTTCCTGTTCGGTCTTTGTGAGTTTAAACTTGTAATCGCTGATTTGTCTGTTAGCATCTCCTTTAAAGGAAAATTCACCTGTTATGATAAGCGAAGTCTCAGGTTCATTTTGAGACAGTGAAAGATTTGCAAGTGATCAGACATCTGACCTCTAGATAATATTAATATTTGACAATAACATATTTTTAGCAGTAACACCGTAGAATGAGTCAAACATCAGGATGAGGTCAGGGTGGGTAGGGGGAAGAAATACTAAGGAGATAAGGCCAAATCAAACGTGAAGGTCAAAGGTAATCTGCATGTTTATAATTCAAGTGAAACAAACAAAACTATGTATAGGAAAGAACTGCAGATGCTGGTTTAAATCAAAGGTAGACACAAAATGCTAGAGTAACAGCGGGACAGGCAGCATCTCTGGAGAGAAGGAGTGGGTCGAGACCCTTTTTCAGACTTGTTAGGGGAAAGGGAAACGAGAGATATAGACAGTGATGTAGAGAGATATAGTCAAATGAATGAAAGATATGCAAAAAAGTACTGATGATAAAGAAAACAGGCCACTGTTAACTGTTTGCTAGGTGCAAACGGGAAACTGATGCGACTTGGATGGGGGTGGGATGGAACTCTCGCTATCAGGAGGTCACAGGTGGCAGATGCTCCAACGTGGTTGCGGGCCCTGAGAAACCAGGTGGCGGGTCCCCACAGTCGAATTTGGAGTCAGCGCTGTGCAGGCGTCAGGAGAGGACCCAGCAGCGGTCGAGGGCGGGTGCCGGCGGTCGAGGTCAAGGAACTTCAAGGAACTATGTACTTGCACTCCTAGAACCCTCTGCTCTACAACACCTCCCAGAGCCCTATCAAACACTGTGTAGGTCATGCCCATGTTAGACTTTCCAAACTGGACCATCTCATTTCTCTGAATTAAATTCCATAGACCATTCCTCATCCCATCCTGCTGTAATTTTTGATAACCATCTTCACTATCAGCAATACCACCCACCTTTGTATCATCTGCAAATTTGCTAATCCTGCCACGTACATTCTCATCCAAATGGTGAATATGGCAATTGAGGTTGGGGGATGATGAACACAAAGGCTATAAATGCTGAAATCGGAGAAGGAAGGAAGGTGATAATGGAAACCATTTAAGGGAGAGATGGGCTAATGGAACCAGAAGGAGGGAGATGGAGAGGATATGGTGGGCGAAGTGGGTGGGTGGTTGACAAATTGAACTAGGATGGGGACGGTGGTGAAAAAGAGTGATGGGGTCTGTAGAGTGGTCACCTTCCTTATCCGATTTCAGCATTTATAACCTTTGTGTTCACGCTCATTACCCTACCACCTCAATTGCCATAGTCACCATTTGGATGCGCCCTCGACCGCTGCCGGGTCCTCTCCTGACGTCTCCATGGCACTGACCCCGAATCCGACTGTGGGGACCCGCTGCCAGTTTCTCAAGGGCCGGAACCTCGTTGGAGCATCTGCCGCCTGCGACCTCCTGTGAGCGAGAGTTCCGTTCCTCCCCCACCAGGTTCCTGTTTGCACCAAGCAAACAGCTAACAATGGCCTGGTTCCTTTATCATCGTTAATTTTTTGCATATCTTTCTACATCACAGTCTATATCTCTCATTTCCCTTTCCCCTAACTAGTTTGAAGAAGGGTCTCGACCCGAAACGTCACCCATTCATTCTCTCCAGAGATGCTGCCAGTCCCGCTGAGTTACTCCAGTATTTTGTATCTAGAAACAAAATTATGTTTGACTGATATACAAGCCCAATTGGTCCAACACATTTTACTGAATAACCTCGTTAAATCCTGTTCAATACAAAAAGGCCGAATACAGAATTTCATGAAATAGACACGGAGTGGTGGAGTAACTCAGCGGATCAGGCAGCATCTCTGGAGAATATGGACAGGCAACTTCTTCAGATTGATGTGGAGGGGGGGGGGCGGGGGGGGGGCTGGAAGAGAGGTGGGAATAAAGCAGCAGCTGCAGTTCCTTGTATCTACAAAATGTTCTTAGATCTGTAAATGTTTACAAGGCAGTATAAGCAGGAAATTGAATGTCAGGCAGGAATGCTGACCTGTTTAGATGTGGTGAAGCATGTGGTGAGTCAAGAGTGTTTTATCGTCATATGTCCCAGATAGAACAATGACATTCTTATTTGCTTTCCCTGCATGCCTAGCATTTAGTAGAATTTTGATTCTGGGTAACAATGCAGTAACCTTCAACATGATTGCTACACTTTCTCACTGCTATTATTCCCATGTTATGTAGCAAGAGAGAGCCAGGAACATGTGATTGAGCAATTTTAATTACAGATATATGCATTTTCAAATATATGCTGCTCAACGTGACAGGATGAGTGACAATTTGATCAGGTTGGAAATCCAGTGAGCAAGGGTGCCATTCTCAAAGTAGGCCAAATTGAGCATGAATCCATTAGAGTCCATGAGATCTGTGTTTAGCTACTATCTAATATGAAATATACTTACACACTGTAAGCAAAGATGTACATTAAGCAGAAGACAGGAATTTGAGACTTACTTTGCACATCAATCACTTGCACTTCCATCCCATTTTCCAAGATTGTATCACTGTTTGCTGCCTTTTCTGTCATTCCAATCTTGGTTTTCTCATCCAGTTGTGCCTTCAATTTTTTAATCTTATGCAAATGAAATTCAAAATCAGAAATAATTTTGCACAAGTTAAGTATGAACACAAAATATTTTAAATACATTAATAACTAATCTGATTTGAAACCACAGTCCAGAGATGCAAGGTTAGCACCTGACTTGACAGGGCTTCAGTTTGTAGAAACGAAACAACTAATAAGGGATGAGAGACAAGAAAGGATGCAGATCCTGGAACCTTGATAAAGCTTCCTATTTCCTCTTATTCCCCACTTCCCTCATTGTTATCTCCCTGTTTTCCTCCTCCCTTTTATTTTTGTACTGCCCTCCTACTACTCCAAACAGTTCCTCATCCCCTTTCTCAGCCCTTGATCCCGAACCCCCCTTCTTTAATTTGTTCCATTTTCCTACCGGTTCCCTCCCATTCCCATCCACTTGCTCCTTCTCAGCCCACCCCTGCAACTTGTTGACACTCCAAATTGCTTTCCTCCTCTTGCCTCACCTATTCTCTCTACCCCAATGGTCCTTACCTGTTCTAATAATGCTTCCTTTTCATCTATAAATGTATTCACCCTAAAATCTGCAAAGGGAAAAAGAAATCTTTATGAACAAGCAAGGGCAAAATTCATTCATTTAAAAGAAAAACATAGGATAAAAGAGAATGAGGAATGCTGAAGTTAGTGTAAAAGGTTAAATGAGTTATTCACATACCACAATGCACAGCAAGGGTGAGCCCAGGTTTAGTTCAACGTCAGTATGAGTGCTGGAACCTCGGGCTGCATGCAAACAGTCTAATCTTCCATTTTGTTTAGCATGCAATTTCCCTATGACCAAACAGAACTGGAACACAAAATCTCATTATCCTTGTAATTTGGGGTTACATAAAATATTATAACACACCAGAGAGAAATGGAAGATGAATAAATGGGAGGAAGAGAGAGAAAGGGAGAAATAAAGGCATGCAGTGGAAGAGACAGACATAGACATATAATGTGAGAGCCTGTGAAAAGGAAAGATTGAACTGACAGTATGAAAAAAGAGCAAATTACATAGCAAAGGAAAGACTCAGAAATTACACAGGGTGTGTGTGCACGTGTATGATAGAGAGATAGCGAGAGAAATATCTGGTGGATTGGCAGCTTTGCTCCCTGACAACATGACAAATTGCCAAATTGCCTTCATGCATTTCATCAGCCACACACACGCATAGTGGTTAACTTGCACGGTAACAGTATGTGAAGGGTGCCCCTTGGTGTGTTATAATTTCATTGGACTATTGCAATTGACAGGTTACTTCTTCCAAAAGGAGTTTACAATTAGTTATTTTAGAAGTTACACAATTATTACAGTTAGTGAGAATGAGCAGACAACTTGCGGAAATGATATGACTTACATGGAAAGACAAATGTTACACAAGACTTACAGTAAAACACCAAAAATCTAGATGTGATTGTTCAGAAATCCTGACGGTCTGGCATGTTTTAGTAATTAGTCTGGAATATGAGCCAGGGGTGGGGGTGGGTTCTATACTGTGGGTTATGTGTTTAGTTAGGGTTAGTGTTAGAACACCATGGATCAAGAATCTGGGTAGGTTGTGGCTGGACCCAGCGTTGAGTGTTTGTAAATTTCCTGCTTCCTTTAAACTCACCGGCTTCACTAGAAAATGTATTACACTGCTGTGTAACATGAGATAAAAAGTGAAATAAAAGTCACTTGGGGTTTTAATAGGAGTTATATCCAATTATGCAGGAAATTGGATACTGGATATCCAATTGAAATATTGCTCCCAAGTCCCAAGGATGTCAGGCCAAAGTCCCTAGAGTGCCAGAAATTTAGTAATTTGCAGTTTTACTGTACTTAGACTTGTCACAAAAAATATGATCACCAGGAAAACATATGCTGGAATGCAAATTTCTAACATCTTGTTCCTGAGCAACTTTAGTCCAGTGTGTTACCTTCTGGCTACTCTCAGGAATACAAGCCCATTCTGTGGGGAGTGAATCCATGATGCACTTTAAAAGTACGGTGAGTGTCTGAGTCTTTGTACTTTAGAGTAGAGGGTTTGCCTGTATTCCTCACACCAACCTGTTTCACTGATTTTGCCTCACCCACAATGTTTAGTTTAGTTCAGAGATACAGCATGGAAACAGGCCCTTCAGCCGACTGAATCCGCGCCAACCAGTGATCACTAGTACACTAGTTTTATCCTACTCACTAATGACAAATCTCTGCCAATTATTTCACCTTAATATAATGGGTTATATTCAATGGTGATTTTTGTCATGCAGTGTAGTGTGGAGGTCTGTGTCTGTGATACCGATAGTAATGAGACAAGGTCAGTGTTTGTCATTAATCCACACACTTAGGTATTTATCTGAATATCTGAAAAGCTACATCTGTATTCATCCCATGATCGACACCATGAATGCATTGGCAGCTCCTTTCTGATGGAGCTTGCAGGCGAATGGAAACATTTACAATGTTACCGATTTGTTGCCGATACTAATAAATCAGTAGTAAAGAAAGCAAACTCAATGTTAGCATTTATTTCAAGAGGGCTTGTGTACACAAACAGGGATGTAATGTTGAGGCTCTATAAGGTGCTGAAGGCCGCATTTAGAATATTGTGAGCAATTTAGGGCACCATATCTGAGGAAAGATGTGCTGGCTCTGGAGAGGGTCCAGAGGAGGTTTACAAGAATGATCCCAGGAATGAGTAGGTTAATCTATGATGAGCGTTTGTCGGCATTGGGCCTGTACTCACTCATTGAAATATACAGAATAGTGAAAGGCTTAGATAAAGTGGATATGGAGAGGATGTTTCCACTAGTGGGGGAGTCTTGGACTAGAGGTCATAGCCTCAGAATTAAAGGACGTTGCTTTAGGAAGGAAATTAGGAGAAATTTCTTTAGTCAGAGGGTGGTGAATCTGTGGAATTCTTTGCTACAGAAGGCTGTGGGAGCCAAGTCAGTGGATATTTTTAAGGCAGAGATAGATTCTTGATTAGTATAGGTGTCAGAGGTTATGGGGAGAAGGCATGAGAATGGGGTTAGGAGGGAGAGAACGATCAGCCATGATTGAATGGTGGAGTAGACTTGATGGGCCGAATGGCCTAATTCTACTCCTATTCCTTATGATCTTAAGTCAGGAACATGATGTACATAAGTGGCGGGGTTCAGGGTGGGGTGTGGGGGCACTCCAATCCATCCATGTGAGAGCACTAAAATGGGGTGGGAAGAGGGTAAGTGGATTGCTCACCCATTGCCCAATATTCTATTCTCACTTTACAAATTAGAGTTTTAACCCGGTAAACCTGAACTTTTAACAGTGACAGAAAAAAAGTATTTGAAAGATGAATAACATGTGGATTACCCTAAACAGAGAAGGTGTTACATGATTAGAGCAGGCTCTGTGGGCTGAATGGCTTACTTCTGCTCCCAGTTTCACTATCTATTTCTACTAAACATAAGAGTCAAAATGCAAATTCAATTTAGTGGCATGAACCATGTGAAAGCAGGTTCTCCCCTTACCCTACCTTTGGTTCAGGAGGTTTGTGTCAACTCCCTAATGATAATTATTAACTATCCTCCTAAGCAGAGATCCTTTAGCTCAACCTGCAATCCGTCCCATACTTAAGCATGTTTTTCATTCTTGTTACCCTTAGTACTCTTGGAGACTTCAACCGTTTGAAAGCAGACCCACAGTTATTGGTTGGTTTCTTGAAACCTTCCTGAATACTCAATCATCGAGTGCAAGACCCAAAGGTAAGCAGAGGACAACATGTGACCGGCAAAGGTTTACAACAAACTTAATCCTGTGCTCAGCCATTATGGACACCACTTTTCAGCAATGTTGAATTGCCATTTGGGGGAAGATAAGAGCTTAGTAGAGTAAATTGAATTATTACTCTCAAATCAAGAGATATTGATGAAGGTGGAGACCAGCGTGAGGCTGGTAACTTAAAGCAGGTACATAACAGATATCTAAACTCATACAGACACATGACACAAAAGGTCTTGGCACATAGCAAGATATGTGCAACATACCACCCACCTGCACCGAGACATTTTTCATTTCCTGCATACTAATCATATTTCTTCGCAAATAAAGGGGCAATGAAACTGATGAATCCATTCCCCATCTCCTCCTCACATATACCATGGATAAAATGGTCAATTGAATGGCCTGCAGCAACCAGCTTAATTTTTATTGACAGTTTTATTATTCTATATTGCCACTATGAAACGGTAAATCCATATAGGCATGTACTCAGGAATAGTCTACGCCCAAAACCTTTCTCACACATTGATTGGCAGTCACAGTTCAACTTAAAACATAAAATACAGAATGACTCTAAACTCAGAAGAGATTGATCAAAATATTCATATTGTGACTTTTTATTCAGATTCCAGCTGTGTCACAGTGCCTCATTTATGCAATGTGCTTATTTTAAGACTGTTAATGACATTAATCAATATGAAAACTGTAACATTAGGCTAGACACAGTAGCCAGTACACCATGACTTTTCAACTCTCCAAGATATGTATTCAAGGCACAACAATAAGAATTCACGTAGTTTCTGATGCAATCTGTGCTTCATTTAATTTTAAGCAGCTGTTCAGGGTTTCTATGAGCCGTGTGTCTATCTTCCTAATTTCACAGCAAAATTGAATATATAAATGAGGTGATATTTTTCAGGGAATGTTCAAACAAAAAGCAGAGGAATAGCAGCCACAAATCATCACATGCAGTTAAGTAGACAGGCAGCAATATTGTATCATAAAGAGTCTCTCTCTAACCCAAGAGTCACTACACAGTGTTCAGAACATCTCTAGCAAACTTACCTGTTCTGGACATTGATCAGAGACAGAAACCCTACCAGGTCACTACGCAGTAGTTATTAGAGAGTGATCAGGAGCAAGAACCTTAAGAGAGTCATTGAATACTAGTCAGGGTGAGGAATCTGTCTGATTTGCGTAGCCTAATTCTGGCATGTTGTGACCCAGTTGCAGCCCCTTTCCAACTGCTCTAGGTTTGAAAAAGAAAAATAACCTGGATCCCTCCAATCTTTATCGTGTACTGACAATTCATATTGATTTTGCATTCAAAATACTTCATTGAGCAGCAAGTATTCATTGTATCATTGCTCAGCACTAATGGAACAATCATGCCCTTGATCTTCATATTGCACCATGAAATTGTGGCTACATGGCAGCACGATGATCAGTTTAAGACAGGTAGCCAATTGTGATCTGAGGAAAGTGCAAGGTTTACCTTGATCTGCTCACAAAGACCGTGCACATAATGGGAAACTGATTGTACAGGCAAGATGTGCAGGTAGCCAAAGGCTAGAGAAGCTGGGTGCTGGTGAAGCAGGACAGAGCAAGCCTCAGAATATAGTGCAAATAACAGCTCAGGGCAAAATTAAACTTCATCATAAATGACAAATATACAAATTTATATTAAAATAACAATTCTGATAAAGTGATTTATTACAGTATGATTCTATAGTGAAATCTACTGACTTCTAATATATCTCATGATAATGAACACTCATCTTTACTTTTGCTTTTTCTCTTACTATCCTTTGCTGTCTCAGAAAGCCCCATTTCTTCATCTGCCTTCATATTTCCTTCTGGTCCACTTATGTTGGACATACCCTTCTGACTCTCACTCTGAGGCTGGTCCTCACCATAACTGGATTGTCTTGAACTATTGTTCCTATGCTGGCACTTCTGCTCATCATACTCTGCATTCCTATTACAATCAGTATTAGCTTTTAGATTCTCACTGGACTTGGGTTCAGCAGCACTTTCAGCAGATGTCTTTTCCCCTTTCTCCTCACTCTTAGGTGCCTCATCATCTCGAATTTCACCTTGCAACATTTCATTTGTCTCTTTATCCCACTCAAACGGATCCCCTTTCTCAGAATCCTCATCTTTGCCTCTGACCTCTTGTTCTACAATACCACTCTGAATATTTGTTGTGCCTTCTATCCTTGTTTTAATTGTCTCAGAGTCCTGTATCTTTTGTTCTTTGTTGGCCCCAGAACTATCTCTTTCACTCGTTACAAGATCCACTTTTTCACCATCTTGAATTCTTTGATTAGTAACTTCCCCCAATGACACTCTACCTATTGATGAATCCTGCTCCCCACCTTCTGCTAGTTCATTTTGTTCTTCATTTAATTCACACCTTGCTTTTTCATCCTTTTCTTCGGAACTGCTATCGACCCTTTTTGACGTCTGGGTATTATCCCCAAATGTTTTATTACAACTATTGGTACCCAGTATTTGCTTCCTTTCTTTCTCACCCCCAACTTGCAGGTGCTCTAGTGCTGTTGGTTCTTCAGTTATTCCAGTCGTCACCTCTCTCACCATCTCTTGTTCAATTTTGTTATCCATTGCCTTGTGAACACTCTTGAAATTACTCTCTGGTTTGCCTTCATATATTTCTTCAAAGCTCTTACTCTGCAATTGATTGGTTTTGCTGCTCTCATGAACTTGGCCCTTTAAATGCCACACAGTTTTGTCATCCACGATTTCACCCAGATTTTCCTTTTTTGTCAGATCAGTAACCTTTGTTTCTTCTGACTTTTCAACTGTACATACTTCATTCTCCTTTCTCTGCTCTTTTCCTAGACTGTCTGTGCCATGTTGTTCTTCACTTTTTTGTCCAGTCTTGACCATTTTCTTCTCTTTATTTTCAGGGTCTTTGAGGTCAAGCTCTTCCTCTCCTCTTATGACATCTTCTATGGGGCCTTCGAGCTCATCATTCAAATCTCTGGGGCTTTTGATCATATCCCCCTCCTCCTCCTCCTCCTCCTCCTCTTCTATGGACCCTTTAAAATTGCCTTCTTCCTCTCCTCTGGGAACATCCTCCTCATCTCCTCTAGAGCCTTTGATCCCATCTTCATCCATACTCGAATCATCTGCTACAACAGAACCTTTTACCTCATCTGCATCCTCATCCTTGGGGTCAATGATAATATTCCCTTCTCTATTTTTTACCTTCCCACCTTCTTCTCTGGGGCCCTTAACTTCATCCTTCTCTTTTTCTGTGGGTTCCTTTACTTCAACATTAGAACTAATGACCACATTCCTTTTTTCATGTCTGACTTTGTCTTCTGCTCTGGGGTCTTCAATACCAACCACATCTTTTCTGACAACATCCTGTACCTCTCTCCCAGGGCTGGTGACTTCATCTCCCTCATCATCTTTGGCCTGAATATTTTCTTTTTTGGTGCTTTTGACCTCTTCTTCTTCATCTCCGACCACTTTGTACTCTTCTCTGGGACTCTTGACCTCATCCCTCTCTTCATCTTTGACGTTATCATCTTCTTTGGAACCTTTGACCTCAACTTCCTCTTCATCAACCTCATCTTGCGTTTCTCTGGGAATTTTGACCTCATGCACCTTTTCATCTTTGACTTCATCATCTTCTTTGTAGCTTTTGACATCATCTTCTTCTTCATCTCCAACCTCATCGTCCTTGTCTCGGGGACTCTTGATCTCATTCCCCTCTTCATCTTTGACTTCATCATCTTCTTTGGGACTTCTGATCTCAATCTCTTCCTCAACTCTGGAGTTTTTGACTTTGTTCCCCTCTATGCCTTTGACACTATTATCTCCTTCTCTGGTACTTTTAACCTCTTCTCCGTCGCCTCTGGGGGATATTGACTTCATTGTTTTCTTCAATGGGGTTTATGACTTCAACCTCCTCTTCACCTATGGCATCATCATTTACTTCTTTGATGGTTTTGGACTCATCCTTTTCTTCAATCTTGGAACATTTGATTTCATCATCTTCCTCTTCAGGACCCCCAAATATATTTGAACTGGGGCGTTGAAACTCACTTTCATCTGCCAGAATCTTAAACTCACTGCTTATATATCCAGAGATGTCCATCGCAATTTTTTCTCCTTGGCTTTTCAAATTTGTTTTATATTCTTTCTGATTTTTAATGGTATCTTCTTTGGAATCTATAGTCTCATATCGATCACCTCTTGCGATATTGCTGTCATTTTCCTGGTCATTATCCCTATCATTGCCTCCATCCACATCAGCCTTGGAGCTCTTGACACTCCCTTCACTTTTACTGACCTCATCTATCACCCACCTCTCTCTATAATATAAAATTCCATCTGTACCAGTCTCTTTGTCAGTACCTTCATCCGTTTTATAATCCTCAATGTCACTCTCTCTCATGTTATTCTCACTTTTATCGCTTCCATGACCTTTAACTTTCCCTGCATTAACACCTTTATCATCTTCCCCGAGTTCCCTTGCTCTATCCTCATTTCCTTTGGGCGTCTTGACTTCGCTTTCAAATTCTACAATATTACTCTCGTTCTCAGTTTCCGTCTCATTTTTCTCCTCATTCAATGTAACTTTCAGGAGACAGTCATGTTCTAAACTGCCTTCCACTTTTTGATGCTGCAACAGTTGTCTGGCTCCATCCTCTGGCTTTGCAGTTGTATTGGGCTCATCTTCATTTGGCAGCTGTTCTTTTCCTAGTTCACAATCCTTCATTTCCTCATCCTGTGGACACATTTCTGTGCTCTCTTTCACAATCACATCATCCCTCCACTCTTGATCTTCATTATGAATGAGTGCATGGTTGACTTCATCTCCTTTCACAGGCTCTTTCTCCCCTCCCAGACGGCAAGCATCATCTTTGTTTTCTTCCAACTCCTGCATGGCTGCTCCAGTTGTTAAACCATTCACTACCTCAACTTTCTCTGCCATTTCTTCTACTTCTTCCAGCTCTTCAGAAACCGTGAATCCACCAACTATTGGTTGCTTCTTTCTCCCCTGATCGCTTAATCCCTCTTTCTCTGTACCATCTATCTCATAGATGCCTTCTCCACTGGACCTTAATTGATCATTTTGATCTGACAGCATGACAAGCAATGGCCCAGTCTCCTCACTCTTGATTACATCACCCTGAAGATCTGATGAGCAGATTTCAGTCTCCAGCACAGTCCCAATGACTGCTTGCTCATGTTCTGTCTTTTGTATCACCACCGTACCTAGTTCCTTCTGATCAACCTGGTCAGATTCAGCAGGTATTTCTTGTGTTCTTGTTAAGTTTTTCCTTTCCACCTCATGTGACACTATCCCTACACAAATGTCCTCTCCCAGATCTGGCAACTTCTCCTGCAATTCATGCCCAGACATCTCTTGCCGAAAAATTTCTACAGCTTTCTCTACTACATTCTGCACTATTTGCTGAGTTTTCTCCACAATCATTTGATAGTCAGCTCCTGTTCCAACAACATAATTGTGCACATTTACATCATTCCCAATTTCAATATGTTTTTCCTTGATCATCCCTCCATGGCAACCTGGATCTCCTTGTTCACTCTGAAACCTCGCTTCATCATTCAAAGTCTCTTTAGCATTCTCCTGCAGCTGATTCACTTCTATTGTTAGATCACTTCCACTCTCACCCTCCTCTCTGCAACTATAGCTCTGCATTGTTTCATCAGATCTCGGGACACTATTTATTCTCTCAGTTACCTCCTTACCTCCTGTGTTTTGTGTGTCAAATGCACTTTTCACTCTGTCATCAAGATTAGCTGCAGTACATTCTATCTGGTCTGCATTTGCATTATCTCTTACAGTCACTGTTGGTGTATCAGTCTCAGTCAGTTCCTCAAAGCTCTCAGTTTTGTCCTTTTCTTCCACATTATCCATTAACATTTCCCGATTCCCAGTCTTGTCCATCTGTTCATCAGTTCCAGTATTCTGCATGTTTCCTTTTTGCTCAACAGCCTTCAAAATTTCATTCCTCATTTGCAATCCGTGGCATTCTCCTATAAGGATCATTGGAAGAGGTGAAGACAGTGTGCCTGAGTTAACCCTTCTGAGTTAGGACCATTATCTAAAGAACTGTAATTTGACAAGCATTTGTATTCCCCAAGCAAAACAAATACAGATGCTGGAAATCAAATTAATTGCTTTGAGGAATGACCACTAATCTGAAATATCAACTTTGTTTCTCTCTCCACAAAGGTAACCTGATTTGCTGAGCATCTCCAGCATTTCCTTTTTTTATGTGTAGCCTCCCAGTTCTGGCTTTTGTAAAAACATTGTTGCAAATGTTTTCACAGTAGCCTTCAAGGGACTTTTATAAAGATTGATTAAACCTTAAAAAACAAAATAATTTACTATCTGTGTGTTTTTTTTAAAGTTTGTTTCAGGATCTGGCCATTGTCAGCAAGGCCAGCTCTTAATGCTCATCTCCAATAGTCCATGAGACGGTAAAGGTGCACCACCTTCTCAAACCACTGCAGCCTTCTTGTGAAGGTACATCAATTATGCATTTTGGAGAGAATTCCAGGATTTTGATCTAGAAATTATAATACATTTTTAAGTCAGGATGTCTTGTTTTATGTGTTTTTATGTCTTGTATATTTATGTTATATAAGAATCTGCAGATGTAATGTTCCCATACATATTTTGCCATTATCCTTCCTGATGATATAAGTAGTGATTTGGGAGATGTCGTCAGAGTAACTCCTGACACACTTAAGCCACTGTACACCATTGGTGGAGTAAATTAATGTTTCAGGCAGTGGATGGAACACCAAGCATCAAGCTTCTGGAGAATTGTAGACCTGCGATCATTCAGGCCAGTGGAAAGTGTTCCACCACATTCCTGACTTGCAAATAATGTAAATGGCTTGAGTGTCAGAAGGTGAACCACTTATTCAAGGAAACCCAGCTTCTGACTTGTTCTTGTGTCCATGATATCTATGTGATTGCTCCAGTTGAGTTCCTCCTCAGTGGTGGCCACCAGGATATTTATGATCAGCATTGTTAGCCACTTATCAGCCCATGCTTGAATACTGCCTATGTCTGTAGGTGTGGACTGATTCATTTGTTGAGGAATTGGGAATGGAATTGAACATTGTCAAATCATTAATGAACATCACCTATGCTGATCACATGATGAAAGAAAACGAACTGGTGCAGCTGATGTTGAATGGGACCAGGACACTGTCGTGAGGAATTTCAATAGCGACGTGCTGAGTCTAAAATGATCGATCTCCAACAAGTACAACCATCTCCTTTTGTGTCAGGCATGACTTAGACTGCTGGAGTGTTTTCTCCATGATGCCTATTTCTTTAATTTTATTGTGGTGTCTTGCCATCACATTTAATCAATTGCTATATTGATTTCAAAGGCCGGCATTCTCATCTCACCTCTGGAGTTTCAGGTCCATGTTTAGACCACGGTTATACTGAGGTCTGGAATAGAGTGCCCCCAGACAAAATGTATACTAGGCATCAGTGAGTCGGCTCCTGATGCACAAATGCTGCTCGATAGCACTGTCAGAGACAATTTTTATAACTTGTTAGTTAACTGACCAACAGTTAAGAAGCTAGATTGGATTTGTCTTTCCAAGGGCATTTGAATGGGACAAATCTGGGCAATTTTTCACATAGTTGGGTGGATGCTACTGTTGTAACTGTACTGGAACAGCTTGGCTAGATGTACTGCCAGTTCTGGAGTGCATGTCTTTAGGAGAGCAGCAAGGATGTTGTTTGGTACCATAGCCTTTGTTGCATCCAGTGCTGTCACCAATGTCTTGATAACATGTGGACTGAATCAAATTGATTATTTTTGGGAATGATGGCAGTGGAATATAATTCAGCTTAACGGACACTTACACTTCAGTTTGTGTGGAGGGGAACCTTTGATAGATGCAATTGCAAGCAGATGCCAACAGGTGGTAATGTTACTCTGTGGAGAATAATGTATTGAAATGCTCCTGGTAACAGCCACATCCTAAATTACATCACTCTTCCACGCTCCAATCTCAACCACAACATCAATGAAACTTGCCCTAAAATTCCTTGTAGTTAATATTAAATATAGAATCATTCCTATTCCCTCTCAGTTCGCTGCTCCTTTCACAGGCGACACAGCAGAATTTGTCCAATGTAGAGGGTAGCATTATCTGTGCAGTGAACCTCAGTACTGCAGCCACTCCAATTCCAGCTGGCAATAAAGTACGAGCCAGCATAGTGGGATAGCCCACAGCACTGGGATGTCTCCACCTCTATTATCTCATTCTTCAGTTCCATTCTATACTTGGGCTCTGACTGCAGTCCCTCTTTGCAATCTATAATGCATTCAATCTGAAAACCTCCCTCAAATGCTGTACTTGGTAGATGATTATCTTTCAACTTTCCAAAAAGGAGAAAGTCTCGAAAAAAATGCTACATTTCCTGCAAGACATTAGGTCAGACACTGCACTTTCATCTCTACCACTTGTTTCTAAATTCAGCCTAATGGCAGGTTTCCCATACCTACTGGTTGGAAGGGACCATCCTGAAATGGGAATGAGCTGACCACAAAAAGACACAATAATATTAACAATTCTTGATGGGTTATGGAGTTGAGATGCATCAGTTCTCTTGGACACACTGGTGCAATGCAACAATAAATCAGGTTAGTTACTGCATTGCCCTATTTATTCTGGTCCGATGGTTCTGGAAGGAAGAAAGTTCAGTGTTTTGCTACTTCAATTAATGCTCCCTAACAGTTTGATAACTCATTAACATACATTTGCTGTATGATCCGTATCACTTCCATTCACGGCTGTTTCCTTTGGTCTTTTCATTCTCCTTTGTCAAGAGGGTATTTTCAAGGTTGAATAAGGACTCTTTGAGTATCCTGCACTTACCTAGGGGTTTGTCGCTGGAGCTCTGTTGCTGAGCCTCAGCCTGAGGCCTTGTCTGAGCAGTTTCTCTGTGTGCACTTCCTTCTTTGCCAACATGCTCAGCTTCTCCGTTTGTCATCAGCCCATGGGCCTGGGATAGAGAATGAACTATTGTTACAGGGAAGAACTGACCCCAAATCTTGCCAAGCTCCCCACACAAGTACAGGAACAATGTTTATTTAGCCTGGTCATTTAGATGCCTTGAGATCCTTCAAGTGGCTACCAGATGCAACACACTCAGTTTGGAGGCCTCAAGTATTGATATTTCTGATATAACGGCATATTAACAGTTTGGATGTGAATACAGTGGGTATAATTGGTAGGTTTGTGGATGACGAAAAATTGTGGAACTTTGGATAGCGAGGAATTGTTGCCTCATGCTATAGCAAGATGTATGGAAATTTGGATAAAGGATTTGTAGATAGATTTAATCCTGACAACTGTTAGGTAATGTGTTCTGGGAAGGGGTGGGATCCATATAATAAATGATAGGGCATTAAGGAATGTTGATGAACAGTGAGACCTATGGATCAAGTCCATAGTTCCCTGAAAGTGGGTGTAAAAGGCAAATGGCATGCTTGCCTACATAAGTCAGGACCTGGAACATAGATGACCCCTGAGGTATGGCATGGTTACATTCCTAGAAAATGGTCCATACGCTGATATTCCAGAACACCAAGTCACACCATTTGCGCATACGTCAGGAAAAGCGAGTTGAAAAAAGTGTTTTCACATAATTCTGTGAGAAATAATTTTATCCCTGATCTCAAATTTTGGGTGTAATTTACTAATTCTGCAAGGACTAATTTCTGTTTGCCAAACAGCAGTAACTTAAAGGTTACCTCTTTAAGGCTATACTGGGATTATTGTGATCACTTCTGGTAGCCACACCATTAATTGTACTGGAGAAAGTTCCGATGAACTATACCAGGACGTTGCCTGGATTGGAGGACTATAGTTGTGGAGAGATAGGCTTGGCTTGTTTTCCTGGAGAGCAGGAGGCTGAGAGGTGATTGATTAGAAGTATATAAGATTATGAGAGACATAGATAGGGTAGATAATCAGAATCTTTTTACTATGGTAAACGTATCAAAAACGATAGGGCATTGGTTTAAGGTGAATGGAAGTTTTAAGGAGGACCTGGTGGGTATTTTTTTTAGACACGGAGAGTGCCCTATATCTGCAACATAATCCCAGATGATGTGGTGTAATCAGAAACAATGACTATGTTTAAGAGACATTTGGGCAAATAGGCCTAATGCAGGCAAATGGGATTTGTATAGATGGGCCAAATGGTTGGCATGGCTGTGGGTGGAGGATGCAAAAGACCTGTCTCTGTGCTGTACGACTATACATCTCCACGCTATAGGCAGGCAATGTTTTTTTGTGATGGTTCTTGCGTCTATGGCGTGCCAACATCTCTAAAAAGTTAATCATCATTATTTCGAATTCAGGCCATGTGACACGTGGCCTGAATGCGAAATAATGATGATAATCGTTCATACCGACAACTTTTTGTCCACAAAAAAAGCACTGCTGTGGGGAATAAATTTTCCCAGCACAAAAGGTGTAATTACTAATATAGCTTTATCTCTCCAGTTTTATTCTTTAGTAGATTACATCATAACAGGTGACAGTCTCAATTCAGAGCTTTGTTCTAGCTGTTCACACTACATACATGGAGTACAGCCAGGCTGTTTGACAGCAGGGGGAATCCTAGTCAAGCCTGCCTTGGGGTTCTCACCCAGTAATATTGGATAGGAATTGGGAGATAAATGCCACAATGATTTCTCCTCTGTGCTCAGAAGTACTGAGACTAACAATAACATTACCCTGGCTGCAGAGCCCAAACTGCTTCCTACTCATTACATGGTTCACACAGAAGATAAAAGATTGTAGTGCAAGGGTGTCATTCTGTCTGGAGGTCTATGAAAAGTGGTGTTCCACAGGGAACACCATTGTTTGTGATATATATAAATGACTTTACAAAAATGTAGATGAGTTGGTTTGTAAATTTGCACGAAAACAGAAAAAAATGGTGGCGTTAAGGACAGTGAAGAGGGCTGTCATAATGATATGGTGGGATACAGTGTGGCGCCACCTGGTGGTTAGGTCATTTATTGGGCGAACCCTCGGCCCTAGGACTGGCAAGGTTGGCGGGATTAAGTCGTCACGTGGCTTAGAGGTGTGCCCTAATATATATATAGAACTTTAGGAGAACCCTCCCCAGTCGCGTGTGAGCTGTCTTTGTTTTTTAACTCAATAAAGATCACTTGATAAAGACAACACGTGTTTCGTTATATTGGTGACCCCGATGATCCAAAACGGTTATTTTGGATTTGAAAAATGGAAGCAGCCAAAGCTCAACCCGGTTGCCGCTGATCCAGCCCAGCAAAACGCTGTCGCTCTTAAGCTGCCCTGTGTACCGGACATTGCAGCCTCAAGTGTGGTTTCAGCAAGCCGAGGCCCGCATCACGGCTGATGACACCCGGTACTATTATGTGGTCGGCGCGCTGGATCAAGAGATGGCTGGTCGCCTGGTCCCGTACCTATGCACGCCGCCGGCTGCGGACAAGTACGGGGGCCTGAAAGCGCTTCCTGCGTGCCTTCGGGCTCAGCCGCCGGGATCGAGCAGCACGGCTCATGCACATGGCGGGCTCGGCGATCACAAGCCGTCGGTGCTCATGAGCGAAATGCTCACTCTGATGGATGGATCATCAGCCCTATCTCCTGTTTGAACTCGCCTTTCTGGAGCAGATGCTGGACGACATCCACCTGCTCCTCGCGGGTGAGCATTATGCTTCTTCCTCTTTGGAATTGGTTTATGGTATTCTGCTTATGGTTCTGGGGGATTTCGTTCCAGCGGCCCGTGGGTTACAGGAGCTGCCCTCGTCGGTGTTGGTCCGTTTGCGGGAGAAGATGGGCACGCTTTCTCCTGTCCCGACGTCTCGCCATGGGGTGGTTCGTTCCCATGCTCCCCCTGCTCTCGAGGACTGTTTGTATGTGTTCCTGCGCCACAACGCTCACCGGTCGCCGCTGCAGTGTCCGTACCAGGGTCCTTTCCGCGTGCTGTGGCATGGACTTACCACTTTTGATTTGGACATGGGGGTCGGCGCGAGACTGTGTCGGTGGCTTGTCCCTTGTGCGAGGGGATGTATGCACGAGGTCCGGCCGCCTCGTTCGTCTGCCATTTTGTTTTCATGCCTCTGGTTCTGGCGAGGGGGGGGGGGGGGAAGTCCTGTGGCGCCTTAGGTCACTTATTGGGCAAACCCTTGGCCCTGGGACTGGCAGGGTCACGTGACTAGGTTTGGCGGGAAGAAGTCGTCACATGACTTAGGGGTGTGCCCTGATATATATATAGAACTTTGGAAGAAGCAAAGAGAAGTATAACAGTTTAGTTACAGATATGGGCAGAGAAATGGAAGATGGAGTTAACTCGGGGGAGTGAGTGCTGTTCTACTTTTGGAAGTCTAATGTAAGGGAAAAGTATACAGTTAATGGCAGGACCTATAACAGCATTGACATACAGAGGGATCTTGGGGTCCAAGTCCATAGCTCCTTAAAAGTAGTAACAAAGAAGGTGTATAGTATGCTTGCCTTTATTAAGCGGGGCATTGAATAATTAAACTCGGAAATTATGTTGCAGCTTTATAAAACAATGGTTAGGACCCATTTTGAGTATTGTGTGCAATTCTGGTTACCCCATTACGGGAAGGATGTGGAGGCTTTGGAGAAGATGCAGTACAGGTTTACCAGGATGTTACCTGGAGTTAATGGGATTAGCTACACAGAGAGGTCAGAAAATCTTTCAGTGAAGCATTACAGTCTGAGGAGAGAACCGATAGATGTTTATAAAATTAAGAGAGGCACAGATAAGACAGTCAGAAACATTTGCCTCAGAGTAGAAACCCAATAATAGATGGCATAGCTTCAAGATGTGAGGGGTAGGTTTAAAGGTGACATGCTGGGCATGTTTTTGTTCTACACAGAATGATAGGTGCCTGGTAGGCATTGGTATGGGTGGTTGTGGAAGGACACAGAATAGAGACATTTGCGAGGTTTTTAGATAGGCACGTGAATATGCAGAGAATTGAGGGATATGGATCGTGTGCAGGCAGAAGTAATTAGTTTAACTCGGTATCATGGCAGAGACATTGTGGGATGAAGGATCTTTTCCTATGCTATACTGTTCTATGTTCTTGTAATAGTGTGCAAGCTATCCTTGTTGCTGCAACTCGCAATTCACCCCTCCTTAAACACCAAATTCTCAATGCTCATTCACACAGAACTATTAATGCATGCAACAGAAAGTCCAGTCATCAGACCTGACATCGAACAAATGTTTTCTAATCCCGAATCCGTACCTTCAGTCTCTCTTTCAGCATCATAACCTCATTCCTAAGCTCATCTCGATCAATCCTGATGGCTTCAGAGTATTCCTTCTGTCTTTCTAAGGCCTAATGCATCAGTGACAGGAAACAGATGAGAAAAAGAAAAATATATGTAAAAATAGACTGGGAAAAGCAGACTCTGTGGAGGCAGGATTCAAGTTGAGAAAATACAGGCAAGATTCAAAAGATTTAAGCAAGCCCATCAGTTGAAGGTAACAGTTCTCATCACAGTACATGGGGGTCAAATTCCTTTTGTCATGCCGTTAACAATTCTTGACACCTCACAAACAATGGAGGGTTACAAATAGCCTTAAAGTGCCCTCCATATTGTTTGGGACAAAGACCCATAATTTATTTATTTGGCTCTGTACTCCACAATTTGAGATTTGTAATAGAAAAAAAATCACATGTGGTTAAAGTGCACATTGTCAGATTTTAATAAAGGCCATTTTTATACATTTTGGTTTCACCATGTAGAAATTACAGCAGTGTTTATACATAGTCCCCCCATTTCAGGGCACCATAATGTTTGGGACACAGCAATGTCATGTAAATGAAAGTAGCCATGTTTAGTACATTGTTGCATATCCTTGGCATGCAATGACTGCTTGAAGTCTGCGATTCATGGACATCACCAGTTGCTGGGTCTTCTCTGATGATGCTCTGCCAGGCTTGTATTGCAGCCAAGGTACACAAAAATGCTGGAGAAACTCAGCAGGTGCAGCAGCATCTATGGAGCGAAGGAAATAGGCGACGTTTCGGGCCGAAACCCTTCTTCAGACTGATGGGGGGTGGGGGGGAGAAGGAAGGAAAAAGGGAGGAGGAGGAGCCCGAGGGTGGGGGAATGGGAGGAGACAGCTCGAGGGTTAAGGAAGGGGAGGAGACAGTAAGGGCTAGCAAAACTGGGAGAATTCAACGTTCATGCCATCCGGACGCAAGCAACCCAGGCGGAATATGAGGTGCTGTTCCTCCAATTTCCGGTGTTGCTCACTCTGGCAATGGAGGAGACCCAGGACAGAGAGGTCGGATTGGGCTGTATTGCAGCCATCTTTAGCATGCTTGTTTTGGGGGCTAGACCCCTTCAGTTTTCTCTTCAGCATATAAAAAGGCATGCTCAATTGCGTTCAGATCGGGTGATTGACCACTCAAGAATTGACCATTTTTTAGCTTTGAAGTATGTTTGGAATCATTATCTTGCTGTAGAATGAACTGCCGGCCAATGAGTTTTGAGGCATTTGTTTGAAATTGAGCAGATGGGATGCGTCTATGCACTTGAGAATTCATTATGCTACTACCATCAGTAGTTGTTTCATCAATGAAGACAAGTGAGTCAGTACCTTCAGCAGCCATACATGCCCAGGCCATAACACCCCCACCAACGTGTTTCACAGATGAGGTGGTAAGCTTTGGTAAGCTTTGGATCTTGGGCAGTTCCTTCTCTCCTCCATACTTTGCTCTTTCCATCACTCTGATATAAGTTAATATTCAACTCATCTGTCCACAACACCTTTTTCCAGAACTGTGGTTGCTCGTTTAAGTATTTCTTGGCAAACTGTAACCTGGCCATCCTATTTTTGCAACTAACCAGTGGTTTGCATCTTGCAGTGTAGCCTCTGTATTTCTGTTCATGAAGTCTTCTGCGGACCGTGGTCATTGACAAATTCACACCTGACTCCAGAACAGTGTTTCTGATCTGTCAGACAGGTGTTTGTAGATTTTTATTTATTATAGAGAGAATTCTTCCATTATCAACTGTGATGTTCTTCCTTGGCCTGCCAGTCCATGCGATTAGTAAGCTCACCAGTACTCTCTTTCTTCTTAATAATGTTCCAAACAGTTGATTTTGGGAAGCCTAAGGTTTGGCTGTTGTCTCCAACAGTTTTATTCTTGTTTCTCAGTCTCATTATGGCTTCTTTGACTTTCATTGGCACAACTTTGGTCCTCATGTTGATAAACAGCAATAAAGGTTTCCAAAGGTGATGGAAAGACTATGTGCTGTGAGCTCTTTTATGCCTGCATTAAGGAGGCAATTAAACACACCTGAACAATGACAAACGCCTATGAAGCCATGTATCCCAAACATTATGGTGCCCTGAAATGGGGGAACTATGTATAAACACAGCTGTAATTTCTACATGGTGAAACCAAAATGTATAAAAATGGCCTTTAATAAAACCTGACAATGTGCACTTTAACCACATGTGATTTGTTTAATTACATATCTCAAATTGTGGAGTACAGAGGCAAATAAATAAATGATGGGTCTCTGTCCCAACATTATAGAATGCACTGTAGGAGAGTGCGTCAACCTGAAAACAGATAAAATACATCTGTGGAAAGTGAGAGTAAGCAGTTCTATGCCTATGGATCAGTTCCTTTTTTTCGGTGAGGGAGTGGAGGCCTGTGGGAGTAGTATAACCACTGCAGACATCATAAGTTTCTGTGGGGACAGGCTGCAAGATTTCTGGTCAGTGAGTAAGTGGATCACTTTTCAGTTCTTTTCTGCAGTCTTCCACAGTGCTACTTTCTTTGTTAAAATCTCCGATCTACATTGTGGCGGAAATGGTGCCCCATCCACATGTATGACAGCTGCATGTGCACAATAGGTTTCCTTGCACTGCAATGACCCAGCAATAAACCCACAACCTACTGATACACAAACTCACTGTGGGCACCGGTCCTGGAACCAATACTATTTTTGCTATCAGTGCCTCATTACATTCCACTCTCTGAGAGGCACTGTTTCCCACTGAAGTCCTTTCCAATCTTCTAGATAATGATTGCTATGCCCCTATCATCTTTGCTCTTAGGACCTAAGAATATGATAGTAACTGCTCACATGATTCCCTCTCATGCAGATACATGGCAACATGATAATTTCCTTACTTTTGATTCAGGTGATGTGGTGTTCAGGCCCAGCTCTAAAAATTTAAGCACATGCAGTTTTAAGGGAGGGTTGTGCTGTTGTCTTTCAGCTGAGGTATTAAACCAGGGCCCAGTATCCCACTATGGAGTAGGTACCACAGGACTATTTATATTCACCTTTCAATCGCTATCACAGAGAAAGTTTATCTGGTTATTTTCAGCTGCTGCTTTTGAGACCCTGCTGTGTTTGACCTGACTGCCACTTTCCCTACAGTGACTATGCTGCAAAGGTACTTCATAGGCTGCACAGTGTCTTTGGTAGACCAGAGGTAATGAAAGGTACTAGTTAAACACAAGTGTTTCTTAGCTCAAACCATAGGAATGAAGCCCATGCTTGTGGAATGTGACACTGCTTTAATCCCCTGAAAGAAGTGAAAAGAAATTGCCTTCTCCCTGTATTTAAAATGCAGCTGAATCTGCTGGGAATATTGGTCTGACCAATCTTGCTTGTCTGTTGTCACCAGAGGTTCTAGTCGCCACCAAAGGTTAACAAAAACTGGTCATCAGTGTTAACAGCCGAGCAAGGATCGGGCAGCCGCGGTGCCAGGTTATTTATGCATTGGTTGTTCCTACCCCAATTTTCTTGTCTTTCCATTCCAGCGTCTCCTGGAGATCAGTGATTTCTTGTGCAAAAGAACGCTGTTTCTGGTTCAGCTCTTTGATTTCCTACCAGTTGGACCCATGTCAAGTAGAGCAAAAGAGGAAAAGGAAAGAGAAGGTAGAAAGAGGTAGAAAGTGAACCGTAGCCGGAGAGAGAGCAAGGGTGAACAGGCAAAAAAGTGGCAGACAAAACGGCAAACCATACTGTCAGCAACAGGTCTCATATCAATTTAAATTAAAATTACAACTCAAATAATTTTATAAAATCTCTGAGATAGCAATACTGCAGAGTCCACCTTCTCAGTGTCACAAGTGGATTCATTCTGGGCGGGGCTGCATGTTATCCCCACTCCTGCCCCACTGACCTGAGTGATATCTTCCTAGCAACCTGCCAGTTAGAAACACAAATTGTTGAGAATTTCGATATTCACTGCTGATCCATGTATTGAATATAGATTACTTTGTGGAGCACCTGTGCTCAGTGCGCAGCAGTGACCATAAGCCTGCCAGCTTAATTTACCGTCCCACTGATCTTCCTGTCTGTAACTTTCTACATTATTACAATGAAGCTTAATACGAGCTTGAGGAACAACACTTCTTCTTCCACATGGGCATGCTGGAGCTTGCAGGACTTAACATGAATTCTCCAACCTTAAATAACACACTATTTTTTCTGTTTTGAGCTTCATCATTCTGATCCAGTTTTCTTTACTTTGTATAGTCTATCTTGCTGGGCAAATCCCACAGCCTTATCAATAGCAAAGTATCAAATAAAGAAGCTTAATCTGCACACAGCAGCTTCCTTAACTGGCATCCAGTTTCATGCTATCACAGATATTACCTCTGTTCCACTCTCCTACCTTCTCTGCTACCTAAAACTAACGTTGTTTTCTTATTCCCAGTTCTGATGATGAGTTTTGGACCTAAAATGTCAACTATTTCCTTTTCCACACATGCTGTCTGACATGCTGCATCTTTCCTGAATTTTCCATTCCAACTTTCAGCATCTAGAGCTTTTCTGATTTTTATTTAAGACTGACAAACAATACGCCAAGAATAAGTTATTTTGGGCATAGAATATGCATACAGCACCCAGCCCCAATCAGCAGCTCACACCTAAAATGGTGGGGTCAAATGTAAGGAAGGGACAAGATTGAAGGGATAAGAAAAGGTGTTTCAGGATGTCTGGTAATGGCAAAAGGCCATCATGGAAGCTGCAGCATCTATCTGTCTATATACTATTAAAAGTCTCGTCTTGTTTCTGTGTGTGTGCGTGTGCGTGTGTGTGTGTGTGCGCGCGTATGTCTGTGTGTGTGATCGTATTTTCGCCAAAACGGTACACGGTAGCGCAAAATTTTTTCAGAACGTTACTCAGATTTTTCCCGTCGTGGGTCTAATCAAGTTTCCTTCAGATTTTATGTTATATTTCATGTTATTGATATTTCATGGTTTACAAAAGCCAACTTTAAAAAGATTTTTACTGTTAAAATCCTTCTTAGCAGCTTCCAACAAACTTTGATACAAAGTTGCAATATAGGAACACTGTGTGCTTCAACCACCATAGTCTTCCACTGGATATTTGCAACAATGTTGCCATCATACAACACTTACTCCAGCTCCTGGCAGCAAGTGCTTCAATAGGAGGAGGAGGGTGATTTGGTATTGCTATTGGAAGTGCTGCAGCGGGCAGGGTAAGTCCAATTTGATTTTGTTTTAAAGTCCAGTGCTGGGAGAGGCAGGGGAGTGATGGAATCTTATGTTGGGGAATGGGTAGAGTTGGGGGACAAAGTCTCCTGTGGGGACTACTGGATAGTGGTGGAATATTGCGTTGGGGAACGGGTTGTGTTGGGGGACCAGGCCTCCCGTGTGACAGGGACCCAACGGATCCCAGTTGGTCTAGTATATATATTATTAAAAGTCTCGTCTTGTTTCTATGTGTGTCTGGCTGTGCGATTGTATTTTTGCCAAAACGGTACATGGTAGTATTAAACATTTGCAGAATCTTACTCAGCTTTTTCCCGTCGTCAGTCTAATCAACTTTCCTTCAGATTTGATGTTATATTTCATGTTATTGATATTTAACAGTTTAGAAAAGCCAACTTTAACAAGATTTTTACTGTTAAAATCCTTCCTGCCAGCTTCCAACAAACTTCGCTACAAAGTTGCAGTACAGGAACACACTGTGCTTCCACCAACTTTTCACCTGAATGGGAAAGTCCTCCACCTGACATTTGCAACAATATTGCCAGCATACAACACTTACTACAGCTCCTGGCAGGACAGGAGGAGGATGGTGAATTGGTATTGCAATTGGGGAAGAGCAATTGGAATTGTTTTTTAAGTCCCGTGCTGGGGGAGGCAGGGGACTGCTGGAATCTTACGTTCGGCAACAGATTGAGTTGGGGAACCACACCAACTTTACAAGATTTTTACTGTTAAATCCTTGCAGCCCCAGCTTACAACAAACTTCCATACAAAGTTGCAATCCAGGAACACTCTGTGCTTCCACCAAGTTTTCACCTGAATGGAATCTCACAGTCCCCTGATATTTGCAAGAATGTTCCCATCATAGAACACTTACTCCTGCTCCTGCCAGCACAGGAGGGGGAGGGGCCAGGGGAAGTGGAATTGGAAGCGCTGGGGGAGGTAGGGGAAGTGCAATTGGAAATGTTTTAAAGTCCAGTGGGGGGGGGGGGGGGGGGGGGGGGGGGAGGGGGGGGAGTGGTGGAATCTTCCGTCGGGGAATGGGTTGAATTGGGGGGACCAGGCCTCCTGTGAGGGCTATGGGTGAGTGGTGGAATATAGCATTGGAGGAACGGGATGCGTTGGGGGACCAGGCTTCCCATGTGACAGGGACCCAACTGGTCCCACTTTGTCTAGTATTAAGTTAAAACAAAGTGCTACTGCAGTAGCTGTACATCTGGTTGCTATGATATTGCAGTCAAGTGATCAGTTTTCACATGAAATGGAGGTGGCTAACGCTATCCACACAAAATGTACAACATTTATAACACACCAAAAACAACCAAATAACATTCATGAACAATTAGATGGGTTAAACAAGCTTGGCGAATCCTAGAGAAACCTGGACCTTGGCATGGCTAAGATCCTCCATGAGCTATAATGCTACTGCTACCTCTCAGTGGTGGCTGGTGGTTGGAGCTTTGCAGCTGGTTGTCTCGGGTGGCTGTACCACTTCACTTACCGTTAACATCTCTTCCCTTTCTTGAAGGGTCTCCTTCATTTCTTCAAACTGATGTTGCAAGATGCAATAAGCATGTTTTTGTCTCTCCAGTTCCTAGCGAAAGGAGAAAGTGAGGTGTTACAACTTCAATGAGCAGGGCCGTTGTAGAAAACTGATCTACAATCCCAGAAATCATGGTGAATATTGTCCACAGATAACACTCCAGCCAATAACTCCTCCTAGAGAACCCAGAACAATGTGAGACATAAGTGAGGAAGGCAGGAGTAAATGGGTGGAGAATCTGCAGCAGATCGATATCCAGCTGTATCATCTGACAGCCTTCCACAATGTCTGCAACTCCTCCACCCATCTACATTATTACGTCTAGGCCAAATATGCCAGTTCTGAATCCATACAACCAAGTCAGTGTGAATCCCGTACATCTAGATCATTTATATCTATCACAAACAGCAGAGATCTCAATCCACCCTCCTTAGCTCCTGCCTAATTATATTGTCATCTGCCATGCCAAATTAAGTACCTTCCCCCAACATCCAGACGTGTCCCTATTCAAAACAATCTTAAAACTCTGCCACGAACTTGGTGAAAACAGAGATCTTTCCAGGTGATTCTCCCGCATAGTTTAGTTTGGAGATACAGAATAGAAACTGGTCCTTCCGCCCACCATGTCCAACCATTGATCCCCTGTTCACACTAGTTCACACTTGTCTAGTCCCTACATATTAGAAGCAATTGTTACGGAGGCTGATTAACTTACAGACCCACGCGATGTGGGAGGAAACCAGAGCACCTGGAGGAAACCTATGCTGTCACAGGGAGAACATGCAAACTCCACACAGAAAGCACCCAATGTCAGGATCAAACCCAGATTTCTGGTGCTGTGAGGCAGCAGCTCTACCAGCTGTGCCATCCTGCAATGTCAAGATTATGGGACAGAATAAAAGGCTCATCTACTCTAAGAGCTGCAATCTGCTGTAATTGGCCTAAGATGCTGGACACCTCATCTACTTACCTTGGACTTTTCCTCATGCCCCCTGTGCATCTCTGCTAACTGTTCTTCCAGCCCTAGCAGATCTTCCCTCAAAGTGTCCACCTGGTACATCAGATTGGCCTTTTCGTTGTCTAGCTGTGCGTTTGATACCATAGCCTTTTTGTACTTCTCCTCAACCTCCATCAACGAGTCCTAAATAGGGAAGAGAAAAAAATTGTCAAAAGAGCAGCAGCAAGCATCACTGTTATTGTTCAAATCCAGAATGGGCAGAGTTAGCAAAGGAGGCAAAAGAGATTGCAGATGCATGAATTTAGAGGAAAGGTAGCAGCTAGAGGAACTCAGTGGGTCAGGCAGCATTGACGAGGGAATGGACAGTCAAGGTTTGGGTCAACTTTCATTTAGCCTGGAATGGTGGTGTATTGCACCGGGACCAGGACAAAGTCTGCCTGAAAAAATAAATACATCATGATAGGGCGGAGGAGCATTACTGGCGAGAGGAGGTATTAATCTCAGCATATGTGAGAGAACACAGACAACACCAGTAATCAGAGTCACTTCACATGTAGAAAGAAAACCGGTGAATTAACCCATCCCTGGGTTAGCAGATTCAAACCCTCTCAACGCAGCCAGGTTTGATGGACAAGTGCATGGAACACTTGATTGCTGGTGAGGGATGGGGCAAAGGTGCTGGTGGAAAGGGTGAGTGATCCAGAGGAGGAAAGATTAGAAAACGAATAAGCACAAGAATGAACTGGTTAGAATTTAAATAATGGGTGAAAGGCTGAAAGCATTCAGTCCTGTCCATGCTGTTAATTGGAATCTGGTAAGATGGAAGGGGATCAGTAGGAACTGAACCATATTGATTAGCATCATGTCAATACTTAGGCAACTAAGCACCACTGGGGTAGGGGCTCACACTCACTCCCAAACTAGATACCTTCAGCTCCTTCAACCCCTCCATGTACTTTCCTTCTACATCCTGTATCTGGTCCTTTAATTCAAAGATTTCCTGTTGGTGGGAAAATTGGACAGCCGTGAGAACAGAGAGAAGTGGGTAGATGGATAGAAAGGAGGCAGATACCAAAGAGTTGAAAACAGGAAGAAATTCAAGAGATACAAACTCAGAAAACAGATAGAAAGAGCAGGCAAGAGAGCAAAAAAGAGAAAGAAGGAGATCAGAATGGTTAAGAATAAGGAAGAGTTCCAGACAAAAGCAAAATCACAAAGAGTAAAAGAGAGAGGACGAGAAGATGAGAAACGGAATGATAACAACACAGGGTCAGAAACATGGAGCATAACAGGAAGAAAGAAATACAATTAGAGGCAGATGAAAAACAACATCTAAAAAGATACAGAGATAAACCTGCAATGAGAGAAAGGAAAATAAAAATAATACTGATAGAAATGAGACAGGGTGAAACATGGAACATTTATAAGATTGGAAGCCATTCAGCCCATGGTGTCTGTACCAGTGAAAATAAAGCGAATCAGCTAAATCTTACCTTCCTGCATAACTTTAAGTACATGTCAAAGTCTTTACCTACTTGGGCAGTTGATTGAGATTGTGGATAACTTGCTTCCACTCGCTTTCTGGGTTTTGAGGTGACTGATGAGGCCATTGTTCAAACTAGATTCTTCTACAGATGGGGAAGGTGGTAGCTGACAGTGTGGTAACATGAGGTGTTTGTGAGGTGGTGCACTCTTTTTTGCTATTTACACAAGAATTCTATGCTCCTGATGCATGGACACAAGGCTTTGAATACAATTTCTCTCAATGGATTTCCAAAATTCAGTGCGGGGGTTGCATCTTTTCCAAGGAGATTCAAAGTGAATTCTCAAATCTTTATCTGTTTATCTGGTACAGATAGTTTCGTTATAACACAATAGTTGGGTTCCTATGAAACTCTGTTTTGTGTTATTGAAACAATTGTGTCAGTAGGGGAGAGAGATGTCAGACTTTGCAATAACATATTTTTTCCCACTGCAGGATTTTCAAAAATAAAGATTTTTTCAACAGCAATAAATTATTTTTTATAAGCTAAAAATACTAAAGACTATGTTCATTGCTTAATACGGAATAATTGCACGTGTCAATAGAAGCGATTGCTTCTCAATATCAACAGTTGCCTGCGGTGAAACTGACTAAACAGACAATGGTGTTTAATTATTGTGGGCAGGTTACATAGAAATGTAGACTGCTTTTTTTTAAGGCAGTTTTTCTTCTGCTTGTCAATTTCCAAAGTAACTTTTAGGTGCTCCTCTGGACCCAATCAAAATTGCATAAAACACATTTAACCTGTGTAATACAAATAGTATTCCCCAATTCATCAATTGTGTTATAATCAGTGGGGGCGCCCTGTCAGCAACGTGTTCGTCATTTCTACTTTTTTTTGTTTTTTTTAGTGTGTCCAAATGTGTGTTTTAGAGTCTCTTGGCGAGTCTTGTGTGGGGGGTGGTGAGGGGGGGGGGGTAAGGGGGGAACCGCTTTTGGTCGCCTCCTCCACGGAGAGGCGACTTTTTCCATGTCGCCTCCTTCGCAGCCTAACACCATGGATTGGTGCGGTCTTTCCCGGAGGTTCAGCAGCAGGCACAGCGTGGACTTTTCATCACAGAGCGGGGTTATCAGAAGGGAGTGCTCAGATCGCTGGCCCGCGGACTGTTAATGCCTGAAGCCGCGGTCTGCGGAGCTTCTAGCCGCAAGCGCGGTGTCCGGAACCTGGGACCCCTCGCTAAGGATCACCAGAGAAGAGCTCCGACCGCCAGCCCGCGGCCGATAACATCCTGAAGCCGCGGTCTGCGGAGCTTCTAGCCACGGGCACGGTGTGGACTTGCCATCTGGAGCCTGGGTTCCCTCACCGGGGACAGCCAGAGAAGGGCTCTGACCGCCGGCCTGCGGCCTACAACATCCTGAAGCCATGGCCTCCGGTAGGAAAGCGCCAATTCAGGACCTCCAAGCTGTGGAGTGTGTTCGACCGTCCCGACGTCAGAGTTTCAACCATCCCGACGAGGGGGCCTGTACATCGGGCCGTACGTAGCGGCGACTACGGAGGTTTATGGCTCTGACCACGGGTGAACAAAATGGAAGAGGACTGACTGTACTTTGTGCCTTCCACCACAGTGAAGAATGCTGTGGTGGATGTTTGTGTTTAATTTTATTATGTATTGTGTTGTTTTTTTATTGTGCAAATTCATTTCACTGCACTTTATTGTGCATGTGATGAATAAAACTGATTGATTGATTGGTTGAAAAATCTTTTTTGTCAATGGACCAAGTGCATTCCAGGGCATTGAAAGTGGTGATGAATTTCATCATTGATGTCTGCCAACATTGAGAGGTGGTTCCTGGGTTATGGGAAGGGATCCACATGTTCCATTTTCTTACCATGAATCTTTATTGTTCAGTGCCAGGGACAAGTTGATAGCGGAAATATTGTCAAGGGCAGATTGATAGAGGACCTTTATTGTGAATATTGAGTGTGAAGAACATCCTCCCATAAGCTTTAATAAATGAATGGACGATGACTTGGAACTCAATCTCCTAGCACACATGAATACAAATATTATCTGTACACTGCAGCTTGTCTACTGAAGATTTGGGTGACATTAGTAGAGTGTAGTCACCATGGGTTGAACATCATCCCAGGGGGTTCATAAAACATATATAGGTAGAAGATGAATTTCTGTGCACAGCCAAATTTGAGGGTCTCCAGTTGTGTTTAATTGATATTGATTTATTATTGTCACATGTACCGAGACATAATGAAAAAACTGTGTTTGCGTGCTATCCAGTCAAATCATACCACACAGGAGTATAATCAGGTGGTCCAAAGAGAAAAATATTTAGTGCAGAATATTGTGTACACCGTTACAGCTGCAGAGAAAATGCAGATTCGGAAGGTGCAAGGGGCACAGTAAAGTATGATTGGGAGATTGGGACTATACTTTTAGTTTATGAGTGAACCATTCAGTAGTCTGGTAACAGCACGGAAGAACTTGATTCTAGTACGTCCTTTCAAGCTCTTGTATCTTCTGCCCTAGGAGGGAAGAGGGAATGACTGGGGTGTAAGTGGATCTTGATTATGTTGGCTGCTTTCCAGTGCCTGTGTGAAGTGCAGATTGATGGGATGGGAGGCTGGTTTATGTGATAGATTCTTGCCATCGTGGCAGAGCAGTTGACAAACTAAGTTGTGATGCATTCCGATAACATCTTTCTACAGTGTATCTGTAGAAATTGGTAAGTCATTAGAGAAATGCTAAATTTCTTTAGACTTCTGAGGAAGTAGAGGTGTGGGTGTGCTTTCTTGGCCGTAGCGTCAATGTGGTTGGACCAAGACAGATTGTTGCCGTTATTTATGCCCAGGAACTGGAAACTCGAGACCATCCCCATTTCAGCACCGTTG
The DNA here is from genome assembly GCF_028641065.1 of Leucoraja erinaceus. Lineage (NCBI taxonomy): Eukaryota > Metazoa > Chordata > Chondrichthyes > Rajiformes > Rajidae > Leucoraja > Leucoraja erinaceus. The sequence continues at coordinate 35,230,071 of NC_073383.1, forward strand.
ATGTACAACACCTCTTTTTTCTGAAGTCAGCTCTGAAGACTAGCTTCTTTTTCTTGCTGACAATGAGTGTGTAGTTGTAGTATTGACACTATTTTACTAAGCTTTGAATCTCATTCCTGTACTCTGATGATATCACTGGCATTATTAAGGTTGAAAAAGAACATATAGATTGGTTTGTCCTGCTCCCTGTGTTTTCCTTGGAGTTGTCATGTAGTGAAGAATCGTGCTCTTTTGCGATGGTGAAGAAGTGGATGAGGAGGACCCTGGCAATGACGTTCCCTGTTTGCACATTTGGATTTGTCTCCTCTTTTGAAGACGGTCATGACTCAAGTATTCTTTAAATATCTCTGTCGCTACCACTCTTTCCAGCTGTCATCCAGAACCCTATTACTCTCTGGTGAAAAGAGATTTCTTAATCTCCACCATGAACTTAAAGGCGCATTTAGGAAATGTGTGCATTTTCCAATAAATTTTAAGTGTTCCAATTGGATATTTCCCTGGCTATACCAGCACTTAAGTGACCTTTTTCCTTTCCTACACTCTTCCACTACACACTTTACCTTAATTTCTCGAATGGAGCCTTCTGTGTCTATTGAGGTGGTGGTCTCCCCACTACCTCGCCTTGATGAGGTCCCCCCCAAGGAGGCAAGGGTAGCCGCAGAGAGGCTTGAAGCTGCTCGGGATCCCTGAAATAAAAAGTACACCAGTTAGCCAATAAAGCCACATGGGCCAGAGTATTCTGCAGTGCAAGGCAAATAACCATGCTTGTAATTCCAAATGCAGTTCCATGAGTCTTGTTTGGCATTAATACAATAAAGTACTTCTCACTAATGCAGCTTTCAAACGTTTGAAAAAGGTCAAGATTTTCTATTGCATGTTTCAAAAAAAGATTGATTCTGTGCATACTATTTAAGAATTCTCTGAATAGCTTGCAGCTGTCAGCACTTAGTCAAGCAACTGTGACCTCATAAGCCACTTCTTAAAGGTATACATGCATAATACAAATACTACTTCACTGGAGAGAGCTGATTACTTGAAGATATTTGCAGCTGTTATCCTATATGTAAGAAGTTATGGCCACAGGATTATTCCGAGGGACCGGGGGAGGCTGGTGGACAATATTTATACAGCAAGGATGCTTTATGTGCAAAAAGTCAATTGGTCCGTTCAGGCTACATGCAGACACTATTGGCAGAAGATTGTAAAGGCGGTATCTGTGGAAGCAATATCCCATGCAATGCAGACCAATACTGCAAGTAAGATCTTAATCTTGTCAGATTTATAAAGTTGCATCTTTAGCGTTTAGTACCATCTTCATTACATTTGCACCTTTTACACGACTATTCACTGTGCAAATGCCTTTCCATCCAGCACACACCAAATCCATTTCAATCTCTATTCTCCCTCTCCCATCCTGTCTCTCTGTTATCGTTCCACATCTTTGTCTCTCCATGTCCGTCACACTCTCTTCCTCCACTCCCCATGCCTCTCTCTTTTTGTTGCTGGTGCTTTGCCCATTTCCCCTTGTACACAGTCTCTCTCCCACTTCTCTGCATTCCTCTTCATGTCTATAGAGGGTCTCGACCCAAAACGCTCCAGGACTGATAACCAATCATGAGTGATTAGTTTCATCATAAACGTATTGATCTGACACAAGTACCAGAGTCAGTAATGGCAAAAAGATGCAGACTGCAGAGGACCACATGGGGAAGGCTGGCCTTGCCACAGCCTACTGAATCTGATGAGCCACAGATTCAGGCTCTGCCTATTCAGAAGAAATGAAGCACATGTCACCAGTGGACCTGTCCCCGCAGCGCACTAGCTCAAACCCTGACACTGTGAATGGACAGATTTGAGGTGTGTTCCACATGGAAGATACCTGTCTCGTTGGTCAGGGAGGAGAGGAATAGGAACTCCTGTTTCATCTCCAGAATGGTGCTGAAAACACAGATGCTTAGGAACATACTTGGTGACTGGAGAACACATCCACATTCTCTTGGGAGTGTGTGCAGCCATGATCTGGCCTCCACTTGCTCTTGTGCCAGGCAATGGCATTGCAGTGGAAGCACAGCGGTTGAGATCAGGTTTCTACCTCTACTCAGGCAAGAGTCCCAGTCCTCCAGAACTATGCTAACACTAACAGGGAGGATCCCAGAGACAAGGGTCTCGACGCAAAATGGCACCTATTCCTTTTGTCTAGAGATGCTGCCTGACCCGCTGAGTTACTTCAGTCTTTTGCGTCTGTCTTAGGATCCCAGAGACAGGTGGATACTCCGCTGGACCTCAGTGCAGCACTCTTGAAGTGATCATCTGCAATTAAGCCTCCCCCACACTTCCACTACCATTCTTTTTCTCTTGGCTTACATTGACATATCCTTTCCATATCCATCCTTCCCGTTCTTATGCACATAAAACATTTTTAGATGTTCCTAGATCTGAAGCAAGTTTAATTATCTAAAACATTAAATCTCAATTCTCAATCCACTGATGGTTCCTGACCCACTACATCCACCATTTTCTGTCTTTTGAGCAGATTACTGAGGACATGTCATGGAATGTATCAATGGGTCAATTAAACAGGACAGTTGAGGACTGTTTAGGAAACTTGCAGTAAGTTCCTCACCTTCTCTATAAAATCCTTGTCCAACTTCTCCTCCACCTGATGGATAGAAACAGAGGAAAGAAGTTTAGAAAAAACATTGACCATCAATGCAATCATTTTCACAAATCATGTAGCAGAGTGTAGCCATATAATCTATTGTGAGATTGCACCTATTAAGTCACATTAATCACAGTTCGTGTCATTTAAACAAAAAGTCAATATCAAGACAATGACCACATTTGAAGATCTAAGTAAGAGGAGTGGACCAGGAGTGAGAGGGGAAAGACGAGGGGCTGGAGGAAGTGGGGATGGGGGAAGGAGAGGGACTGAGAGGAGGGAAAGAGAGGGAGAGGAGAGGGGCAGGAAAAAGAGTGAAGAGAGTTAGGGAGAGAGGCAGGGAAAAAACAGAGAAAGAGAAGCCAATAGAAATGAGTGAGTGTAGCCAATTTGACTTAGTATCCTTTGTTGGAAATGTATTAAAAAATACAGCATGTACTGCACACGCACAATCTTCTCAATTTGTTTTTTCACTTTCGGAGTAGCAAATCATGCTTAATCTGTTAGAATATGTCACAACACTAAATTATACCACTTTAACACAAATTACTCCCACCATGAATAATAGACCTCTGCCAAGTGTTATTGTGACAGATTTGTATCATTGTTAGACAATGAAATACATTGCAAAAGGTAAACTGCTGGGGGAACTAAATGGGTCAGACAGAATTTGTGGAGGGAAATGGACAATCAACATTTTGAGATGAGACCCTTCACCGCCAATTAAAGGTATATCCATTTATATTTTCAATGTGCTATGTAGTGAGACACCCTTTAGTACTCTACTCAATTGATAGACATTAACAATCATGCCACCACCAATACAATAACAGAGTTATGCAGCAGTCCTGTACCCTCCTGTTTTACATCCCAATGTAATGCAGCAACATGCCTGTACCAATCAGTATCACTATTACAACCAGTTCAGCATGAGAGTCTCATCAGGGTCAGTAACATCAGTGGCACAGACTAGAGGTTGGGATCATCACAGGCTGTACCACCTCTGTGATCCTTTTTGCCTTGGCGATGAACATGATCGTCAAGTCTGCTGAGCCAGAGTGCCGGGGCCCTCGGACCAAGTCAGGAATGCGCCAACCACCAATCAGAGCCTTCATGGACGACCTGACTGTCACCACTGAGTCAGTGCCAGGAGGCAGGTGGATCCTGCAGGGGTTGGAGAAACTGATTGGATGGGCAAGGATGAGGTTTAAGCCAGGAAAATCAATGTCACTGGTGCTGAAGAAGGGCAACGTCATGGACAGGTTCCGCTTCAGCATCGAAGGGACATCAATCCCAACTGTCTCCGAAAGGCCAGTGAAGAGTCTTGGCAAGGTGTTTAACAGCAGCCTGCAGGATACAGCATCTGTCCAGGCAACCTGTCAGGAGCTGGAGAGTTGGTTGAGAGCAGTGGACCGGTCGGGGCTTCCCGGCAAGTTCAAAGCATGGATTTACCAGCATGGTATCCTGCCAAGGATACTCTGGCCACTGCTTGTCTACGAAGTCCCAATAGCCATCGTAGAGAGATTGGAGAGGAAAGTCAGCAGCTTTCTCAGAAGGTGGCTGGGACTGCCCATGAGCCTTAGCAGCATCGCCCTTTATGGGAATAACACCAAGCTCCAGCTGACCCTGAAGTCCCTGGAGGAGGAGTTCAAGGTGACTCGGGCCAGAGAGGTGATGCTGTGCAGTGACTCCAGCGACCCCAAGCTGTCTCAAGCAGGGGTGGAGGTGAAAACTGGGAGGAAGTGGAGAGCCGGCGACGCCGTGCTGCAAGCAGAGTCCCGGATACGCCAGAGTCCTGGTGGCAGCAGTGACTCGGGGAAGAATCTTCCCATCTACCCAGTTTGACAAGGCCAAGGGGAAGGAGAGGCGCAGGCTGGTGCAAGAGGAAGTGAGGGCAGTGGTGGAGGAGGAGAGGTGTACCAGAGCAGTTGGATTGAGGCAGCAGGGAGCCTGGACAAGGTGGGAGCAGGCCATGGACCGAAAAGTCACATGGACTGAGCTCTGGCAGGCTGTACCACAATGCATCAAGTTCCTGGTCCAGGCAGTGTATGATGTCCTGCCCAGCCCATCGAACCTCTTCATCTGGGGCAAAGCTGAATCTCCAGATTGCCCGCAATGCACAGGCAAGGGGACGTTGGAACACATCCTGAGCTGTTGCCCAAAGTCTCTTGGGCAGGGCCGGTACACATGGCGTCACGACCAGGTTCTCAAACCCATTGCAGAAGCCATCAGCATGGGAATTAGCAGCTGCAAACGAGAACGCCCCACCACCCAGATGATCACCTTCTTGAAGGCCGGAGTGGCTGCCAAGAACCACAGCAGCCAGGAATCCGTCAGGAATCCTGGCGACTGCGCAGGACTGGCAGCTTTCCGTAGACCTGGTGAAACAGCTGAAGTTCCCACAGCACATTGCCACGACCAACCTGAGGGCAGATATCCTCCTGGTCTCAGAGGCGACCAAAAACATCGTCTTGTTGGAACTGACTGTGCCGTGGGAGGACCGTCTGGAGGAGGCCCACGAGAGGAAGATGACCAAGTATGAAGAGCTGGTCATAGACTGCCGCAAGCAGGGCTGGAAGGCAAGGTGTATGCCCTTTGAGGTTGGCTGCAGAGGTTTTGCAGGGCAATCGCTCTACAAAGCCTTGAGCGCACTGGGCATCAACGGAGTGGCGAGGAGAAGGGCCATCAAGAACACCACAGAGGCAGCGGAGAAGGCCTCGAGATGGCTCTGGATCAGGAGAGGGGGTCCATGGGGAGGAGCGAATGCCACCTGAACACAAGTCGTGGTCTGATCAACCACGGCTGGGTCGCCTGGGTGAGGGTGTCTGATGTTGAAAGACCCGAAACACCCAATGACCCCAGGTTACATCACTGATGATGTGTTCAGGAGCATCTATAGATGTATTTGTATCAAATAACAGAGTTATGCAGCAGTCCTGTACCCTCCTGTATTACATCCCAATGTAATGCAGCAACATGCCTGTACCAATCAGTACTGCACCACGGTTTAATATAGTGACAGTCTTGTCCCCGTCAGTATATCCATCGGACAGTCATGCACCCACAAATACAACAACTATACAGAGAGATTTATATGCATTAATCCAATTGTGATAGTAATTACCATATGCCAATTCCGTACCAGTTGTTAAAGGGAGACCTGTGTCCCTCAGTATTGTAATGCACTGTTGGATAATGTGAGGTCTATGTAATCTAAGCATTGTACCAGTATGGTGACTAACCTAGACTCACTGGTCCTGCACCAGTGACATGTAACAGTGCGCTGCATAATGTTTGGCGCAAAGACCCATCATTTATTTATTTGCCTCTGTACTCCACAATTTGAGATTTGTAATAGAAAAAATCTCATGTGGTTAAAGTGCACATTGTCAGATTTTAATAAAGGCCATTTTCATACATTTTGGTTTCACCATGTAGAAATTACAGCAGTGTTTATATATAATTCCCCAATTCAGAGCACCATAATGTTTGGCACACAGCAATGTCATGTAAATGAAAGTAGTCATGTTTAGTATTTTGTTGCATATCCTTTGCATGCAATGACTGCTTGAAGTCTACGATTCATGGACATCACCAGTTGCTGGGTGTCTTTTCTGGTGATGCTCTGCAGGCCTGTATTGTAGCCATCTTTAGATTATACTTGTTTTGGGGGCTAGTCCCCTTTCAGTTTTCTCTTCAGCATATAAACAGCATGCTCCATTGGGTTCAGATCAGGTGATTGACTTAGCCACTCAAGATTTGACCATATTTTAGCTTTGAAAAACGTTGTTGCTTTAGAAGTATGTTTGGAATCATTGTCTTGCTGTAGAATGAACCGCCGGCCAATAAGTTTTGAGGCATTTGTTTGAACTTGAGCAGATAGGATGTGTCTATACACTTCAGAATTCATTATGCTGCTACCATCAGCAGTTGAATCATCAATGAAGATAAATGAGCCAGTACCTACAGCAGCCATACATGCCCAGGCCATAACAACCCCACCATCATGTTTTACAGATGAGGTGATATGCTTTGGATTCTCTCCTCCATACTTTGCTCTTGCCATCACTCTGATATAAGTTAAGACAGTGGTCATTGACAATTCCACACATGAAGTGTATTTCTGATCTGTTGGACAGATGTTTGGGGATTTTTCTTTATTATAGAGAGAATTCTTCTGTCATTAGCTGTGGCGGTCTTCCTTGGCCTGCCAGTCCCTTTGCGATTAGTAAGCTCACCAGTGCTCTTTGTCTTCTTAATAATGTTCCAAACAGTTGATTTTGGTAAGCCTAAGGTTTGGCTGATGTCTCTCATAACAGTTTTATTCTTGTTTCTCAGACTCATAATGGCTTCTTTGACTTTTATTGGCACAACTTTGGTCCTCATGTTCTTCTTTTTGCGTATTGTGATGTATGTGATGTCTTTGCAATCAATGTAACAGAAACTCGTGCATGAGCCTCGTGACTGAGGTCAAGTGACCTTCAAGATAAAAGGCAGTGATTGCAGAATAAACGGGCTCTTGCTCTGGAACACAAACCCGGTGTGGACCTGTCCTTTGTGCCAGTCACAACTAAGCCTTACCTCAGACGAGAATACCTTACATGGGGTCAGAAGTGGGATGTAAAATGAAGAGGGAGAAGAGAAGAGATAATGAACTGCGGTAATCACCTGCAGCTATTGAAAACACAATTAACAGACACAAACTTAGTTGCAATCTCCCGCCCCGTCCTCATGTTGATAAACAGCAATAAAAGTTTCCAAAGGTGATGGAATGACTGAAGGAAAGACGGTGCTGAGAGCTCTCTCAGGAAGCTCTCTCATGAAGGAGACAATTAAATACAACTGGGCAATTACAAACACCTGTGAACCCATGTGTCTCAAACATTATGGTGCCCTGAAATGGGGGGGGGACTATGTATAAACACAGCAGTAATTTCCACATTGTGAAACCAAAATGTATAAAAATACCCTTTAATAAAACCTGCAAATGTACATTTTAAACGCATGCAATTTTTTTCTATTACAAATCTCAAATTGTGGAGTACAGAGGCAAACAAATAAATGATGCATCTTTGTCCCAAACATTATGGAGGGCACTGTATATCTATGACTATTAACTATATTGTTATATTGCAAGAACTGTTCCCTCAAGGGCTCTAGTGGATAACAGACCTTTAGCCTTTGTTAATACACAGGAGAGAGGAACTTCTGCCACACATAAAACTACCAAATATGGGGTGTCCTCTTACCAGCTAGAGTGTGGTCATCTACCCCATGGAGACCTTTGAACTATCTTTAATCGGACTTTGTCTTGGACTAAATGATATACCCTTTATTCTAGATCTGTACACTATGGACAGCTTGATTGTAATCATGTGTAGTCTTTTTGTTGACCGGATAGTATGCAAGAAAAAAGCTTTTCACAGTATCTCGATACACGTAACAATAATAAACCAAGCTAAAACAAAAAAAAAAATAGAACCCATTCTGTGTTGATCAATTAATAACCTTTTCCATTTGCCTGCACCATTTTTGTCAATTTGACCATGAGAGTCTTGCAGAGTGGTGAGTTATATTTGTAAGCAACATTTTCAGAGCAAAACTGACATACGAGTCAAGACCAATGTTTCACAGAAGCAGCATCTAAGATCACAGCTGGCTTTCATAGACTGGGAAAACTATGATCATATTGTCTTTACAAAATAAATGTTACTGTTGAGGTCATGAATGAGAAGAATGGAAACGAGTTACACAAAAATGTGTACAGTTTATAGACAGAGAGCAAGCAAGATTGTCCTCACCACTGGACTTGCTCGAGCTGAGCTTGCGCGAGATGATGTGCGGGAACTGGAGCCAAGTACACAGTTGTATTCTGAGGGCTAGTCAAAAGGAAGAGTGGAGGAAAAGTAAGAAAGAGAGGGGATTAGATGGAAAGCATTGTGGGACAGCTTACGACAGTGCTGCCAAAGAGACAAAAAAAACCATGCGCTGTTCCTCAATGATTGATAGATTAATGAGGAGTGGTACACCTCTCAGTTTCTGCGACTAAACTCATCCCATCTACCCCTGTACATACTTCCAGAGGAGCCAGTGAAGAGCCCAATTTGAAACTGGCCACATATTATTAAAAAATTAGGCAAAAAGGTCTTGAGCCTCTGGTATCAAATCAGGAAAGGTGCAATCCACCCAGATTTTGGATCCTATCCATGCTGCCCTCTCCAGTTCCTGTGGTGTTTGCCTTCTCCCAATAATTCTGCTTTCTCCACAACTACAACCATACATTGTAGATCCTACTCCACACAAATGTACATCATGGAGCCCTTTCCATTCATACTCCGTCTCCTAAATCCACCTTCAGTTGTCCATTGCAGTCTGTCCCAGACTGTACATTGCACCTAACATAATAAACAGTCACTATGTGTTTCATAGAAGCGCTGAGAAATAACATTTTACACCAAGTCACAATGCAGACAAAGGCAGACAATCAAAAGTTCAGTCAGACATTAAATTAATTGAGAATTGTGAAAAGACTAGAGTTTCGAGATGGAAATCCAGAAAGTCAATGCGCTGAAAGCTGAACCACCAATGACGGAATGATTAACCATGATAATGATCAAGAGGGAAACATTAAAGAAGTGCAGAGATTCTCATATTGTTGGCTGGAAAATTATTGAAATAAGAAATGGGAGCAAGTTCATGAAGATATTTGAAAATACAACAAGCTGGCTGTCACTGTTTTGCACTCATGCCAGTGTTGCAGCCTCAACATTGTGACTGGGACTTTCTTTTTGACATCCTTGGCACCATGCAAAATAACCAGTGTCATTTTCCATGCAGTTGAAGATTGTGTCAGGAGCTGGAAGCTACATTGGAGAGAGAGAGAGAGAGGGAAACAGGGCCTTACGGCTCGAGAGGTGGAAGTACTGTAGCGACGGCTTGCATTCCCGTCGAAGGTAGACATCTGAAAGAATGAAACAACAGTGAGACTGAGTTAACCAACAGGATAGAAGGTTAGGTGGCGACAGCAATGACGCCACTGAGTGAAAAACGCGTGTGTTGAACCGTGCAGAGCTGATCAGTGAGTGGGATGTGGAAGGGATGAGCCACAGAAGCGTTATTTGGAAGCCAGTTCACAGCACACCACACAGGGTAAGCAGGCAGTGTATCGATGTACTGTATATTAACCCTTTGGATCTGATTATCCCTCAGAATATAATCAGAAAGATAAACTGAATACTTTTCTAAACAGAATTTTGAGATTCCAATCACACTCAAATGGGTTGATCCTCTGAAGGGACCAGAAGGAAGTTGTGCTTGACAGAACATTCGTGCTGTATCTTCAGGCTCAATCTTCTGGCTCCACATCTTCAGAACATCCTCTGAGGAGGGGGTCAAGCACACATTGACCAAAATGACCAAATTGGCTAAAAGAATTAAATTAAAATTCAAGGTCACATAGGTAGTCTTGCATTCCTTTGATATAGAAGACTGGATTAAAGTGTTTAAAATGTTTGAAGGATTTCCAAGGAAGTAAACTATTTTTTTCTTGTAAGGGAGTCCAGGCATGAGGGAGTTATATTACAGTTAGAGTTGGCCAGCAGGAATAGTTTATCTGAGATGGGTCAGACTGACAATACAAATAATTTGAAGGCTATTTATGTTTCCTTTGCACGTTTCCTATTAATAGAAAAGTATTTTTCTGTTCAAAGATTACTATTGCTTTTGTGTTTATTAGCACTATCTCCCTCCTGCATTCCTTTTAACCTCATGGGGCTTGGTATCTCGTGTTCATTTTCATTGTGCCTTGCCCTCATCATTTTGTGCCTTCCTAGTTTCTTACGGTCTCCAGTGCTCCTCTGCTGCCCTGTCGATGCTTTCTTCCTGCTCAGTGTCCCCAAGCACTTCCACCCAACTACTTCAATGTTTCCTGAGCTTTCTTTCAAGCACAAGCCACACTCTGATTTGTCAGGAGGGCACAGGCTACCATGTAACACCCATTCAGGTCATGGAAATTTGCCCTTACCATATGCACTAATGACCAGGAATAATTTGATATGCAGAATAAAACCTGCTGTTATGGCATTTATGTGGAATAAAAGTAAATAAATAAACAACTTGCGCTTCCTGAAGGATGTGATGCGTCATGAAGCAACTTTTCTTTCAGCTCGCGCTCTTTGATAACGTGGCTTTGTATTATGGAAAATTGTAAAATAGGTGTTTTTTTAGCAATGCCTTGGGGGAGAGAGGGATTGTGGACGCCTATGATCCAATCAATTAATAACAGACAAGTATGAGGACCTCATGTTGTGACCAAGGCAGGCCACACACTGTGAACAACAAATTTCTAATGGTTCAGGCCTCTTACATAGCCAGGAACATGCCCTTTAAGACCATAATGTCTGTACCAAACATGATGCCAAGTTAAACTGATCTCATCTGCCTGCACATGGTCCATATACCTTCTATTCCCTGCATATCCATGCGGCTCTCTCAAACGTCATTGTCATATCTGCCTCCACCACCATTCCTGGCAACACATTCCAGACACCCTTCACCCTCTGTGTAAATAAAAAAATGACTTGCCCTGCTCATCTCCTTTAAACTTTGTCCCTCTCACCATAAAACTATGCCCTCCAATCTATGACATTTCCACTCTTGGAAAAAAAATGTGGGGGGGGGGGGGGGGGGGAGTGGAAGAGAGAGGCTGAGGGGAAGAGAGAGAGGGCGGGGGGGGGGGGGGGGGGGGGGGGGGGGGTGGAAGAGAGGTCTGGGGGGAAGAGAGAGGCCAGCGGGGGGGAGAAGAGAGAGGAGCCGACTGAGGAGCCGAGAGAAAGCGACCCCCGAGCGCCTTTTGAATAATGGGTGGGAGGACAGAGAGGAGGGGGGGGGTGGAAGAGGTGGGGGAGAGGAGGATGGGGCAGAGGAGGATGGGGGGTGCAGAGGAGGGGGGGAGGAGAGAGGGGGGGAGGAGAGGGGGGGGGAGGAGAGGGGGGGGAGGTGAGGGGGGGGTGAAAGGGCTGCATTTTTGAATAACGGGGGGGGGGGAGAGGTGAGGGTGGACGTAACTCGCAGCGTGCAGATCCAAGACGGCAGCACACAGATCCATTGTGACAGTTTTTTTCAGATATTTGAACATTTTGATTAATAACTCGAGAAATAATGCATGAATTTTTCAGATAAGGCGATTTTGGACTCCACGGGATAAATCTCTATTGGAATATGTAAAAATGTTACCGTTAGCGCGTCGCTTTTTCGAGCACAATGTGATCACACACACCCACACATCTCCTTTAAACTTTGCCCCTCTCACATTAAACATATGCCCACTCGTATTTGCTTTTTTCGACCCTGAAGAAAAATAATCTAACTGTCTACCCTATCTATGCCTCTCATAAATGTATATACTTCTTTCAGATCTCCCCACAACCACCAGGATTTCAGAGAAAACTATCCAAGTCTGTCCACGCACTGTCAGACAGTCAGTAGTAACTGTATAAATCTTGAAAAGCTTCGGCTCAAAATTGATGAACTGAAGTCTCAGATTTGAACACTAATGTATCAGGATGGGAATTTTTATTCCCCTCGAATAAGTATTGTAGAATTGGTAGGTCAACATGGACAGGAAAGTGTGAATGTAATTGACACAGGAATAGGGGTTCGGAAAGTCCAATTGCAGGAGACCCAGTCCTGTACCTGCCTAAAGGTAAAGGTCTTACAGCCTGTCAAGGAGGGAGCAGAGAGTGCGGAGTGGATGAGCAACTGATCATCTGACCTTTCAAACCAAAAATAAATATAGTGATAAAGGAGATTGTATATACGGGGAGCAGGCATGAGGGTGGGGGGGGGTTACAAAAATGTTGTCGATGTGACTGCATCCTGAAAGGTGTCCTGTCCGCCCAGTGCAAGGGTTAAACTTGCCTCCTCCGAGCTGATAGGAAATGATCTTGTGGTTCTAGAAACCAATGACAAAAATGGGACAAAGGATGAAATTCTGTTTAAGGGATATAGACAGCAGGGGTCCAAATGACAAAGGTGATAATGTCTGGATTACCACGTGTGCAATTTGGTATAAAATTCAGAATACTGAATGTGTGATTTAAAGTCTAATGCTATAAAGAGTAAATGCTATAAAGAAAAATCGAACGAAGCGCTGTAGATACAGTGAGTATAGTTTGGGTCTGAATTTTTGTCTGTTTACAAGCTTGTATTTATCAGGGGGCAGATAGAGGGGGCAGATGCGAGTGGGAGACTGGGGGGGGGGGTGGGGATGGGGTGGACCAGCAGAGAGACATTCTCGGCAGCTGCACGCACACAGACCCGCGCCTGGATCGAACCCAAGTCCCCATGCTGCAAGCGCTGCCGAACCGCCACTGGACCGTCCGTCCTCCCTCCCCCCCACCCCCCAACAGGTGGGGTAATTGCTTAAAAAAAGATAAAATATCATAGAAAATAAATATCTTAGTTCAAAAAACCGGATAGTAAAACCAGTTGGAAGTGGAGCTGAGAAACAACAATGGTCAGAAAAACATCTGAGTGTTGTATGTAGTTTGTATGATGTACATATGTAAGCTGCAGACAATCATGGAGATGGAGGGGAGAGGTTGGAACATAAACAAAGAAAGTAAAGCTCCGTATGATATCAGCTATAACGTAATCAGGGGAAAAATATGTATCTGCATACACTTGGAAAACAGAATCAGCAGTAATCAGAGGTAAGATGAATTTATGTAGTGAATCAAAGGTGGCCTTCCGCTCCAATGGGTTGAGGAATCACCAAGAGAATAGGCTATTTAAAATCTGGTATTGTGTAAAGAGAAAGGGTTATTTCGTGATCTGATAGCTTGGGGACATATGAGAATATTTGTATATAAAGACAGTGATTTTGTTCAATCTGAAACCAGGAATTTAATTCTGAACGGAGACCGTTTGGAGGAGGTGACAATGGAGAATGTTGCAGTACAGCAACTGGTTGTCATCTTCCTTTATTCTACAGGTTCTATTATTGTTTCCATAAATTATAAAGTAGCAAAAATAACCCTAACTTAAAAAAAAAAGAAAAACAAGGAACTGCAAAGCAGTTAGTCTGACATTCGTAGTTGGGAAAATGTTTATCTTATTAAGGAAGCAATACCAGGCACTTGGAAAACAATAGCATTGTGTCGAGTTGATGCATACTTTTGGTAAGAAAAATCATATTTGGCAAATCTGTTTGAAAATTGAATTTATAATTTGCAGATTGAAGATGAATTAACTGATGTGCATGACTAAAGTTTAACAAGGTCTTTGATTTAGTGCCACACAAGTATAATGAAAAAATAATTGCACTGTGTTGGAATAATATATTGGTGTGGATTGAGGATTGGTGAATGAACAGAAAAGATTGGATGGCACGGTAGTGCAGCTAGTAGAGCTGCTGTCTCACAATGCCATTGATCCGGGTTTGATCTTGACATTGGTTGCTGTCTGTGTGGAGTTTGCAGATTTTCCTTGTGACGGCGTGGGTTTCCTCCAGGTGCTCTAGTGGGCTTGTAGGCTAATGGCCCTCTAAATTGCCCCCAGTGTGCAGGGAGTGGATACAAAAGCGGGATAACAAAGAACTACTATGAACGGGTGATCGATAGTCAGTGATAGGTGGGCTGAAGGGCGTGTTTCCATACTGAATCTTTCAATTCAATCAATTTCATTAAACCAATTTTGGGGTTGGAGGGGTGTGGAATGCTACCAGTGCTGGTACACCAGCTGTTCACATTCTTAGTAATATATCTATGTTCACTGATGATACAAAATTAAGATCAGAGTGAGGTGTGCGCAGGTTACAGAGGCTTCTGGGAATATTGTTCAAGAAGGAACTGCAGATGCTGGAAGATCGAAGGTACACAAAATTGCTGGAGAAACTCAGCGGGTGCAGCAGCATCTATGGAGCAAAGGAAATAGGCGACGTTTCGGGCCGAAACCCTTCTTCAGACTGAAGGGAATATTGACAGGTTAAGTCTTGACAATCAAGAATGAAGCTGATGGAATATACTGTGAAAAAATGTGAGAATCTCATTGGGAAAAAAACATAGAAAGGCAATGCATTAGATTGTCGTAGTTCTGGAAGGACCTGGGGGGGGTGGGGGGGGGTTATACATATCAGTGAAAAATAGCATGAAGATACACCAAGCAATTAGATAGGCAAAAAGTATGTTTGTCGTTATTGCAGAGGATTTGAGTTTGACAGACATTACTCTGATGATATAGAGTCCAGGTAAGACAATGTCTGGAAATACTATATACAGGTCTGGCATCACTAGCCAAGGAAGGATATATTTGCAATACAGGGAGTGTAGTGAAGATTCTCTAGAATTACAGGTTTGACCTATGGAGACAAAATTTACAAATCAGGCCCTGACTCTCATGCTTAGATAAACTACGTCTGATGTTGAACATACACAATTCTTACTGGACTTGACAAGGTTATGTCGGGCAATGCTTTCCCCTTACCAGCGTATTTAGAACCAGAGGTCGATCTTGAAATGAGGGTTTAACCATTCAGCACTCAGAGGAGGAGACATTTCATCAACCTGAGGGTGCAGAGTTCCAAACAGTCTATGGGGCTGTGGAAACTCAGTCTGAGAATGCATTCTTGACATTGATAGATTTTTGCATATTAAGGAAATTGTGGGGTTAATGCAGGAAAGTTATACTAGGTCAAAAAGGTAACCATGTTACTGAATGACAGACAAGGCATCAAGGGGTGAATGGCCTTGTCTGCTATTATGTTCCAAACCTCTTGACTGCTAACCTTCTACTTAACCGAAAATGCCTGTTGAAACTTACCTCTTTGACCAAGTTTATGCACACCTGATTTTGATGACCTGTACTAAATTTATAAATCAAATTGTTTAGATTTCAACATCTGCAGTTTAAAAAATAATAATTTGGTCATTTACTCCTGTGTGAATTTAATTTAAGAGATTGCACTTTCAAGAGCTCTTGAGCCCATGCCTGATGCTCCACACCTTGTCCAAGTCTTCCCAACTTCCTCTCCCTGCATTCTCTAACTATGAGTAATAGATAAAGATGAAGATGGCCGAGAGGAGGAAACAGTGGTTTACAGGCCATTTAATATCCCATGCCAAGTGTGAATAGAACATAGAAAATACTATGGATACTGGAATATGGAATAAAAAATAAAGCTGGAAGAACTCAATGGGTCAAGCAGTATCTGTGAGGACAAAAGGTGTACGTTGATGTTTCTGGTCAAGACCCTAAATCAGCACTTGTGCGAACACCGTGTGCAAATATCAGTGATGGGCGCATGCATGAACAAACACACACAGACATCATTTTCTTCTTTTAAAACATCTTGTCACAAGTTAAAAAGAAAACAGGATGATTGACAAATATACAGTTGGTGGCACAAAAGTTTTAGCAAACATTGGTATACATGGACACATGAGCATGGATAAAGCAAGATATAACCGAGGAGAAAACAAACCCGTGTTCCATTCTGGGACTTGGCGCCGAGTCCAGTGCTGAGCACAGGGAGGTCAGAATAGTAACTTCCCTGGGGAAAATGCAAGAAAAATCAGTCACACCCAGACTTTGCCAAAGTGGTAAAGTCGTAAGGATGAGAAAAGAGATTGGGTAGATGAGGGATAGCATTTTGTGCATAGGCAGGATGTGAGGGAAGAAGATATAGGAAGTATTTGTAGATGATTTGTAGGATGAAGTGGAAGGTGAGAGCAACAGGTAGGGCAAGTTAGAAGGTGGTGGAGTAATGAAGCACTGCAAAGGGGAAGGTTTCAGTGTATAGTAGTTAGCTTATTCTAAGAACCCAACAACTCCTCACACAATAAACACACCAGGAAAATGAAAACCAACAAACC
Source organism: Leucoraja erinaceus (assembly GCF_028641065.1). NCBI lineage: Eukaryota > Metazoa > Chordata > Chondrichthyes > Rajiformes > Rajidae > Leucoraja > Leucoraja erinaceus. The sequence goes on from NC_073383.1 coordinate 35,246,601, forward strand.
ACTGCCTCCTTCCTGAGTCGCTGTTTGGCTGATTTCAGATGGTCATCACTGTAGCGGGAGCTCTGCACAATACCAGTGAATGAAAGAAACAACATTACAGTCAAGGACTGCAGCACATTACTTTCATTGAAATGCATTCAATGATAAAAGTGGCCTATTCTGATTGACAAGATTCACACATACTACACAGGCGCTTCAAAAAATACACTGCCCAAACACAGGAGCTACAAACCCCACTAGACTGTTGATTGGGCCCAGATCCACAAGACAACTCCTCAAAGCCATTGCTCTATCAGGAAAGAAAAGCAGTGCATAAAGATCAAATGCGGCTTGGAGTGGCAGGAAAGATGTACATGGTGAAATGCGAACGTGCCCTTGCCTCAGTTCCTGAACTTGACATTCAGTTTTATAAAGCCAAGAGCTAAGGCTCCCCTTCCTATTTAGTATGCTCCTCAACCTGTCCTGCTACCTGCAAAGACTTGTTCTTGGTGCCAGAGGCAAAATTTAACTCTCCTCAGTGGACCTTTAAAAGAAAATCTCCAAAGTAATGGAGCAAATATCATCATTGTACTATGTAGACTACAACATGTCTGGGGAGTAGGTCAGGCTGGGATTGGACCATGAACTATTCCCATGGCATAACACATTATCCCAATTATTTTTTATTTAAGTAAGAGTTATTATTAACTTCCCTCAAAATAAATATTTTTATCTTGCAAGGAATTTACAGGCTGAATTCCAAATGGTCTCCCAACATCTGTAGCGAATACAGTGCTTTCTCAAATGCAAAAGTCATGAAGATTTGTTGACTGACCGAGACATAAATGGGAGTTCAAATGTTACCACCATGGGTGGGATTAAGACCTGCATAGCCCTGAACTCTCAAATTCTGTACCACCTAAATCAGATGCCTGGGATTGCAAGAGAAAACGGTTCCATAAAGATATGGAGTCTCATCTGCAGCGCTAATTTATAGAAGTTAAAGAATGCTAACATGGGGACCTGGAGCAGTAGAGATTCTAAGATTGGGCTTTGGTCCATCACTCCATATCAAACCAGTACTTTCTTTGAAGGAATTTGATGGGACATTGCAGAGGAAACATTACCCTATGGTATCTGACATCTCCTTATGTAAATCATTACATCCTAGGCTCGTCACCATTTCTCACTTTCTTCTTTAAAAGCCAAATAACCTTTCCTAAATACCATTTCATTTACTAGCTCTTAGAACATAGAACGGTGTAGCACAGGAACAGGCCCTTTGGCCCGCGCTGTCCGGCTGACCTTGATACCAATTTAAACTAATCCCATCTGCTGACACATGATCTACATCCCCCCATCTGCTGTCAGTTCACGTTCACAAGTTATAGGAGTAGGATTAGGCCATTCGGTCCATTGAGTCTACTCCACCATTCAATCATGGCTGATCTCTGCCTCCTTATCCCATTTTCCTGCCTTCTCCCCATAACCGTTGACACCCGGTCCAACCAAGAATTTGTCCATCTCTGCCTAAAAAATATCCACTTGACAGCCTCCACAGCCCTCTGTGGCAATGAGTTCCACAGGTTAACTACCCTCTGACTGAAGAAGTTCCTTCTCACCTCCTTGCTAAACGAGTGCCCTTTAATTCTGTTCATGTGCCTGTCTAAATAAGTGGTGCATCTGCTTCCACCATCTCACTTGACAGTGTGCTCCAGGGATCTGCCACTCTAAAAAATCTGCCTCGCACAAAATCTTTGAAATTTCCCCCTCTGACCTTAAAGAAATCTATACATAACTAAAACTCTGATCTTGTGCTCTTCCGGTTTGCGGGGTTTTTCTATTTGCATAAAGACAGTACATGATAGCCTTACGATTTTTCGCCAGGTTACTGTTTTCCTGTGCTGCGAGTGCAACAAGTTTCATTCCGATCGGTGGTATATTGTAAAAGTTATCGAGGTTTATAAATCTTAAAAAACGCACGTGCGCAGATTCCTTCAGTCAGTGCCATGCAGATTGGTCTCTTCTCCTGTCAGTCAATGCCACGGCCGGGATGGCGACGCCCCTTCCTGCCCTATTGGTGGCGGCCTGTCCCGCCTCACTCACAAAAGCCTCTCTCCCCTCCTCACAGTAACTTGTCTATCGTCTCCCCCACCACCGGCAGAGGCTGTGAGGGGATGGTTCAATGGAGGTGGAGGCCCTAGTCCCGTCTCTCTCTCCCTCAAGGTTCCTACAAATGTTCTTAAATGTCCCGGGTCTGTCTCCTCCGCCGCCGTTGCGCCAACTGACCCTCATGGCCCTCTCGGAGGAGATCTTCTCCACCAGCTCATCGAAACTCGTGGTGCCCACTGTGACGAACACAGACTCCATCCCCCCCCCCCCCTCGGCTCGGCAGTGGCAGCGAACAGGCAGGCAGGTAGGCGGGTGGGCAGGGCGGGGACGGGCCGAGCAGCAGCAGTAGGCGGGCGGGCAGGGACGTGCCGAGCAGCAGCAGTAGGCGGGCGGGCAGGGACGTGCCGAGCGGCGACTGAGCCGGAGTGGGCAGAGGGAGGGTCGGGTTGGGTTGTAGGGTGGCCGAGTTTGAGTAACTCACACACATACACACACACGATGCAAACTGGTCCAATCGTTAAATCAACGGGATGGAGAGGTGTGGGAGGGATTGGGGGAGGAGAGGCGGAGAGAAGAAAGAAAAGGGAGGGTGAAGAGGAGGGGGAGGGAGTGCTGCGTGATGAGGGAAAATGAGCTGGGCCTGCGCAGTTGGGGGAGGGAATGGTGTTGGGGGGGGAATGAGGCGGAGAGAAGAAAGAAAAGGGAGGGTGAAGAGGAGGGGGAGGGAGTGCTGCGGGATGAGGGAAAATGAGCTGGGCCTGCGCAGTTGGGGGCTATGCTGAATGGTGTTGGGGTTGGGTTGGGGGGACGGGTTGCATTGGGGGAATGGGTGAGTGGTGGAATATTGCATTGGGGAATGGGTTGCGTTGGAGGACCAGGCCTCCAGTGTGACAGGGTGACTCCACTTAGTCTAGTACCCTCATATTTGGCATTTGCACCCTGGGAAAAAGACTGGCCATTTGTTCTGTATATGCCATAATTTTACATTTCTATCAGATTGCCCATCAGCCTTTGATACACCAGAGAAAACAATCCATGTATAGCTAACACTCATTAATCCAGAAAACGTTTTGGTGAACCTCATTTGCACCCTCTCTAAAACCTCAACTTCCTTCCTTTAATGCAGTGACCAGAACTGTGCACAATACTCCAAAAGTTGCCTAACCAAAGCTTTTACAGCTGCAACACGACTTGCAAATGTTTATATTGAATGCCCAGTCAGATAATGGCAAGCTTGTTGTTCGCCTCTTTTCCACCCAATTCACTTTTGTTGCCACTTTCAGGGGGCTATAGACTTGCACCCTAAATCCCTCTACATATCAATGTTCCTATAGGTCCTGATATTTACCGTATCCTGTCCTCTTACATTTAACCTCCCAAATTGCAACATCTCTGAATTGTGTTAATTCAACATGTCTGAATTCAATTCAATTTGCCATTTTTCTGCCCATATTTCTCTTCCAATATATTTTGCTGTATATTTTGACCATCTTCCTTTCTAACCGCATTCCACCAATATTCACTAATATTTTCATCCAAATCATTTTTACATAACAACTGAGGTTCCAACACTGATCCCTGTAGAACATCCGTAGTCACAGACCAGTCAGAATAATACTTATCTACCAATATATTCTATAGCCAAGCCAATTTTGAATCCAATCTACCAAGTCTACATGGATCACATTGCTTGAATCTTCTACATTCATGAGGAACCTTGTCAAATGCTTGGTTAGAGCATGTAGACAACATTCACCGCTCTATCCTCATCTATTGTCATTAATGCTGTCTCAGGGGTCAAGGAAAGAGCGTCCACGTTGCGGCCCTGTTTCCACCAATCTTTCCACCACCACACACACGAAGCACAAGAAGCGCAAGACAGACACCATTGTATGCGGATGCCGAGAAGTGTGTCCAGCTCAGGCTGAACAACTTCTAATCTTGTGTGTGGACTCGACAGGAAGAAGAATGCTGTCTCAAATAACCTCATCATGTTTATAAGACATGACCTCCACTATCCAAAGCAATGCTTATAATCTATACTATTCTACAATTAAAATCTATACTTTTCCTGACGTGAGTAAATCTTAACCCTAAGAATCTTCTCCAGTAATTCCCCTACCATTGATCTAGGCCTATAATTTCCTGGTTTGTCCCTATTACACTTCTTAAAGAAAGATAACAGTGGCTGTTGACCACTCATCCAGGATCTCACCAGTGGCCTGCAAAATCTGTCATGAAACTAACAATCTTCTATCTTGGATTACAAGGAACTGCAGATGCTGGTTTTCAAAAAAGTCACAAAGTGCTGGAGTGACTCAGTGTCAGGCAGCAAATCTGGAGAACATGGATAGGTATTTCTGGTCGGGACCATTATTCAGACTGATTGTAATGGGGGGGAGAAAGTGAGAAGAGAGAAAGAGCAGGACAAAGCCTGGCAGGTAATAGGTTGATACAGGGTGATGTTTTTTTTTGATAGTGGACAAAGGCCAGAGGTGAAAAGACAGAATAAAGATTGAAGAGTTGCGAATTGCGAAGCTGGAGGATGTAATGGAAGGGGTGGGGTGCAAGTCCGGGGCACAGGAGAGGGGGGACAGGAGGGGGCAGGGGGTTGAAGTTACCTAAAATAGGAGAATTCAATGTTCATACCATTGGGTTGTAAGCTACCCAAGCAATATGAAATGTTGTTCCTCCAGTTTGCGTGTGGCCTCACTCAGGCACTAAAGAAGGCACAGGACAGAAAGGTCAGTGTGGAAATGGGAAAACCAGTGGGTTTTGTATCCCATAGGCCACGGCAGACCTAGAGCAAGTGCTTGGCAAATCGGTCAGTGAGTACGTTTGGTTTTGCCGATGTAAAAGAAGCCACCGCAGGAACACTGGATGCAGAAGATTAGGTTAGAGTGGTGCAAAGACTCTAATCTGGAAAGACTGCTGCGGTTCCTCGATGGAGGCAAGGGAGGAGGTATAGGGACAGGCGTTACATCCCTTGCAGTTGCAGGGGAAAGTACTTGGTGAGGGGATGGTTAGGATGGGAAGGGATAAGTGAACCAAGGTGTTGTGGAGGGAGCAGTCTCTGGAAGTGGGAAAGAGTAGGAATGGGAAGATGTGACATGTTGAAGGTGATGGAAATGTCGGACGATTATGTGTTGGATGCGGAGGCTGGTTGGGTGAAACAGGGGAACTCTATCGCTGTCCATTCTGGGGGGAGGGGAAGCATCAAACCCGGGTCTCTGGTGCTGTAAGGCAGCAACTCTACCACTACGCTACCGTGCTGCCCCAGTTCTTGAGAGGACTTCCCTCTCCCAAGCTAACTTTTGTTTTTAATGTATATAGAAAATGCTTTGGAATTCTTCTTCATCCAAATAGCCAAGGACATTTCATGGCCCCTTTTAGCCCTCCTGATTCGCTGTTTAAGTTTGTAACTGCTTCCTCTATATTCCACAAGAGCCCTATCTGATTTCTGCTTCTTAAATATTATATTATGATGAGAGAAACACAATTTAACAGGAACCCGAGGGCAATTTTTGCACAAAGAGGGTGATTCATATATGGAACGAGCTGACCCTTGAATATTCCTGAATCCTGAACCTTGCCATCCTTGTTTTTCTTCCTCACAGGAACATGTTGGTCCTGAATTCTGATCAGTTGACCTTTAAACAATTCCGACATGTCAGATGTAGATTTGCCCAATAACAGCTGCTCACAAACCACTCTTCCCAGCTCCTGCTAAATACTATTGTAATTAGCCTGCCTTGCCCCAATCTAGCACGCACTCCTCCTCCCCTGAGGTCCGGCCTTATCCATAAATATCTGAAACCTTAGGGAGGTGTAATTACTGTTCCCAAAATGCTCTCTCACTGAAACTTCAATCACCTTGCCAGGCTCATTTCTCGGTACTAGGTCCAGCAGACACTTTCCTGATTGGACGATCTAAAAATTGTTTCAAGAAACCCCATTGGATGCATCTAATAAATTCTGCCCCATCCAAGTCTCTTTCACTAAGGAAGACCTAGTCAATATGAACAAAATTAAAGTCACCTCTTTCAACAATCGGTTGCTTTCACATCCTTCCATAATTTGCCCAAATACCTACCGGTAGAGTACATTCAGCCCTTCGGCCTTGCTATGTGTGCCGAACATGATGCCAAATTAAAACTAACTTCCTCTGCCTCCATTCCCTGCATATCCAAATGCCAATCTAAAAGCCTCTTAAACATCACAATCATATCTGCCTCCACCACCAACCTCCTGGCAGCTCTGTTCAGGCAACTATTAACATCTCTATAAAAGCCGGCCCTGCTCACCTCCTTTAGACTTTCCCTTCTCACCTTAAAACTATATCCTCTAGTATTTGATATTTCCACCCTGGGAAAGAGTCTACCCTACTCTCGCATAGTTTTATAAACCACTCACAGGTCTCCCCTTAGTCTCTAATTCTCCAGGGAAAACAATCCAAGTTTGTCCAAATTCTTCTTAAACTTAATACCCCCGAATCTAGGCAGCATCTTCTGCTTGAGTCTCTCCAAAGCCTCTAAACCCTTTCTATAAGTGACTAGAATTGCGGACAATCATCTGAATCTAGCCAAAATATAGTTTTATAACTTTATTTAAAGGTTAAAGGTTTGCTCATTAACTTTATATTTCCCTGTTTAGTTTTGATCCCCAAAGAGTAATGCCTCATACTTGTAAACATTAAACTCCACCCGCCACATCTCCATCCATATCTGTAACTGATCTATATCTTGCTGCATCTTTGACAGTCTTCTTCTGCAATTCCACCAATTTGATGAACCAACTCATCAATATTTTCATCCAAGTCATATATATATATCCTCCTATCTGAGTTCCGATCACCATCCTCTTTGCTGAGGACCGATGCAATGTAGTTGTATAGTCCTTCACTTACATCCACTGAATCCAAGCATAAATTCCTTGCTTTTTCCTTGTGATCCTACCCTCACCCTAGTTACTCTCCTGTTTTTAATGCCTTGGGATTGGCATTAATCCCACTAGCCAATGACATTTCGTGGCCGCTCTGGCTCTCCTAATTTCCTGCTTGAGTTCTTTATATTCATCAAAGGCATGTTTGATGTCATTTTCCTAAACCTAACAAATGTTTCAACTTTCCAAATTTACACCTTTTCTTATCATCCAAGCTTCCCTTGCCTTGTCATCCCAGCCTCTCATCCTTACTGTGATCAGTTTGTCTTTAAAAGGCATCCACATGACATACGTGGATTGACCCAATAACAGATGTGCACCATTTACCCTCCCTTTCTCCTGCCGAATTATGTTGTACATTTCCCTCCGTCAATTTAGTACTTCCCAAGGTCCAATTCCTTATCCTTATTTATAACAAAACTGAAGAAGTTCACCAAGGAGAATGACATCTGTCACTGGGAAAGTCATATGATATTAATACGGCACATATTAACATGCTGTGACAATTTGAGATCAATAAGGAGGTGGTGTTGGGTCGGTTGAAAAGCATTAAGGTCTGAAGAGATCTATCCGTGGTTATAGAAAATGGCAAGAAAGAAGACTGCAGGGGCCTTGACAAAAATATTTGTATCCTCTTCAGTCACAGGTGAGTTTCTGGAGAACTGGAGAGTAGCCTAAATTGTTCCTTTGTTTAAAAGTAGAAGAGTGTTTGCTGGATAGAGTTTACGACAAGTGATGTTCTGCAGAGATTTGCGCTGGGAACTCTGTTGCTTGTGATATATGAATGACTTGAACAATTATGCAGATGGAGGGTTGGTAAGTTTGTAGATGGCACCAAAATTGGTGGAGTTGCAGATAATGAGGGACGATAGAAGTATAAAAAATTATCAGAGGCATAGATAGGGTACACAGTCTGAACCATTTTCCCCAGGTGAAAATATTATCGACTAGAGGACAGAGCTTTAAGGTCAGAAGGGGGAAGTTTAAAGAAGATGTATGGGGCAAGTGCCTAGAACTTGCTGCTGGGGATTGTGGTTGAAACATATATAACTGTAGTATTCAAATAACTTATGGATAGGCACATGGATATGTAGAGGATGAGGGATGTGAAGTACATGCAAGTAAAGAACATTAACTTGGCATCATGGTCGGCACTGCCATTGTGGGCTGAAGGGTCTGTTCATGTGCTATTCTGTTCTATGTTGTAGGAGTTGTGATCATTCTTCCCAAAATGCTCTCCGACTGAAATGTCAGCCAGCTGGCCAGGCTCATTTCCCAATACAAAGTCTAATGTGATCTCTCCTCTCGCAGTACTGTCCATTTCCTGTTGCAAGAAACTCTCTTGCGCACACCTAACAAATTCAATTTTAAACCTCTCGCTCTGAGGAAGTCCCAGTCAATATTGGGGAAGTTCAAATCACCAACTGTGACAACCCTGTTGTATTTATATATTCCCATAACCTGTCCACATGTCTGTTCCTCTATCGCCTGCTGACTGATGGGAAGCTCGTAGCACAAAATCATCAGAGCGATTGGACCTTTTAGTTGTGAGCTCCACCTCTGACTTTCTCCCTGATTAGTAAAGCAACTCCTACACCTCTTTAACTCCCTCTCTATCACATCTAAAACATAGAAATACTGAAATGTTGCGCTGCCAATCATGTCCCTCTTGCATCCAAATCTCTGTATTAGACAAAATGTCACAGTTCCATGCACTGATCCAAACTCTGTTCATCTGCTTTATCCACCATATTACTTGTATTGAAATAAACTCACTCCAATCCATTGGTCTCATCATTCATAAACCCCCCTGAATGCCCTTCCTTTCAAACACACTTGTCATAACCTCTACATTCCCACCACTCCACATACTCCCCAACCTGTTGCCCCAGTTGCCAACCATCTGCCAGTTTAAACCCTCCTGAGTATTAATAGTGAACCTCTGTGCAATGATATTCCCCGCCAGATCAGATGCAGCCCATCTCTCTTGTACAATGTCCCACCTGCCCTGGAAGCAGCCCAACAATCTACATAACTGAAGCCGTCACTCCTGCACCAGCTCCTTGGCCACGTATCTTTCTACTTCTTGCCTCGTTAGTTTGTGCAATGGATAATCTTGCGATTACAACCATGAAGGTCTAGATATTTAACCAACTGCCTAATTCCCTAAATCTTCTTAGCAGGACCTCATCTCTCTTCCTACCAATGCCACTGGCACCAATGTGGGCCACAGCTTCTGGCAGCTCACCCTCCTCTTGTCAAAGCCACCTTGACCCTGGCACCAAGGAGGTAACATACCTCTGAGTTTCATTTGTGGCCACATAAATGCTTTTCTAGAATGCCTTGTCACTATGGCTTGCCTAGAGTTAGTCCTACCCTGCTGTTCAATAGAGCCAGACATGGCACTCCTGTTCTCACTGCTGCTGCTATTTGCCCCTGCGAGGTAATTCCTTCCAACAGTATCCAAAATGGTGTCATTGTTTTCAAGGGAACAAGCGTTAGGAGACTCCTGCACTACCTACCTGTCTCTCCTGGTGACCAGGACCTGGCTGAACCTTTGGTGTGGCCACCGCCCCAAAACTACTGTGAATAACACTCTTTGTACCCTGTGTGCTTCTCAGTAGGTCCAACTGCTGCTCTAAGGAATCCATGCAGTCTGAGAGGAGCTGCAGCTGGACACACTTCTTGCAGACATAGCCGTCTGGGACACATGGCTGCTCTTTGATTTCCCATATCTGACATGGGAGATAGACCACTCAATGGAATGCCTTAACTGCCTCATTAATATGACAACATATGGCAACACTGAAAAACAAATCTAGTGGATTTGTAAATTAATCATTAAAGACCTTATCCTGTTCGTACCTAGACTCTACATGCCCTCTTCAAGTTTCCAAGTGCTCCTTTTGCAACCTCAGCATATCTCTTGTTTACAAGCAAGGAAGTACTTTGTGAAGTATGCACAGTTGTGTCAGAAAAACAGTGGCTAATTAGAACACTGAGATCTCACAAAAAACCAACAAAGATCAAGCAATGTGTTTCTGCAGTGTTGGATCAGGGACAGATGTTGGTCAGGACATGAGGGAATTATTCACTAAGAGGGCAGACAGGACCTCAGTTTAACAAATGCTACATAAAATGATGCCTTGACTGTGCAGAAGTGGACTGGACTGGACAATCAGGGTGTACTTTATGCTCAGATCTCGAGGAAATTTATCTCACAATCCACAATAAGTAAAAAAAGAGTTAAGGGCCTGTCCCACTTTGGCGATTTATTAGGAGACTACAGGCGACTTGGCTGTCGCCACATGGTCGCCGGGGTGTCACCTGTATAATCTCCTCAGTAGCCCAAAGCGTCGTAGAGTCTTCCTGGTCAACGCAGAATTTTGAAATGTTCAACATTTTTGCCGACTGTTATCTTGATGCCAATAGGGGTAGTCTGATGTAACATGATGTAGGTGCTGTCACCAGGATGATGTAGGTTGTCGCCAGGTGACTTAGGTAGTTGCTGGTGCTGACTTCGGTGAATTCCATTGGCGACTATCTACGTCAACCTATGTCAACAGGTACCGGTGACTGAATTGTTTTAAGTTGTCTTCAGTTGTCGCCGATATGGTTGTAGCTTGCGCGGGTGGACGTAGGTTGCCATAGGTGTGATCGTAGGTGGACCTCCTAATGGGTCGCTGGTTGTCGTTAGCTTGCCGTAGCTTGCCGTCGACTAGATGGTAGGTTGTTGTAGACATTGTCGTAGGGGAGGTCCAGTCGCCGTATTTTCGGGGACCTGCTACGACTATGACAGTCGCCGGCAGTCGCCAAAAATGTTGTCTAAGTGGGACAGGCCCATTTGGCTCTAGTAAAGCAGCTATTTTGAAGTAGAAGTGCTGATGGCAGGTCAAAGTGCAAAAGGAGATTTATATCTGTAAAGATTTGCTGCTTAGTCCAACGTCCCTGCTAAACCTAACCTTGGTTATGCCATGCTTTGCATGGAATTTCTATGCATTTCAACCATATGGAAAGAAGCAAAGAACAAGGCCAGATGTCAGTGATGCTATAGACATATCGAAGCTCACCTATATTATGGAGCTTTAAGCCCCTGTCCCACTTACATGTCCTTGGCATGCTAATTACGCGACCTCGTTGTTGCGTTGAGGCACGACGGTCCCGCGAAGGTCGCTCGCGACTTCATGCATCCACACAGCCGTCTGGAGCGCGTGACGTCATTTGAAGATGGACACAAAATGCAGGTGTAACTCAGCGGGACCGGCAGCATCTGGAGAGAAGCAATGGGTGATATTTCGGGTCGAGACTCTTCTTCAGACTGAAAGAAGGGTCTTGACCCGAAACCTCATCCATTCCCTCTCTCCAGAGATGCTGCCGGTCCCGCTGAGTTACTCCTGCATTTTGTGTCTATCTTCAATTTTCTTGGCCCCACTCTGGGAGTAGAAGTGGGGGCGGATCTGGACCCGCAACGGCCGTGAGCCCCAGGCAGAGCTCGACGATCGTTTACCTGCTTCTGCTGCTGTTGGAGGTGAGACGTTGCGTCGCGCCAGGGTCTTGGGCCTGTCCCACTTTGGCTGTCAGTTACGCGACAGGCCAGTGGCGCGCAAAGATTTTGTTCGCTACAAAATTTTGGTACGCCGCGCGATACCGTGCACAACTCCATACCCCTCCGCGCTTCTCAGTGGGACCGGCCCCGCGCGGCCACACAATGCCTGTGCGCCTCAACGCAACCACGAGGTCGCGTAAGTTGCGTGCCAAGGACACGTAAGTGGGACAGGGCCTTTAACCACTAATCGCAACTTCCTGGGAAATGTAAGGGGCTAAGTCCTGGAGGGGAGCATCAGGCACACAACACAGCAGGGCATGCAGGAAAAACATTTCACAAGCACCGACCTGTTGCTGCCCCCAAGTATGCAGCATTTCTCTACATTTATACACTGAGCTCAACAGTGATATGAAAAGACAAGGAATGTTGCACCATAACTGGTGTCTTCACCCATGCTATCCAGCTACATGATGGCTAGAGCTCACAAGGGATTTGATAACGGTGGGGTGAATGATGCACAGTAACATCCCCCCCTGTCCCCTTCACCGCTCTGGTCTGCGACAGGTACACCCAGGACAGACAAGACCCAGGCACTCCTCAGACACCAAGGAGCAAGTTGCATAGCCATCATTTTCTTCTTTTGGGTCTCCTCAGTGACTTGTTTCACATAGAGTAATGAGAAAGTGAGGCAAATACCACAAGTGGATAGAGAAGGTTTGGTTTGGGGGGGGGGGGTCTGTAGAATGCCTCACCTGCAAAAAGATAGGGAAGCAGGTCACTCCATAAAATGAAAGACAAACCATGCAGCAAATGAAGTACAAATCTCCTGGAGCCTACTTCATGTCTCTCCTTCCACTCACGTTAAACTATGAGGGGTTTAGCTCACCCAAGCATGGATGAATGAAGCACCCAGGAAGCAGACAATGCACTCATGCAATAGGGCCAGGGTGTGGCATGAATAATGCTATGGGATCTCTATAGAGCCAATGGAGAAAGACCTATTGAGACATTGTCCCTGTTTCTGTCAGGCAACTGCACTACCCGCCGCACCACCATATTTCCCTCTGAGCAGCCATTTTTCACACTCCACCTTACATGGCCAGTGCCATTAGGATGAAACCTGGGTGTGATTCTGCTCAAAACTCTCACCCACATATTTTATTCACCCGAACCAACATGCAACACACAAATTAACACATGCAATTGCACATACTTTCCATGGAAGCAGTGAGCGTAATTTAGGAGGAAGAGCCCTAATCAATTTGTATTCTCCATACCCAGTGGAAATGAGGCTAAACGTGATCCCTTCCTGCCTCATACATAGTTCAAATGTAGATCAGTGACTCAGGTTAGTCGAATTTTGCTCCGAATGAATGGTGCCAGGAAAGTACAAAGGAAGGAGCTGCCGTAGATGATCTGTAGAGGCAGTCCTGAAATTTCTGCATCAGATCAATCCCTGTCTTGTCAAAGCCGCAGATTTTTTGTCCTATGTTTTCAATTGTGCATCTTTCAGACAATGATCAGGCTGAAGGCAGCTGACGTCTGATTGCATTTAAGAACCCATATCTTAATGAAAAGGTGCCTCCATGGTCCGAGTGACCAATGGATCCTTTGAACCCAGCCTCAGGTTGGTGTGGCAGTGTAGTGATCAAGTACTGGACCATATATCCAGGCAATAAAAGATTGAATCTCACCATGGCCATAAACAAAAATAGATTCAATTAAAAATGAAAATCAGTAGCTCGCATTAGTAAAGATGTCATACAAATCTTAGACACAAAAAGCTGGAGTAACACAGCGGAACAGGCAGCATCTTTGGAGAGAAGGAATGGGTGACATTTCGGGTTGAGAACCTTCTTCAGACCGACCCGAACCCAACCCAGGTTACAGGTACCGACCTTCTAGCTCATACAAACCTAACTGGCTCACTGACATCCTTAAAAGGATGCCTTTACCCACTGTGGGAAAAGGTGTCTCCAGTAACACACAATCTTCGCATGCCACCTGAGATGACCAAGCAGCCATTTAGTTGTATGAAAACTGTATAAAATAAGGAGGTCCACTGCCACCTTCCCATGGGAATCAATAAATGCTGGGTTTGGCCACATCCCAAATGAAACAAAGTGCATCCATCCACAATACAACAATTAGTCAGGTTAGTGACAGTCATGGTCTACGAGGCATTCAATAGGTTTATCATCTCACCCCTCCAGAGGCACCAACACTCTCATAATCAGCCTGTTGAATAAAATACATCATTAGATTTATCAGTGAAAGAAGGGAGAGCTACTAATGACATGGATTAGGCCTGCCTGTATCATGTTAGCCATGGTATTGTCCATAAAGGGCAGATCAGGTCATTATACACTGAATGGAGATAGGTTCATTGCTCTGAATTTGAAACTCCTGATGATCCCTATTGAACTGGAATCATGCTAGCATCCAGGTACAAAGAGGAAAAGAGGAAAGAGCATCACACTAGCAAAGTAAGGCGGCAGATGAATGGAATGTGGGATGCTTGTTAAAGTTTGTTGACAAGAGTTTAGGGCATTCATGTTTATGTGAAAGTGAAGGGCAAGGCAAGTAGGAGTAATGTAGCTTGGATGACAATAGAAATTGAGGCTGTGGTCTGGAAAAAGAAGGAAGCATGGGACAGGTATAGGCAGATTGGATCAAGTATATTCCTGGAGGAGTTTTGGGGAAAAAAGGAGGAATACTTGAGAAGAAAATCAGGAGGCCAAAAAGGGGCAGGAATAGCTCTTCTCATTTAGGAGAATCCAATGAGGTTTTACGTACATGAAGGGAAAGGGGGCTACTAGACCGAGAATAGGGCTCCTCAGAAATCAAAGCAGTCATCCCTGTATGGAGTCGCAGGAGATGGGCAAGGTCCCCAATAAGTATTTCTCTGGTTTTCCCGTGGAGAAACACATGAAGACTGGGGAACTTGGGACAGTTAATGGAGATGTCCTGAGGATAGTCTATATTACAGTTGATGAAGTGCTGATTGTCCTACATTGTATGAAGATTAATTTCCCGTCATTGATCAAATATATCCAAGGACAATGTGGGAAACTAAAGAAGGAATTGCAGGCACCCAGGCTAAGATATATGAATCATCATTAGACGTGAGTGTTGTGCCAGAAGCCTGCAGGGTGGCTAATGTTGTGCCTCTATTTAATAAGGACTGCAGGGAAAAGCCTTGGCTAATATAGACCAGTGAGCCTAACCTCTGTGGTAGGCTAGTTACTGGAGATTATTCTGAGATGAGGTATATGTGCATTTGGATATGAGGGTTCGATTAAGGACAGTCAGCATGGTTTTGTACTGTATGTGTGAGATAGTGTCTTATGAATCTGATTGAGTTATTGAAGAAGTAACCAAAAAGGCTAATGAGGGCTAAGCCATGGATATTGTCCATTCTACAACCTTAAAAGAAAGGAGAGCTCAGATGGGAACAAGGCAACACAAGCAGCCAAAATGAAAGCAAAGAGAGACGTAGCTAAAAACCATCAATTTTGAATAATTGCCTTCCATTTTTACCAAGGAAATGCATCAAAAGATTAAAAGTAATGTGGTACTTTAAGTAACAGGATGTAAGCAGGAATGATTCAATAAACCAGTCAAAGATAAAACCACTTGTTTGGACAGATGATGTTGCCTATTTTAAAACAATCTTGTGGACTAGTAGTAAATGTACAATGTGCAATTATTGCGCAATAAATAGTAATGTGTAATTAATAATTTATTAGAATAAGGTGCAATGTCACTGATGGCTTACATTTCACCCAATTAAATAAAAAGTATGTAAATATAACACATTAGGATACAATGAACCAGTCATCATAAAACTAGTGGTTGGAAAAATAATAGAATTTCAACTGAACGAGAAAATGGAAAACATCTGGAATATTACAATGGATTTCAAAAGGTACAGGTCCACCACCAATTTTCCAGCACCCTTGACTCCAGAGCCTTTCTGGATTATCCGTTTTGCCGGACCAACGGAGGTCAAGGATCCAAAAGGAGTCTAACACCAGCGCAATAGTGCGCCAAGCCGCCCAGGGCCTCGGAAGTCAGCTATGGGAATGGATCTGCCGGCTCCGGAAGGGCCAGAGTTTCAGAGCCTCTGTCGCAGAGGACAAATTCGACCCGCCGATTGGTCGCGTAAGTCGGCTATGGGAATATATCTGCAGGCTCTGGCCAAGCCGGATTTCCTGAATCCTGATCACAGGGGGCAACTTGGTCGGTGGGGGAGCTGCGAGACGGCTGCCCTGCCAGCAGCGCGTTCGTCATTTCTACATTCTGTGTGTTTTTTTAGTAAGTCCAAATGCGTGTTTTAATGTCTCTTGGTGTGTTTTGTGTGGGGGGTGGGGGGGGCGAGGGGGGGGGGGGGGGGGGGAGAACCGCTTTCGGTCGCCTCCTCCACGGAGAGGCAACTTTTTCCATATCGCCTCCCTCACGGCCTTACACCATGGATTGGTGCAGCCTTTCCTGGAGTCGAGTCTGGAGTTTCAGCAGCGGGCGCAGCGTGGACTTTTCATCGCCGAGCGGGCGAGCCCTTGCCGGAGTCGCCAGAAGGGAGTACTCCGATTGCTGGCCTGCAGACTGTTACAGCCTGAAGCCGCGGTCTATGGAGCTTCTAGCCGCGGGAGCGGCGTCCGGAGCCTGGGACCCCTCGCTGGAGAAAAGCTTCGACCGCCAGCCCGCGGCTGATAATATCCTGAAGCTGTGGTCTGCGTAGCTTCTAGCCACGGGCGCGGCGTGGACTTACCATCCGGAGTGGGATCCCTAGGCGGGGATCCCCGGAGAAGCTCCGATCGCCGGCCTGCGGCCTACAACATCCTGAAGCTGCGGTCTCCTGTCGGGAAGCGCCGATTTGGGACTTACCGTCCCGACGAGAGGGCCTGTGCACCTGGCCACCCGCAGCGGTGACTGCGGAGGCTTATGGCCCCGATCACGGGGGAACAATGGAGGAGGACTGACTACTTTGTGCCTTCCACCACAGTGAAGAATGCTGTGGTGGATATTTGTGTTAAATTTTTATAGTGTATTGTGTATTCTTTTTTGATTGTACCGCTGCTGGCAAAATGCATTTCACTGCACTTTATTGTGTATGTGATGAATAAATTGATTGATTGATTGAAATTCAACCTGACGATCAGAGAGGACGTCCCAATGAGATCGAGATCGGCCATCTCACCCAGTCTAGGTGCCACATTTTCAATGGGATTTCCAGGGGTGGGAGGGGGGCTACTATTTCAAGTGCGCTCTCCTGGATTAATGGAGGTTGCCGAAAAACAGGTAGTGGATTTGTAATACCAAATTTGAAAATAGTCGAGAATTGAACTGGGTGATTGCTGGGAGATATAGTAGATGTATATTATCTGAAGTTTACGAAGGCCTTTACTAAAGTATAGAACACAAAGTGCTGGAGTATGTCAGCGGGTCAGGTAGCAGCTCTGGAGGGCACGGCCAGGTGACATTTCGGGTCAGGACCCTTCTTGAGACTATAATAAAGTGGGGGCGGATCTGGACCCGCAACGGCCGTGAGCCCCAGGCCGAGCTCGATATAATAAATTAACAGAAAACGTCAGAGCATGCAAATTTATAGACGAGAAATAAATGGATAGCTATTGTTTACAAGATAAAACCTGAGGAAATGAGAAAATGCCAACAAGGAATGCGTGGGAAGGGACATTTGCAATTAGTAGAAACAATAAAAGTAGTGTGGCCATCCTATTTTTGCGGCTAGTCAGTGGTTTGCATCTTGCAGTGCAGCCTCTGTATTTCTGTTCATGAAGTCTTCTGCGGACAGTGGTCATTGATAAATCCACACCTGACTCCTGAAGAGTGTTTCAGATCCCCAGTTGTTTGGGGATTTTGCTTTATTATCGAGAGAATTCTTCTGACATCAGCTGTGGAGGTCTTCCTTAGCCTGCCAGTCCCTTTGCGATTAGTAAGCTCACCAGTGCTCTTTCCCTTCTAAATGATGTTCCAAACTGTTGATTTTGGTAAGCGTAAGGGTTGGCTGATGACTCTGACAAGTTTTATTCTTGTTTCTCAGTCTCATAATGGCTTTTTTGACTTTCATTGGCACAACTTTGGTCCTCATGTTGATAAACAGCAATAAAAGTTTCCAAAGGTGATGGAAAGACTGGAGGAAAGATAAGGTGCTGCGAGCTCCCTTATACCTGCATTAAGGAGGTATTTAAACACACCTGAGCAATTACAAACCCCTGTGAAGCCCAAACATTATGGTGCCCCGAAATGGGGGGACTATGTATAAGCTGTAATTTCTACATGGTGAAACTAAAATGTATAAAAATACCCTTTAATAAAATCTGACAATGTGCACTTTAACCACATGTGATTTTTTTCTATTACAAATCCCAAATTGTGAAGTACAGTGGCAAATATATAAATGATGGGTCATTGTCCCAAACATTATGGAGGGCACTGTCTGGTGGTGTACATTCTGGTTACTTAATTAGTCACAAATTTGGAGCGTATTCGCTATCAGGAAATAATAACTGGCTGGGTTTTGTCTCTCATGGAATGAGAAGGCAAGAGATGTTTCATCTGATGAGAAGTTTTGAAAAAGTAGAAACAGAGTGCGTGGTATACTATTGCATGGTATAATGTTTGCAGACACAACAGAATCTTATCTGAAGCATAATCACTAAATGCACTTAGGTACTTTGTACACTTAGGAAGCTTTAGCAAATTTAATCTTGGTCTGATGATGGTATTATGACTTGCACAAGGCCACTAGACACATGGTATTGCTTCAATTGTAGACAACTCACAACCGATCAAATTTGAGGTTCGGGCCTATTCCATCATTATTTAAAGACCCCTTTTCTAATTGAGCCAGTAGCATGAAATGATTATTCTTAAGACACCTGAAGTAGTAGCCGCCAAACCCAATCCCAGCAAATGATTCCTTGGATCTCTCCCAGCTCCCCTCCCACTCCTAACCCCCTACAGTCATTTTCATAACATCTTCTTCCATTTGACTATCAGATCTCATAGCATGATTGCAATTTAGTACAAAAATGGGCCTTTTAGCTCAAGGATTCTGCATCAATTTATATAAATTATATTTTATTCTCTCCACAATTCTTTCAACGCACCCCAAATTCTACTACACACAACACAGGAGCAATTTACAGTGGTTAATTAATCCACCAGTCTTTAGACTGTGGTTGAAACATGTATACGGTCACATGGAGAAGGTGTAAACCCTCCAGACAGCACAGGAGGTCAGTATTGAACCCAGGTCACTGGAAGTCTACTAGCTTCACCACTGTGCCTTGCTAAACCTCTCCCTATACTTGTCCATAACCATCTCCTACAATCATTCTTGACACCATTACTATCACCATTGCCTCTCGCTTCCATAATCATTTCCCCAACCATCTTCAACCACACATCCCTTTCCCCTTCCTGTGATCCTCTTGACACTATCCATTCAAATTCCTTTCTTCATTACTCTTCCTCTTCAGTCCTCTCCATCATGGTAGGATATTGCAGAGGTGTCTCTGGATTGGTAGCTGTAGGTACAAGGCTGCCGTTTGCCATAATGGATATGCTCCGACATCAAAATGGTGTGGCAATGCATAAGCAATGAGGAATTTCACCAGATTTGTAATTCCCCTTTCTCCGCTCTTCTTTTGGGCAGAAGATACAAAGGCTTGAAAACACATACTACCAGATTCAAGAACAGCTTCTTCCCTGCTGTTGTCAGACTACTGAACGGTCCCCCCAAAAGCTAGGTTGTAGTCCTGATCTTCCAACCTACCTCATTGCGGTCTCAGTACTTTTTCTGTCACTGTAACAATATAGTAGTGTACCATTATATTCTGAACTCTGATATATTTCTCTTTGCACTATCTGTTGTACTTGTGTATGGCTTGATTGTACTCATGTATATGATTTCAATGGATAGCACACAAACAAAGGTTTTCACCTGATCTTGATAGACGTGACAATAATAAACTAATTTCAATACTGTACAACACTGATGTACAGTGCATTGAGCACGAGTTAATGATTAATCATGGGGTCATTGAATGGAATGTCATTCCTCAGGATTTACATCAACCAGAAATTTAAACATATCCAACGGCAGACTTATTAAAGCATGATTGAAGATCCAACTGAATGTAAAGTGCTGTCAAGTTAATCTAGGACCTGGCCTCACCCTCACCCAAATAGGGTGTCTTCCCCACCCTCGTCCCACGGACACACACATCAAACCATGTAAACCAGAAAATGCAGGGAACATTCAGCTTTTTGGGCAGCACCCATGGAAAGAGCAACAGAATTAACGCTTTAGATCAAAGACACTTTGTCCTTGTCATGAATTCCTGTTTCTCTCTCAGTAGATGCTGCATGACCTGCTAAGGTTATCCAGCATTCACTGTTTTTATTTCAAATTTTCAGCACCTGCAGTGTTTTGATTTGCAAATGCGATTCCACAATCGGCCAAAATCATAATTAAGCACACAATCAGCCTAATCCAGCCTGTATATAGGTCCCCCGCATATACATACAAATCAGAACGCAAAAGCAGCTGATGTTTCTAAATCAGACTGCAAGGTAGAATAATGCCTTCAATGTGTTATTCACTCAGCAGTAGGATTATCATATAAATAACTTCTTCAACAAATGGAGAATACAATATCTCAAGAACAGTGCATCTCAAAACAACATCTATGATCCGCTGTGTGTCCGGTCATAATTATAAAATATAAAGTCAATTTAATTAAAGACCAGTTTCTGACCGGGTGCAGGGAAGTGCATAGGATAAGTCCTGATCAACATTTTCAGTCTTCTGCGACAGAGACAATATGCTTGAACAAAGTTCAAATTAAATTGTCTGTCAGAAATGTGTCATGGATTTAAAGTGTAAAGATAGATACCCAACAATCACTGCAAGTGAAAAATAAAATGTCACAAACCCGGGCACTGCCACGACTTCCCACAGATGTCCAGTCATCTTCATCAGATACCTGCACAAGGAACAAGCATGTTAGCACGTAGACAATAAACAACATAGAAGATAGCAGGCTGGGGTGATCAGAGGTGAACAAATACAGCATAGGTGGATCAGGTGGGAGAGATGGCTGAAGAGAGGGGGGGGGGGGGGGGGGGGGTGAAAAGAGGGGGCTGAAGAGGAAAGAGGCCAAAATGGATAGGGGGGCGAAAATGAAACGGGGATGGCTTAGAGCACAGGGGGGCGAAGATGAAGGGGGGTGGGTGGGTGCAAAGAGGGAAGGGTAGCAAGAAGAGAGAGAGTGGGGTTGGAGGGGGGGGTTAGAGAGAGGGGTGGTGGGGAGAGGGGAGAGGGGCATCGGGAAGAGGGGGATCGTGGAGAGAGGTGGCGGGGAGAGGGGGGATTGCGAGGGGAGACCGGTTATTCCACCTAACGAGTGTGAGACAAAGTGAAGAAAGAATAGATTAAACATTGAAGAGATGTATGAAAGATGAAAGGAAGCAAAATTAGAGAAAGAAAAATATCAGGAGACAATGACAGATTGATACACAGTGAATTGGGAGGGAACAGCTGAAAGAAAAGGGAAACAAAAGAGAAATTGTTAAAGGAGAAAACGAGAGAAAGAAAGAGGGTACAAACCGAAGTGTGTCTTCTGAATCTGCGAGAGTATTTCTCGCTGTCTTCCTGAGGGGCCAGGAGGTAGAGGGAAAAAAGCCAGAGTTTGTGAACAGTTCAAGTTGAGATTCAGAAAGTTGTTCAAAATGCTTCAAAAGACGGGAGACTAATGGAATACACTTCATGCAGTAATTGCCAAATTCAAAACGAGATAAAGGCCTTCAAAACCTGGCTGGATCAAAGAACCTGAATTATTAATTGCTTGCATTTTCAGAACACAGATATGGGGGGGGGGGGGGGGGGTTCCCCTCAATTCAAGGGTCACCTCCTTCATTTTTAGTTCTTGGTGGAGCTTAGGCCAACTAAGAGCTGGTAGTGATACCTGCAAATATATCCCAACCATATATTGAGCAGGTTATAGATGACTCCCTCTGATGCCTGCTCCCTTATCTATGTCATGGCAGCACCAACTCAATATCGGTTGAAGACAGCGCACTGACAATTGTTGCCTGTAGGCTCTGGTTGACCATTATTCTCAGGTACATGGATGACACCCCCATCTTTGACAAAACCAACAAGGTAGTTGCAATGAATGTAATACTGAAACTGTAATGTGTCTTTTAAGCCTGAGTGATATTCCTTACAAACTGCATTTAAATTGAATGAAAATTATAGATTGTATGATGTATTATGTATGTGATTGTATGTTTTTGTATGTGATGTATGTGACTATTTGATATATGTACAGTATATGATGTATATAATTGTATAAGGATTGTATGTAATCAATATGATGGAAGGCAGCTTTCGTGAAGAAACTCCTTACATTGAAGTCGGACAATACCAATGTAAAAACCTTCCCTGGACAGCTATAGAGTGAATCTACAGCATCAATGAAGCACTCCAGGAAATAAAGCAAACCTCTAGTTACACATCAGAGGTGGGACAAGGAAGATGAGGTCAAGGCCAGTGCCAAGCTAATGATTGTGTTCTTTAGACTTTCGATATACAGCGCGGAAACAGGCGCATCGACCCACTGAGTCCAACGATAACCAACAATCACCCCGTACACTAGCACTATCCTACACACTAGGGACAATTTGCAATTTTACAAGCCAATTAATCTACAAACCTGAACGTTCCTGGAGTGTGGGAGGAAACCAGAGCACCCAGAGTAAACCCACGTGGTCACAGGGAGAACGTACAAACTCCATACAGACAATACCCGTAGTCAGGATTAAACCAGGGTCTTTGTAAGGCAGCAACTCTACCGCTGCGCCACTTTGCCGTTCCTCATGTTTCAATGCGTCAATCATTGCCTTGTGCTCATAAGAGCCTATACTCCTCTATCCAAATCCAAGTGGGTAGGATTGGTACCTTCACCACCCAAATTTGTTTCCCAGGGGCCAGCTGACGGTCTTTCCATGTCCATATTGTGGTGTCGACTCTGGAGGGGAATAGATCATATCCTTCGGTGATGATTTCCTTCCCACTCATACAAGGCCAAAGGGCACGCATATGTACAGATCTGAAGACAATGAATGGTACTGGTTTATTCCTCCAAGCCCTGGCTTGGAAGGAATCCCTTTTTGCTTAAAGAACACCAGAATCGCGCGACTAAGAATTATTCCCAAATGCCATGGGTGGGAAAAGGGAAGTTTACATATACTATGACAGCAGACATTACCATCCATTGCTCGATGTCTCCCCATTTTGTATCCAGCCCATAATATTTCTACAAATAGAAAAGGAAGAGATTAAGAAAGAGAAGGAAAGAAGTAAAGGACAGTAAATGTGGAATAACTGAAAACATGCAGGTGATAATCCAGTGTTTCAGGACTACAAACAGCAGCAAAGCATGGTAACACATACGAGTCGTGTGAGAGAGAGAGAGAGTGGGGGAGAGGGAGACACCAATGCACTCTCAGTGTCAAAGCCCCATATTCAGACATTTCTGTCAAGGAAAGCTCAGTTATACCATATTAATAGGTATCTTTCTTTCCATAAAGCAAAAACAACCTGCAACTCTCCCTAGAGCTTAAGGCTGAGATTCAAATGGATGCTGGGCAAGGATGGGAAATTGCCATCTTAATGAATGGGCTGACAGGCCAAAGGAGCCTCCACCAGCCCTCTTCTGTGTGGGAAATCTAAGCTAAATAAATATGGTACATGTCAAGATAGCAGTTGGGTTATAGTGGGAGAGGAGATCAGGTAGCTGGATATCTGCTCCTTGACACCGTGGCTCTCCTGCACTTAATGAATGGTCCTGCACCTAGGCAAGCATCTACTAGGCTGGTAATTGAACCCTTGCAGGAGTCACTGGATTTAAAAAAGCGTGTGGAATGGGGGAAACAGTCAGCCAGCTAGGTGTACATATTACTACATGTGGTGGGTAGGGTGTCACCCCCAGATTAGTTTAAATAAGTAAGACAAACATGACACACAAAGCAAAAGATCTCTCACCTTCTGTACCTGGTAGATCTATCAAGAGAAAGCAGTGGAAAGAAAACAGGAGAAGTCAGAAGTTAAAAGGAATACAACTGTAAAAGAGGTTAGAAAGAGACTGAATCAGAGGCAGCTCTAGGCCAAAAGATGTCTACTCATCCTTGGGATACCTAACACCAATTTGGCATATTCGCATCTTCCCATACCAACCTGCCATTTCATTCTATTGGCAATGTACTCTGCAGTCTACAAGGTCCTGAGCAACCGAGACAAAAAGGACTAACGGCCTCACTCAGCCATCCCAGTAGGAAACTCCAATGCGTCCACTCTAGGGAGAGATGAGGGAGAGAGTGGGGGAGGCGGAGAGGGGAAAGATGAGGGAGGGTGAAGAGGAGGGGGAGGGAGTGCTGGGGGATGAGGGAGAATGGAGGAGGATAGGGGTAGGAGGAGGGATGAGGTGATGGAGAGGACGGGGGAGAGGGAGGAGGGGAGGGAGGGGGTGAGGGGAGGAAGCAGAGGAGGGTGGGGAGAGGGAGGATAATGGAGGAGGGGAATAGGGGACTGAAGAGGGCGAGTGAGAAGCGTTCTCATTTATCTTACATTTTACAGGTTATTGCCATTTTGAACTTTAAAAACGTCGCAGTCGCGCTCCCACTTGCCGGTCGCGTCTGCGCAGTTGGGGAAGGGTTGCCGTGAGTCGCGTCACAACAGTCAGCCACGCCTGCGCAGTTGGGGGCTATGGGTCAGTGGTGGAATATTGCCTTGGGAGACGGGCCCAACGGGTCCACACCTGGTCTAGTAATCAATCTAAATCTTAGGTTACGAGGATCTCTCTGTGCTCATTTTGCCAAACCAAATCCAGTAATCCCTATATTCCTTGTTGGGCAAGGAATATACTGATAAAGTCGTGACCACACTTCAGAATTTATTTCCACTTATTTGTTCAATGATAATGTTTTATCCATTTGTTTATTTATCTTTAATTGATCTTGCCACAAGTATGACTCTACCTTATAGTCATTTAGATTGCAGATTTTATAAACAGCAGTTATGCTTTGGGAAAAAGAGGTTGGAAAGTTCAGGGAAGTTGTATAGAGCATGGAGATTTTTATACTCTTCATTCATCTCTCTATATATACAGAGACCCCCATTTTACTTTTCCCTCAATTGAGACTACGTAGCAGATCCTGCTACACCCAGTATTGCAGACCTTTCACTCAGCCCAACCAATGCATCTTTGGCCAGCAATGGAGGAAGCACCAGTAAATTACTCACAACTAAACATTGATAACGTTTGCTCAACCATACTACTCGCCTCCTTCTGCTGTCTCTCCAATTCCTTCATTCGAATCTCTCTCGCCTCAGCTCGTGCAGCTCGTTTTGCAGCCAACCTGGCCTCTGCCTGTGAAAAAAAACAAAAAAAACATTAGAGACTCTTTTAAACAAATTTCATGGGAATTTGGTTGATTGTTTTTGCAGTAACACAATGTGTTGACGAGGGCAGTGTAGCTGATATTGTCCACATGAGCTGCAGATTTCACAAGGAAGACTGCTCCAAAAAGGCGAGAGCCAATAGATGCATGGCAAGCGGGAAAACTGGATCCAAAATTGGCTCAGTAAAACAAGGCAAAATATTTTTGTGATTGGAAGCCTGTGACCACTGGTGTACTACAGGGATCAATGCTGGCGTCATTTTGCTTTGTTATTTTACTGATTTTTATATCAATGCGGCATGTATGATTAGTACATCTACAGATAACACTAACAATTGGATTTACAGTGGGAAGGATGGTCTTCAGTCAGAAGAAGATATTGATCAGTTAGTAAAATGGATAGGGCAATGGCAGGTGAAATCCTAGCATATGAGAGGATGCGCTTTGGGAGGAATATGGCAATAAATGCTAGGGCCGAGGGAGTACTGAGGTATATCCAGTAAACCCAGAGATCGGCAGCACAGTTTGATAAAATAGTGAAGAAGGCCTATGGAATCATTGCCTTCATAGATTGGGGCACGAAATCTAAGAGTCGAAGAATGAAATGCAACTTTTTAAAACTTTGGTTGGGCCACAGCATCAGTACTGTATCTGACTCTGCCTCTTCTGATGTCAGGTATTTAATCACACACTGTTTATAGGGCAGATTTAAAAAATTCACGTCATACACATTTTTTTCTACACCCTGGAGATCTCATCTGCAGTCACTCAACTTTGTCAAAAACACACCATTACATCCAGAAGCAATGTAACGCAGCTCCACCTAACATACAGAACAAGTCTTTCACTGTACATCTGTACACGTGACAACAAGCTAGTTACTTAACCTCCAGTCAAAATAACACCCTTCCACCATGACCCTTCATTTTCTATGGCCAAGCCGATTTTGAATCCAATCTGCCAAATCTCACTACAGAGCACAATAACATCTGTACTGCTCTGGTTTATCTGTATGTGAAACAAAGGATGCATGGATGCATGGCAAGCGGGAAAACTGTTTTTTTTTTCCTTCCATTATTTATTATGTAAAAGAATATGTGTGTTATGATTGTGTTTATAATTTGTTTGGTTGTTTTGTTGTTTGTCTTTTGCACAAAAGTCCGCGAGCATTGCCACTTTCATTTCACTGCACATCTCGTATGTATATGTGACAAATAAACTTGACTTGACTTGAGAACCTGGCACAGGATAATTTGCAACTTTGTCAGCGACCTTTACGTGGCGAATATTTGCATAACCTGGCAAGCAACGTATTTCACTGTGATTGTCACATGTGACAATAAAGTATTCAATTCAAGTCATAGAAGCATAGAAAATAGGTGCAGGAGGAGGCCATTCGGCCCTTCGGCCCTTCGAGCCAGCATCGCCATTCATTGTGATCATGGCTGATCGTCCCCTATCAATAACCCGTGCCTGCCTTCTCCCCCATATCCCTTGAGTCCACTCGCCCCTAGAGCTCTATCTAACTCTCTCTTAAATCCAGCCAGTGACTTGGCCCCCACTGCCCTCAGTGGCAGGGAATTCCATAAATTCACAACTCTCTGGGTGAAAACGTTTTTTCTCACCTCAGTCTTAAATGACCTCCCCTTTATTCTAAGACTGTGGCCCCTGGTTCTGGACTCGCACAACATTGGGAAAAAATTTCCTGCATCTAGCTCATCCAGTCCTTTTATAATTTTATATGTTTCTATAAGATGCCCCCTCATCCTTCTAAACTCCAGTGAATACAAGTCAACAGCAAATACTCCGTCTCAGAATTCTAGATACTAAGAACAGTATTTAATACATTTCAATTGACTGTAAAATTCTCTCGAATTTCAACTATTGATCATAATATTTTGGGGAAATACCCATCTTTTATTGCACAGTATATTGCTACATAAGCCAGTTCCATCTCAACTCTTATCTGATAACATTCTGATAAAACTTTGTCATCAAATGGTGTCTCTGTACATTGTTCCGTTCTGCCGTGCTAATTAGATAGAATCTTGTGCAGCTTCCTTCTCTCACATAACATTTCTGATATCCTCCTACCCAGAAACCAGCAGTGTTCACTAAACACTGCTGGTTTCTTCTCTGTGGTAAACCATTCAGTTTGGCTATGGTTTGTGCACGTACAGATCAGCTGCATTATTCTGTCTTGTCATTGTGACCTTTTTTTGAGCATGATTAACAAAACCAGCAGGTAAGTTAAAACAGGCTAGACCAGTGCAGATGCATAAAACAGTCACACCCTCTCTCACTACACAGCCACCCAAGGCCGGCGGCATTCCTCAAGCATTGTACCGGTTTATCACATCACCTGCCATCATCAGATGCTTCACGAGCTCGCCTTCTCTATGAGCTATCGGCAGGGAGAATGCTAAAAGCAGACAACCTATAAGGAAACTGTTCCAGAAATTATGTCTTCTTGTAGGTCAGTGCAGAAAGAACCAAAAGACCAAAAGTAACAGGATTCAGACAAGTTTCCATATGTACTACACATAGAACTGTTCAGCCCGGCCAAACTGCAAAACTCACCCATATTATCTTAGGGGAGTCTAGTACAGTGCTTCTTAAACTGGTGAATGGTTCACCCAAGGGCGAATGAAATTATTTTGGGGTGAATGAAACTAGAGGGGTGAATGAAGGGTGAATGACTTAATTTATTCAGATATTTATATATATTTTTCTATACTTAAAGAACGCATTGCCATTAAAGTGGTTAGTAAGCTCTTATTGGTTTTAATGGCAGTGGAGCTGGAAATTTGATATGTTTTTTTCTCTCTACCTATGGTTTTCTAATTTTAAAGTAGCAGGATATTTCCCAAATTTACTGTAATATAACCTTTTAGGGAAGACCAGACGAGCTAGTGGGATCATAATCTATACATAACTAATCTATACGTAAATAAAACTCTGATCTTGTGATCTTCCGGTTTGTGCAATCTTTCTATTTGTGCAAAAAAGGTTTGCGATAGCGCTACGATTTTTCACCAGTTCAGTCACCGTTCTCCTGTGCTGATCGGTTGAATGTCGTAAAAGTTAGCAAGGTTTAAAATATCTTAAAAAACACGCGTGCGTAGTTCGATCTGTTCTCCTGCTGTTCAGGGCCACGCGGATTAGTCTCTTCCCCTGTCACTCACCGCCCCTTCCTTCGCCATCGCGTCTTTACTGGAGCTAAGGATAGCCGGCGAAGGTTTCCAACGAATAATTTTCGGAGGGACCCGAAGCAGCCCAGCCCCAAGCAGCCCAGCGTCGGAGACCCAGCCCAGCCCAGCGTGGGAGACACAGCCCGGCCCAGAGTCGGAGACCCAGCCCAGCGTCGGAGATGTCGCCAAACAGAAAACGGAGACTCTGATCCCGGCGGAGAACGGCCAGCAACCAGCACCCGCTGTGAGTCCCCATCGCACCGCCAATTTCAGCCACTACCACTTGTTCCCCCACGCTGGCTCCTCCCCCCCTCCCCGTGATACCCCCTCTCTACCCCTCCCCGTGATGCATCCTCTCTCCCATGGCTCTTCCCCCGTCTTTTCTCCGAGCTCACGCCCCCCCTCCACCCCCGCCCACCCCTCTCCACCCACAACTCCCCCCACCCACACCCCTCGCCCCCCCCACCCACACCCCTCTCTCCCCCACAAAATCCCCCCCTCTCCCACACACCCCCTCACCCCTCTCGCCCGCACACACCTCCCCGCCCACACATCCCCCCTCCCACACACCCATGCCCCCGCCCCCACATCCCCACCCCCCCACAAGCCCCCCTTCCTCCTCAATCCACCCCCCCCACACAACAACCGCCTCCCTCCCCACAAACCCCCCATCCCCACAAACAACCTCCCCCCCACAACAACCCCACTGCACAGTCTAGTCTAGTAAAGAGTTTAGTAAAGTTATAAATGGCAACACTGGAGGATCGCCGAAGGCAACTGTTGAACTGTAACTACTTTGTGTTGCCTATTTATACACTCCATGGGTTTTTTGAGCGAGTTTTCCAAAGAAAAAAATGCAGTAATCAAAGCCCGAAAGCATAGAATGGGGCTGAAGCCCAGTGTTTAGACGTTGGAATGGTTTTTTATCATTCTAATAAAATGATTTTCCAACTCCAGTGGTAATTAAACTTTTTTTTTCACTCCGTTTTCTTTACATATTTTTAGGATGTTCAAAAGGTTGAATAACATAAACACTTAAGAAATTAGTTAATTTATTCTTTTTGCTCGTGACAAAATAAATTATATATAAAGTTATGCACAAGGGAGAATGACACAAGGGAGAAAATTAGCAAAAAACATAATAAAATTTAGTCGAGGGTGAATGAAATTTTGTGATAAAGACTCAAGGGTGAATGACACTGAAATAGTTTAAGAAGCACTGGTCTAGTACACAGTTCACAGCAAAGATCTTACAGCGAGATCTTTGGTTCACAGGTAATAGAATCTTAATGACAATCACCAAATTCAATTGGCCACATCACAACCTTACCAAATCTCAGGATAGTTTCCTTTATGCAGAAGCCACCGGCTTTGTGCATCAACTTAGTCAGGCAGATGTTAAAGCAGGATGGATGAAAGAAAGCAGGACAAACATCAGCATTAAAGCAATAGACCACCAGTTTCCCCAGGTTTGCCCTCACCTTAAGGGCCTGTCCCACGAGCATGCGACTGCATGCGGCAAGCACGACCTAACGTGGTCGCTTGAGCCGTACGGCCTCGCAAGGCTGGTTCCACTTCGATCGCCGTATGGAGTTGTACGGAGCTGGTCCCAACATCGCGCTGGGCTCCGAAAAACTGACACTGTCCAAAAATTCCGCAGGCCCGCAGCCGCATTGAGGCCGTACGCAGCGCCTCGACGGGCGTGCTCAGCGTCTCAACACCATACGCAGCGTCTTCACGACATATGCCTAGCGTGAACTTCCCGCGGACTTCGCTCGAACCTCACGTCAAATCGTACGGGATCACTCGACCTCCGCGCGGCCCCCGCTTCCGATTTGGTCGCGCTCGCCACATGCAGTTGCATGCTCGTGGGACAGGCCCTGTACGGGGATCACTCGACCTCCGCGCGGCCCCCGCTTCCGATTTGGTCGCGCTTGCCGCATGCAGTCGCATGCTCGTGGGACAAGCCCTATACTGTCCTCAAAGCTTGGGATTGCTCATTCCACACTTCAGTATGAATTGTGATGGAATCTCAGCAGAGATGCTGCTGAGCTGCAGTGTTACTCCAGAACTGTGTGTCTGTCTTCAGTTAGAATTGTATTGGCTTTGTTTTGTCCACTCTAAACATGATTAATATGGCATTCATCATGGGATTATTAAATCTGCTGCAACAACGCAACGGGAACAGAAATGCAAGTGAATCATTGGGTGCAAAGATAGTCATCAAAATGAGACTTTATTCAGACTGCTTTGAAGAAAAAAAAACAGAATTTGTGTTTCAGTAAGATCAACCCTGAACTCCTCCTCCTTACTCAGCTTTGCTTCAGAAGACAAGCTCTGCCTCAGCAATCAGCCTTGTGATTCTTCTCTCAGCTGCTTCTTGGGAAAGTATTTTCTTCCATGTTTCAAGGGCCTGTCCCACTTAGGCGATTTTTCAGCGGACTGCCGGCGACTGTCAATTCACCGGCACTCGCCTGAAAAACCGAGAACTGGAACGGCGACTGTCAGAGTGGAACACACACACACACACATATCGCAATGGCGGGGCCAGGGCAAGCGGGGGGGAGCGCTGTCTGAAATTCACACAATGCAAAACCTGCATGTCAAATCTCAATGCAAAGTTGTAGAATTTGTGTAGCATGAGAACAGGTCGATCTGTCCCAACCATCAAGCACCCATTAATCCAAAACTACACCAATTTCATTTTTTGTTCTGGCACAGAAATGTAGTGGTAGAGTTGCTGCCTTACAACGCCAGACACCCCAAGTTGAATCCTGTCTATGGGTACTGTCTGTACAGTTTTTGTACACATTTTCCCAGTGACCGTGTGGGCTTCCTCCGGATGCTCCGGTTTCCTCCCACACGCTCCGGTTTCCTCCCACACTCCAACGGCATGCGAGTTTGTAGGTTAATCAGCTTCTGTAAATTGTCCCTAGAGAGTAGGATAGATCTAGTGTACAGGGTGATTGTTGGTTAGTGTGGACTCGGTGGGTTGAAAGGTCCTTTTCCACGCTGTACCCTAGAACTAAATTAAACTAAACTTCCAACTCCTTTCAGAATCTACTACTCATGTACACACTAAGGGCAAGTTGCAGTGGCCAATCAACCTACCAGTCTGTATGCCTTTGGGATGTTGGAAGAACCAGGAAAAAACCTAGATGGTAACAGGGACAACATGCAAACTCCACACAGACAGCACCGCTGTAGGTCAAAATTGAACCCAAGTTTGACAGAGCTGAGACAACAGTTTTCCTATTTGTGTCACTGTGTGGCATCTTGTACAAAGACACCCAAATCTTTTTATAATGGCAGTTATACCCCTACTACATATCAAATCCTACCTACAAAAATACAGGCAGATAAAAACTAAAACTAAAAATATCAGACATAATAATAATAATAAGCTTAATGGCTCCTACACTTTTGTAACACCACTATTTACATAGTCGCTACATTGACGACTGCACTGGTGCTACCTCCTGCAGAACTCACAGACTTCATGCACTGCACCACTAATTTCCATCCAGCACTTAAATTCACCTGGACCATTTCCGACATCTCCCTACCGTTTCTAGATCTTACCATCTCCATCGCAGGTAACAGAATACTGACCGACATCTACTATAAACCCACTGACGCCCAAAGCTATCTTGACTACACTTCTTCCCACCCTGCTTCCTGTAAAGACTCTATCCCCTACTCCCAATTCCTCGGTCTATGCCACATCTGCGCCCAGGATGAGGTGTTCCATACTAGCGCATCGGAGATGTCCTCATTCTTTAGGGAACGGGGGTTCCCCACTTCCATTATAGATGAGGCTCTCACCAGGGTCTCGTCTATATCCCACAGCTCTGCTCTTACTCCCCCTCCCCCTATTCGTAACAATGACAGGATCCTCCTTGTCCTCACCTTCCACCCCATCAGCCGTCGCATACAACAAATAATCCTCCGACATTTTCGCCACCTCCAACGGGATCCCACTGCTGGCTACATCTCCCATCTCCTCCCCTTTTTGCTTTCCCTCCGTACCTCTCTGGTCAATTTGTCCTTTCCCACCCAAACCACCCCCTCCCCAGGTACTTTCCCCTGCAACTGCAGGAAATGCAACACTTTACCTCCCCCCTCGACTCCAACCACGGACCAAACCAGTCTTTCCAGGTGAGGCAGAGATTCACCTGCACCTCCTCCAACCTCATCTACTGCATCCGCTGTTCCAGGTGTCAACTGCTCTACAATGGCGAAACCAAGCGCATACTCGGCAATCGCTTTGCTGAACACCTCCGCTCAGTCCATCTTAACCAACCTGATCGCCCGGTTGCTCAGCACTTCAACTCCCCCTCCCATTCCCACTTTGACCTTTCTGTCCTGGGCCTCCTCCATTGCCAGAGTGAGGCCCAGCCCAAATTTGAGGCACAGCACATATTCCGCTTGGGTGGTTTCCACCGCAGCAGTATGAACATTGACCTCTAATTTTAGATAGCCCTTGCTTTCTCCCTCCTACCCCTCCCACTTCCCAGTTTTCCCACGTCCTACTGTCTCCGCCTACTTATTTTCATTTTCTCGCCCCCCCCCGACATCTGCCTGAAGAAGGGTCTCGACCCAAAACGTCTCAAATTCCTTCTCTCCATAGATGCTGCCTCACCCGCTGAGTTTCTCCAGCATTTTTATGTCTACCTTTGATTTTTACAGCATCTGCAGTTCTTTCTTAAACACCACTATTTTTTTGCCTTGCACCATTTAAAATAGATTAGCAATTTCTTTTCGTCCTGTGTAATTGGTTAACATTTTCCCACATTGATCCATCTACCATGTTTTTGCCTGCTCACTTTATCTGTCTATGTCTTTTGAAAACTGCGTGCTCGATTTTCGATGACTGGTGATCCCAGCAAAAATCTTCCAATGGGTGGGCTGCTCCCAGTTATTGGATAAAGCCCACACAATCTCTTCAAGTGCAAGTGGTTGGCTCAGCTCTGTCTTAGCTACAAATTACCTTGACAACTAGTGACGACTTGCCCTAAAGGCTATCACCAGACCAGCAGCATTGCAAAACTTTGTACACTGTTGCCTCATCTGGTCGGTTATCATTAAGGTGTTTGAAGCCTTGTTGAGGGTTTTTCAAATGAAAAGTCTAAGATTTCAGATAAAACAATGTTAAGATGTCAGGATGGCCCATTAAGAAGGATTGTTTTCAAACAGCATACAAGATTCGCACAGAATTCAAAACGTCTTTTGCCAGTAATGAATTATATCCTGGTAATTATTTGCTGCTTGAACATGGAAAAACAATATGAGAATGGATAGCACATATTGAAAAAAATTGAAACCAAACTGGTCTTATTTGCAAGTGCTTGTCATGTCAATACTGCAGGAATAAAATGTTATGGCCTTGGAAACCCAGCAGCTGCAGCATTGGCTTTGTTCAAGCTAGAATTCAATCAGCTCCTTCCAATCACATTTTGTATGCATGTGTATACAACAGATATTAGAGATGTGCACTTTAGATTCAGGAACAATTCACTCCATTATGTATGGCCTCGCTGATGACCAGATAGTACCTGTTTTCCAAATGCATCAACACAAGTTAGCACAGCCATAACAGACACCAGTGGGAGACTTGGAATGACAAAAAGATGGTAAGTTTGCCCTGGCAGACCGGTCTATAGCGAGGACAGAGCTGTAACTCTGGGATTAGTAGATAACACAACAGTAGTGCTATTGGAAAGGAACAACAGTTGTACGTACAACTGTGTTCACTCACAACTATCTTCATTCACCACGTATCCTTGTGGTGTCAGCAAATCTGAATTAATATAGTAATATATGGGTCTGAAGAAGGGTCCTGACTCAAAACGTCACCTATCCATGTATTCCCGAGATGCTGCATGATTCGCTGAGTTAACCTCCACATTACGGTTCGGTGGCGTAGGTTCTTAGAAAAAGGTCCGTATCTCAATTTTCCTTTATGTGAAGGTCTGTATCGTGATTTTCCATAATACATCACCTGCACATGCATCATGAAATGCAAATTGAAAAAAAACTTTTTTGCTGCATTGACTTGGATGTTAGGGTGGCTGATTTGTAATTTATCTTCTTTCCATTGATTATTAAAGAGTTATGGTCAGTTTTCTAATCTACTGAGACCTTTCCAGAAGCTAGAGAATTTTGTGCGGTCACAACCGATTCAGACAATTTCTTTGCAGCCATCTCTTTTAGAACCTTAAGATCTTGATCATCAGGTCAAGGGATTTGGTAGAGTTTAGTTCTTGACCTGATGCTTAATTCTCTAATGATGATGGTTATTTTACCTTCTTCATTTTATTCCTCATTCTACATTTTTTTGGGGATACTTGTTTTTTCCCCATTTTCTTATTCCCCACTATTTGCTTCTCTGCCTCAGATAAGAGATAAACATTTTCTTTCCTACTCTCTGCCGTTTATATATTTGTACTAGACCAAGTGCAGACCCGTTGGGTCTGTTTCCCCAACGTGCGGTTGTGGGGGGGGGGGGGGGGAGGCGGCATGCAGCGTCACACACACTAACTATCCCCCCCCCACGCACTCACGCTAATTACCCCCCTTGATATTATATTAATATTATTAATTTGCTCCTTTTACCCCATAACCACCGTATCTACTGACGCATAGCCCCCAACTTGCAGTCACATCTAGAGAGGGGGGAGGGGGGGGGGGGGTAGAGAGTGAGGGCCGAGTAGAGAAGGGGCAGAGACAGAGAGAGAGACAGAGACAGAGAGAGGGGCAAGAGGGAGAGGGGGGTGGAGAGGAGGATAAGAGGGAGGGGTGGGTGAGGGGGGAAAGGTGGGGGAGGAGGGGAGGGAGAGAGAGAGGGTGAGAGTGAGGGGGGAGAGAGAGAGGGGGTGCTGAGAGGGGGGTGAGGGGGAGAGGTGGGGAGCAGGGAGGGGAAGGGAGGAGGGAGGATGGAGGGAAGAGGGTAGGGGGTGTGGAGGGGAGGGGGGGTTTAGGAGAGGGAGGGAGGGGGGGGAGGGTATGGAGAGGAGGAGGGGGAGAGAGAGAGAGAGAGGGGGGGGGAGGAGAGGGGGCGGGGGGGGGGGAGAGAGGGTGTGCTGAGAGGGGGGTGAGGTGAGGTGAGGGGAGGGGGAGAGGTGGGGAGCAGGGAGGGGGGTCGGGGTGTGTGGAGGGGAGGGGGATTTAGGGGAGGAACGGTGGGGGAGGGGATGGAGGGGAGGAGGGGGAGAAAAAGAGGGGAGAGAGAGAGGGGGGGGAGGGAGGGGAGGAGAGGGGTGTGAGTGGAGAGGAGAGGGAAGGGAGAGGAGGGGGGGGGGAGAGGAGAGGGTGGAGTGGAGAGGGGAGGAGGAGGAGAGAGGGGGGGAGAGAGGGGGAGAGAGAGAGAGAGAGAGAGAGAGAGGGGGAGCGGGGGGGAGGGGGAGAGAGAGGAGAGGGGGGAGGAGAGGGGGGGAGGAGGAGAGGGGGAGGGGAGGAGAGGGGGGGAGGAGAGGGGGGGGGGAGAGGAGAGGGGGGAGAGGAGAGAGGGAGGGGGAGGAGGAGAAGGGGGGGGACGAGAGAGAGGGGGGAGAGGAGAGAGGGAGAGGAGAGAGGGGGGAGAGGGAGAGGGTGGAGAGGGAGAGGGGAGGAGGGGGGGGGGGAGAGGAGAGAGGGGGGGAGGAGAGAGGGGGGAGAGAGAACGGAGGAGAGAGTGGAGGGAGAGAGAGAGGGGGGGAGGGGGAGAGCGGGAGGAGAGAGGGGGGGGGAGAGAGAGGAGGAGAGGGGGAGAGAGAGGGGGGAGGGAGAGAGGGGGGGAGGAGAGAGGGGGGAGTGAGTGGGGGTCGAGGGGAGAGGGAGAGAGAGAGAGAGAGAGAGAGGAGGGGGGACAGAGGAGAGGAGGGAGAGGAGAGGGGGGTGGGGAGAGAGAGGAGGGGAGAGAGAGAGAGAAAGGGAGAGAGACAGGGGAGGAGAGAGAGAGAAAGAGAGAGGGATAGGGAGAGGGATAGGGAGAGAGGTGGGGAGAGAGAGGGGAGAGTGCCTTTTTGCTTCAACCCAAACCGCCCAAACAACCATTTGCAGGCAGTGCTTTTTTACTTCAAACTAACCATATTTTCATTTTCAAACCACATTAAGGGTACTCACAGCTGTGTAGACATTTGTTCAGTGTCATTCAGAGCTCAGAGTGACCTCCAGCTTGCCGAGACTGATTGAGGCACACCCTGGTTTTATAGTCCCTCCCCCTCCCCCTCCTTCCAGCTGGGGCAGCAGAGAGAATGGTGAATTTTTTTAAAACATTCATTTCTCTCCGATTTTTCATCGATGGGAAAAATACTCTGGTCCAGGAAGGCAGACGTGGGCTCTGATCGAGGTGGCCAAAAATGACGGCCGTAGGTGGCGGCGTTCTCTCAGAAATCGCAGCACATTGGGCCAAAAGCGGTCAAGATCAGACTTTTAGTAATATAGAAGATTTAGAATCCGTTTTTTGTATTGAAAGACATGTGGGGCAACTCCTTTTTTACACAGAGCATGGTGGGTGCCTGGAGAGCACTACCAGGGATTGGGATGGAGGCAGATACGATAATTGCATTTAGGAAGCTTTTAGATCGGCACATGAATATACAAGGAATGGAGGGATATGGATCATATGCTGACAGAGCAGATTAGTCTAGCAGCATCATCTTCGTCATGGACATTATGGGCCAAGGGGCATATTCCTATGTTCTGTGAATGCCTTGCTAGACTATTCTCATATTGTATTTTCTCCCGCTTGATCACTATTATTTATTTTCGCGTTTCTCACATTTACCCAATCTTTGTGCTGACCACAATTCTACACAGTTTGATATTTCAATCTAATTTATTTCCTAATTTGGATTACACAAGGATTCCCTTTCCCATAGAGATTATATTCTTCAATGGTATTTATCTTTGTGAAGAATTATAAAATATTTATTTAAGAATTTGCCACAGGTTATTTACCATCTTTTCTAATCTAATTTCCCATTTGACTTTAACCAACTTTTTCTCCATACTTTTTAATTACTTTCACATTTAATGATATCGATGCAAGTTTATTACTCTCAAATTCAACCCAAGATTGCAAGGAGAATTAGAGAGACACTGCTATTTCAAATTTCACGCAGGCCTTAACTCAGCTGTGAGAACCAGTAATGCTTGCCGACTTTGTCTTTCCACTTCACTCACACACTGCTCCATATTTAGAACTGGGTTCGGATTACATTTCATCCTCTTCGGTCAAACTTTAAATGCAGTAATGCTCAGGGAGTATGCTTCCTATTGAGATGAAAGGTCAGTGGCAAGTGACCCCAGGCCTATGTCCAAATATGTAATTGTTAGAGACAGACAGAGTGAGCAAGCAAGCAAGTGACAGAGAGAGAGAGAGAGCGAGAGAGAGAGCAAGCAACTGACAGTGAGAGAAGGAGAGTGACATAGAAAGAGAGAGAGAGAGAGAGAGAGGGAGAGAGAGAGAGAGCGCAAGCAAGGGCCAGACAGAGAGTGAGCGCCAGAGGGAGAGAGAGCGAGCGCAATAGCGCAAGAGAGAAGAGATCAGTTTAACCTGACATCATGTTTGGCATGGACTTTGTGGGTAGAGCTGTACACTTCTATATAAGCCAAGGCCAGCATGTCAGCTGGACATATCTTCCACGCTCAGAAAAAAAGGGAAAAAAACTGACACGTCACAGACGGATGACTGATGCAGCAGAAATCAAGTTGGTCTTTGACTGAAACCTCAATTCTATTTCTCATCCGTAACAAGTCTTGGTATTTCGAGCATTTTCTGCTTTTTAATTTTGCATTTCCAGCATCTGCATTTTTGTCAGTTTTCGGCTTTCTGGCAGCTGAAACATCCTTCATCCCTGCGAGCTCATGAACTTTGCCCCCTCTGTCTTAACTGTGCCCATTCCACACTCACCCACACCTCCG
This sequence comes from Leucoraja erinaceus, assembly GCF_028641065.1. NCBI lineage: Eukaryota > Metazoa > Chordata > Chondrichthyes > Rajiformes > Rajidae > Leucoraja > Leucoraja erinaceus. The sequence goes on from NC_073383.1 coordinate 35,284,767, forward strand.
GGTTTCCCTATGATGTTACCCATGATCTCAACAATCTGCTGCAATATAGGACAATTCCCTTAGTTGTTGTTCATGCATTGGAAAGCCGAAGGAAATTGATTTTAGGGGAGATGAAGTGTCTCTACTCACAAGGGAATGAATCCAAAGCTTAAAGAGTAGGGTTGGCCTCGGGAAAGCTAAACCATTTCTGCAAAGAGATATAATTCATCCATGTAAATGAAGCGTGGGCCCCAGTGATGTTGCCACCTCCAGCAGGCTGGGTGCTGATTTAAGTCAGCATGCTATAGAAACAGAACCAATGGGGCACATTTTCTTGCCACTTTCCATCCTCCCTAAACATGTGCTCATGATAAACGTTGCTGCTGCTGCTGCTTTAACTTGCAGTATTCCTTTCCATTATGCTACATAGTCCATTGGGCTGACAATGCCATTCCTTCAATCCTACAGCCCTCAAGATCTGTACTTCTCCACTTCTTGTCTATTGGTACAGGACCCACACTGGTTTCTGCAACATTGGTACCTCAGGAATCTGCCTCTTCTGTTATTTGTGACAGAAAATACTCCAGAATCAAACCTGAGCTGACATTGCAGTACCCACTGAAGTTCTGCCTACTCATTCATTTCAGGTTGCAATCAATAATACCAAGAAGAGTAAGGTGACATACTTCAATGACTACTGATCGATGGCATGAATGTCCATGATTAAGAAATGCTCTGAGAAATTGATTATGGCACATATCAATTCCTACCTCAGCAAGAACCTGGACTCACTACAATTAGCTTACTGCTACAATAAATTAATGGTGGATGTGATCTCGCTGGCTCTCCACTGGACCATAAGAACCCATATGTCAGGCTGTTGTTCATCAATAGCAGTTTGCTGTTCAACAACATTGTTCCTTCCAAACTTGTTGTCAAGTTCAGGGAACTCAGTCTCTATGCATCAATTTGTAACTGGATCCTCGACTTCCTCCTCGATAGGCCACAATCAGCACAAATTGGCAACAACATCTACTCTTCAAAAACCATCAGCACAGATGCACTTCAATAGACGATACACAATAGGTGCAGGAGTAGGCCATTCGGCCCTTCGAGCCAGCACCACCATTCAATGTGATCAAGGCTGATCATCCAAAGTCAGTACCCCGTTCCTGCCTTCTCCCCATATCCCCTGACCCCGCTAGCGTTAAGAGCGCTTTCTAGCTCTCTCTTGAAAGTAGTCAGAGAACCGGATGCTCCACCACCCTCTGAGGCAGAGAATTCCACAGACTCACAAATCTCTATGTGAAAATATGTTTCCTCATCTACATTCTAAATGGCCCATGGTTCTGAACTCCCCGAACATCGGGAACATGTTTCCTGCCCCTAGCGTGTCCAAACCATTAATAGTCTTATATGCATCAATAAGATCCACTCTTATCCTTCTAATTGAAACATATAAGAATATTAAGGGTTTGGACACGCTAGTGTGCCGTGTGCTCCGTCCCCTGTTCTACTCATACTACACCCATGATTGCGTGGCCACAATTCCAACGCCATCATAAACGCACTGATGACACTGCTTTTGTTGGACAAATTATGGGTAATTATGAGTCAGAGTATAGGAGACTGATTTATCTGATAACATGGTGAACATACAATCAGAGAACAACAACCCAATGTCAGCAAGACCAAGGATCTGACTGTTGACTTTAGAAGAGGAAACTTGAGGATACACGATCCCATCTACATCGATGGGTTGGTGGAGGAGAGAGTCCTTGACTTCAAGTTCCTGGGCATGCACATCTCTGAAGATTTGTTCTGGACCCAGCACATTGATGCAATCATAAAGAAAGCCCATCAACGCCTCTACTTCGATAAAAGTTTGAGGAGATTCGGTATGTCGACAAATACTCTCTTGAACTTCTACAGGTGTATGTTAGAGAGCATATTGAATGGCTGCATCACCGCCTGGTTCACCAACTCAAAACAAATGGGGCCATGGGGTTTTTGGTTAGTTACCTAAAATTAGAGATTTCAATGTTCATACAGTTGGCTTGTAAGCAACCAAAGCAGAATATGAGCAGCTGTTTGTCCAGTTTGCAAGTGGCCTCACTCTGGCAATAGAGAAGGCCCAAGCCAGAAAGGTTGGTGTGAGAATGAAAAGGCCAGTTAAAATGGTTAGTAAATCAAGATTTAGCAGGCCTTAGCAGACCAAGTACAAGTGTTCAACAAAACGGTTGCATGGTCTACACCTGGTCTAGCTGATGCAAAGAAGGCCAGATCGGCAGATGAGGTTAGAGGAAGTGCATGTGACTCTCTGTCTCAGCTGGAATGGCTGCTGGGATCCCTGGATGGCGGTGGGGGAGGAGGGGTAGGAGCAGGTGTTGCATCTTCTGTGGTTACAGGGGAATGTATCTGGGAAGGGGGTGGTTTGGGTGGGAAGGGATGAGTGAACCAAGGAGTTGCAGAGGGAGATCGGAAATGGGTGGAGATGGAAAGATGTGACTGGGATCACGTTGAAGGTGGTGAAAATGTTGTTGAATGATGCATCGGATGTCGAGGTTGGTGGGGTGAAAGGTCTAGTCGTTAATCTCCTTCCACACGTATTTCCCATAACAACTTATCTCTCACATGCCGACCCACTTATGCTCTGAACAATATAACGGCCTGTCCCACTTTCACGACCTCTGCCCTTGACTCATACTCGTAGCATGGACGTCACGTAGCAGGCCGTGATGCTAGTCGTAGGTACTCGTGGCATCAAGTAGGTCGGGCATTTTTTCTAGCCACATGAAAAATGTCCACGAGTAAAAAAGGTTGTAAATTTGGGATGTGGGGGGGATATCCGAGCACCTGGTGGAAATTCACCTAATCACAGAAAGGACATTCAAACAGTGCACAGCCTGCACCGGTGGTCAGGGTGAGACAGCGGCACTACCTGCAATCCTAAACTGTTTACTCTACAAAACATCCAAAAGACGGATGTTATCGTTATTACATTGTTACTTGCAGAAACTTGCTGTGTGTAAGATTAAAAAGTGGTTACACTTCAAAAGTTCCTTATGAGCTATAAAGTATTTCGTGACCTGGAACGGTCAGTGTAAGTCATTACAGAAATGCAAGTCTCTTTATTTCTTTGTTCAAGTTTACAGTCACTCGCATTCTAACTTCTTCTTTGGCAAATAGGTGGGAAGGGGTGGGGAGAAAAATATGCAGAACTCGGGCACAACGATAAATCATTTTTTAGGCCAGGAAAGGGCAAAAGTCTGGATATAAAAGATAATAGACCAGCTCTCTGGAAATTAGCCAGAGTGGATTACAATAGAGCATGCAAGCTGCCTGGTACAAACATCCTCTGCAAGACTCACTTCTGCTAGTTCACTACCAAGGGGCAAGAAATGTTGGGCAGGGTCTGGAAGCACAGGAGGAACTGGAGAGACCAAGTTTAGGTAAAAACTAGAGACCCAAGAGACTGATGATGCTGGAATCTTAAGCAAAAAATGAGCTGCTGGAGGAACTCAGTGGGTTAATCAGCATCTGTGGAGGGCATCTGTGGCAGTCATTGTTTCGGGTCAGAACTCTAGAAGGGTCCAGCTGAAGGGCAGCACTCCATAGGCATTGAATTTTAGTAGCAAATTTCTGGAGTGTGCTTTGAACCTAAAGTGTTTAAGAGATTTTAAAATGTTCAGAGATCTCCATGTTACCAACTGACACTAAACAATCCTTGCAACTGTTAATGGGATGCTGCTTGTCATCTCAAACGCTGCTGGAAGTTATTTCATAGTTTTGGAGACAGACTGGGAGGGTCACTCAAGTGCTGCCACAATCATGCTCACAGCTTCAGGTGATGATTCTTCATTCCAATAGCCCAGGGAAATACTTCACATTGGATGTAAAAGGACATGCCAAGGAGGACAATGCAAGAAGCAAGTTTCATGTATCTGGGTACAATGATGGATAGAGCTTGAACAAAATACAAAGGGCTGGAGTAACTTAGTGGGTCAGGCTGGGTTTGAGGAAGGAATGGATGGGCGGTATTTTGGGCAGGGACTCTTCTTTAGGTTGAAGTAGGTCCTGATCCAAAACGCCACCTATCCATTCCCTCCACAGGTGTTGCCTGATCTGTAGAGTTACTCTGGCAATTTGCGTCTTCATCAAGGTTCCAGCATCTGCATTTTCTTATATCTCCGTTGCATCGAGCTTTCCAACACAGAATACCTCCAACACTCAATCACTCAATTAACAACAATTACAAGTTCTTTGGGCCAACATGGTAGAGCAGCGAGTAAAGCTGCTACTTTTTAGGTCCAGCAAGGCAGATTCAATGCAGACCTCTGGTGTAGTTTGCACGTTCTCCCTGTGAATACTCTAGATGCTCTGGTTTCCTCTAGATGCTCTGGTTTCCCCCATTTCAGAAAAACGTGCGGGTTAATTGTTCACTGTAAATTGCTCTTAGTGTGTAGTGAATAGTGGAATCTGGGGAGAGTTTAGTTTAGTTTAGTTTAGGGATAAAGCATGGAAACAGACCTTTCAGCCCTAGTTCTCTCATCCCACTTTTGCCTCCACTCCTTACGCAAAAGGGGAAATTTACAGAGGCCAATTAATTTACAAACATGCACATCTTTGTGATGTGGGATGAAACCGGACCACCCGGAAGAAACCCGTAGTCACAGGTAGAACGTACAAACTCCACACAGATGGCACCCAAGGTCAGGATTGAACCCTGGTCTCTGATGCTGTGAGGTAGCAGCTCTACCTGCTGCGTCACTCTCCATATTGACGGGAATCTGGGCAGAATAAACATAGAAAATAGGTGCAGGAGGAGGCCATTCGGCTCTTCGAGCCAGCACTGCCATTCAATATGATCATGGCTGATCATCCAAAATCAGTACCCCATTCCTGCTTCCCCAAATCCCTTGATTCCTTTTGCCCTAACTCTCTCTTGAAAACATCCAGTGAATTGGTCTCCACTGCCTTCTGTGGCAGAGAATTCCACAGATTCACAATTCTCTGCGTGAAAAAGTATTTTCCTTATCTCAGTCCTAAATGGCCTAAGTGATCCCTGGTTCTGGACTCCCCTAACATCGGGAACATTTTTCCTGCATCTAGCCTGTCCAATCCTTTAAGAATTTTACATATTTCTATAAGATCCCCTCTCATCCTAAATTACAGTGAATATAAGCCCAGTCGATCCATTCTTTCATCATATGTCATATATAAAATAGTGTTAGTGTAGGGTAGCATAAGAGCCTATTTCCATAGTGTATGACACTATATTTTCCACTTTGGTAAAATAAGGTACATCACGGAGACATCCTGCAACACATCGTTTAGTCGACTTCCATCTATTTTTTCTGGGAGATAGCAGCACACAATCATCTCTGAAGCCCCAAGAGAGATGGCAAGCACTGCTGAATGGATTGGCTCAGTGGATATTGAGGGGGAGTTATAGCCAGCACTGCTGGACCGAGTCCTTCAGCCAACGGCCTGGAGAAGCACCTGTCAAGAAACTCTTGGTTTCTACATCAAAAATACCAGGAGTTTCAGACAGAATCATGGAGTTGTACAGCACAGACATCCAACTGTACGGCACATTTGGCCCACCACACCCAGATATCAACCATATGCTGCCTAAACTTTCCCTTCTACTTCCCATTAAAACTCCTTCTCACTTGATTTTGACGACATTGCCGTGAGCAAAATATTTTGAATGTCGACATATCTATGCCTCCTCGAATTTTATACACTACTCTTGGGTTACAGGTGACTTGACGTATGGATATATCCAATGTTATGCAAATTCTCCTATATGCTTCCAACGCATTTTTCCAAGATAGTAATAACAAAAGTTAAAAACGTACAACGTTTTGTGGTATTCATTACTGACTGAATACAATATGTATTCCATTAGTTTAATTATGGGTACGGTTAGGATGTATATTTGATTAAATGGAGAATGATAGCAAGTTTATTTGGGGCAGTACGACAGGGTTAGCGATAGAAAACAAATATTTTTGGTTTACGGAAAAATTGGCTGATGGACAGTTCCAAGAATCAGAGCCCTTATGTAAACCTGGTACTGCCGGTATTTCTCTGAAGTGATCTCCCACACTCCTTTACTCCAGGGCAAAACAACTTAGCCGATACAATCAGTGATGTGAGCCACAGACTGGAAAGATGGATAGTTTATAATGATCAGCTCTAGATAGTTCATCTGGATCAGCTCATTTCTGCAGCTGATCTAGATCCCACTATATATCTTCACAGCCTTCCTCACAGAACCAGCCCATGAAGTATTTACAGAGTGCTATGTTCACATATCTGTTGTGTTGCTGCAAGTAAGAATTTCATTGTTCCATTTGGGACAAATGACAATAAAACACTTTTGACTCTCTTGACTATTGGTCATCTCCACTGTGCTCCTTGTTATTACTTACTTTTCCATGTACATATATTCAGTAGCCTTTGCAAACATCCACACTGGGTCAAATTCAGGGATAGTTCTCGTTGCATTGCTCCAGCACAGCAACCAAAATTCAGGACACAGTAGAATCCCTCTGAATGTTGGAAACAATCAAACTTAGCAGGAGCATGCTTTACACTCATTTGATAGCGGCACATAATCCAGAGAAAACAGAGTTTAGACAGCCTTTAGCTGGCACTCTGATGAAAACTAAATTGTCCACTGGAGAAAAATTAAACTAAATTGTCCACCTGGTGAAAAATTCACCACTTCATAAATAACCATATAACAATTACAGCACGGAAACAGACCATCTCGGCCCTACAAGTCCGTGCCGAACAACTTTTTTCCCTTAGTCCCACCTGCCTGCACTCATACCATAACCCTCCATTCCCTTCTCATCCATATGCCTATCCAATTTATTTTTAAATTATACCAACGAACCTGCCACCACCACTTCCACTGGAAGCTCATTCCACACCGCTACCAGTCTCTGAGTAAAGAAGTTCCCCCTCATGTTACCCCTAAACTTCTGTCCCTTAATTCTGAAGTCATGTCCTCTTGTTTGAATCTTCCCTATTCTCAAAGGGAAAAGCTGATCCACATCAACTCTGTCTATCCCTCTCATCATTTTAAAGACCTCTATCAAGTCCCCCCTTAACCTTCTGTGCTCCAGAGAATAAATACCTAACTTATTCAACCTTTCTCTGTAACTTAGTTGTTGAAACCCAGGCAACATTCTAGTAAATCTCCTCTGTACTCTCTCTATTTTGTTGACATCCTTCCTATAATTGGGCGACCAAAATTGTACACCATACTCCAGATTTGGTCTCACCAATGCCTTGTACAATTTTAACATTGCATCCCAGCTTCTATACTCAATGCTCTGATTTATAAAGGCTAGCATACCAAAAGCTTTCTTTACCACCCTATCTATATGAGATTCCACCTTCAAGGAACTATGCACGGTTATTCCCAGATCCCTCTGTTCAACTGTATTCTTCAATTCCCTACCATTCACCATGTACGTCCTATTTTGATTTGTCCATGAAATGTGATGTATCAGCAGCTTTAACCGTCACCCAGCATGATGCACATCATTCCAAATAAAATTCCTGCCTCAACTCCACGACCAACCAGACATAGCTGTAGCTCAGATGTGTTATCCATTGTTGTCTTTCCATCCATACAAAGGTCCAGTTGAAATTCTAACCAGAACACAGTTGCCGTGTTATGACTATACCATGTATCCTGTTGTTATAATGAATAATAATAATGCATTTTATTTGCTGGCGCCTTTCTGGACACCCAAGGACACCTTACAAAAGTTAACAGAAGAGAAAAAAAACATATAGTCGGAGAAAAATAAATAATAAGGACATCATCACTACACAAATTAAAGATAGAAATCACTCCAAAGACACAAAATCAAAAAATCAAAAAACACAATGTGAAGAGAGAGCAGCGGCAGCCAAAGCGCGCCAGCGTCCACTCTCCCTACCGACAGCCATCTTGCACACAGACTAACATGTTAACTTACACACAGAAAAATCATCCCCCCCACAAGGCACAAAGTCCAGTCCCCATCCCCAGTTCACCCAAAGTCAGGCCTATTGAGGCCTCCGCTATTGCCTCTACGGAGGCCCGATGTTCCTGGTCGTTTTGGCCAGGTGGTGTTGCCCCGGCGTCGGGAGAGTCCTCACAGCGGCTGGGCCGCCTGGAACGGCCGCTTCCTAGCAGGGGATTGTCGGCTTCCGAAGCCGACAGGGCCGTGCCGGGTTGGAGCTCCCAGGCTCCCGATGTTAAGGTCGGCGCCGCCCACTCCGCTCCGCAGACCCGCAGGTGTTGATCTCGGCAGTCATATCTCACCGGAGCTCCAGCGCGTCGATCCAGCGCGGCGACCCAGGCAAGGCATCGCCCGCTCCGCGATAGCGCTCCAGCGCTGTGCCGCCAACGAAGCCGAGGTGCTGGGTGGTCCCCCGCCAGGAAATGGCGCTCCACGCCCGCTGGTAGGCCACGAGGACGGGTCGACGGGCAGCCCGGAGAAAAAAGCTGCCTCACCGACCAGGTAGGGACCTAGAAGTATAATTACCTCCTTCCCCCACAGTAAGAAGTCCTTCTAGTATAGTTGACTAATTCCATATAGGGAGTACCCATTCAGTAATGGTCATGATATAAATTTCTATATGGGATTGTTCACTGTAAATATTGACGCTATTTAGAAGGGGGCCAATAAGGAGCATTCTTAAATAGAGGTCCCCCAAAGGAGTGCCTTGAATATATATTATTCTTGAATAGGAGGGATATTCTATTCTCAGAGAGAACCATCCCAGTTTTAGGCACCTCCATAATATTCCTAAAACAGGTGCCACCACAAAATATACTGTTCACACATTATATTCTGCTGAATGAAACTGAATGCTGATAAATGGCACACAAACAGCTGGAGCAACTCAGCGGGTCAGACAGCATCTCTGGAGAAAAGGAGAAGGGTCTCGATTTTGTGTGTCTAGGATGGTGGCTCTGCATTTCTAGCTGAACTGCAGCAGGATATACGTAGGAAATTTTTGCAATGCGTTTATGACAAACAAAGGAAATCTCAGCATAAACACTACTTTAATGACCCTTGGATAGAAGGTAAACATGTGTCTGGGATAGAAACCATCCACAGGCTCTAATCTCAGAAAGGAATCTCTTCAAATGGATTTGCTTACAGAAATTAGCCCACATCCAACCAAATCCAGCTGACACTACAATTTAGCAGCAAATGTTGTTCAGCCAATTTCAATGAGAAGCACTTTCAGCCTCATTGAGGTTTTGAATTAAATTTTGTACATCAAGTACAGATTAACTTCCTTAAACCAGACCATAGGAGGAGAATGGCAATTGCCTGCTATAAGGGGGTTACAGTATTGGAAAAACAGCCAAAACACATACACTTTGACACATTATAAACAGGAAAGGTCACAAAATGCATAATGCTTTACACATTGTAAATAAATGATAATTTAAAGCAATAAAGTGAGTAAACACTAAACAAGGTGAGCGCACAATTCTCTGACACTGAGTGGCAGCAAATACAGACTGAGACAATATTCGCTCCAACCACCTAGCGATCACTCCATGAGACGACGAACTTGGTCCTTTGTTCCCGATACGAACGGATGGCTCGGTTACAAAATAATTTGTCCACCATACCAACATTACATTGTTAACTCTACGCGGAGGTTGGACGATCGTTTCGCCGAACACCTCCGCTCAGTCCGCAATAACCTACCTGAACTCCCGGTGGCTCAGCACTTCAACTCCCCCTCCCATTCCCAATCCGACCTCTCTGTCCTGGGTCTCCTCCATTGCCAGAGTGAGCAACACCGGAAATTGGAGGAACAGCACCTCATATTCCGCCTGGGTTGCTTGCGCCCGGATGGCATGAACGTTGAATTCTCCCAGTTTTGCTAGCCCTTGCTGTCTCCTCCCCTTCCTTAACCCTCGAGCTGTCTCCTCCCATCCCCTCGCCCTCGGGCTCCTCCTCCTCCCTTTTTCCTTCCTTCTCCCCCCCCCCCCCCCCCATCAGTCTATAGAAGGGTTTCGGCCCGAAACGTCGCCTATTTCCTTCGCTCCATAGATGCTGCTGCACCCGCTGAGTTTCTCCAGCATTTTTGTGTACCTCTGAGATACATTCTCTTTCAACCTCACTAAGTTTCCACATTCTGCAATACAACCACGGTTAAAAAATTAATTGGTCTGATAAGAAAACTGATATTAATTTCTTCAATTAAAATCATTAAATCCAGGTCAAATCCCACAGAACTAAAGACACTCAATATTCCTAGAGTAAAGACTCAGAAGAATACATCCATGGATACAGGCACTTAAAACTGGCAATGGCATGGCATCATGGTTCTCTCATCACCGCAGGCAGATGGGGTTCAATTGCTGCTCCAGAGACAGGAGCGCAAACATTCTAGGCTGATGGCCCAGGGAATGTAGTACAGGTGCACAACCTTTTATCCGAAAGTCTTGGGACCAGACACTTGTCGGATTTCGGACATTTTCGGATTTCCAAATGGAAGATTTTTAGCGTAGATTAGGTAGGTAGCGCGGGCGGCTTGAAAAGTCTGGAGCAGCTGCCTCCTCCCCGGAGACCGGGAGAATCATTGCATAAATGTTAGTCAGTTAGTTTGGAGGGATCTTATGTGGTGGTGGTGGAGTAGGGGTGAAGGGGGATACATACCAGGGCCCCATCCCCAACCTCTACCTCCGCTACATCGACGACTGCTTTGGTGCCACCTCCTGCACCCACACACAACTGACTGACTTCATCCACTTCACCACTAATTTCCATCCGGCACTGAAATACACCTGGACCATTTCCGACACTTCCCTACCATTCCTTGACCTCACTATCTCCATTGCAGGTGATAGACTTCTAACCGACATACACTATAAACCCACTGACTCCCATGGCTATCTGGACTACACTTCTTCCCACCCTGCTTCCTGTAAGGACTCCATCCCCTACTCCCAATTCCTCCGTCTACGCCGCATCTGCTCCACGGATGAAGCGTTCCACACCAGGACATCTGAAATGTCCTCACTATTCAGGGAACGGGGGTTCCCCTCCTCCACCATAAATGAGGCTCGCACCAGGGTCTCTTCCATACCCCGCAACACTGCTCTCTCTCCCCATCCCCGCACTCGCAACAAGGGCCGAGTCCCCCTAGTCCTCACCTTTCACCCCACCAGCCGCCACATACAAAAAATAATCCTCCGTCAGTTTCGCCACCTCCAACGTGACCCCACTACTCGCCACATCTTCCCATCTCCCCCCATATCTGCCTTCCGCAAAGACCGCTCCCTCCATAACTCCCTTGTCAATTCTTCCCTTCCCTCTCGGTCCACCCCCTCCCCGGGCACTTTCCCTTGCAACCGCAAGAGATGCAACACTTGTCCCTTTACCTCCCCCCTCGACTCCGTTCAAGGACCCAAGCAATCGTTCCAGGTGCGACAGAGGTTTACCTGCATCTCTTCCAACCTTATCTATTGCGTCCGCTGCTCTAGATGTCAGCAGATCTATATCGGTGAGACCAAGCGGAGGTTGGGCGATCGTTTCGCCGAACACCTCCGCTCGGTCCGCAATAACCAAGCTGACCTCCCGGTGGCTCAGCACTTCAACTCCCCCTCCCACTCCGCCTCCGATCTCTCTGTCCTGGGTCTCCTCCATGGCCACAGCGAGCAGCACAGGAAATTGGAGGAACAGCACCTCATATTCCGTTTGGGGAGTCTGCACCCCGGGGGCATGAACATCGAATTCTCCCAATTCTGTTAGTCCTTGCTGTCTCCTCCCCTTCCTCAGCTCCCCTGCTGTCTCCTCCCACCCTCCAGCCTTCTGGCTACTCCTCCTTTTCCCTTTCTTGTCCCCACCCACCCCCACCCCCGATCAGTCTGAAGAAGGGTTTCGGCCCGAAACGTTGCCTATTTCCTTCGCTCCATAGATGCTGCTGCACCCGCTGAGTTTCTCCAGCTTTTCTGTGTAACCTTCGATTCTCCAGCATCTGCAGTTCCCTCTCAAACAATGTTGGTAACTAGTAGTTTATTATCACATTTCTGTTGGAGAGATTATCATGTTTCATATTAGCTGGCACATTTCCCAAATTACATTTCAAAAGTATTTTGTTGGTTGGTTGGTTTTAAAGTGGTTTTAGATATTGCATGCTTGGGAGAGGTTATTATTACAAGCCTTTCACTTTAGGGAAGGCATGGTGGCCCTCAAGTAGAGTTGCTGCCTTACAGCGCCAGAGACCCAGGTTCGCTCCTGACTATGGGTGCTGTCTGTAGGGAGTTTATACATTCTCCCTGTGAGCTGCATGGGTTTTCTCCAGAAGAACCGGTTTCCTCCCACATTCCAAAGGCACCCAGGTTTGTAGGTTAATTGACTTGGTAAAAAAAATTATAAATTGTCCCCAGTGTGTAGGTTCGTGTTAGTGTGGGGGATCGCTGGTCGGCATGAACTCGGTGAGTCGAAGGGCCTGTTACTATATCTCTAACTGTATCTGTTACTGTATCTCTAAACTAAACTAAATAAAACTAAACTAATAACCTTCGGTATGTTGCTAATTAGTCCCCACCCTGGTACGTTGATCAAAACTCGGCTATAACAAATTGCCTGTGGTTAGTAATCACAATACTACAGACACGAACTTCCTGTGGTGATGAACCTGACCAGAATACATGCTGCACAAAGCCCCACACTTGCTGCTCACCGAGAATGGATGATTACTCACTGGAAGGATGGAACTAATGTTACCATCAGGGCCATGAGAACTGTCTTCAATTGCAGATCATAAACTGATCAAAATTATGCTCAGCTTGAACATTGCAGAAATATTCATAATGTGCATAATCGCGATTAGTTTGCACTCGGAAAAAAATCTTTCCCGAAGTTGAACTTCAATCGCTGCCACTGGTCAGCCAGAACTATGAGACTGCGAGACTGTTGTGCCACCGTGTTATGATGATGCATTGTACCTCGAGAATTTGCTGAAAGATGCTACTGTCGCCGACTAGGAGGAATTTCTGGCTCGTACACATTATGGACATGTACATCTTTACTGAATATACTTAATGATTGCTGGGGAGGCTCTTTCTTTTGATTGGTCCTTCAGCCTACGCCACACTTAGGTTGAAGAACCTATCCCGGTAAAGTGCCAATTTTGCCACCAAGCTGGTTGCTGAATGTTTTCCACCCCCTACTGTGATCTGAGAATCCAGTTCTGGAATGAATAGAATCCATCACAACGAGTGCTTCAGTTAACTGATTTCCCTTCACAGGGCGACTGCAAAATGTACCAGTTCCTGTCCTAGTGCTCAGTTCTAGATGTTAGATCAGGAAATGGCACTTCCTTTGTATCTTGGCAACCAGGTTTAAAAAAAAAAGTGAGTTAGGTCTTGGCCCGAAAGTATGTACGGTTACACAACAGCTGCCTGGAGAACTGGGCCGGGCCACAGAGCAAGGCAGCCTTCTATATTGCAGCATTCAAGTCTGCTAAATATAGACAGGCTAAGAGAACCCCTGTAGCGGCTCGCAAAGGCTACAAATAATTTTTAGAATTAGTATTGTTTAAGCATTGGGGAGGTTCTGAGCCAATACAACACTGCCTCTTCTTTCACCTTGCCTCTAATTCTGTGGGACTCATTCTACTGCATACTTCAAAAGCCATCTGTTTGATTGTTTGCAAAAAGTATAGGAGCAAGGATGAATAATTAGACAATTGCGAACAGGGACAGCTAAAATCACAGAAAGAGACAGGGAACAAACAGATGGAGGGCCTCACTGAAAGAGATGGAGGAGGGGACTGTCATTAGAACTGCACAAGCTTAGTTGGTAGAAATAACAAATTAGAGGTCAGAGCTAATTGTGATTAATTCCAGGTCTCCTTTGGCAGTAAACATTCACAGATAAAGGACAGCTTGGTTGCAAAGCGGCTCACCAAATACCTGCAGATTTGGCACTGCATGGTACAGACTAGTACACCTCGCTTCCCTTGCTGCCAGTACTGATTTCAACCCGTGGTTCTGAACTAGGCTTCAGCCCAACTCCCACAGGCCCACATTCTATTACTCAGGCAAATCACTGGTCCAAAAATAGCCATGCATTTTCAATAACGCAATGTCTGAGTTTGTCAGGGTGTGACTGTGTTACCAAGAATGCAAATCACCCTGGCCCGCCACAGTTACACCTCAACCAGTGCAGTGTAGCAGCATTGTTATAAACAGTAGCAGGGAAAGGAGGGCTCCTTCTGCAACTGCTGATTTGTGACAAGCCTCATTAGTCAGCTTTTGAATTTGAATTGAAATCAGCAAAGTAATGCCGCTCTTGTTAATCCCTATAGCCGATTCAAACAAAATTCACACATGCACAGCCCTCAGTCCTGCCCGTCTCAAGCTGTTGGCCTTCTCCGTTCCTCACCTGCCTAGATCTGTTCCACAAAGAGGCCAATCCTGGCTCAAGCCTGGCAAGAAACAATGGACTTCTCACCACAGGATAGCATCCAAACTAGGGATGACTCTCCTGTTGAATACTCCCTCTCTAGTCTGTCCAAGGTTTGCCCAAAATTAAGAGGACCAATCTTACAAGATCACCAAGGGTCAATTTTGGGCTAGGCAGTCTGACTAATACAGACGTTGGAATTTTCCAAAATGTAGATCACCTGTAGCAGTCTATCAACTTTCCTCCTCAACCATATCATTTCCCTCTCCAGCCCCTCGTTACATACAGATGCAAATTCAAATACATAGATACATAGACAATAAGAGTAGGCCAGTCGGCCCTTGGAGCCAGCGCCATCATTCAATGTGATCATGGCTGATCATCCACACAGTGCCCCGTTCCTGCCTTCTACCCATATCCCTTGATTCCGCTAGACCTACGAGCTCCATCTAACTCTCTTTTGAATGCATCCAGTGAATTGACCTTCACTGCCTTCTGAGGCAGAGGATTCCACAAATTCACAACTCTCTGGGTGAAAAGGTTTTTCCTCATCTCAGTTTCAAATGGCCTACCACTTATTCTTAAACTGTGGTCCCTGATTCAGGACTCCCCCAACATCAGGAACATGTTTCCTGCATCTAGCATGTCCAATCCCTTAATAATTTTATATGTTTCTATAAGATCCCATTTCATCCTTCTAAATTCCAGTGAATACAAGCCCAGTCGCTCATCATATGACAGTCCCGCCATCCCGGGAATTAACCTCGTGAACCTACGCTGCACTCCCTCCATAGCAAGAATGTCCTTCCTCAAATAGTACATTAAAGGATCAGTGAACGATTTGCATAATTGATGTGCAGCTCAAACTGCCATGCTCTGAAATATATCTATCCCAGAACCCCTTCCTGTTTCCAGCCCAAATCTTTTCCACGAAAGCAAACAAAATCTGCATGAACCATATGGCAAAATTTTTAAGCAGATTGCTTGAGAGGAATAGCTCGGGTAGACACAGAGTCTCTTGCCCAGAGTAGTGGAAATCAAAAAGTTGAAAACATAGGTTCAAATTGAGAGGGGAATGATTTAATAGGTACTTGAAGGGTAACCTTTTCACACAAAGGGTGGTGGGTGAATGGAACAAGCTGCCGGAGGAGGTAGTTGAGGAAGGTGCTATTGCAATGTTTAAGAAACATTCAGAGAGACACTTGGACAGGACAGATTTAAAGGGATATGGGCCAAATGCAGGCAGGTGAGACTAGTGTAGATGGGACACGTTGGTCGGTGTGGGCAAGTCGGCCAAAGGGCCTGTTTCCACTCTGTAAGATTCTATGATTCTATTGGTCTGAAAATGTTCCGTCTACATTTAAGAATAGCAACCTAGTAAGGGGTTGATTAATGGAGATGATTAACACCATCCAAGACAAAGTAGCCCACCAACCAAAACGTTAGTTTCCTCCACCATTAGTCCACAATGGCTGAAGCAAATCCAGTCTACAAATTGAATTGCATTTACTCCACAGGTTACTCAGACAACACCTCCCATATACACATCTTCTAACAGCAAGGTGGACAAAGGGAGCTTGCTATCATTGCTACATCTATGTCTGGAACTCCCTTCCAATGGCACTGTGCGAGAATCCTCATCAGTAGAGACTGCACGAGTTCAAAACTTCACCACCACCTTCAAGGATAATTAGGATGGGTGATAACTGCTGACTATGGCAGCGACAACCAGATCATGATAAATGAATATAAAAATGAATTTATAACAATAAATCATCGTAAAGTAAAACTGTCAATCCACCCCTTTTGAGTCACGTGACTAAAGATTGCTTTAAATTATTTATTAAAGAAACAAAAACCACTCCTCACATAGATGCTGCCTCACCCGCTGAGTTTCTCCAGTATTTTTGTCTACCTTCGATTTTCCAGCATCTACAGTTCCTTCTTAAACAACCTCACATTTGAACATAGGGGAAAAAATGTAACATTTACTGAAATATTTTCAAAAGTACTTACAAGATTCAACACAGCTGAAAGATCCAGCTGAAGGTATGCAGATATTTCCAAAGCTGGTTAACTCCCCTTTGGACATGTAGTCAATTTGTGGGTTAGCCCTGTCTCCCACAACCTTTATTTTTAAATCAGTGAATGAGATCGCAGAAAGCAACGGTGTCAGGGGTGAAACATACTCGTTTCTACCATTTTTTGCACCGGCTGATAATATGAAGCAAATCCAGCAAAAAAAAGCCTATTTACAGTGAAACCAGGCTGAGTCCTCAGATTTTCCATCATTGCCTCAAAGAGAGCATCCAACCCTTCCTAACCACATGCAGCGTAGGAGGGGGAGACGGAGGGAGAGACGGAGGGGAGACGGAGACAGAGAGAGACGCAGAGAGAGGCGCAGAGAGAGAGAGAGGCGCAGAGAGAGAGAGGCGCAGAGAGAGAGAGGCGCATAGAGAGACAGAGAGAGAGAGACACACAGAGAGAGAGAGACACAGAGAGAGAGAGAGAGAGAGAGAGAGAGAGAGAGAGAGAGAGAGAGAGAGAGAGACACACACACAGAGATAGAGCGAGACACACAGAGATAGAGAGAGATGCAGAGAGAGAAGAGAGAGAGAGAGAGAGAGAGATGGGGAGAGACAAAAAGTGAGACGCAGAGAGAGGGAGACGGGGAGAGAGACGGGGAGAGAGAGAGAGAGGCGAGGAGACGCAGAGAGAGAGAGAGAGACGCAGAGAGAGTGGACGAGGCAGAGGGAGAGAAATGTGGCAGAGATAGAGCGGTGAGGCAGAGAGAGATAGAGAGGGTGAGGCAGAAAGTGAGAGGGCGAGGCAGAGAGAGAGAGAGAGAGAGGCAGAGAGGGGGCGGGCACAGATGGGTGGATGAGGAGTGAGTGAACGTGAGGCAGAGAGTGAGACGGGTAAAGAGCAAGGTAAAGTGAGGTAAAGAAAGATGCATATATAAAGACAGAGTGAGACTGGGAGGAAGAGACTGTGAAGCACGATGTTCGGCAATGTAATTATTATTCCAATTGTGCTGTTCTTGTTTTCACAGTCTCTTCCTGTGTGGTTGGCCCAGGGGGTTGAAGAGCTGGAGGTTAAAAAAGACCTGGACCAATCCGGGGTGGCTACAATTAACCTCTGGCAGGTGCCTGGCGATGGAGCCATTTTTGTCTCGGGAAGCTATGATCTCAAGAGGAAAACAATGTGGGGAACTGTGGAATTAGTAAAACGACTAGGGTGGAGGAGGGGGGCAAGTGGGAGGGGGATGGGGAGGGGAGTAAGTAGCAGTTACTTAAAATGAGAGCATTCAATGTTCATACTGCTGGGTTGTAAACTACCCAAGCAAAATATGTGCCATTCCTCCAATTTCCATGTGGCCACACTCTGGCAATGGAGGAGGCCCAAGACAGAAATGTCAGGTCTGAAGAGGGTTTCGACCCGAAACTTTGCCTATTTCCTTCGCTCCATAGATGCTGCCTCACCCGCTGAGTTTCTCCAGCATTTTTGTCTACCACTGAAAAGTCAGGCCCTCCCCTCCTGTTCCCTCCCCCTTGACACTTTCCTCCACCCTAGTTGTTCTACCAGTTCCACGGTTCTCCACATTGTTTCCCTCTTGAGATCACACCTCCCTGAGCCAACAATGGACTTACTAGGCACCACCCTACCCGAGGTCATTTGTGGCGGCTGAGTGGTCCTGATCCTTTCTTGCCTCCAGCTCGTAACCCCTCCCCACCCCCTACTTTCAGTCTGAAGAAGGGTCCCGACTCAAAATGTTACCCATCCTTTTTCTCCAGAGATGCTGCCTGACCCATTAAGTTGCTCCAGTAATTTGTGTCTTTCTTTCAAAAAAATGTATATGATAGACTCAGCATGGATGTCAGGTTGTGGTTGGAAATTATTAGGGTGGAGGGTGGAACAATCTAACTCTTGAAGGTGGACAGAACCAAAAGTGAGGAGACAGTTCTGGGAGACGAGAAAAGTCATTGACACTCGGTTTGAGAATTAAAATGTCTGATGTGTGAACTGAGGAGAGGCGGTGAACCTTCCACTCCACTGTTTGCCATCAAAGCCACAGTCCATCCTCCTGCCATCCTAACCCTGGAACATCTGCACCTCACCGCCATATGGGCCCTGTCTATCCACACAATCCCGCATCATCCCCGTGCAACAGAAACACTGGGAACTGGGACAGCAGCTGGCATTTTGTTTATCTCAATATTTGACAACTTTTATGTTCTTTTATGTTTTCTATTTCTGACTGCTCTAATTTTGCCATTTATCCTATTCGGTCCTGGTCGACTCACTCGTAAATGTGAAACCAATTTGTTTCCTTTCTTAAAAAGATACACGGTGTTGGACTCAGAGGGTCAGGCAGCATCTCTGGAAAACATGGATAGGTGATGTTTCTGGTCGGGACCCATCTTCAGACTGATTGTAATTGGGATTGGGGGGGGGGGGGGGGGGGGAGGGGGAGAAAGGGGGGGGCGGAACATTTTCCAGGAAATTAAAGGGGGAACCAGAAGAGGGCAGCGGAGATTGCTTGGCAGATGGTTGAATAAAGGCCAGAGATGAAAAAACAAAAGGTAATGAGATAAGGAGAAGAAAGGCGGTAAATGTAAAGCCACAGGAAGGATTATATATGGAAGAGGACGGGGTGGATGGAAAAGGAGAAATGGGTGCACATCTTGGTGGAGCAAAGGGAAGAGAGGGGAGGGGGGAAGAAATGTATTTTGTAGGTTAGTTACCTGAATTTGGAGAATTCTAAATCCATACCTTTTAGTTGTAAGCTACCCAAACGGAATATAAGGTGCTGTTCCTCCAATCTGTGTGTGGTGTGGCCCAGGACATAAAAGTCAGTATGGAAATGGGAAGAGGAGTTAAAATGGTTAGCAAATGGAAGATCCAGCAGGCCCTGGTGGATTGACGCAAAATGGTTGCTGAGACTACATTTGGCCCCGCCAATGTAAAGGAGGACACATCAGGAGCACCAAGTGCAATAGATGAGGATAGAGGAAATGCATGTGAACTTCACCTGGACGGGCTGTTGGGGTCTCTGGATGGATTTGAGGGAGGAGGTATAGGAATGGGTGGTACATCTCCTGCAACTGGAGGAGAAAATACGTGAGGAATGAGTGGTTTGGGTGAAAGCGATGAGTGAAATAAAGAGTTGTAGAAGGAGCGATCCCTGCGGAAAGCGAAAGAGATTGGAAGATGGGACTGGTGGTGGGATCATGTTGAAGGTGGTGGAATTTATCTGAACTGTTTCTCCTACCACAGATGTTCCCTGAACTAATTGTATCCATAATTTTCTGGTTTTGTGTCAGACTTCCAGCAACTGCAGGATTGTTTTTGATTAAAGTAACGTGAAACACTGAATCAAGCCCATCCTCATATATCCTCCAACCCTCCACAATGTCGATACACACAGAGATAAGGTGATCCAAATTTAGGAGGACAAAATCTTGGTTGTCGAGACCAGTTGTACATTTCCAGTTTTTATTTTTATGAAAACAGCTAAGATGGAAGTACATTTGATTGCTTCAAGCACATCTGTGTTACATAGAAACATAGAAATAGGTGCAGGAGTAGGTCATTCGGCCCTTCGAGCCTGCACCGCCATTCAATATGATCATGGCTGGTCGTCCAACTCAGTATCCTGTACCTGCCTTCTCTCCATACCCCCTGATCCCTTTAGCCACAAGGGCCACATCTAACTCCCTCTTAAATATAGCCAATGAACTGGCCTCAACTACCTTCTGTGGCAGAGAATTCCACAGATTCACCACTCTCTGTGTGAAAAATGTTTTTCTCATCTCGGTCCAAAAAGATTTCCCCCTTATCCTTAAACTGTGACCCCTTGTTCTGGACTTCCCCAACATCGGGAACAATCTTCCTGCATCTAGCTTGTCCAACCCCTTAAGAATTTTGTAAGTTTCTATAAGATCCCCCCTTGGGGGAACTTTAGATGATTGCACCATCTCCAAGCCTTGGTGCTCTGAATTCAACTGCACCGAATTATCGGAGGATTGGGGTTCCAACAGCATTCTGAACTTCAGCTTCGAGGTGCTTGGCGGTAATATGCCTATTGCAATTAAAAGTTAGACTCCTTGCAGAGGCCTGCAGCACAACAGCAGCAGGTAAACTGGTGTTCAAACCTGTGCCAGGTCACATCATGCACAGCCTCAGCAAATACATCCATTTCCATTTAAGAGGAAGAGTTGTGGTAGGTTTCAGATACTTGATGCTTTTGCTATTGTTATTGAACTGTTAACTCGGGTAAATAGTATTCTAATTGTTTATTATTTATACAGGTTATTTATCAACTTATTTATACAGGTTGAACACCAGTTTTCCAGCACCCTTGATTCCAGATCTTTTCTGGATTATCGTTTTTTCCGGACCAATAAGAGTTCACGTGACAATGAAACAACAATACACCCCTGGCCCGCTAATTACACCATTTCCCGTGTCTGTAAATCACTATGGAGCGTCAGAAACCTAAATAACACAAATATAAAATGTAAACTGAATGAGAATGGAGTGACCTGCCAATCCATCCCCGGCTCCCAATGTCTTCTCGGCCGTTTAAAGCCTCGACTTCCGATCCCACTCTCGACTGGTAAGGTGCACCAGCGAGCCCTTCTTCACCCACTGCATGGTTTGGTGATACAGCTTTTGTTGCAGATCACGTCGTAGCCCCATGGGACAGTGCTTTCTTCGGGTTGCCGACAGAACACGGTCACCATGGGGCTCCCACCCCTCTCACCTGCTGCCATTTCTAGCTGTCGGCGGTGGCTTTGTCCGCTCCCCGCTCGACCGCTGCCGCCTGCTTCTCCTGTCACTCTGTTCAGTCAGCCTCCCCCCCCCCCCCCCCCATCCCTCCATTCTCCTCCCTCACTGCCGCCGCCTCCTCTTTTTCTCTGACCTTGGAAGCAACAGCAGGTGAGAGGGGACGGAGCCCTACAGTGACCGAGAGTGTTCTGTCAATGGTGGGGGCAGCCTGAAGAAAGTGCCTGTGGCTACAACATGAGCTGCAACAATAGCCATGTCACTGAACCGTGCGGCGCATGAAGAAGGGGTCACTGGTGCATCTTGCGAGTTGGGAGTGGGGTCGGAAGCCGGGGCTCTAAACGACCGGGGAGACAGTGGGAGCTGGGGATGGGTCAGCTGGTCTCTACGCTATGTCCCAAATTCATTATTGGGGGTCATTAAAATTACGGTTAACTGTATTGTCTTTGCGAAACAGTAAGGAGAGAAGATTGAGACCATAGATGAAAAGTGATTTTGGGAAGCAGCCTTTTAAAGGTGCCCAGTAAACTAGAGAAGGCTTGACAAGAAGTTCAGAGTTCCAGAGGGTAAGAGGAAAATTGAACAGAATGGTTGGATGGTGGTGCGTGGGGGCCATGCAGAATTCAAACACGAAAAATGTAAACATTGATCCTGCAGAGATAAAATTAGATGAGGCCAAGGAAGGATTACAATGATTAGATGTAAACAAATAACTCTTTCACGACGGAGGGACACGACCGGAAAGAGCGCTCGTACTGACAATGCCATCTGTGGCCACTCAGGAAATTTTAACTGAGCTCATAATTTTGCCTGGATTATAGGGGTGTGCTGGAAAATCAGTATTCAACCTGTACTGCTTTATTAAAACCAAACTTTAGACACTCAAAAGTACTCAAGTTCACAGGTAGCTGATTCAGTTTTAGAACGTAACAGTCAAAATCCTCCTTTATAACTTGTAAATGTTGAGCATATTTCTCATCGTCAGTCCTGGGAGTTTCAGTGAAAGGACAGTCGGCATCAAGAGGGGATCGGACAGGTAAAAGAGCAGCAACTGCCTGGGTTCATTCTCCTCTAAATCAAATCAACAACATGTCAGCCTGTGTGATCAGTCTGTCTGTACACCCCTGAAATCTGTTGTGAACTTACCAACTATTTTCTCAAGGTTGTCATTAAAGGAGTCAAAGTACAGAAACATCTCCTTGTTTAAGAGATGTAGAAATAATCCAGGGAATTATAGGCCGGTGAGCCTCATGTATAGAACCATGAGCAAGGATTGTTCGGGATAGGATTTGCACCCATTTTGAAGGGAATGGGCTAATTAGGGTCAGTCAGCATGGCTTTGTACATAGCTGGTTGTAACTAGATCAGCCAAGATCACAATGAAGCCATTTGGCTCGAAGGGCCAAATGGCTTCCTCCTGCACCTATCTTCTATGTTTCTGTAAGATTCTTTGAAGAGGTAATGATCAATGGTGGATATTGTCTACATAGGCATTTCATGAAGTCCCCCTTTGTAAGCTGATCCAGAAGGCTAAGATGCATTTTATTCACTTGGTTGCATAGGTTCAGAACTGGCTAAACATAGAAGATAGAGAGTTGTGGTGGAAGAACATTATTCTGGCTGAGGATCTGAGACCAGTGGAGTTCTCTAGTGATCTATGTTGGTACTTGTGTTATGAATATAAATTACCTGAATGTAAATGTATATGCATTAGCTGGTAGGTTTTAAGACGATATCAAGATTGTTCGAGTGTGAACAGTGAGGAAGGCTGTCAAAATATACAGTAGGTTAGAGATCAACTACAGAAATTAGCAGAAAAATGTGAGATAAGAGTTTAATCCGAGCAAGTGCGAGTTGTTTCACTTTGGGCGGTCGAAGGTAACGTGACGGTATACAGTTGATGGCCAGACCCTTAATAGCATTGACATGCAGATGGATCTTGAGTTAGGAAGTCACGATGCAACTCTATAGGACTTTTATTTGCCACATTTAGAGTATTCCATGTAGTCCTGGTCCAACTGTTACAGGATGTGGAGGCTTTGGACAGAGCACAGAAGAGGGTTTCCAGAATGCTACATGCATTGGGGGGTATTAGCTACCAGAAGTAAATTATGAGAGGTATAGACGGAGTAGGCGGTCAGAATCCTTTTACCGGGATGGAGATGTCAAAGCTTAGCGGGAATAGTTTTAAGGTGAGATGGACAACGATTTTTCTACATAAAGGATGATAGGTGCCTAGAATGCGTTTCCAGGGTTGGTGGTGAAGCTAGATACAATAGTGCTGTTTAAGTAGCTTTCAGATACGCATGTGGATATGCAAGGAAGGTGGGGGGGGGGGGGGGGGGGGGGGGGGGGTGGAATAGGGAACTCCACACTGGATTAAATCTAGGTTGCTGTATTAGCAGCACAACTATGCGAACCCATACAATGATTAGGGAACCGAAGGGTCCCTATTGACCAGAAGCTCTAATTTTCATGCCTAGTCTCACTTTAGAGAGACTTGCTGTCCACCATCCTGTAAACAATGAATAAGTATGTGTTGAGTGAGGGGGGGGGGGGGGGGGGGGGGAAGGGCATGTTGCAAAGCTGTGAAATGCAGATCAGAATTGTTGCTGAAAATCCTGCAAATTCTCAACAGTGCAGGAGATGCTTGTGACAGCAAATTCTCAACAGTGCAGGAGATGCTTGTGACAGACAAAAACCTCCATATTACAGATGGATAACTTCACAACAAATGGGTGGGTGCTTGTAACTCGCTGCTCGGGGTACTGGTGGAGGCCGATGCAATAACAGCATCTAAGAGGCATTTGAGAAGCACATAGATATGCAAGGAATGGATGGATATGGAGCACATGCAAGGAGATGAGATTAGTTTAATTTGGCATCATGTTCGGCATGAACATTGTGGGCCGAAGGGCCTGTTCTGTTTGCATACTGTTCTATATATAGATGGACCAGATTCAGCTGCATGAGAATTGGGCTGCAAGCCCAATTGTTCTAGCTGAACAAACTGTGCAGAAATTTACAGTTCTAGCTGAACAAACTGCAGAAATTTGCAAAATCTGGAATAATGTCCTTAAGCAACTGCTTTGAGGGAAATTTAGCTTTTAGTTTTAAAGATACAGGCCCATCGAGTCTGCGCCGACCAGCGATCACCCCGTACACTAGCAGTATCCTACACCTGAGGAACAATTTACAATTTTTACCAAATGCAATTAAATCACAAACCTGTAAGTCTTTGGATTGTGGGAAGAAAACGGGGCATCCGGAAAAAACTCACGCGTTCACGGGGAGAATGTACAAACTCCATACTGATAGCACCCATAGTCAGGATTGACCCCGGTCTCTGACGCTGTAAGGCAGCGGCTCTACTGCTGCGCCACCGTGCTGCCCTATTAGTTACAAATCTAGTCATGTGAGCTTAGTTCAGTTTAGTTTAGAAATAAGGCATGGAAACGGGCACTTTCGGGCCACTGAATCTACGCCAACCATCGGTCACCCGATTCATACGTGTTCTATGTTATTCCACTTTCTCATCTACTCCCTATACTCAAGGGGCAATTTGCAGATGGCCAATTAACCTACAAACCTGCACAAATTTGGGATGTGGGGGGAAACCAGAACATCCGGGAGGAAACCCAGGGAGAACCTGCAAACTCCGCACAGACAGCACCGATCGAACCCAGATCTCTGGCGCTGTTAAGCAATGTCTCTACCATCTGTGCCAATGCACCATCCTCTAAAAAACAAGTAAAATATTGAACTTCATGATTTGTCACCTAAGCATGATTTTATGTGTTCTCAGTTCTGAAGAGAATATATCCAGAACCTTTTCATTTACATTTTCTGTTTAAAGATGCTGACTGACTTGTTATGCATATCCAACATTTTATTATTAGTTTTAGATATCCAGTAATCGCATATACTGATATGGCTTCTGGGTGTATTTCAGGTCACATCTAGCCTATCCACCTGTGTTATGCATAAATATTTTCATAGCAAAGACAGGGCTTGTGCGCTCTGTGCAGGCGCTGCGAGTCAGCTGCCCTATCAGCAGCGTGTCCGTTATTTCGACTTTTTTTTTGTTTTGGTTTGTCTAAGTATTTGTTTTGGGTGTTTCTCGGTGTGTCTTGTGGGGGGGGTGTTGGGGGTGGGGGTGATGGGGGGGGGGGGGGAAGGGGGGAAACCGTTCTTCAGTCACCCTCGACGGAGAGGCGACTTTTTCCATGTTGCTTCTCTGCCTCCCCTCTCGTGCCCTAACAGCTTGGATTGGAGCGGCCTTTCCCGGAGTCGCAGACTAGTTCCATCGCAGAGCGGGTGAACCCTTGCCGGGGGTCACCAGAGAGGAGTGTTCTGATCGCTGGCTGGCGGACTACGACTTCGTGAAGCCGCGATCTGCGGAGCTTCTAACCACGGGCGCGGCGTGGACTTTCCATCGCGGAGTCTGGGATCCCTTGCCAGGGATCGCCGGAGAATAGCTCCAACCGCCGGCCTGCGGCCTATAACATCCTGATGCCGCGGTCTGCGGAGCTTCCAGCCACGGGCGGGCGTGGACTTACCATCCGGCACCTGGGATCCCTTGCCGGAGAAGAGCTCTAACCGCCGGCCTGCAGCCAATAACATCCTGAAGCCGCAGACTCCGGTAGGAAAGTGCCAATTCGGGCACTCCAAGCTCCAAGAGTGTGTTCAACCATTCATGGCCCTGACCACAGGTGAACAAGGGAGGAGGCCTGACTGAACTTTATGCCTCGCACCACAGTGAAGAATGCTGTGGTGGATGTTTGTGTTGAATCTTATTGTGTATTGTGTGTTCTTTTTAAGTGTATCGCTGCTGGCAAATTCATTTCACTGCACCTTCGGATGTATGTGACGAATAAAAATTGACTTTGACTTTGACTGTACTCTTGTAGATTCCAATGCACAGGTTCAATTGAGCAAATGTCAAGAACTGTATTCATACAAGTTGCCCCATTGAACAGATTGACAAAGTTCTGGTCAGCACTGGAGGGAGGCTATGCATGCACCCCAATGACGTACACCTCTGTACAAGAGTACTTGCACGAGATACCACAGGATCGCAGGTGCAGTTACTTGTGGTTAGTGCCCTGCTCACTTAACACATGCTGCCCAGACACACAAGACAGAGGACACAGTAAACCATTTGGTTCCTTAAACCTGTTCCACCATTTATTAAGATTATGATTTCTATCCCAACTCCAAACGCCTATGTATTTCTTCTTTATTATCAATAATCTGTTTAACTTTGCATCTGTATTCACCAAGGAGAGGAATTGGACTATCAGCCAAAACAATGGTGGAGTTACAGACAGTGAGGAAGGTTGTCAAAGGATACAGCAGGATATAAATCAGTTACATATACAGGTGGAGATGTGGCAGATTGAGTTTAATCTTTGCAAGTGTGAAGTGTTGTGTTTTGGGAGGTCAAAAGCAAAGGGGAAGTATACAGTTAATAGCAGGACCTTTAAATAGCACTGATGTACAGAGGGGTCTTGTGGTCCAAGTCCATACCTCCCAAGAAGTAGGACAACAAATAGATAGTGGTAATGAAGGCGTATGGTATGGTATGGTATCAGAATGCTGCCTGGATTCAAGGACACTGATTGCAAGGAGAGGTTGGACAAACTTGGATTCTTTTCTGTGGTGTCTCAGGTGGTGAGGGGAGACCTAATAGAAGTTAAAAACATTATGAGGGACAGACATAGGGTAGACATTCAGTATCTTTTTCCCATGGTGGAAATGTCAAATATTAGAGAACATAGCTTTAAAATAAGAGAGAAAATATTTAAAACAGATGTGTGGGGCAAGTTTTGTTGCAGAGTGGTGGATGCCTGAATGTACTGCCAGGAAGCAGATATGATGTGGTAGATAAGAGGCTTTTAGATAGACAGATAAATATGCAGGTAATGGAGGATATCATTCAGTTGCTGGCTCAGACATCATAGGCCAGAAGGTATTTTCCTGTGCTGTACTATATTATGTTCTATGTGTTATATACTATATCTGTGCTACTGTATGTTCTATGTTGACTTCAGCCAGAAGTATTTTACAACAAATATGGTTTTATTCCCCTGACAACCAGGAGCAGGCTTTGCAATTAGAATGTTGGCACTGTCTCTATGGGGTGACATGTCACATCTGAGCCTAGATCTGCAGAATGATCTGGATGCGATGTGGAACCCTGGATCACACAAGTTGAAGCTGCTGAACTTGAACCTTCTGACAAAATTATGACCAATGAATCCTGCAGAAATTGTGAATCTACATCAAGCGAATTACAAATGAAGGGGAACTAGCTGATAACAGAACATCAAGCTGTAATGAAAGACCCCATGGGCAGCTGCCTAGATTTCCCAAACTCTTGGATTTATTTCTTCAACAGGACTGCAACAAACTAATGAATGAAGGTGTCACCAGTGCCTCAAACAAAGAGCTCAGTGCCTTCTGAACAATCAACACAAGTGCAAGTCCAGTGGAAAAAATGAACACATTTGGGACACTAATTTAAAGCCTCTCACAGTCCAGTGTTCTTGCCCCAAGCATCTTCGATACTGTAGATGGTCCATGCATGCAACCAATAATATAGCTACCTCAGTACCACTAACCACGCCTTAGTTATCAAGTATAATAACTCTCTCTCTATCTCTCTCGCGCTCTCTTGGCTCCAGCACGGTTATAGACTGCTAGTAGTCAGTGCTGGAATGTGTTTAACCCGAGTGCTCATTAAACAATAAGTAAAGTTACAAGTGTGTCAGACTTAACAAACGCCTCCGTTGCCATGCGGTGAGAACGGAGATTGAAGTATCCGAAGTGCCTTACGTCGGGCACATCTTCACTTCTAACGGTCTGAAGCCAGACCCGCAAAAGACAAATGCAATCTCGCAGATGTCAGCCCCCACCGACGTCCTCAGCTTGCAGCGATTCCTGGGCATGGTCAACTATCTGGGGAAGTTCATCCCAAATCTCAGGGAACTGAGCTCGTCCCTGAGACAGCTAACAAAAAAGGACACTGCCTGGTCCTGGTTTCCACAACACCAGCAGGCTTTTGAATGGCTGAAGTCCAAGTTGACCTGTACCCCGACCTTGAAATTCTTCGACCTGCGCCGTCCCATTGTTGTTACTTGCGATGCCTCTCGTTTTGGACTAGGTGCTGCCTGCCTGCAGCTCTATGACGACGGATCACTGTTACCGGTCTCGTATGCCTCTCGGACCATGACCGACACGGAGCAACGGTATGCTCAGATCGAGAAGGAGCTTCTGGCGGTGGTGTTCGCCTGCTCCAAGTTCAAAGACTTCCTCTTCGGCAGCAAATTCACAGCGAAACGGACCACCAGCCATTGGCGACTATCCTCAACAAACCAATACATATTGCCCCCGCCAGGCTTCAGCGCATGATGCTGCAGCTCCAGCGTTTTGATTTCAACATCGTTTACAAGAGGGGCACTGAGATGCATGTGGCAGACACACTGTCTCGTGCCCCACAAGCCTCCTGTGACCGCCACCCCTACGAGCAAGAGGACCTGCTGGTACTGAACGTCAACTTTGGCCCAACCGAGCAGCTGCAGTGCCTGATCGAGCACACCGCCGCTGACCCTGCGTTGCAGCAGCTCGCAGCCGTTATCATGCGCGGGTGGCCCGACAGACGCACCACTCTGCCGTCAGGTGCCCACCCTGTCTTCCTCGTCCGTGATGAACTGGTTATCCAAGACGGTGTCATCGTCAAGGGCCACAAGGTCGTGGTCCCAGCCTCCCTCTACGATCTGTACTTCAATGCTGCCCACAGTGGTCATCCCGGGGTCGATGCTACCATTTCTCATGCCCAAGGACAATTTTATTAGCTCGGTATGGCCAAATACATCAGGGATAAAGTGTCCTCCTGTCCCTCCTGTAACAACCTTGCCCCACACCAGCAGCGCCAGCCTCTTTTGCAGCAGCCGGCGCCTACCATGCCCTGGACATCGCTGGCTGCCGACATATTCGAATGGCGGGGCAAGCAGTTCCTCGTCCTGGTCGACTCGTACTCCAACTGGTTCGAGGTGGACATACTTCCCTCCATCACCTCCGAGATGGTCATCAGCAAGCTGCGCAAGCACTTCGCAACTTTCGGTGCCCCTGTACGCTTGCAGACCGACAATGGCCGGCAATTCACTAGCGCCGAATTCAAGGCTTTCGCTGCCAGGTGGAACTTTCATCACTACACCAGCAGCCCTGAGTATCCTCAGAGTAATGGCCTGGCCGAATGGGCTGTGCGCAGTGCTAAGGCTCTGCTGGAGCAGTCGCGCCTGTCCAATTGCGATTTCTACCTGGGCTTACTCAACCTACGAAACATCTCCCGGGACCCAGCCATGGGTTCCCCTGCCCAGCGTCTGATGTCGAGGATGACACGACCACCTATGCCAATCGCCCAACAGGCCCTGCTACCTAAAGTGCTCGAGCCTGCCACTGTCCAACAGCGGATTGACCAGAAGCATGAAAGCCAACGGCGTTCCCACGATAAGTCCTGCCGCCCCCTGTCCCCTCTACTGCCAGGCCAAGTTGTTCGGATGCACACTACCACCGGCTACTCCCGCCTCGCGACCGTGGTCGGTATGGCTCACTCTCCAAGATCTTACCTGGTGGACCATGAAGGGACTGTCTATCGCCGGAGCCGTCAACACCTACTGGCCGTGAACGAGCCGAAGCCTGCACCTGCGGGTCCTTATGCTCCTCCGCTGCCGTTCCAGCCTGCCACTGCCGATCTCCCTGCTGTTCCCCGCATGCCGCTTACCCCTCCGCTGCTGCGGTCTCCTCCTCCTTTGTGTTCTCCTCCTCCTCAGCCGCCTGGTTTTGGCCAGGTCCCTTCACCTCCTCTGCGTTCACCTCCCCCTCCTGCCTTTCCAGCT
Source organism: Leucoraja erinaceus (assembly GCF_028641065.1). NCBI lineage: Eukaryota > Metazoa > Chordata > Chondrichthyes > Rajiformes > Rajidae > Leucoraja > Leucoraja erinaceus. The sequence continues at coordinate 35,314,891 of NC_073383.1, forward strand.
TCGACTGCGCTTGATCCTGCTTTAACTTTCTCGCTGCCTCCGCTACGCCCTCTCTTCTTTCCGATGGGGGGGGGGGGGGGGGGAAGGTATTGTACGCACGCGTTCAGGTCGCATTGTCAAGCCGCACGTTCGCTACGGTGACTTTGCTCAAACTCGCATGCCCTGTGCTGTTATATTGCCACGGCTCTAATTCTGTTTTGATTTCTAAGGGGAAGGATGTAGATTGTCCATGCATGCAACCAATAATATAGCTACCTCAGTACCACTAACCACGCCTTAGTTATCAAGTATAATAACTCTCTCTCTCTCTATCTCTCTCACGCTCTCTTGGTTCCAGTGCTCATTAAACAATAAGTAAAGTTACAAGTGTGTCAGACTTAACTTCTTTACAAATACTATCTCACAGCTCCAACAGCCCAGGTTTAATTCTGTATGGAGCTGTGTGCTCCCTGCAACCACATGGGTTTAGCCCAGATGTTCCAGATTTCTCCAACATCTGAAATACATGCTGGCTATTAGCTTAATTATCTGTTGTAAATTTCACCTTGTATGTAAGTGAATGTAAGAAGTGGAGTGAAGCGGATCATCCAAGCGAAAGACAAGAATAGGGAAGAAAGTAAAACAGGAGCTATATTATAGAAGATTTTGTGTCTAATACCCAAGGAAATGTTTATATAGTGCTAACCGCACTGGAAAAGGAAGTCAAAGACAATGAACATGTTGACGCCAGCGCTGACAACAATGACAGAGCATTTGTGCAAGTGAAGATTGTGACAAAATCCTACCAAGTCTATCACGTCAACATTTCTCCTCAATCGTCTAAAAGCAAACATCATCTCAATACCACTTTCACACCAAGACAGTGCAATGTGATCCAATCTTGACCTTCCACAACCATCTTTCACAAGTCAGGTGAACAGTGCAAAAGATTGCCACAATGGATTATGGTGCCCGTGATGGTAACATTACTCATTTCAACAGCTGAATACTTTTCATCAGTCTATGAGTTTATGTCAAATGCATGGATATCCAATCGAGTTCTGCAATGCCTGCTGTCATCATAATCCATCACATCAAAGCAACAATGCTGTCCAGCAATCTCTTCCAAACATTAATTGTGCCAAGCAATGCATAGAGGGAATGTCCATAACAAACAACAACCCAGGATTTCCTGTTCAGACAGATTTATTGAATTTCCCATTTCACCCCAATGTCTCCCAAAAACCTTCACAGGGATGTGTAGAAAATCTTGAAGTGAAATGAAACCAAATACAGAATGAACACCTGGTCGTTGATCCAACCTCAAAGCTGCCTGCTATATATGTCAGGCTATAAATCAGATGCAGGGGCCCAGGTTCTACAGGAGTACTGCAGATTATAACTGTGGCATTACTGATCAAACTGTGGATCATGTAATAATATTGCCTGCTAAACAAATGTGACCGTGACATTAACAGAAATACATCTCCCTGCCTCAAGAGCATTGCATGATTAACTCACTTAACACTGGATTAATAACTGGTGCTCCAAGTCAGGCACACAAGAGAAGCAAGATCCAACCTACCTCCCTGGCAATCAGGTTCAGAGTATCATCCTCTGCAGATAGTCGCTCTCGGTTGGCAATCCGCTTTCTGCCCGATCCTTGAGTCCCCATTTCCTGAAATATTTGAAATTTAAAATAAGAATCTGGAATAAGACAAAACTCTTGGACTGATTTTCTTTTTAAAGTGTATCTCAGAGAATTGGCAAGGGAGGTAACTTGAGCTACGTTTGCAGTTCTGAGTGAGCAGGCAGGTGCAGAGTGCTACTGTGGCCCCTTACACATTCGATCATCAATTTAGAGACGCCACATGCTGCAACCCCACTAGCTCTTCACTCTCTTATTCAATGGACCCAGTCGCTTCAATAGTCATTCCCTCTCTCCTCCTCCTGCATACCTCTACCTTCACCAATGAAACTTGCCTAGAAATTAGTCTTGATTACATGTTTTTTTTTTAAAATTGAAGATTTGCACAGTAAAAAGCATCACGCACACAGTCGATTATAGTCACAGGCTGATTTCACAATAGGCAATAGGTGCAGGAGTGGGCCATTTGGCCCTTCAAGCCAGCACCGCCATTCAATGTGATCATGGCTGATCATCCACAATCAGCACCCCGTTCCTGCCTTCTCCCCATATCCCGACTCCGCTATCTTCAAGAGCCCAATCTAGCTCTCTCTTGAAAGTATCGAGAGAACTGGCCTCCTTCTGAGGCAGAGAATTGCACAGACTCACAACTCTCTGTGTGAAAAAGTGTTTCCTCATTCTTAAACTGTGGCCCCTGATTCTGGACTCCCCTAGGAACATGTTTCCTGCCTCTAACACGTAAAAATCCTTAATATTCTTATATGTTTCAATAATTTCACCAATTTCCTAATATTTTGCAGGTGACCTGACTGGGTACCAATGCTACAAACATCTATTTAGTGGACCAAATAGTAATGAATGGACTCTTTCTCCCTTTGTCTGATAAACCCTCCCAAACCTTTTTTTCTCCCACGCAATACCAATAGCATTACATCTCATCTCTTTCTCAATATTGCATTTGTCTGCACTCTCCCTCTGAAGCACTTTGTTCACAATCTGACGGACTGTGCCTATTCACCTCCAATATTGTCTTTCCCCAGGTGCTCAATGGTACACAATATCTCTACCACACTTGCCCTAGATTTTTGATAGCATTCACTACATTGGGCAAATATTCTCTCATATTTTCATAAACTGGCATCTGCAGTTCCTTGTCTCGGTCTTCTCTTTTACATATTTCCTTTCATACTTCCCATAGCTGTTCCATAGCCTTCTGTCCCGTAGCCTAGATTTCTCCTCACTTTACACCACTTCTGATTTCTGGATCTCATTTCATCTGACACTCTCAACCTCTTGTGATTTCTCTTAATCCTTGTAACTTTATCTAATATATTGATGCTATCCACCCTGACTTTATAAATTCTTATAAATTCACTTAAGAGAGTTTATTGTCATGTTGATAATTCCCTTCCTTAAGTGCTCAAAATGAAGGCATTAATTAGAATTGGGAATAGACCATTCAGCATCTCAATCCCATTTCATAAAAATATGACAAATTTGACTGTAAGCTTGAGTGTATTCCAAACCACTCCCAGAAAACTTTCATCTACTCCCATTGCTCAACAATAATTTATATGCCTTTGCTTTTAAAATATGTAAAAGTTCAGCTACCATTTTCTGAGAAAAAAACCTCATATCTCTCAAATTGGCAGCCCATAGTTCCATATTGTTCCATAAGAGAAAACATCCTCTCCACATTTCTTGCAGATAAAACCCAGCCTGCCCCACTTTCCTCTCAAGGCAATCTGGTCAGGTATCAAATATCCAGGAGGGACAAATAACTGCAGATGCAGTTGTACAAAAAAAAAAGTGCTGAGGCAGAGCACCCAGTCTCAGTGGATCAGACAGAATCACTGGAGAACATAGACAGGTGACATTTAGAAACGTCAGGGAATAGACCCGAAACGTCACCTATCCATGTCCTCCAGAGATGACCTGTCTGACCCGCTGAGTGTCTATTAGGTATCCAGGTGTTAGTTTGCTAAACCTTCTTTGAACTGCTTCAATGCATTAACATCCTTCCTTAATTAAGGAGACAAATGCACTATCACGTATTGGGACATTCAGATCCCTTGCAAACCATTGATCCTTAGAGTCTGGAGAGAAAGGGCTACTGTATCAAAAGAAGAGTGGCAGTTAATGAAGCTACACTACCAAAGAGTGAGAGAGAAACTTGACCTTCTTCATTTGAAACTGTCTCTCTCCTTGGATGGCCCCTTTTCAATTAATACAGCACATCTTCTATATCCTGGCACCCTCCATTGACACATCCACTCCATTATTTTTGGTACAATGTCCTTTTCTCAAGTTTTATCTCTGTGATGGTCTTCCCATGCATAAACTTCCTCTTTTCATTTGACATAGTGCCCCACTCTGCATACTCTGGCAATCTCTATTTGTCAATCTCTCTTTGCCAATCTATCTCTTTCCAAACGCTGCTCTGTTGCACTAGATACTGTTACTCACTCTGTATACTGCTTCCCATCCATTTGGCATTTCCCTTTCATGAACTACATTCACTCCCTCTCTCCATTTGGCACACCTCTCCTTCCACATTTTGCCCCTCTCCCGTTGATGCATCCTCTCTCCTTACACACTCCGGCCGGCTCCATTTGATGCACTGTTGACCGTATTTCATCTTCCTTCAGCCCGTTTCAAATCTCTCCTATCTCTCGTGTTATACTCCTCCATTTCAAACGTCTCGGTCCCTCAATCTCTCAGCACACACTCTCATTCTTTCCAATGTACCTGTCTGTCTGTGCCTCTCCCTCTCTTTGTCCCTGTCGCCCAACTCAAAAGGCTGCCTCCCTTCAGCCCTGCTTCGCCAGCCTGCGATCGGCGCCCGTGGCTGCTGCTGCTCCGTGGACCGACTGCTGTCACACGGCCGCCTCTCAGGGCTCGGCCCCAGCTCCGGTTCCGGATGAAGTCCTGACCGCCGTTTGCAACATATTCCGGGGTCGGCCTGGCTGCTTAAAGGCGTCGTCCCCAACCCTAAATAAATGTCGGCGACCGGCAGAAACGACATCTGACTGCTGACACATAAAAACATTATCAATATAATGAGACAACGCGGGTTTAAAGCATATTAAATCAGCAGACATATTTACTAAAATATTCCAAACAAATAGAGTGCGTGAATCTAAAATATCATTAATCACCCCCCCTACATATACTAAATGCACATGTATATTTTGGTAACTTAGTTACCAAAAAGATATTGGAAGTGAGTAAAATGCGACCTGGTTCATTTGCTTTATTTGGAGCAGGATATTATTTGATATTTGGGTACAGGACTATTAAAAAATAATCTTGGTTAATTTTATGTATATTATAGTGGGTTGCATTATTATATAAGGATAACAGTACACAATCCATTACATGAACATTGTTCATGATACATGTATTTTTTATTTCTATTTATTTTTAATGCACACTGAATGGACACTGGTTGAGCAACGTTTTTTTGTTTCCTCTGGGTATGTGAATACTCAGGAAATGACAATAAAGATATACAATACAATACAATACAATGTATTTATGTTTTATGTATTAACCCAACCACCTATAAATCATGCACTATATATTGTAAATGATTCCTTATATAGCTGAACTATATCTCACTGTTTAATTTGACAGCCTCCTTTACTGTCAACAAATCCAGCAATCGTGATGTCATCTGCAAACTTACCAACCCACCCACCTACATTTACGTCCAAATCATTTATATGCATCACAAACATAGAGCACAGATCTTGGTGGAACTGCACTGGTCATAGATATCCAGCCTGTATAACACTGCCTTCAATTGGTACACCAGTTCTGAATTAATATGATCAAGTAACTGTGAATCCCTTGCTTCTTAATCGTCTGGCCCAGACTTCAGATACATGATAATGCGCATCTTGAATTGTTGCATACAAACCCATGCTGAGTGATCCTTATTAGCCCAATCTCTTCCAAATATGAGTAAATCCTAAAGAATCCTCGACAATAGCTTCCTTACTGGCCTATAATCCCATGGATTCTCTCTACTTCCCTTCTTAAACAAAGGAGAACCAAAGGCTACTCTCAGTCCTCCAGGACCAAGCATGTGGCTGAAGAAGATGCCAAGATCTTCACCAAGGCTCCTGCAATCGCCTCTCTTATTAATAACCTGGCATAGATCACAGGCCTTGTGGATTTATGCACCTTAATGCTCTTCAAGAGCCCTAACATCGCCTCCTTCTTGATTTCAAATTGTCCTTACATATTAGTATTTTTCACACTGGTTTCACCATTATCCATATTCTTCTCCTGCTGAATACAGATGCAAAGTACTCATTTAGTACCTAGATTACATTGTTTGATTCCAAGCACAAATTCCCTCCTTTATCTTTGGACTGTCCTACCTTCTCCCTAGTTAGCCTCTTGTATTTAATATATACATAAAAAGCCTTGGGATTTTCTTTAATCCAACTCACTAAATTACCCCTTTTGGCCCTTGTTATCACCCGCTTCAATTCATTTTCACTAAAAGCCTACGTTTTCAAAGTGACCAAAGGTTGTGCCAGTACACTGAGGCTGGTGGGATTGCTTTGCGCTCTCAGTGAGTGGAAGAGCAAGAATGCCCTGCGGCTCAAAACCAAGAGAGGTGGTTGCTTGGTGGCCAAGTCTCCCTCGACAGCCAAGCGCTCCCGCTGTTGGAATCACGGCTTTGGCATGAGGCTGAAAGGTTCACGGTGCATGAAGCTGGCATTGCTGCCAGTTCCCCAGGTGTTACCTAATCACCGAGCGCCAGTACATCATGGCAGCACAGGAAGAGCTCCATATGCAACAGCACAAGCAGCCCACCAGTTACCCTGGAACAACTCACAGCCCTAACCCCGAGTCATGCCACCAGCAATCAAATAAGGCTCCAAAATGAAAGAGTGTAATAGTGAAGCAGCGCTATGCGGGTTAGCGTTAAGTCAGGTATATCTGTACAGTATAGATTAAATCCATGACAGGGTTCTTGTGCTTCACAGTTGACTTATCTTGGTTAAGTGGAACTGAAGGATGAAAAATACGAGACACAAGAAACTATGGATGCTGGTTAATAAAAAAAGACACCAAGAGTCAAGAGTTAATTGTCATGTACCAAAACAGATCAATGAAATTCTTACTTGCAGCAGCTGCACAACAGGTTTATAAACACAGTACTCAATAGATTATATAATAAAACAAACAAAAAAAAGTTCAATAAATAAAAAAAACTTATGTAGTGCAAAACAAAACAAAGCCCAAATTCCCTATTGTGACCAAGGCAGTTTGTAGTTCAGTGTTTAGCTGGATGTTCAATAGCCTGATGGTTGTTGGGAAGCTGTTCCTGAATCTGCACATTATAGTTTTCAGACCTTCTTCTTGATGGTGAAATGAGGGCATGGTCAGGGTGGCATGGGTCCTTGATGATGCTGGCTGCCTTTTTGAGGAAGAACCTCTTATAGATTCCTTTGATGGTAGGGAGGTCAGTACCTGTGATGGACAGGGAGTGTTTACCACTTTTTGTAAACGCCTTCGTTCCTGGGTGTTCCAAGTGCTGCAGTAACTCAGCGGGTCAGGCAGCATCTTTGGGGAACAAGTGAAGTTTTAGATCGAGACCCTTACTCTAGCATTTGCTGTGCTTTTATGATGAGCAGAATCTGCAATCATTAAATAACTTCACACAGTGTTGCATAGATTGACAACTTTAATGAGGAAAGGAACAGAAAAGAAACTGTAAAGCAATGGACTGGCATTTACGCACCACTAATGCCTCTAAGATTTTACAAGTTTTTATCAACGTAGGTTTGAAAATCCAGCAATACACTGCACCTGTGCTTGTCAACTGGCTGTGTGAAAGATTATGAGATACAACTGTTCTCTCGGGATTCCTACAATGAGTTGGTGTTTCCTGATGGTTGGCTCCCGTCTATGATGTATCAACTGGTGTGCATGCAGTCTAGGAATAGAACATGGAACAGTACAGCACAGGAATAAGTGAGTTTGGTATCTCGATAAATGCAAGGAATCATGGGATTTGTCAAAGGTCATTCAGGATTTTAAAAAAGCGAACGCAGCGCTGTATAAACTTGTTTGTACATTTTCGGTCTGAGTTTTCGTCTTCTTTGAATCTTATATTGGTTATGGCTGACCCAAATTATGACGATATGACTGGATGATTTTCTGCGAAAGAAAGTCGAAGCTTTGAAGCACTTTTGAGTGGAAGAGGTTGAAGAAGACGGGAAGAAAAGACAAACTCGCTGCACTTGCTTGCACTGCATCGTACATGAAGTAGCCGTGCTACCGACTGGTGAAGAAAAGCGTCGTCATGCTGATCAATACAAGGAACTATTGAAATGTGGAGAGAAATTTCTTCCCAATCCCATGAGCGAACTGAAAGATGGGTGGCTTGGAGAATCAAAAGGACTAAGCTGCTGACATCCCACATCCATCATCGAGCTGACAAATCATCTTGTCAGATATTCTGAGGCTAACCATTTATATAATCACAAGATTATAACAGAAAATTGGAATGTCAAATACTGATTAAAATTATCCAATGTAATGGGAATCAGAAGAGACATGATTAGTCAGGAGACTCGTGACTAAGTTTTGTACTGCACAACTTTACTCACACATGTAAATGCAGAACTCATTCAGAAGTCAACAAACATGCCTCCCATAGATCCCTTCGACAGTAGAGAGATCAGTAATTTGAGAACTACGTTAGTCCTGCATGGCACTAAACTTCTGTCTCGAGAAATCACCCTACTAATTGTTCAGGGTTAATAGAGCTCTGGAGGACTAGGACTCTGAGTAAAGATAGAAACCTGCTCTCTCAACAACTGTGTTTCTATACAGCACCATCGTCCATCACAGAAGAGAAAATGGAAGCCAGGTTCTTATATTCACACCACCTCTTGAAATTAAAAGATTTTACAGCTATGGCGCACTTTCAGGAAACCAAATAATAAATAGGTGATGAAGGTACTGACTTGGAAAATACTGAGAAGTGCAAGAGTAAAGTAGTGGTAAAATGATAATTTAACACCCAGTCCTAATTGTGGACGCATTGGTGATCATTTTCCAATGTTCTATAGATTCAGGATCAGTTCCTGTGGATTGGAGGGTAGCTAATGTTATCCCACTTTTTAAGAAAGGCGGGAGAGAGAAAACAGGGAAGTTAGCCTGACATCGGTGGTGGGGAAGATGCTGGAGTCAATCAAAAAGATGAAATAGCAGCACATTTGGATAGCAGTAACAGGATCGGTCCGAGTCAGCATGGATTTACGAAGGGGAAATCATGCTTGACCAATCTTCTGACATTTTTTGAGGATGTAACTAGGAAAATGGACACTGGAGAGCCAGTGGATGTAGTGTAACTGGACTTTCAGAAAGCATTTGATAAGGTCCCACATAGGAGATTAGTGGGCAAAACGAGGGCACATGGTATTGGGGGTAGAGCGCTGACATGGATAGAAAATTGGTTGGCAGAGAGGAAACAACGAGTAGGGATTAACAGGTCCCTTTCAGAATGGCAGGCAGTGACTAGTGGGGTACCGCAAAGCTCAGTGCTGGGACCGCAGGTATTTACAATATATATCAATGATTTAGATGAAGGGATTACAAGTGACATTAGCAAATTTGCAGATGACATAAAGCTGGGTGGCAGTGTGAACTGCGAGGAGGATGCTATGAGAATGCAGGGTGACTTGGACAGGTTAGGTGAGTGGGCAGATGCATGGCAGATGCAGTTTAATGTGGAAAAATGTGACGTTATCCACTTTGGTAGCAAAACCAGGAAGGAAGATTATTATCTAAATGGTGTCAAGTTGGGGAAAGGGGAAGTACAGCGTGATCTGGGGGTCCTTGTTCATCAGTCAATGAAAGTAAGCATGCAGGTACAGCAGGCAGTGAAGAACGCAAATGGCATGTTGGTCTTCATAACAAGTGGAGTTGAGTATACGAGCAAAGAGGTCCTTCTGCAGTTGTACAGGGCCCTAATGAGACCACACCTGGAATATTATGTGCAGTTTTGATCTCCAAATTTGAGGAAGGACATTCTTGCTATTGAGGGAGTGCAGCGTAGGTTCACAAGGTTAATTCCCGGGATGGCGGGACTGCCATATGCTGAGAGAATGGAGCGGGTGGGCTTGTATACTCTAGAATTTAGAAGGATGAGAGGGAATCTTATTGAAACATATAAGATTATTAAGGGTTTGGACACCCTAGAGGCAGGAAACATGTTCATGATGTTGGGGGAGTCCCGATCCAGGGGCCACAGTTTAAGAATAAGGGGTAAGCCATTTAGAACGGAGATGAGGAAACACTTTTTTCACACAGAGAGTTGTGAGTGTGGAATTCTCTGCCTCAGAGGGTGGTGGAGGCCGGTTCTCTGGAAACTTTCCAGAGAGAGCTAGATATGGCTCTTGAAGATAGCGCATATGGGGAGAAGGCAGGAACAGGGTACTGATTGTGGATGATCAGCCATGATCACATTGTATGGCGGTGCTGGCTTGAAGGGCCAAATGACCTATTCCTGAACCTTTTGTCTATTGTCTATTGTCTATAAACAGGATAGTAATTAAATTGAGGATAAAGGATGACATTCTTAAGTATAACCATATAACCATATAACAATTACAGCATGGAAACAGGCCATCTCGGCCCTACAAGTCCATGCCGAACGTTTGGGAGAATTTCCTTTCTCATCATGTTTCCACAAAATAAAGAATGTAGCCTTGTTTTATCTCAAGATAAAAATAAAGATCGATTTTTCATTTGGAGAATGGCAAGAAGCCATTCTAAATAAAACAATTTGTTTGAAATAAGACTCATTTTAGCATATAAGGGAGGTACCTTTCCAGATGAATGGGTATCAAAGTCTACCAGGCAAAAGGGTAAGGAATACAGGGGAATGTTTAAACAGAAGATGGTTGGGATATAGTCTAAACACATGCATTCCTACCAGGTTAGAGTATTCAAAGCCAGAGTTCCCTTAATAACAAACCAACTAGAGACTAAAATGAAGCAGAAAATAAAGCAAAAAGAAGCCATTACCAAAGATACTGGAAATACTCATGTCAGCCAATATCTGTGGAAAGAAAAATAGAATTTATGTTTCAGATAATAGATTCTGTGCCAAAATATGAAAGGATAAAAGAACAGTTAGGGAGACAAAACAAAGAAAAGGATATGTTAAATCTGTGAAAGCCAGGCCAAAACTGTTCGCTGAAAATACTGGAGAAACCAAAATCAGATTGGATGACTGCTTTGTGGAATATCTGTTTAATCTGCAAAGGTGACACTAAAATCACCTGTTACTATGATAACTCGTTGCAATCCCATTCCTGCATTAGCCCCATGGTGCCAAATTCACATTTGAGGAATAGTACCACAAATTCCATCTCGGCACGTTATAACCATCCACATCGAATTCAACAATTTTGATTAATTTCATTTTTCAATCTGTATTAGAACTAGCCAAATTTATTGTAGAGTATTAACCTAATTCCTCTCCTTCCACATGCATTGCTGATCTGCTGGATAATTCCAAGAATGTAATTCGATTCAGTGACATGCAACACCGAGCTTTTACATGTATTTTTGGGGGGGGGGGGGGGGGGGGGGGGGGGGTTTCTCTCTAACTAGCCTCATTTATTTAGTGAACAGCCTGGCTTTGTAAACATCAGCATTACCTGGCCATACATTGCTTCACTATCAGAAGTATTCCCTTTGTCCTATCAGATTAATAATACACAAAAAGTCTGAATAGGCAGAGAGATATAGCACAGAAATAGGTCAACCATCAACCACCTATATAGACTAATCCCACATTAATCCCAAGACAAGGAAGCATGAGCAAAACACAAAGTGCTGGAGGAACTCAATGGGTCAGGCAGTTTTGTTCCATCTGGAGTAGAGTGCCTAATTCTGGACACCTCGCCTTATAAAACAATTTATCTAAGACAATATTAAACAGAATTATTACATTTACTGAGAGATAAGGGACATTTTTATGTGAATAGACAGGGGACGGTGATGTTGTTCTTCTTAAAGCAATAAGGATAAAGAAAAGATTTCAATGATATGTTCAAAATTATAACTGGTTTTGGGAAAGAGTTGATAACTAAATGACAGATTTAAGGTGATTAAACATTCCAAACAAACAGCGCCATCAATAACCTTTCCTCAATAAATTCAGCATGAATAATGTGGCAAAGTGGGTGATAAATACAGATTCAGGACAGCCTTCAAATTAGATTTGGATACCAATAGCTTCATTAACTGCCATGTCATTTGATTTTGTGTGTATGGGGAAGAAATGAATGTTTGTAAATAGATAAGGGAATGGGCCTGAATGCAGAAGCAGACTGCAAGATTCCACTTCTAATTTTTAGATAAACTATCCAACAGCAAACCAATTATTGGTGACCTGAACCATCATGGTCATCCAGGTCTTCTTCCAGGAAGCTGTAGATAGCTGTGATCACATAGAGGTCTTGACCCTCCAAAAGATCAAGCTGTGCTTCTGGCTGTAAATCCTGGTGACATTCACAGGACCTACTAAAACATAACCTTACCTCTGTTCACCTGCCCTTTTATTTATTTATTCTTATTGTGCATTATCTGCAATGTGCATCATTGCTCTTCTCACAATACCTTCTGTGCAACGGTCCTTTGTCCCTCCTGCCAACTGGTCCCCCGTGCATACCAATCCCATCAGTGTGCTACGTTGCCTTTGAAATGTGCCAAGTATATGCAATTTCCCTCCCTTCCTTCCTTCCTGAGCATTCTCTATTGCGTACCTGACCTCTGTCTTTACTGTACAATTGTCTCTCCTGAATACCAGTCCCTTGTGCTCCAGTCTCTCCAACTCAAATGTGTCACCAATCTATCAGAGCTGCATGTGCACTCTTGCTCCAATACACCAATCCATCTTGAACATGTCACTTGCTTAGAATCACCTTTGTGCACCTGTTACCTGGCCCTGATCGACACTGTTCGCTCCAGTGCATTATGTTGCCATGCACCTCCCATTTCTGCGTGTCCTCTCTGTATACAAGCTTATTCCAGCACATTTCTGGGATATGTGTGATAATGGTCCATCTCTTTGGATGCGCTGTCAAATATATTTAAAGCATGTCCCATCTCCTCAACAGCATGAAAAGCATTACTAAATATATGAATAAAGGTAGTTCTGCTATAATGCATGTTTCCATAACAGGAATTGGATATAACCTGAGTGATGAATTAATGAATACTATTTGCATTACATGAGCTGAGTTACTTATAATGTGATTTTGATGGAACCATTGAAAAGTTACTTTGGAAATTGACAAGCAGAAAAAGGGACGTCATGGATTTATATAGTACATGGGACACAAAACCTGTTTCCATGTAACCTCGTGGCAGTAATCAGACACCATTGTCCCTTAAGCATACAGCTATTACTTTAATCGTGGGTGGTCACAGAAATTGACAAACACTTGCTTCTTCTGACCATTAAACAATGTAACATATACTTTAGTTTGCAGTAACAAAAGTCAGCTTATTGTTATGGAAAACACCTTTAATTTTGAATAAAACTTGCAGGAAAAATAACTTAATTATTGCAAGTCTGAAACTCTCTGTTTCTAACTCCTTTTCCCCATTGATATAATTGTCTTTATAACACAATTTTCTGTAACACGAGGTAGCTTGGCAACACAATTATAGTATTGTAAGCAGAACTACCTGTATTTATTCACATTACATAATTTCATTTTTCTGGCCCTTCACATTTAGTTTACGGTGAAGTTAAATTGAATTTAGATGAAACTTATTAATATCCTATAAAGAGGTTAATTGCTCTGATAAGCACTCTCCCACATGAACTAATTAAATCCCTGACCACTACGGGTAGGTTACTTACAGGCATCCAAACATTCAAATATGGATGTATTGGAGATTGCTTGTGGCTGCAATTCAAGATCACGATTGAATTCCCAGCCGGTCCCAACATACACATTTACGTGGGTTAATCATGACAGGCCTGACTTAAACAGATCAATAACTGCATCGCAAGCTCTACCTTACAGTCTATATTTCAAATTAAATTCTCCTATAAAATATTACACCATGTCATCACTTGAGGAGATCAGATGACTATCATTTTCCCTCAAACAAATGATCGGACTTGGATGCAGGATCTGTATGTGACCCAGAATTCTATATAGCTTTGACAAAAACAATGGTACAATGGGTCAACTGGAGAGCTCATGTCCTGTGTTAGAAAAGCCTCATAAAAAGCTTCACTCTTCATTTGGCTCTGTTTAAAAAGTGTGTAGGAATAATGTGGAGTATGTGAGATCTTTGTCAGCATTGACAATGAATGCTCCGAGCAGGCGTCTGACACATCATAATCCTGAGACAAAGTTATCATTACAATGGTAGGATCAGGCATGATCTGATTTCCAGCCTGTAATGGGCCTGTCTCACTTAGGCGACTTTTTAGGCAACTATGTGGTCGCCACATGTTCGCGGGTGGTTGTCGGGGAGTCTCTTTCATGGTCGTGAGTAGTGCCCTCAGAATCACAACAAGTCTTAACGGCATTCTGGTCGTTGCTAACTTTTCAACATGTTCCTTGAACGTTGAAAAATTAACAGCGACCAGAATTTTGACGCCATGGAGAGCAGTGAGAATTCTCGTGACATAGGTGCAGTGGTAGTGGGTCACCAGGAGGTCATAGGTTGTCGCCGTTGCTGACTGGTGAATTTCATTGGCTCATTAGGAAAAAAAACATAACAGTAGTTTTCAGAACCAAGGATAACTGACAATGTTAATGTGCGCCAAGCTTCACAGCCGTGTAACTCTGGCTTCTTAAAAGTTGGCTCCACTCCTTCTCCCCACCTGGTCTCCCCCTATCCACCCTTCACCCCACCTCTCCCCACCTCTCCCCCCCCCTCTCCCCCCCTCTTTTAAAGGGCATGACCCTTCCCGTACACTGTGCTTTCACCATCTTAATTACAGCGCCAATCTTCCTGTTCATCGTGGTGTGTATCTGTATCACATTGGCTTTGCACTGTGTGAATTTCACTCAGACAGCGCTCCCCCCGCTTGCATAACGGGCTAGTGAAGGAAGCGATGTGTGTGTATGTGTGTGTGTTCCACTCTGACAGTCGCCATTCCAGTCGCCGGTTTTTCGGTGACCTGCTCCGAATTCACAGTCGCCAGCAGTTGGCTGAGAAATCGCCTAAGTGGGACAGGCCCATAAGACAGATAGAGATCTCCCACTTCCTTTTCTTTCTTTTCTCCACCTCTTCCTATTTCTCTGTCTTTTTTCATTTTTGTTTCAACTTTTTCTATTCCTCTGTCATTCCTCCAATGGGACCCCACTACTGGCCACATTCCCATCTTCACCCCTTTCTGCTTTTCTCAGAGACCGTTCCCTCCGCAACTCCCTCAACTTGTCCCTTCCCACCCAAACCACCCCCTCCCCAGGCACTTCCCCCTGCAACCGCAGGAGATGCAACAGTTGTCCCTTTACCTACCCCATCGACTCCATCAAAGGACCAAACAGTCTTTCCAGGTGAGGCAGTTCACTTGCACCTCCTCTAACCTCATCTACTGTATCGGCTGTTCCAGGTGTCAACTTCTCTACATCGGCGAAACCAAGCCTAGGCTCGGTGATCGTTTCACTGAACACCTCCGCTCGGTCCGTCTTAACCTGCCTGATCTCCTGGTGGCTCAGCACTTCAACTCCCCCTCCCATTCCCAATCTGACCTTTTTGTCCTGGGCCTCTTCCATTATCAGAGTGAGGCCCAGCGCAAATTGGAGGAACAGCACCTCATATTTTGCTTGGGTAGTTTACACCCCAGTGGTATGAACATTGACGTCTCTAACTTCAGATAGCCCTTGCTTTCTCTCTCCATCCCTTTCCCCTTCCCAGTTCTCCCACGTCTTACTGTCTCCGCCTATATTCTATCTTTATCCCGCCCCCTCCCCTGACATCAGTCTGAAGAAAAGTCTCGACCCGAAATGTCGCCCATTCCTTCTCTCCAGAGATGCTGCCTCACCCGCTGAGTTACTCCAGCATTTTCTGTCTGCCTTCAGGTATATGGTAGGTAGATTCATTCAGAATACTGCATTGAGGTGGTGAAATTAATAAAATGGTCAGGCTGTTTATTACGGTATCCGGACGGGACGTTGAAGAACGCATCCATCACATCACAATGACGGACAACGGGGGAGACGGGAGGGGACGGGAAAGACCTTGTTAGCGATGGTTCACATCACTGGGGGTGACTGGGAGGGGAAACGGGGGGGGGGGGGGGGGGGGGGGGGGGGGATTGGAACTTTCTTTCCTGATATTAAAACGAAAACTTTCGGTTGATAATCCAAATTGGTTCCATAGATATTTACACCAACAATAACGCTTGAAGGCCAGTGGTCCTTTGGATATGAATCCAGAAACCGGACGAAAAAATATTACTGTTTTTTTTAAAGAATATCTTAGCTCGCTGAGTGGGTTTGGTCTGAGGAAGGGTCTCGAACCGAAACATCATCCATTCCTTCCCTCTGGGGATGCTGCCTGTCCCGGCTGAGTTACTCCAGCATTTTGTGTTAGAACAGCCCTGCGACAAGGAACTTTGGTTTGCAATGATGGAGAATGTCTTTTAGGAGGAGCGAAGGCTGAGAGGAGATTTGGTTCAAAATCATCGCGGGCAGAGGGATTAAGGTGGAATGGGTTGCACCGGAGTTTGGGCTGTTTGATCTAATGTTTTGATTTCATTGCACAGCATTTTTATTTTCACTGTCTTGTACAATTTATGTTTAATTTATGTTTTCGTGTGTTGTCTATGTGTGCCTGTGATACTGCTGCAAGCAAGTTTTTCATTGTTCCTATACCTCAAAACACTTGCGCAGCTGAAAATAAACTGGACTTGAGAAACTGGAGACCATAGACTAAGTGGTTGTCAAAAGAAACAGGGATGTTACGAAGAAAAAAAATAATGAGCAACTAGGATCTCAATCCAAAGCCTGACGAGGTAGAAGGAGCTTTAATCGTGTTTTTTGTATATAGCCGCGATTTGGTAAGTATCTGAACTCGAAACAGTTTACGGGGCGTCGAAGGAGGTACGTGAACAATGGCAGTAAATCGGAAAACTGCCGAAAAGCCAAATACCAGAAAGCATGCCTATGGACAGCAGGGCACTGCACTAAAAGCCACCGAACGGACATCCCTAAAATCCAAATAACCAAATCAGATGCCCAAACCCACGGTTACATAATTCCATACGAAAACGCCGAACAGAATTCCAGTAAGATTTGTCTGGTTGGTACATCACTTACTTATCAGCTTGAGCAAATATATGCGGCTACTTTTTACCAAAAATATCACCTCACCCACTGACTGGAGACAGTTTATAGGATATGGACTTCAACAGAATTCTCTGGCCGTTTATAGCTTCCTTGCGAAGCTGGTGTAGGGTTGCTTTATTTGAACTGCTATCAATGGTCTGACAAAAATGATGGACTGTTGTTATGGTTCTGGATAAGATCACAGGCTTACAGGTGAATGGTGGAGAGTATACTGACTAGTTGCATCAAGGCCTGGTTTTGATCATTTGAATGTTCAGGAATGAAGGAGACTGCAGAAATTGGTGGACATTGGTGCGCCATGAGCACATTGCTGCCCAGTCCATCATGGGTATGGACCTATCCTCCATTGAGAAGATCTACAGGAAGTGCTATCTCAAGAAGGCTGCTCATATCATCAAAAACCCTCACCGACCTGACCATGCTCTCATCTTGCTGCTACCATTGGGGAGAAGGTACAGGAACCTGAGAAACTCCAGGTTTAGGAACAGTTTCTTTCTATCAACACAGGCTCTTGAACTACCCTGCACAACTGTACCTCAGCACCAATCTATTAAACCTTCCACTAAGGTTGCACTATTTACTATGGCTTACATTATCATAATCTGATTTACCTACAATGTCTGATATTTTTTTGGTATATTTATTTGTTATGTTATTCGCTAGTGGTTCTGCTGGTTCTGCAAGTACTATCCCAATGTTTAAAAAACATTTAGACAGATACATGGATGAGATAGGGTTAGAGGCATATGAGGCAAAAGCAGGCAGGTGGGACTAGTGTAGATAGGCATGTTGGTCGGCATGAGTAAGTTGGGCCGAGGGGCCTGTTTCCATTCTGTATAACTCTATACTTAATTCAAATGAATGCAAATTTTGAACCTCCGTGCTCTTGAGTGTTCAATGGTATAACTATCACACAATCATCCCCACTGTTGTAGGGCAGGATTCCAATTGGAGCAGAGGCATTCCAGGCTCACTTGTTTTGCTTATCACTGAAATATTTTTAGGCAGTGAGCTCCATGCATGCAGCTGTGCCCTTGATAGTGAGCCTGTTGGATTAGGAAAGTTTCAAATCTCACACATCACATGAGTAAAGCAAAATGTGTGTCATACAAGTGCCTGGCAATGACCACCTTTCACTGCTATAGAATCCCACAATGGCTGAATATTGCACCATCAACACTCTGGTGTCACACCGATCAGAAACAGAACCGGACCAGCCTAGTAAATATGGGTCAGGTCAGAGGTTGGGTATTCTGCGGCGATTGACTCACTGACACTTTCAGGACTGTCCACCGTCCACAAAGCACCGATTAAGACAGTGATGGAATACTGTCTGAGTACAGCATCCCCAGTTTCAACTGTCAACTAAGGCAAAGCAGCCTGCATGATTGAAAATGTATTCACCACGCTAAATAATTATCCCCTCCTCCACTGGTGAGGCTGCAATCTTTCCCATTAGCTGCAATCTTTCCCATCTACAAAAAGCACTGTAGTAATTTACTTTGGTTACTAAAGGGCCTGTCCCACTATACAAGTTTACCCAAGAACTCTCCCGAGTTTAAAAAAGAATCGAACTCGTGGTAAGTACGTAGAATGTACGTAGCGGGTACGTCGGAACTCGGGACGTCTCTTAGCGGCTTGTAACGCTAATGGCAGGTACTCGTGAAATGCGGTAAGCTATTGAAGATTTTTCAACAATGCAGAAAGTGTCCACGAGAGTCCCCGAGTACCTACGAACGGCTATTACCGAAATTCTCCGAGTTCGAATCAGGGGAAACTCGGGAGAACTCTTAAATTACCTCTTACAGTGGGACAGGCCCTTTAGATAGCACCCGTCAAAACAACAATTACAAGCACTAAGACAGCAGGCATATGAGAATGTCACTAATTGTGGAATCAACTCAATCTGTGATGCACAATAGTAGGAGCTTAGAAGCTGAGATGTTGGGTTTCAAGGCAGATTGTTTATTCAAAATGGAATGGATAAGTCATGAAGGAATTGAAGACATTGAAGTGAATTTTATGAAGAGAAAAGTGATCAATGGGAAACTTTTTAATCAATCTCTTACCTTGCCGGAGATGCGATTTTTTCTGGGTCATATCTCCGGTCGCTCGGCGGCCTAACATCTTGGATCTGGAGGCCTTGCTCGAGACTGACTTTGAGTCCCACCGCGGGGCAGTGGACTTACCATTGGAGCCTGCGGTCCCTTGCCTGGGATCGACACTGCGGATTTCACCATTGAGGAGCTCGCAGTTACGGGGAAGTTGGGAAGCTCTGAAGTCGCAGACGGTTCGACTAGCCCCGACCTGGGGTCTGATCACCCAGCGTGGGGGACTGAGATCCCCCCCCCCCCCCCCCCGATGCGGGAGCTTGAACGTCCCGATGCGGACGACCTGGCCACCTGCTACGGGAGCCAAGATCACCCTGACAACGGAAGGCTTGAGGCTCCCGACCATTGGAAGATAAAGAAGGGAAGAGATTGGACTTTTTTTCTCGCCTTCCATCACAGTGAGGAATGTGGAGGAGTCATTGTGGTGGATGTTTATGTTAAAATGTATTTTGTGTGTTTTGTTGCTTTTTATTGGTATGGCTGTATGGCAAATCAAATTCCTCGTATGTTGCAAAACATACTTGGCTAATAAAGTATGATTATGATTATTATGATCATTTTCATCCAGTTGCTTCAATCCCAAGGGATTGATTATCTGAATCATTTAAAGACTGCCAACTCTGATCTATACCCCAGTACTTAATATCCCATGTCCTTGTATCTCGATAGTCCCATCATTTTCCACTCAAACATTTCAATCATTACGAGAGTAGGTCATTCTTTTCCCTACTTCTTTATCCATCCCACAGATGTGTAACCTTTTAGGAGATGCAATAAAGCAGCTAAACAATAGCCTAACAAGGAACAAAGTCATTTAAAAAGCTTGATGTATGGAATATCAATGCTGTTCCAGGATATTATGCTGACTGAGTGTTCATACATATAGTAAAACATCTGCCATATAATTCAACCTCTTCTCCAGTTGGGACCCAGATGTGTCCCGAAGGCAATACACAAGCTGTCAGAAATTTTCATTGGTGCAATGTTCTCTGTTTAACTTAACTCAAGGCTTCTTTTCAATATCTCTCCAGGATCTGATTGGCACATATTTCCAGATGATTCCAGAGGATTTAAATTGGATGGCCATATTACACTATCCAAATTTCAATCCATTTGCTTTAATGTTGAAAAATAATTGAAGCAGTTGCAAAAGGTAAGTGTAACGCAACTGCCCTCTTGCTGTTGTGTTTGTTAGATGAGGTTGGGAGATAGAATCCTAGGCCATGAGAGGGGATTGGATGGACAGCAGTACAGGAGCTGGGAATAAACTCTTTGAGCAATAGATATGGTTGCTCGCTTGTGATCAAGCTCTATATTTCTGTGTTTGGATTTGCACATTTTACAGTCTGATTAAATTGCTTCACTTACATTCCATCGAAATATAATCATAAGGTGGGTTTTGTTTTTAAAAGCTGGTTATTTTCTTCATCAAGCAAAGAAAATGAACAGAACAACATGTAGTGGTGTTGGATACACTGAGTTGTGGGTCAAACCCAGCCCAGCACTTAATTATGGAGTGCTGCTTACTTGCAGATAAGAGTACCAGTGATTCCTGATGAAAGCAAGCATATTCTCATATGGGCATTTGAATTAGTAACAGGAAAAAAAATATTCAGCCCATTGAGTCTGCTCCACCATCAAATAAGATCATGGCTGACCTGATTGTAACTTCAGCTTCATATTACTGTCCCAGGTAACCTTTCATATTCCTGCTTATCAAGAATCTATTTATCTCAATTTTCATTAAAGAGAGATCTAAAGTTTTCTAAACTTCTAAGGGAAGAAAATGAATCTGTGTCTTAAATGAGTGTTCGCTTATTTTTAAACAGTGTTGGAGCCATTAAGCTTAGAAAATTTATTATAATCATGTCTGGTTATCTTTAATTTTTATCTGCCTGTGATTATGTGGGTGGGATTTATACGTAGTCTGGGGCGTGTTCGTGGCTAGGATTCTGGCGCAGACTCCCAAAGATGGTCTTCATCAAACTAAACTAGTTTGATGAAGACCATAGGGAAGATAGAGTTTTTGACCATGATCACGAGTATGATTGAAACATATATATGCTGGAAGACAATGTACTTATACAAGAAGAAGTTTCTATGAGTGATTTTTACTGTTTTGTACTACTACAATAAAGAAATTATTAATCAAGAAACTGTTCCTGGAATATTCATCTTTCGACGGCTTTGAATGTCTCGTGGAGAGCTCGTGGAATGCGTAAGATTACCTTCTGAGCCATGGTCAGCAAATTAGTGACTATCAGGGGCAAAACCTTGAGAGGTCGTGAAGACTGTCACTACATTAAAGTCGAAAACTTGGCTTACTACCAGGCAGTGGTATTTAGAACAGGTTCCCTAGAAGTGGAACTGAAGAACTGAAGAACTGGTTACGTAGAAGAGGAACTGAAGAGGCTATATCTCTGCCAGAGATTATAGCTTGACCTGGATTAAAAGACACGGTTGAATGCCTGGGTCATCGAAAGAAAGAAGTCTTCATTGACCGAGCGAGAGCCTACAAGAAAGGCTGATAGCCAGTTCTGCACATGTACAACAATCTGGCAGTTAGCCAAAGATGATAAGCGCATGGAGCAACATACAGGTGAGTGCAAAGAGGAGCCAGAAGGTGGAGCTGTGGAGGTAAGATATGAGAAAAGAGATACCAAGCGAAAGGGGAAGGGAGAAGCAGCCTACCTGGAAAGAACCCGGAAGGAGAGAGACAAGTTATGGAAGGAGATGATCAAGAAAATTGAAATCCCGAAGAAACTAATGGAATCAAAAGAGAATGCAAAGATAGTGTAATGTAATCTGGAGCAATTATTCAGCATTGGTCACGTGATTGGAGATAAGCAAAACTCATTGGTGAGTTTACAACTGCCTGAGGAAGAACCCGAAAAACACACCCAGTGGTTCAAAGAAAGAGTGGGATTTTATGATGAGTTTATAGATCATGTGCAGAAGTGGTTACTTGAAATCGAGCAACCTACGCACTCTACAGTTGGAAGTGCGATGCAACAAGGTGGGAGAAGAAATTAGATTGCAGGATAGTATCTGTAGATTAGCTATTTCATACTAGCCAATTATGGTGCTTGTTAGTAGTGACTCCGCCTAGTATGTGCTTTATATTATCAAGAGTTAGTAGGAGTAGCAGCTAGGAAATGTAATGTCTGCAGATCCTTGCTGTAAGCAGATTTAATAAACATGTGTTGTATGTTCGTGTCACCTCATTACATGGTGTCAGAGAATGAATCTTGTCTACTCCGTTCATGTTTATCAGGTTTTATATTTTTTTGATTATTTTCCGTGTTTACTATCTCCATCATGGCAAATTTGTGTCGCCGTCCAAGTCCTCTGATCTTTGACTCTGACATTGCTGAACGCTGCGATCTTTTTGAGCGCAACTACACTCATTATGATGAACGACTACACTCGTTCATCGCAATGCCCCCCCCCCGATGTGTGTGCCCCTGTTCAGCTTAACTTGGCAGGACCAGAATCAATGAATCGTGCCAACAACTTCACTTTTGCGCCTGCTTTTTTGGATGATAACGCTCAAGTCCGAGTGCCTGCTGAGACAATCGACGACCCTGCGGTTTTGCTCAGAAAGTTCAGAGAGCTGTGTGACCTGCCCTCAAACTATATTATTGAAAGGACCAAGTTTAATGCTCTTTTACAGCAGGTCAGTGAGCCGATTGAACGTTTGATCAGTGACCTGAAGCATATGGCTGCACACTGTCGATTTCATGATTTAAGAGATGAGCTCATCCGCAACAAACTTGTTGGAGGTATGGTTGTTAGCAAGTTACGGGGTGAACTTCTTCATAATACTGACCTAACTCTTGATCAAGCCGAGCATGCCTGTCGGATTTCTGAGCTAACGTCTCCCCACATTGAATCTGTGTCCTTAGTGTCAATCTTACAGACTATTCATCCCGCAACTCCCGCACGGGGTCTACTGTTCGGTGTCAAAATTGCAACTATTTCCATGCTACGGGTCGTCAGTTCTGTGTTGCATGGGAAAGCCTGTAATTTCTGCAAGAAGTTAAACCACTTTGCACGATGCTGCCGTTCCCGTGTGAATCAAGCACCTTCAAGGACGAGCCTGCATCTGCTACAACATGAGCTTACTGATAATGACTTCCAAGTGCCTGACCTGCCATCCACCGCTCTGCTCTCAGAAAGTGCAGATACGAGTTCCCCCATCCCCTTTCTCCTCCCTTCGTCAAACGAGCAACTTGACCCTGAGGTAACCATGTTTGTGAATAACAGGGCTCTGATCGCGAAGGTGATACTGGGGCTAAATGGAACGTCATATCATTAACAGAGTTAAAAAAAAATTGTGGTATTGAACAGGCCTCCACCATGCTTCGGGCTTACAGGGGAGATGTTCTACACCCACTTGGACAAGCTGATTTAAAGTGCACCATAGACGTGCAGACTGGGTGTTTCAATATCACTGGGTGTTTCGGCCTGTTATCACAAGACACCCTCAGTTGAGGCAGGCCCACCACAGGGAAATCAGACCTGGTTGTGGGTCTTATGGTTAGCCTCTAGATGGTCACATGGCAGGCCAGACAGCATATTTTCTCTTCAGCCACAGCCAGTGAATGCTCCATTCGGCTTTTTTCCTTCCATCTTCCTCTCTACCGCTGACTGTGGCTGGTTGGGCTCTGGACTTGTGTCCGTTGGTGGGACAGTACTTGGTTGAGCTTTTCTGGGGTGCGATACCCTGTGGACTATGGTGGTTAACCTGCCACTGGGCTTCACTCGACTGATTTGGCCTAACTCTTAGAAAGTAATGGTCAATGCGAGGCCCCTCACCAAGCTCTCTCAGGCACTTTTTGCTGCCCTGGTGGATCTTGAGACCCTTCTTTGATGTTATCTTTTCCCTGCCACAGATTATTGTCGATCCCAAAGTCACTCCTGTGGTCAGAGCACCACATCGTGTTCCGCATGCCATGTGTGACAGAGTACACAATGAATTCAAGCGGATGGTCTCCGTGGGTGTTATTACTGAAGTTACTGACCCATCTGACTGGGTTTCCACCATGGTGGTCGAACCAAAGAAAAACAAGGAGGAGATCCGTATCTGCACAAACCCCAGAAATCTTAACACCGCCATCAAACACCCGCATTACTCAATGCGAACAATAGAGGAAGTTGCTGCTCAGATAGGCAACGCATCAGTATTCTCTGTTCTAGATGTCAAAAGGCATTTTGGCAGATTCCACTGGATCCAGACTCGTTCAATCTCACTACGTTCGGCACCCCCTTTGGCCGTTACAAATGTCTGAGAATGCCCTTTGGCATCAACTCCGCCAGCAAAGTTTTCCAGCACATTATGGAACAATTGTTTGGTGAGTACCCATGCACCATCCTTGTTGATGACATTCTTGTTTACGGACGTGATTTGGCTGAACATGACGGTAACCTGAAGAAAGTATTTGACCACGCCAAAGACATTCAGCTGAAACTCAATCCCCTGAAGTGCAAGTTTCGTGTTCCAGAAGTTACTTACATTGGACATGTTTTCACAAGTGATGGTCTCAGACCAGACCCGTCAAAGGCTGCTGCTATCAACAAACTGCTGGTTCCTGCTGACGTCGTGAGCCTACAAAGGTTCCATGGAATGTTCAAGTCAAGTCGTCAATTTTATTTCTATAGCACATTTAAAAAACAACTCTCATTCACCAAGGTGCTTTACATTGGTGCAGGTACATATGTGCTACAAGCAGTGGTACATAGATCAACAATACATACATAAATACATACATACAGCCCTCCCTCAGAGGACCTCAAGAAAGGCTTGAGAGTAGAAATAAGTTTTAAGTCTAGACTTAAAAGAGTCGATTTCGCCCCTGAGTTTATGCCTATACCGCGGGATGGTCAGTATCCCCAAGTTGGCCGATCTGAGGGACCTGGAGGTGGTGTGGTGGGTAAGCAGATTTTTGATGTAGGTGGGGGCAAGCCTATTAAGGGTTTGTATACATAAAGAAGGAGCTTGAAATTTATTTGGAACCAAACAGGGAGCCAGTGGAGAGAGGCTAGAATTGGGTGATGTGGTCCCTTTATCGGGTGCCCATCAGGAGTCTCGCTGCGGCATTTTGGACCAATTGCAGGCGGTATAGAGAAGATTGGCTGATGCCAGTGTAAAGGGAGTTGCGGTAGTCAAGGTGGGAGGAGATAAATGAGTGGATGATCTTTTCGAGGTCGTCAAATTGGTGGAATTGTTTTTTGTTTTAGTTATCGTCCGAAGCTGGAAGAAGCTTGCTTTTACCACAGCATTGACTTGTTTGTCAAATTTCAACGCTGAGTCAAATATCACGCCAAGGTTTTTGACGTGAGGTTTGAGTAATTGGGTAAGGTTTCCAAGGCTGCCTGCTACCGATTTGATTGAGTCCGAGGGGCCGAGTAGGATGACTTCAGACTTTCTCTTGTTTCGTTGGAGGAAGTTCTGTGCCATCCAACACTTTATATCCTCGAGGCAGTTGATAAGGCTGGGTAGATTAAATCGGTTGTTGGGCTTTAGGGGGAGATAGAGTTCTGTATCGTCTGCATAGCAGTGGAAGGAAATGCCGTGCCTTTGAATGACTTGGCCTAAGGGGAGCATATACAGGGAGAAGAGAATGGGGCCAAGGATGGTACCTTGTGGAACCCAGCAGTGGAGGCTAGCTGGGGAGGCTAAAGAGTTCCCTATGTTTGTAGAGAAGCTCCTATCTTTGAGGTAGGAGATGAACCAGCTCAGGGCAGTGCTTTCAATACCAACTCGTACCGGAGACGGTCAATTAGGATGGTGTGGTCGACTGTATCAAATGCTGTGCTGAGGTCGAGAAGAAGCAGGATTGCACAGTCGCCGGAGTCAATGGTGAGAAGTAGGTCATTATGTACCTTCAACAAGGCAGGTCAACTACCTGGGAAAATGTATTCCCAACCTCAGCAGTATATCTGCCCCCCTGCGAGAACTGACACATAAGGAAGCTGCATGATCCTGGTATCCGCAGCACCAAAGAGCTTTTACACTCTCAAATTGCAACTGGCTAGTGCACCTACCCTCGCCTACTTTGCTTTGGAGTTACCAGTAACATTCACCTGTGATGCGTTCCAGTACCTGCAGGCCTCTACCGATGGCGATTTCAAGCCCGTTTCATATGCCTCTCATACACTAGCTGACACTGAACAACGTTATGCCCAGATCGAAAAAGAACTGCTCGCAGTGTTTTTTGCCTGCGGGAAATTAAAGGACTTTATCTTTAGGAAGTCTGTGACTATAGAAACTGATCACAAACCGCTGTTCACTAATTTGAACAAACCCATCCATGCTGCCCCAGCATGATTACAACAATGATGATGCAACTGCAGCGATTTGATTTTAACATCGTCTATACGAAAGGCAAAGACATGCACATAGCAGACACGCTTTCAAGAGCCCCACGCAAAACCAACGAACAACTCTCTGAACAGGACCAATTCTCAGTAATTAAGGTATCGTATGTACCGACTGATTGCTTGAACAGCCTGGCAGAACCTATGGCTGCTGATGAGACTTTACAATTGCTGTCTGCAGTCATCCGGTGTGGTTGGGCAGATAAACAACACAACACCCCGCTCACAATCTGCCCATACTTCGTGGTTCTCGATGAATTGGTATTACAGGACGGGATTATAGTTAAGGGCCATAAGGCAGTGGTCCCAGCTGTCCTCCAGGACAAATACTTTGACGCCGTCCACAGGGGCCATCCCAGTGTGGAGGCAACCCTCCAAAGGGCACAAAACTTGTTTTACTGGCCTGGTATGACCAAATACATACGTGAAAAAAACAAAGTTTGCGCTGTCTACAAAAGCCTGACACAACATCAGCAGAAGCAGTATTTACTGCCGTACCCGGTCCCTCCTCTCCTGTGGTCCCCGTTAGCCACCGACATATTTGAATGGCATGGGATACGCTAACTGGTTCTTGTTGACTCTTGTTGACTCTTACTCGAGCTGGTTCGAAATTGACTTACTTCAAACCATTAATTCTGAAGCGGTTATCGAGAAGTTGCAACGTCACCTCTACGTGCCCGGCTCCCCTGTACATACTCTGTCCAACAACGGCAGACAGTTCACCAGCCAAGCTTTCAAAAACGTTACAAAACAAGGGGACTTTCGACATATTATCAGAAACCCTGAGTTCCCGCAGTCTAACGGACTCGCCGAACGCGCTGTCAGAAGCGCAAAACAACTAATGGAGCGGGTCTTACCTTGCAAAATCAGACATATACCTGGACTTGCTCAACCAAAGGAACATTGCACGGGATCCCATACTGGGTTCTGTAGCCCAACGACTGATGTCTTGCCAAACCCGTGCTCCCCTGCCTGTCTCCCAGCAGCTTTTAGATTAGATAGAATTTTTAGATAGAATGTATTTGCCACACAACCAAGGTCGGTGGAATTTGGGTTGTCAGCAGCGGTACAATAATAAAGAACACACAACCCCAATAAAAATGTAACACAAACATCCACCACAGCATTCATCACTGTGTTGGAAGGCACAGAACTTGTCCAGTCCTCCTCCATTTCCCCCCGTGGTCGGGACCTCCACCCTCCGCAGCTGCGGGCGTCCAGATGGTAAGGGACAAAGTCAAAGTCAAGGTAAGTCCAGGATCGGCTCTTACCCACCGGAGACCGCGGCTTCAGGCTGGTGTAGGCCGCAGGCCAGCGGTCGAAGATTTAAGGTTCCCGCCGCGCCGCAGCCAGAAGCACCGCAGACCGCAGGGCTGATGGTCGAAGCTCCCCTCCAGGGGTGATGGTAAGTCCATGTCGCACCCGCGGTAGAAGTTAGCCGCGGGCCGGCCGTGATGGCTTCTTCTTCCCCCGGGTCCCCCACGAGGGATCCCGGGTTACGGACGCCGCGCCATCAGGAGCTCTGCAGACCGCGGCTTCGACAGGGACAGCGAAACGGAGCGCTCCCCTCCAGCGAGCCGCAGCGAGGGCTCGCCCGCTCCACGCTGAGAGTCCACGCTGCGCCCTCCGCTGAAGCCCCAGGCGCGTCTCCGGAAAAGGCCGCGCCGATCCTCATTGTTAGGCCACGGGGGAGGCGACCTGGAAAAAGTCGCCTCTCCGTGGAGGAGGCGACCGAAGCGATTTCCCCTTACCCCCCCACACCACCCCACACACAAAGGAACATTAAAACAAACTTTAAAACATACTTTAAAACATACTAAAGCTTGAAAAGACTAACGCGCTGCTGACGGGCGCTGCCACTGCAGCCACAAGTTCGTTCCCCACCTGCAATCCAGAAACAACTACAATTCAGACGTGACACACAGAAACGCTTCTTTGACAAACCCAGAAAGCCACTTCAACCTCTCGCATGTGGACAAGTGGTCCATCTCCAGACCAGCAAGGGCCATGCACGTCTGGGTCACATCTCCGGCCCTGCTAATGAACCGCACTCTTATCTGGCTGAAGCGGACATAGACATCTGCAGACGCAACCATCAACATATGCTTCCTGTGAAGGAACCGCGTCCTGCGACTCCGTATCCAGATGTCTCGCGTTTCATATACCCTCCCACGGTCAACCCCGCGGACCCACTGCCAACATTTCCACCGTGACCTCCCCACAGCGTTTGGCGACCAGCTCACCTATCTCATCACCCTCCCTGCATGTCGGGTCGCCGGTCATTTCCCCAATTCCCTCCCCGGTCTTTCTCCGGTGAAAGGAAGTGAGGCGGATTCGTACCACACACGGGTCAGACGGGTTTGCAGGCCAACCATTAGATACGGTGATTTTGTGTAATTTTACAAACTTTCCCAAATGTGCTATTAACATTCCACCTATATTGCTTAGCCACTGATGCTTCTTTTGTTTCTACAAGGAAAGATGTAGATTGGCTATTTTATACTAGCCAATTATAGTGCTTGTTCATAGTGACTCCACCTAGTATGTGATTTATATTATCAAGAGCTTGCCTACACTAGTTAGTAGGAGTAGCAGCTAAGAAATGTAATGTCTTCAGATCCTTGCTGTAAGTAGATTTAATAAACATGTGTTGTATCTTTAAATGTGTTCGTGTCACCTCATTACAGTATCTCAAACGTTTCAACACAAAGATCAAGACCAAAATCTGGTTCTGTAGCCAGTTCATCCACAAGGGTCTCTGCTCGTATGGAAGCTGAAGCAACTATGGCTACTCTTTCGGTACAAGCTGTCGCCTTGGTGATAAAGCATGAGACTGAAGCACAGGAAGAACAGTTGGAACAGACGAAGAGAGAGGCTGAGGCACGCGCGGAACAGATGAAGAGAAAGGTTGAGGAATAAAGAAGGCAGTCAAGGAGAGAGAAGGAACAGTTGGAACTGGATATGAAGAAGCCAGGACGAAGATTGAGATATTGGAAGGTCAAGGTTTAAGGTGCGGCTGGAAAGCATCCCGGAAGAAAAGTAATAGGAAAAGGAGCAGCTAAGCTGGAAAAAGCAGGCAAATCAAATGTACAGCCAGAGGGTATCTGGTCTCTCGACTCACCACTAGCACTGACAGGGTGGATGGGCGGTAAAACCTCATCTAAGCAACCGGGTGATAGACCGAATCAAAACCATTATGGGCCGTCTGTTGAGACTCGTGACAAAACTGTTCTCAGCACTCTTCTCAGAGGCTCAAGCCAGCCAAGATTGGCGGATGCCTGTTTTTGATCAATTGATGTCCGGTCTGGGACAAACAACTAGCCATGGGACTCGTGACAAAACCTACCCAGACCAGCACTCTTCTCAGAGGCCTGTTTACCGTTCCTCTGGGTCCAATGAGGGATTTAAACAAGAAATCTGTGAATTAATGAGAAATCAAATGAGAATTAGTGAGTCTCTAGCTCAACATAATATCTCTTTTACTTGACCTCCAATGGAAATTCCGAACTTTAACGGTGATCCTTTGCAATATGAAACTTTCATAGACCAGTTCGTGGAGGGAGTGGAAATGAAAACAACTAATTAAAGGGATCGTGTACGAATTCTGGAGTAGTACACAAGCGGATATCTAAAGCAGCTTGTTGGAGGATGTTGAAATTTGCCTGCCGATGAGGGATATTGTATGGCAAGAGAATTGCTTAGAGAACATTTTGGTAATGAACACCAGATTGCTAATGCATACTTGAAGAAGGCCTATGCATGGACAGCTATCAAGCCAGAAGATGTGAAAGCATTGCGTGAGTTTGCGATATTTCTTAGCAGTTGTTGTAGCTCAATGAGATATCTCAACCACATGCAATAAATGAATGTTGTTAGTAGGTATTTTGCAAAGCCTACCTGAAGATTGCTGAAAATCTGTCCCAGCCCGTGTGCGCGATTTTGGCGCCGTTTAGAGGGGGGCAGGTTTAAAACGCGATTTTCCCCAGGCTGTTCAAATCGAGGTTTTTCAGCCTAGTTAATTACTAACGAAAAATCGCTGGAAGATTCCGTAGCTGGAGCTATTATTAGTTTTAAGGGATTTATTTACTTGTTATAGTAGGTTAAAAATTAACCTCTAAACCCACGACCGCCGACAACGGGTCGGATCTCATACAGGGGAAAACGGAAGGTAGGCTGTTTATTTTTACGTTAAAAAGGGCTTCTTAAGATCCCTTTATACAAAGTTTAATGTTGCGAGTAGCTCATTTGGGCCCCATTATATCCCGCTGTATTTTTCTGGGCATTTGAGGGCACAAATCTACCGCAATGTGAACGTTCTAAACCGGCGCGTTCACAGGATCCCACTAGAAAGCTGATTTAAATAGACTTTAATTTACAGCAATTGAACACTAAATTCCTTCCATTTGGCCTATAAATTAATGTAAATGAGATTTAAAAATCATGTTTTATTGTGAATTATTTGTGAATAAAATTTGGACACTTAGGCTATTTAAAAATGTTAATCATTTATTAAGAAATGGATAGATGTTTAGATCTAGTAATTGAAGTTTGAAATTAGCTACAATTGGGTAACTAACTAATTATATGCTTTAATTTCAGGTCATCCAAGTAAGATTATTTTATATTTGTTTCAGAATGCTTCAATCTATGATAACTGAAAATTTCATTCAGTTCTCTTAATTTTTAAGAAAGTTATGTGCTTTTGACTGTCCACGATCACAGCTTTTTGTTATGTCCATAGAAAATCAATAGGGAACAAGATGCTAATTTCCAAGTATGAAAATGGCCATAACTTTTTAAATACTTGAGATATGAAAGTGAATTAGGTGTCAAATTAAACTTATTTTTATGTTTTATCTGATGGGATAAATTGCAGACTTGATTTTTTAAATCTCAAATGTTGTAACATTGCTATTGTTAGCAATATGAATACTATCACTCTGAAACTGCCCTATGAACAGAGAAAAGTGGAGGGGTAAAGCAGGCCTGATAGAGGAAGATGAGGTTCGAGAGGCTATGCTTCCAGATCTCGTGTGTTTCATGGCAAAGGAAGTACGGTTTGGGGATATTTACACTATGTGAATTTACGCTATGGGAATATTCAAGATCCTAAACCAGTAACTGTCAAAGGTTCTACCTTTACTAAAACAAAAGGAAGATCAGGACCTAAAGAAAGCAGTTTTGCTACCGCGATAATACCTGTAGAAACAACGGGTGAGAAGAAAAAAGACGCATCTACCATTAAGCCATGAGGCTTCTGTTTGTCATGTGATGAGGTTCGTCACACCATGGGGTTGTGTCAAAAATTCAAGAAGAAGGAGTATAAAGAAATAATGCATTTATTAAAGTAGGTATGTTACAAAACCTACCTGAATCGTCATTAGGAATCTGCCCTCAGCCATGTCGGCGATTTTGGCGCTGTTTGGAGGGGGCGGGTTTTAAACGCGATTTTTACTAGGCTGTACTAATCGCACATGTTCAGCCTAGTAAATCATTAACGAAAAATCGCTGCAAGACCCGGTCGCAAAAGGTATTATTAGTTTTATAGGCCTCGATAATATAGTTCTAATAGTTTTAAAATTACTCTCTGATTCCGCAACCTCTCGCAGCCCCAGGGTTTTATAAAGCAAACAATTAAAGGTATGTACCTTATTTTTACATTAAATGGGGCATATATATAACCCTATATATCAAGTTATCTATAGCGAGTGGTTCATTTTGGGCTTTTTATATCCCGCAGTATTTTTCTCGGCATTTGAGGGCACTAATCCAGCGCTATGTCAACGTTCTAAACCAGCGCGTTCCACATGAAACCACTAGAAAGCCGATTTAAATGGGCATTTATTTACAGCAATTGAACACTAAATTCCTTCCATTTGGCCTATAAATTAATGTAAATTAGATATAAAAATCATGTTATATTGTGAATTATTTGTGAATAATCTTTGGACACTTAGGCTATTTAAAAATGTTAATCTTTCCTTAAGAAATGGGCGTTTGACTATCCAAGATCACAGCTTTTTTGTAATGTCCATTGAAAATCAATAGGGAACAAGATGCTAATTTCCGAGTATGAAAATGGTCATAACTTTTTTAATACTTGAGATATGAAAGTGAATTTGGTGTCAAATTAAACTTATTGTTATGCTTTATCTGATGGGATAAATTGCAGACTTGATTTTTTAAATCTCAAAATATTGTAACATTGCTAATTAAAGGAGAAGGGAATCTGCTTTGGATGTTTGAAGAAAGGACAAGTGGTTGACTGCAAGAATCGTATAACATGTATTAAGTGCAATCAAGATTATCCTGAATTACTTCATACTGATCCGAAGAATACGGATAAGAAGCCGGAGCAAAGGGTACAGAAGGAGAAGCCAACTACTAGTGATGCTGATACCTCACCTCAGATAAGTGCACATATTGGTGCCAGGGTAGAAACCTGTATTTTCTCCATCTTACAAGGTAAGGAGCAGCCAGGGGAATATAGTGTTGCAAACATATGCTTTTTTGGATCATGGAATTTCGGCTACCTTTCGCACAGAAAGATTGATGAGAAGACTGTACATCACAGGAGAGAAGACTAAGATTCTATTGCATACCATGAAAGAGGAGAAATCCTGCGATAGTCATCATATTACAGGTATGGAAATATCTAGTCTGGATGATTTTATACAACTATTTGATGTGTTTACACATGATACCATGCATGTTTCTCATCTAAATATACCCAAGGAAGAAGACTTGAAACAATGGCTTTACTTGAAGGATGTCAAGATTCCTAGGAACCTAAAAAGTTTGTCAGCAGTCAAGTGGACGGACACCACTCGGATGGGTGATCTATGGCTCCTTGTGAAGGAACAATGAAAGCAGGAACCAGAAGAACCATCCTGTTGCTGCTGTCAATCAAATATCTACTGTTAAATTAGAAGACCTGTTGATCAAGCAATACAATCACGACTTCAATGAAAGTACCAGTAAGGAATCAGAAGAAATGTTCAGGGAAGAGTTAAAGTCCTTGGATATTATGAACTACTCAGTAAAGATGATAGACGGACACTATTGTCAAGACTTACCTTTCAAACAAAAAAGTGTTAGTTTGCCGAATAATCGTAGCATTGCAGAACAACGCGCCCAAAATCTGAAACGCAAGAATTCAAAATTTCATGATGAATATATATCTTTCCTAAAGGACATGATTATAAATGTTTATGCCGAAATGGTACCTACAGACCAGTTGAATCGTAGTGACGGAGAGCTTTGGTACATTCCGCACCATGGGGTGTATCACTCGAGGAAAGGGACCTTGAGGGTAGTCTTTGACTGTGCTGCAGTCTTCAAAGCAACATCACTTAACTGTCAACTACTGCAAGGTCAAGACCTTACCAACTCACTCATTGGAGTTCTTATCAAATTCAGAAAAGAACCGATTGCGACTTCCGGTGGCGCTATGCTGGAGTAAAGACACGCGCCAGCTAGCTCCATGAAAACCCGACTGGAAGGGGACAAAAACGGGACGGGCCTGCTGAGACTTACTGGCTGCTTGCGTCAAGGGGTGAGTGACATCATCAGAACGCGACTCCGGTTGTTTAAATGTCGCTAAGTCGCACACCCCCGAAAAAAACCGTTACGAGACGAGTAGGCCCGACTGAAGCCTCGACCTCAATTTCAGCACCGGCCCAAGAATAAGCTTCTATACAGCTTCCAAAGTTAAAGTAAAAAAAAGGTGGAATGGAGGAATTTCAAAATATAGTTGGGGAAGACCTCTCAACTATAAAGGAAGAATTGAAGAATTTGAAGGCAGAAATATCTACTACCATCAGTAAAGAAACATCTTGTATTGAAAGATTAATTGTAGGAACAATTGTCATCTTTCCTTCAGGATGGACTATCCACTGTGAAGGATGAAATATTTGGAAAAATGGACGAACAAATGGTGGAAGTAAATTCGAAACTTTCAAAACTTTAAACTTGAATTTAATAGCAAGTTGGATCCTATTGTCGATACGGTGAACCAGTATGGTGTGGCTATACGTGGGTTGGATACACTAGCTGAGTCAAGTGCTGAAACAACAACTGGGCTTTGTACGGAGACTCAGCGTCTATCTGAGTTATTAAGTAAAGTAACTGAAAAATGTATTGATTCAGAGGGACGCTCTAAACGTCAGAATTTAAGGATTGCTGGACTTACAGAGGACAGAGAGAAGGATAAAAACATCCGTGATTACATTGCTGAACTTCTACAGCAGACTCTAAAACTGGATGCAAAACCTCTGTTGGACCGAGCACACAGGGCACTGAGAGCTCGACTGAATGCTGCCACCCCTCCAAGACATCTGATACTGAACGTTCACTACAACCATGTTTTAGAAGACATTTTGACGAACATTGCCACCAACAGAAACTTAACATTCCAAGGTGACAACATTCGTATTTTCAGAGATTATCCTGCTGAGGTTGTTAAGAGAAGAGCACTTTTCAATGACACAAGAGCAATTCTCAGGAAGATACCAAACCTAAGATTTGGACTGCTATACCCTGCCAAGTTGCAAGTCACCTACAAGAACACAGAAACCTTCTTTACTGATCACAAAAAAGCACTCGAATTCGCTCGGAAGACTCAAGAATCCTTGGGGGCGTGAATATCGTCCTATGGCTTTAATAGCCGGCGGAGAATAGATTGGACTTTAAACTGTTATAACCTAAGATTTGACTTGGCTGAACAAGTCAATTTGCTATTAATTATTACTAACTATTACTAGTAAAAAATTATCATAAATTACTATAAATAAGAAATTTAAGCAATAATTGATATATGTTTATCTTTAACACTTAACTAACATTTTTTAGGGGAGAAAGAAATGTCATACTGTTGGATTAATTTCCCTTGGACCTGTCCTGTTTGCCTTCCCTTTTTGTATAACATTTTATATTGGGAATTTTTTTTTTTTTTAAACTGGAACTAGTGTTATTTTTTATAAAAGCTATGAAAATTATTAGATTTTTTGCCACATTAGTGTGGCTATCACTA
This sequence comes from Leucoraja erinaceus, assembly GCF_028641065.1. Taxonomy (NCBI): domain Eukaryota; kingdom Metazoa; phylum Chordata; class Chondrichthyes; order Rajiformes; family Rajidae; genus Leucoraja; species Leucoraja erinaceus. The sequence goes on from NC_073383.1 coordinate 35,350,402, forward strand.
ACTACACCAACTGTAGATGTAGTTTTACTTGTTTTTTTTTTTTATTTTTCTGCACTCTTTTAATTCTCTACTCACTTTTCTTATTTCTAAACTCTATGATACTATTAAGAATTTTTTTTTTTTACGAGACACTTTCAGGCGAAAGATCAAATAGATCCAAAACCCATCCATCCTACAGTCAGGTGGAATGCTGTGTTTTATGTGTTAAACCATTTACTTTTCTACAGACTATTTAAGCCATAAGATGCAAGACACTACTATGAAAATTGGGGGTAAAGGAATTACATTCTGTAGTTGGAATGTCAAGGGCGTTAACAAACCAATTAAAAGAGGTAAAGTACTTACACATTTAAAACAACTTAAGGCTGATATAATGTTTCTTCAGGAAACTCATCTTAAAAATGAGGCACATAATAGATTGAAAGCCAAATGGATTGACAAATCATACCATTCATTGTTCTCTTATGTCAAGAGGGGTAGCTATTTTGATTCATAAGGGTTTACCATTCAAACATATCTCATCATTCATGGATACCGAAGGTAGATACATTATATTAGTGGGTGAATTGCACTCAACAAGATTGATATTGGTTAATATCTACACACCAAACTTTGATAACCCATTATTTTTTAAGAAAATATTTAATACTATCCCAGAATTCGGACAGTATAATTTGATAATTGGTGGAGATTTAGAACTGCACATTAGATCCCTATTTGGACAGATCGTCAACTCAAAATAAAATAAAATCCAAGACGTGTGAACTATTAAATTCATACATAAACACTGCCAATATTAAAGATGTTTGGAGAATTGAAAATCCCTCAGGGCGAGAGTATTCATTTTATTCTCCAGTGCACAAAACTTACTCAAGAATTGACTATTTCTTAGTGGATTCCAAACTTATTCCCTATTCAAAATATCATAACATTATTATTTCCGATCACCCTCCTTTAACCTTTATGGTAAAAGTACAAGAAATATCGGAGAAGCAGACACTGGAAATTCAATCCACAAATTTAAATGACAGGGCATGTTATGACTACCTCAACACGCAGATTAAAATGTTTTTTTCAGATGAACGACCTTCCAGAAACATCTGCTTCCCTTTAATGGAAGCTTTTAAAGCATTTGTCAGAGGGTATCTTATTTCATTTCAAGCTTCTCAAAACAAGAAGAATCGCACTAAACAACATGAATTAGAAAGAGAGATAAGGCTGTTAGATTTAGAAAATGTGATAGCTCCTTCTATGATAAAACATAACAAAATTGCTGCTCTCAAATATAGGTTAAATCATATACTCTCAGCTCAAATTTTAAGGCTATTCCAGCATACTAAACAAATATACTTTGAATTTTGTGATAAACCACAGGAACTGTTAGCTCGTCAACTCCGTAAATTACAGGACGAACGAACAATCTACAAAATCAGATCAGATAAGGGAGATTTGCTCACAGTACCTAAGGACATTAATGATAGATTCCTGAACTATTACCAGAAACTATACTCAGCAAAAACAACATACAGCGCAGTGAACATGCAAATGTTTTTGCAAAAATGCAACCTCTCAGGTTTAAATGAGAGGGATAGAGACTTACTGGGCGCAGAAATAACATTAACAGATATTGAAGAAACTCCGTTCTCTGAAAAATGGGAAGACCCCTGGCCCCAATGGTTTGAACAATTAATTTTATTAAAAATTTAGTGACCTTGTCTCCCCACGTTTACAGACTCTATATAGTTATGCTTTTAAGCAACATATATTACCACAAACTTTGACTGAATCAACAATAACACTAATTCCAAAAAAAGATAAGGATCTTGAAGACCCATGCTCGTATAGAGCCACAGCCCTTTTAAACACTGATCAGAAGATACTAGCCAAAAATTTAGCTCACAGATTAAGTTTGGTGATCCAAATCACGATCAATCAAGTTTTACCCCAAAACGATATTCATTCTATAATCTAAGACGTTTGTTTAATATAATATATTCAAATAGAATATTAAATGAAGATTTATCATTCATTTTGTTAGATGCTGAAAAAACATTTGATCAGGTGGAATGGCCCTACCTCTTTTCTGTGATGGAAGAAATTCATCTCGGTGAAAACTTCTGCTCATGGGTGAAACTCCTATATACTAACCCAACAGCTAGAATATTGACAAATCAAATGTTGTCACCTAAATTTAATTTATCCAGAGGGTGTAGACAAGGATGTCCACTTTCCTCACTTCTATCTGCCCTTGTTATAGAAACACTCGCAGAGAGTATTAGATCCCACTCAGAAATACATGGGTATAATACTAAACATACAGTTAATAACATTTCTTTATATGCAGACAATGTATTATTATACATCACAAATCCAAAAATTAGCATTCCGAGTTTATAAAATCTCATAACATAATTTGGTTCATTCTCGGGATATAGAATTAATTGGAATAAATTATGCCAATAATGGAACAAAACCCGCAATATACTTCAACAGTATCCTTTTAAAATTGCCTATGAAAAGTTTAAATACCTTGGAATCTATGTGACCAAGAAATATACTTCTCTATTCAAATCTAATTTTCCTCCTTTAATTACTAAATTACACAGAAATATCCAATATTGGAAAACACTTCCTATCTCTTTAGTTGGTAGAATTAATGCTATAAAGATGATTTTTCTCCCACAATTATTATACTTATTCCAATCAATTCCGATATATCTCCCAAAAACATTCTTCAAGAAAATTGATTCGACTGTTACAAATCTTATCTGGGACTACAAGAACCGCAGAATAAATAAAAAACATTTATGCAAGTCCAAAGTTAATGGAGGATTAGCTTTACCAAACTTTCTATTATATTACAGGTGCACAACCTTTTATCCGACAGCCTTGGGACCAGACACTTTTCGTAATTCAGAATTTGTCGGTCTTCGGAATGGAATTTTTTTAGCGTAGATTTTAATGGCTGGCTCAGTGGTAGAGTGCTCGGCTCATATCCGCAAGGTCGCGAGTTTGCGCCTTGATCCCGGCAGTTACTCGGTCGCGAGTTTGATTCTTCAATGTCGTTTTTTCATGCAGAATAAATGTTTGTATGAAATGCAGTGTAGGAGAGGTGTACTGACTGTGTCGGCAGAACTTTGGAAGTGATTTCCCACTAGTCTAAAACGCCGCTGTGTCTCCCTGTCCCTGGGATAGTAGGGGGCGATCAAACAGCACAATACCCCCCTCCCCCTCCAACTCCAGAGGAATCCGCTCCCCGATGGGCCGCTACGGCGACAAGTGGCAGTTTGCCCACAGCCCGAGCTGCGCCACCCCAAGAACACCTTGCACACCATCAGCTTCTGCCCCTACGTGTTCCTCTGGAGTTGGAGCGGGGCTGGTCTGGAGTTGCTGCTGGCTGTGGGTCTCTGGGATCTCCGTGCTTGCAGTGGGCCTGGGGGTCGCTGTCCCGTTGGTCCTGACGTCTCCGGCCACCCCCCTGGACTGGAGCTGAGACTGGGAACAGTACCGCCCTTGCCCCCTCCCTCTGCAACTGCAAACAACCCCACTCTCCTGCAAGGGCGGTACAGTTCCCGGAGGATAGCAGGTGGCCGGAGACGTCAGGACCAACAGGAACCCGCTCCCCGATGGACCCCTACGACACCCCGAGCTGCGCCCCGTCATCCGCAACCCAGGTTCCTCTGTAGTTGGAGCGGGGCTGGGCTGCTGCTGGCTGTGGGTCTCTGGGTTCTCCGTGCTTGCGGTAGGCCTGGTGGTCGACGTCCAATTGGTCCTGACGTCTCCGGTGACTGCACTAGCCTGCTGGCAGCCATCGCCGACGTGAAGACAGTACAAAGCCCCCGCGCCGGTGCGATGAGCGGGGAGCTGGAGAGGGGAGGGATGGGGTCACACACATGGCCGGGAAGCAGAGGGGTGTAGGTGGGGTGAAACTGAAGGGAGCGACAATCTGCTGCTGCCTGCACGCTGAGTTAGAAAGTTCCCACGCAAGACTCACGATACACTGTGTATCGTGTCTACCGTGGGAACTTTTTAACAGCGGGCAGGTAGCAGCATATTGTCAATTATTAACCCTCCCGCGCAATATACTCTCACCTTCTCTTTTATGGATGGGGATTTAGTTCCCCTTTCTTCGAGGACCGACCGGAGGTTCCGCTGTCACCTCTGCGGGCCGCCCTCGGTGAACGTCCTGTCTCCCTGTCCCTGGAATAGTAGGGGGCGATCAAACAGCACAATATCCCCCTCCCCCTCCAACTCCAGAGGAATCCGCTCCCCGATGGGCCGCTACGGCGACGTGGCAGTTCGCCCACAGCCCGAGCTGCGCCACCCCAAGAACAAGACGTACCCCTTGCACACCATCAGCTTCTGCCCATACGGGGAGCGTGTTCCTCTGGAGTTGGAATGGGGCTGGGCTGGAGTTGCTGATCTGGGATCTCCGTGCTTGCAGTGGGCCTGGGGGTCGGTGTTCCGTTGGTCCTGACGTCTCCGGTGACTGGCACTGTGCTGCTAGCATCGCGACGTGAAGACAGTACAAAGCCCCCGTGCCGGTGCAATGAGCGGGGAGCTGGAGAGGGGAGGGAAGGGGTCACACACATGGCCGGGAAGCAGAGGGGTGTAGGTGGGGTGAAACTGAAGGGAGCGACAATCTACTGCTGCCTGCACGCTAGTTAAAAGGTTCCCACGCAAGACTCACGATACACTGTGTATCGTGAGTCTACCGTAGGAACTTTTTAACGCAGCTGGCAGGTAGCAGCATATTGTCAATTATTAACCCTCCCGCGCAATATACCCTCACCTCTTTTATGAATGGGGATTTAGTTCCCCTTTCTTCGAGGACCGACCGGAGGTTCCGCTGTCTCCTCTGCGGGCCGCCCTCGGTGAACGTTTTCAAGGACCTTTCTTCAAGGACCGAAACAATGTCGCTATTCGGAGGTTTTCGTTATTTGGATCTTCGGATAAAAGGTTGTGCACCTGTACTGGGCAGTTAATATTAAAAATATTACCTTCTGGCTGGATGACATTGATCAACAGCCAGACTGGCTAAAGATGGAGAAGGAGGACTGCTTACCTTTTGAATTAGGCTCGATTCTTCGAGCTCCGATTAATTTGAATAAAAATCATACGGAGGAAAACCGATTATACATAGTGCTATACGTATGTGGAAACAATTAAAACCCACTCTAAAATTGGGTAATTTATCGCTTTTTCTCCCAATTGCAAATAACCCTTCTTTTAAACCATCTGTTTTAGATAGAGGATTTGTTCAATCGAAAACCCATGGAATTAAAACGGTGGGAGACCTTTACCAAAAAGGCATTTTTCTCTCATTTCAGGAACTACAGCAGAAATACGAGTTACATGCTAATAATTTTTTTAGATATCTGCAACTCAGAGACTATGTAAAACTACATACTCAAGACTACAGATTTAGGGGTCCAGAAACCCTTGATGAATGTTTGAATACACATCCCAATACAAATAAATTCATATCTTATATTTATAATATCCTTTTAGAAACTGAGGTTCCGTCTTCAGAATCAAATAGACGAGCATGGGAAGACGAGTTGGCTCAACCCATAATAAAAGACACATGGGATGAAAGCTTACAATATATAAATCATTGTTCGTTAAATGCTAGACACTCCTTGATACAATTCAAAATACTATATAGACTACATTATTCGAAGGCAAAATTAAATAGGATTTTTCCAAATATTTCCCCTCTCAGTGATAGATGTCAATTTCAAGAAGCCAACTTAACGCATACCTTTGTAACTTGTATAAAAATTCAAAATTTTTGGGTGGACATTTAAAAAAAAAATTCTGAAGTTATCAATATCCAACTGGACCCAGAGCCAAAATTAATAATATTAGGATTATCAGAACATACCACAAACTTTACGATGTCAGAGACAATTTCTTGATTATAGTCTAATAACTGTGAAAAAATTAATACTAACATTTTGGAAAAAGTCAGCAGCCCCCACAATTAAAATGTGGATTACGGAAATGACTGAGACCTTGCATTTGGAAAAAATAAGATTTGTCTTAATTGAATATGGTCTCCATTTATTGAATTTTTGTTAGAATATGATCTCCATTTATTGAATTTTTGTTAGAATATGGTCTCCATTTATTGAAATTTTGTTAGAATATGGTCTCCATTTATTGAATTTTTGAAAAAGTAAATTGGTTTAACACAAAATCATGGTTGAAACCTGAGTTTGGGATTGGATGAATAATTATACTCAACATTTCCTGGCTCTATCTCCATAATCTTGTTATTGGTAGTTTCCTTTTGCATCTCCTTTTTTTCTCTCTCTATTACTTTCTCTCATCTTTTTCTCCCTTTATTTTTATTCTTTAAAAAAAAACTGAAGCTATGTAAGAAATCTGTAATTAAATTGTCGCTTACTATTATTTGTATACATGCTTGTAATAAAAATATTAAAATAAAAGAAAAGAACCGATTGCTTTGATAGCTGATATTAAAGAAATGTTTCAAGTCAAAGTATCAGAAAGATGGGGATGCACAGCAAGATCTCATTGAATACCGGATGAAGATGCATCTCTTTGGAGCAGTGTCATCACCAAGTTGTGCAAACTTTGCACTAAGGAAGACTGCCGAGGACAATAAAGCTACTTTCCAGAAGAAGTGACAAACACAATAAAGAACAACTTCTATGTGGATGTTTGTTTAAATCCATGTCTATGGAAGAGGAAGCAATTCAAATGGTAAAACATCTGACTTCCCTCTATAATAAAGGAGGATTCATGCTTTCTAAGTGGATCAGCAACAGCCGTGTTGTATTGGAAAGCATTCCACCAGATAACAAAGCCAAGGAGACCAGGAAAAAGACAGACAATCTACCAATGGAAAGAGCACTGGGACTGCACTGGTGTGTCAAATCAGATGTGTTCAAGTTCAGAATCTCGATTCAAGAGTGATCATGTACAAGACGAGGTATCCTATCTGTGATTAGTTCTGTTTATGACCCATTGGGATTTCTCACACCATTTACACTGCGTGCCAAGTTGATTTTTCAGGATCTTTGTAAGGAAAAATTTAGATGGGATGAGATTATAACGCAAACTTCCTCTCACCAATGGACAGAATGATTAGCAGATCTCAATAAAATCCCGGAATTCAAATTCCGGGATCTTATTGAGATCTGCTAATCATTCTAATCCAAGAACGACAAGGATGGTCGAGGGTTAGAAGACATTTTGTTCCAGGTGATATTGTTCCAGGTTGATTCTACGGCACCACGAGGTTCTTGGTTGATGGGAAAGATATTGGAGATCATGACTGACATTAAGGGTTTGATGCGTACAGTACGACTTCAGTCTAAGAATAATGTTTTAATAAGACCAAGTTATTTTGCTTCTAGAAGGCGATGAAAATGGAAGAATCTCTAAAGTGGTCTGAATGCTGATATATAATGCATGTTATTTTTGTTTTTTGATATATGTTAAGCTTTTATAGTTTTCTTTTTAATAGCTATTAGTAATTGCCTCGTTATATACTCAGAACAATTAGGGGCCGGTATGTTTGAGCCATTAAGCTTAGAAAGTTTATTATAATCATGTCTGGTTATCTTTAATTTTTATCTGCCTGTAATTATGTGGATGGGATTTATACGTAGTCTGGGGCGTGTTCGTGGCTAGGATTCTGGTGCAGACTCCAAGATAGTTTAGTTTAGTTCGATGAAGACCATAGGGAAGATATAGTTTTCGACCATGATCACAAGTATGATTGAATCGTATATATGCCGGAAGACAATGTGCTTATACAAGAAGAAGTTTCTATGAGTGATTTTACTGTTTTGTACTACTACAATTAAGAAACTATTAATCAAGAGACTGTTCCTGGAATAGTCATCTTTCGACGGCTTTTAATGTCTCGTGGAGAGCTTGTGGAATGCTTAAGATTACCTTCTGAGCCATGGTCAGCAAATTAGTGACTATCAGGGGCTAAAACCTTGAGAGGTCGTGAAGACTGTCACTACAAACAGAGACCCTTAACTCTGGTTTCTCTCATGGAGAAATATCCTCTACACCCATCCTGTCAAGACTCTTTATATATTCCTCTTATATATTTCAATAGTGTCATATCTCACTTATTTTTCTAAACCAGTGGATATAAGCAAAACGACTTGGAGGAAGGAGTCAAAGGATAGTTGTGGAGAGTTGTTTTCTATATTAGAACCTGTGACCAATTGAGTGCTGCAGGGTTCGGTGCTGGGTCCTCTGTTGTTCGTTGATAACATTAATGTTTTTGGATGACAATATAATTAACATTGTTAATAACTCTGCAGATATCCCCAAATTGGAGGTACAGTAGACATTGAGGAAGGATAGTTAAGCTTACAACAAGATTTAGTTCAATTGGGAAGGTGGAAAAAGGAAGGGCAAATGGAATTTAACTCCAACTAGGGTGAGGTGTTCCACTTTGGTATGTCAAACCAGGACAGGACTTACACAGCAAATGGTATAGCCCTGGAGAATGTTGCAGACGGAGAGAACTGGGAGCACAGAAGCATGGGACCCTGAAAGTGACAGATGTTGATGAAGATGTTTGGCAAGCTTGCCTTCATTGGGAAATAAATTAAGTTCAAAAATTGGCAGTTCTGGTCACTCAGCTACTCAGATGTCATTAAGTCGGAAAGAGTGCAAAGGAGATTTACTTTTCTCTTTCAAGAGCATTATAGTAGGTTGAGGGGAGATCTTATTGAGGTGAACAAGAGTTGTCATGGATAAAATGAACGCTCAGTCTTATTCCCAGAGTAGAAGATTCTAAAACCAGAGGGCATAGGCTCAGGGTGAAAGGGGAGAAATTTAAGTGGGAGCTCAGGGGCAACATTTTCAATCAGACGGTAGTCCAGATCTAGAATGTACTGCTGGAGAAAGCTATATAAGTGGATACAATCACTGACATTTGGACAGATACATGGATAGGAGGGGTTTAAAAGAATATGGGCCAAATGCAGGAAAATGTGATGAGCTCAGAATGCCAAGTACAGTATATCCGAATAGAATAGGTGTGCCGAAGTGTCTGCTTCTGTACTGCGTAGCTTTATGACGCTATGATCACTACTATACATGTTACTCCAGATATTTTGTTACAATTGAAGCATATGCGTTCTACTTTGGATTCAAGTTCCCTGACAATAAATAACATTCCAATAGCTTTTCTAATTAGTTGTTGCACCTGCTTACTTGTCTTTTGCAAATGTTGCACTCAGTCAATCCCACTGCATCTCAGTACAATCTACCATTTTAATAATAATGTTTTTAAATATATATTTTGGTCACAGAACTGACAATTTTACATTTTCCCACATTATACATAATTTCCCAGAACTTTGCCCACTCCATCAATCCAAATCGTTTTGTAACCTCTTGAAATCTACTTTTCAGAATTTATATTCCTACCACTCTTGTATCATCAGTCAATTTGAAAACCATACATTTGGCCCAATGTTCAAGTCATTCATACAACTTGTAAAAAGTGGAGGTCCCATTTGCTCATCCCTATAGTGCATCACTAGTCAAGTAGGTTATCTTACCCCTTAACATAGAATCATCTGATTTGTTTAGTGGTTAAAGATGGAGTATGACTATATGTTAAGCAGGTAAGTGGACCCAAAGATCATAGGCTGCACAAATCTTAGTTTTGCAGTCATCCAGTGTGTTTAACGTTCATTCACCCTATTGGATGAGCAATGATAAAAGACACATTTATACCAACTCTCTCTTTTCTGATAGAGCCAATCCTCTATCCATGTAAATATGTTATGAGTATCTATTTTCCAAAATAACCTTTGGTGCATCACCTTATTAAACACCTACCCCACACTACTGAAAATCTAAGAATGGGCTTTGCTCTCACCTTTCCTATCACGTGTTAATAATTTTTAATAATACTTTCTAACCATGTCTCTATACTTTTTGATTTATTACATCTTCTCAACCTTGATCCTGTGTCCCCACTATTTAAAATTCTCTGTACTTCCCCAGAAAACTGGTCCTAACACGTTTCAGGTGTAAACTGTTCCAATGGTACAACTCCCACTTTCCCCAATATTGATACCAATGCCCCATGAAACAGAATCCATTCATACCACATCAGTGTTTGAGCATGCATAAATTTCTCTAATCTTATTTGTCCTGTACAATCTGCACATAGCTCAGATAATAATATAAAGATGACTTGCTCCTCATACTGACTGTGCAAAAACTCTTTTTTTTTCTGATTTGCATTTGGCGTTGATACCCAGACCTTCCACTCCAAGTTTCTCTCCAACCCTCAGTAAATATCCTAAGTTGGGCAGTCAACACTGCGTCTGGTCTCTTGCTATTTTAATGTAGAAAGCAATGTAAATCTACCGTGCTATATTGTCTACAATTGTTGGATTTGTTTGTTCTCCCTAATTGATTGACATCTCATCTCACAACATCACTGTCAATTAGCTTGCCCACCCTACTGTCCTCATATTCATTCAAATAGGCTGAGTGCACCTTAAATGTACTGGATAACTGCAAAACTAAGATTCCTACAACCCTTGGTTTTTCCTACACTTCAGGTAGGAGAAGGGTTTCGGCCCGAATCGTTACCTATTTCCTTCGCTCCATAGATGCTGCTGCACCCGCTGAGTTTCTCCAGCATTTTTGTGTACCTTCGATTTTCCAGCATCTGCAGTTCCTTCTTGAACACTTCCTACAACCCTTGCCTGGGTCCTCTTGCCTACTGAACATCGAGTTATATTCGTCTTTAACCTCTAACCCAAATCAGAAGATCCTGTCTTAAGGGGCAAGCCCACCTCCTGGCTCCTGGTGTAAATCATTAGGTAATTTTACCCTCCCCTGAAATGTTGCAGTTTCTGCAACCCAGTCTCCAGGTCAATGAGTCAGAACTAAAATTTTCAACTGTGATAGTGCAGAGATATTTGCCCAGGTTTACATTAGCTTTCAAGGTGTCCCATATACCACATCTGTCCTGCCAAGCTCACCATGTAATATTTTAACTACTTAATTAATATTTATATGAATTATTTTCCAATATAGGTATTTATATTATCTGATCATCAAACCTTAAGGTATTAGTTAGTCTGGGACCCTGTCTTCCAAGTTCCTTCAAACTCTGATTCCTATTAAACTTACAATGTTCAGTACTGTAGCACATTTGACAGAAGGATCTAATGCAACCGTTTAGCATTGCAGTGATACTGACTAATCCACATATGGACACGGAAAGATTGCATGAGTTTGCTTTTTATTTATAGGCAGCTGGCAGCTGTCAGAATTCAGCACAGGATATATCTCAATCAATGAGACCCGTGGGTAGAAATTTGTCCTTAACTACGGGTTCTAAACGTGTGATTATAGTTGTTTTTCCAACTCCCAAATTCAATTCCATTGTTCCCTGAAGTGAAATTGTACATGCATACATTTCTGCATAGTACAAGAACAAATATCCACACCTGGTCTCTGAATATTTATTTCACAATTTGTAACTAGCTTTATGTAAAATGTAACTCATATTGCTTAATCAATAAGGGCAATGATTCTGTCCCTTTACAGTATTGTACCAAAGTGCAGTGATGATCCTCAGTGCGTACACATTCCATAGTGCAGTACCATGTAATTCTGTAGTATAACTCTGTTCCACAGTGCAATCCGTGCTCCACCATGCAGTCTTTTTCTACAGTGTTTTAAAGTGCAGGTCTACTCTGTGGTGCAATACTGTGCAGTTGCACAACGACTTTAGACTTTAGAGCTACAGCATGGAAAACAGGCCCTTTGGCTCACTGAGTCCATGCTGACTAGTTATTACCCCATACACTAGCACTATCCTACACACATTTGGGACAATTGGAAATTACATTTTACAGTTCCTTGCTTATTGCATGCTCACAAATGCCCAATTTGTCTAGGACCATTCAACTCTGGACTGTGTCTCCACTTTGGTCCAAACATGGACCATAAAGATTAATTTCAGAGGTGAGGTTAGAGTGACTGCTCTTGACATTAAGGCAATTTGATCAAGTGTGGCATCAAAACACTCTAGTAAAACTTTAGACAGCTGGCATGAAGAGAAAACACTCCAGCATTTGTCATAAATCATTCAAAGTAAATTAGTGATGGTTTTGGACATCAATCATTCCAGGCCTAGAATTTTAATGAAGGAGAGTTTTAATGAAAGAATAGTGCCCTAGGCCCAGCTGCTTCATCATTGAGCTTTCTTACATCATGAAGTCACAGGTGGAGATATTTATTGATGTTTAATTTCATTCACAAATCATTCAGCAAATAAAATTGTCCCTGTTTAGATGCAGAAAAACCTAGACAACAGTCTGGCATGGACTAAAAGAGGCAAATGACATTGAAATCACAGAAATACCTTCTGGTGATAATTTCCAAGAACAGAGTTTAACCACCTAAATACATATTTAATGGCATTACAGCTGTTGAGTATCTGCCATTGACATCATGGGGAACACAATTGGGCCATCATATAAAAGCAAGAGCAGCATAGAGGCTCGATATACAATAATGAATGACTTGTGTCTTAGTATTCCAAAACCTTTCCGCCATTTGCAAGGCACTAATCTGGATTACCAGAAGAACAGGTTAATTCTCGCTGATATCCTTGCCAGTATTCCGCTCGCACTCAAATATGTCAAGAACTGATTGTCCTCCCATTTGTGCCATTTTCTTCTAGTTATCTGTAATTGGCAACTAGGTTAGATTTTGTTGGAACACTGTGATCACTGCTTCACCAGTGTGCACACATCTTGGTGACATTACGCTTCCTATTCCTATCAGGATCCAGTTCAAACATTGCGACTGTGTACAGAGAGGGATCTACGCAAGAAGATGATGAGTGAATTTTGAAAAAGTTTGGAACATTTGTATTATTGTAAGTGAATCCTGTATATTTCAGGACTGACCATTCAATGCGCTGTCTTGGAGAGAGGAGATGACATGTTAATCACAGGAATTGCCCTGCCCTCAGCAGATTCAAGATCAGAAATCAGTGCATAAACAAATTAAGATAAAGAGACCAAGTGTAATGATTGTGATCGAATGGTGATAGTCTTATTCCACAGCTTGCAAGACTCAGAAAATGGGATATAAATGAATAGCAATTTTAAAATATGATGGTAAATCAGTAGCCAATAGAACTAAAATTGTGGCTGTGTATAAAATAGTCAGCCAGTTTGCATTTAGTTGCTTTATGGCATGTTACTTTGCAGGGCTATATTTATACTGAACAAAGGGCTATATAAGAGACTACATTAATCTGCTTAAAGAATAGTAATTTGCGAGAAAATATATTGGAATCTCTGCAAGAAATGGGGTAGAGGAAGAGAAAAAACATTAAATTACAATCCAAGTATCTAGGTTAACACTCCAGTACATTATTGATAACGTTTATTGTCAGAAGTGCTGTCTTGCAGATGATACATTCAATTGCACCATCATTTGCCCTCAGATGGACAAAATGGTTGTCACTTGATAAGGAGCATGACTTGTTCAATATTTCCTAATCAGCCAACACACAATTAAGTTGTTCACTTGTTAAATATTATTGCTGCTTTTTAAAGATTGCTGCATGCAAATTGTCTACTGTGTTTGCTACATTGCAACAATAACTGCAATGTAGCAACTGGGAGGGTGGGGTGGGAAGAAGAAGGGAAGAGGAGGAGACAGTGGACTAAAGGAGAGCTGAGAAGGGGAGGAGAAAGCAGGGACTACCTGAAATTAGAGAAGTCAATGTTCATACCGCTGTGGTGTAAACTGCCTAAGCGAAATATGAGGTGTTGCTCCTCCAATTTACGGTGGGCCTCACTCTGGCTATGGAAGAGGCCCAGGAGAGAAAGGTCGGATTCGGAATGGGAGGGGTAGTTGATGTGCTGAGCCACCGGGAGATCAGGTTGGTTATTGCGGACCGAACGGAGGTGTTGGACGAAGCGATCGCCAAGCCTATGCTTGGGCTCAGCACTTCAACTCCCTTTCCGAATCCGACCTTTCTGTCCAGGGCCTCTTCCATAGCCAGAGTGAGGCCCACCGTGAGGCCCACAGCAGAATAATCTAAATTAAATCTAATATTTCCAACCAAGACATTGGGCAGCACCTCCCAAAACGCATGACCATTTTTATTTTATTTTCTTCACTATACTTACAAATCTTTACAATCTAGTTATCAAGAGCTTTTCAGAACAATAAAGAATAATTTACAACATAGATATGAGCAGCAAGGAAATATTTCAGAAATCTATTCCATGCGTTTCATGGGAAGATCGTAAGAGGAGTCTAGTAGATTCTTCTTCATCATACAATTAAATTGCACCTTTGCTCCATGTGATGGAAAAAAATGGCTACTTCAATATATATATATATATATATATATATATATATATATATATATATATATATATATATATATATATATATATATATATAATGGCTACTTCAATAGATATATATATATATATATATAAAGATGGGATATGTGCTAATGAAGGAGACGGTGAAAAGGATAATTGACACTCATAGTGAATACAGAATATTCCAATAATCTATGATATGATTGTTTCAGAATCCCATTGGTCCCATATCTGGCTAACACGATACTGATTTCCGTGTTCCCATTAACTCTGCAGGACCTTGGTTCCTACATTCCCATTAGCATTCTGGGACATTGGTTCCTGCACTTCTTTAACTTGCCAGTACCTGGTTTCACACTAACTTTAACAATGCTGGAGTAACTCAACGGGACAGGCAGCATCTCTGGAGAGAATAATGTTAAAGTTACAGAGAAAAGGTCAAAAGTCCGCAATGAGGAAGTTTAGAAGATCAGGATTACACCCTAGATCATGGGATGATCCATTGAGGACTACAAAAACAGTGAATAGTAGAGGAGCGTGGAAGTACAGGAACTAGTGGAGGAGGATGGTGAGGACTGAGGACAAGTGAAAAATGGAGTCCAGGGGCTAGTCAGGGATCAGTAGAAAATGTAGAGATTAAGGATACAAAAAGAAAGAGTTATCTGCTTCATTGGTTGCTGTGATTCTGTACTGCCTGTGATCCTGTTCAAACCATCTCATTTCAGAAAATAACACAGAAGCTCTGTGGGGTGGTCATCTGGTCCTCTCTAAGGTTTAATATTAATACATTAAATCATATAGAAGCAGGCATAGGGCATTCCGCTCATAGTGCCTACTGCACTATTCAATAAGATTATGTCTGAACTTTTACTTTAATGCCACATCCCTGCAATAAGAAATATTAGAATTTATCAATCTGATTAAATGTAGCCAGTGACCAAGTCTTCATTGCCACCTGGCCAGAGGATTCTAGGTGTTCATCACCTCCTGGAAAAAGTTTTTTTTCTCAGCTCTGAATGGTAGATATCTTTTTTTGAGACTGTGATTCTATGATCATTATCAGCTAAACGGCATTTACCCCATCAAGCTCTGTATAACATTTTCTCTGGAGGTGCAAGGAACTGCATATGCTGGTTTACAAAAGAAGAAAAAATGCTAGAATAACTCAGCAGGCAGGTCAGGCAGCATATCTGGAGAACATGATAGGTGACGTTTTGAATCGGGACCCTTCCTCATACTGAGATTTCTATGTTTCAAGAAGAAAACCTCTTATTCTTCTTAAATCTAGATAGTACAGGCCTAATCTGTTTAATCTCTTCATATGACATATCTACCAACCTATGACACAACCTGCTGAATCTTTCCTATCATTGCAAGTACATCCTTCCTTAGGTAGAGAGACCCTTCTTGTATACAACATGCCAGATCTGGTCCGTCAGAGAATATGCACGAGTTATATTATGTAGATAGGTGTTAATTAAAACAAACCAACAATCTTCAAAACAGTGGATAATAGCATGCTCACAATTTTAACTTTCTCTGCTCCTTTGTCCACCAAATTATCCAATGTGGGAAATTCTGATTCTGTATCACTCTAACTACACAGGGATAGACAATAAATGAATGTTAATGTTAATTGACCCTCATTGGACCTTCATGATGAAATCGGGAAGGCATTAAGTGACCATGTCCTGTCTTAACACATGTGCCTATTTATTCACTTAATACTGTTTGTAGGTAGGGGGACAGACCAAAATGATTGAGTATTGATTAATGCAAGGACTACAACACCACATTGGTATTTTAGTGGAGTACAATATGCCACAGATAAAAGCAAAAACAAAGTGCTGGAGGAGATCAGGGGCAAGTCAGCATCTGTGGACGCAGAGGGTTAGTCAACATTTTGGGTCGATATCTTGCACAGGAGTTCTTCCAGCAGCATCTGTGGAGAGATAGAGATGGTAAAAGGTTTGGGTCGTGTCCTTGTGTTAGGAGTCAGTATCCCCAGACTGGGACATGACCCGAAACATCAACCATCCCCTTGCCTCCATAGATGCTGCTTGACCTGCGCTGGAAGACCTCACTAGCCGAATTGATCTCAATTGGCATGCGTAAAAAACGATAGCGTCCAAAATGTGTACCAAATGTGGTTAGCATGGAGGATGCGTGGTCTAGCGGAATCTGTCAGAATGAGCTTTTTGCATCTAAGATTGAGAATACCATGGCTTTTCCCAGGTGTGCAGCAACTTCTTCCACTGTCCGCATTGGGAGGTGTGGACGTTTGATGGCAGTGTTTAAGTCCTTGGGGATTATACAGATCCTTATTTCGTCTTTATTCTTCTTGGTGGCTGCGACCAGGCAGATGGGTCATTGACAGGGGCAATCATGCCCAAAGCTTCCATTCTGTCCAGTTCGTTTTTGACGCAGTTCCCCATTGTGTGCAGGATTCGGTGGGGGGAACGAACGACTGGTGCGGGTCAGTTATAATAGTGCACTTGGTAGGGAGCTTGCCCAATTTATTGTCAAAAAGATCCTTGTACTGTGAGAGTAGTTGTTGAGTAGGACTCTGGATGGTGGACATCTGGTGCACAGCTTTACCGAAGGTGACCAGGCCCATATCATCGATAGGCACGCGTCGATGCCCAGAAGGAGGAGCACTTCCTCTTGGACAATTAAAAATTCCATGTTGTAGACCTGGGACGCTAGGTGGCATTGCAGCTTTACTTTTCCGACTGGTTGAACTTGGCATCGAATGGGTGCAGCTTGGCATTTGTTTTTAAAATAGGTTCTTTGTTGTGAACTTTTTTTGAAGTCAGATAGTGAAAGGACATTACAGCGAGCTCCAGTATCTATCTTCGCAACAACCTTGGCATTGTTGATGTGGAGCGTTGTCATGGGATCCTTGTGTTTGCACAATGGATCCGTTAAGGAATGTATGTTAAGGCTGTCTTCCTGCAGCTCATGCGATGCTGGCGCAGCAGGTGCCAATATGCCCACGAGGGCTTTGTGGGAAAGCGTGGGCTCAAGAGTATGGAGAGATTGTTGTGGCTGAATTCTGTTCCCACGAGCGCAGCAGCACCGAATGAAGTGGTTTCTCTTCTTGCAATAATGGTACGATTTTCCGAAAGCGAGGCATTTATCACAAAATCTCGTGTATGAGGTGCCACAATTAATGCAGTTATGAATCATGTTGTCAGCAACCCTCCCTGGCACAGCCGGTGGCTGGTGCGGAGACCCATAGAATGCATGAACATTGTAGGCAGAATGGGGTCCCGGCCCCAGGGATCAGATCCGGAAGGCTGGCTCTGTCCTGGGGGCGGAGGTGGATTCATGGGAGGTGGTCTTGGAAGGGAGGATGCTCGTCAAACTGCGGAGCATCTTGGACAATACAGCTCATCCCCTCCATGACAACCTGCGGAGTATCTTCAGCAACCAACTGGTTCCAACAAGAGGTAGTACAGAACACCACAGGAAATCCTTTGTCCCTGTGGCTATCAAACTGTACAACTCCCCTTCTGTCGTGGTTGTGCAAAGATTGATTCCCCAACCCCCCCTCCCAATCTTTGCACACCCCCAATCCTTTCCAATCGTCACTTTAATTTCATGTTTTATGTATTTTGTTGTTTTATGACTGTTGGCAGATCAATTTCCCTCCTGGGATAAAGTTATATTGTACATATCAGACATGTTTTTTACACTTGATAATACTGCCATCTTGTGATGAAAAACTAGGAGAAATATGCCATTATACCTGTTCACCATCACCCTTTTACAACTCACTTCACCTATGGCTGCAGTGTCCATTGGCAGCTAATTTCATGGAAAGACCAAAGTCACTGATGTCACGAGTTGTGTCATTCTTCAGCAGCACATTCCTGTTGTAGTATTATCTGTATGTAATAGCTGACACATTGATCTGGAAAGGCCAAATACTTGATGTTACCATGCACTGCTTGAATTTGTTTTCCTCAATTCTTCACCTACCTTTCTTGCTACTACTTGACACTTGAACTAATATAACCATATAACCATATAACAATTACAGCACGGAAACAGGCCATCTCGGCCCTACAAGTCCGTGCCAAACACTTTTTTTTCCCTTAGTCCCACCTGCCTGCACTCATACCATAACCCTCCATTCCCTTCTCATCCATATGCCTATCCAATTTATTTTTAAATGATACAATGAACCTGCCTCCACCACTTCCACCGGAAGCTCATTCCACACCGCCACCACTCTCTGAGTAAAGAAGTTCCCCCTCATATTACCCCTAAACTTCTGTCCCTTAATTCTGAAGTCATGTCCTCTTATTTGAATCTTCCCTATTCTCAAAGGGAAAAGCTTGTCCACATCAACTCTGTCTATCCCTCTCATCATTTTAAAGACCTCTATCAAGTCCCCCCTTAACCTTCTGCGCTCCAGAAAATAAAGACCTAACATTCAACCTATCTCTGTAACTTAGTTGTTGAAACCAGGCAACATTCTAGTAAATCTCCTCTGTACTCTCTCTATTTTGCTGACATCCTTCCTATAATTGGGCGACCAAAATTGTACACCATACTCTAGATTTGGTCTCACCAATGCCTTGTACGATTTTAACATTACATCCCAGCTTCTATACTCAATGCTCTGATTTATAAAGGCTAGCATACCAAAAGCTTTCTTTACCACCCTATCTATATGAGATTCCACCTTCAAGGAACTATGCACGGTTATACCCAGATCCCTCTGTTCAACTGTATTCTTCAATCCCCTACCATTTACCATGTACGTCCTATTTTGATTTGTCCTGCCAAGGTGTAGCACCTCACATTTATCAGCATTAAACTCCATCTGCCATCTTTCAGCCCATTTTTCCAAATGGCCTAAATCACTCTGTAGACTTTGGAAATCCTCTTCATTATCCACAACACCCCCTATCTTGGTATCATCTGCATACTTACTAATCCAATCTACCACACCTTCATCCAGATCATTGATGTACATGACAAACAACAAAGGACCCAACACAGATCCCCGAGGCACCCCACTAGTTACCTGCCTCCAACCCGATAAACAGCCATCCACCATTACCCTC
This sequence comes from Leucoraja erinaceus, assembly GCF_028641065.1. Classification (NCBI taxonomy): domain Eukaryota; kingdom Metazoa; phylum Chordata; class Chondrichthyes; order Rajiformes; family Rajidae; genus Leucoraja; species Leucoraja erinaceus. The sequence continues at coordinate 35,369,870 of NC_073383.1, forward strand.
TGGCTTCTCCCATCCAGCCACTGTTGAATCCATCTTGCTATTCCTGCATTTATACCCAACAGTTGAACCTTCTTAACCAACCTTCCATGAGGAACCTTGTCAAAGGCCTTACTAAAGTCCATATAGACAACATCCACTGCTTTACCCTCGTCAATTTCCCTAGTAACCTCTTCAAAAAATTCAAGAAGATTAGTCAAACATGACCTTCCAGGCACAAATCCATGTTGACTGTTCCTAATCAGACCCTGTTTATCCAGATGCTTATATATATTATCTCTAAGTATCTTTTCCATTAATTTTCCCACCACTGAAGTCAAACTAACAGGTCTATAATTGCTAGGTTTACTCTTAGAACCCGTTTTAAACAATGGAACAACATGCGCAGTACGCCAATCCTCGGGGACTATTCCCGTTTCTAATGACATTTGAAATATTTCTGTCATGGCCCTGGCTATTTCTACACTAACTTCCCTCAATGTCCTAGGGAATATCCTGTCAGGACCTGGAGACCTATCCACTTTTATATTTTTCAAAAGTGTCAGTACTTCTTTTACTTTGAACCTCATAGTATCCATAGCTACTCTACTAGTTTCCCTTACCTCACATAGTTCAATATCCTTCTATATAAACCATATAACCATATAACAATTACAGCACGGAAACAGGCCATCTCGACCCTTCTAGTCCGTGCCGAACACATAATCTCCCCTAGTCCCATATACCTACGCTCAGACCATAACCCTCCATTCCCTTCCCATCCATATAACTATCCAATTTATTTTTAAATGATAAAAACGAACCTGCCTCCACCACCTTCACTGGAAGCTCATTCCACACAGCTACCACTCTCTGAGTAAAGAAGTTCCCTCTCATGTTACCCCTAAACTTCAGTCCCATAATTCTCATGTCATGTCCCCTTGTTTGAATCTTCCCTACTCCCAGTGGGAAAAGCTTTTCCACGTCAACTCTGTCTATCCCTCTCATCATTTAAAAAACCTCTATCAAGTCCCCCCTTAACCTTCTGCACTCCAAAGAATAAAGTCCTAACTTGTTCAACCTTTCTCTGTAACTTAGTTGCTGAAACCCAGGCAACATTCTAGTAAATCTCCTCTGTACTCTCTCTATTTTGTTGACATCCTTCCTATAATTAGGCGACCAAAATTGTACACCATACTCCAGAATTGGCCTCACCAATGCCTTGTACAATTTTAACATTACATCCCAACTTCTATACTCAATGCTCTGATTTATAAAGGCCAGCACACCAAAAGCTTTCTTTACCACCCTATCTACATGAGATTCCACTTTCAGGGAACTGTGCACAGTTATTCCCAGATCCCTCTGTTCACCTACATTCTTCAATTCCCTACCATTTACCATGTACGTCCTATTTTGATTTGTCCTGCCAAGATGTAGCACCTCACACTTATCAGCATTAAACTCCATCTGCCATCTTTCAGCCCACTCTTCCAACTGGCATAAATCTCTCTGTAGACTTTGAAACTCTACTTCATTACCCGTAACCCCACCTATCTTAGTATCATCTGCATACTTACTAATCCAATTTACCACACCATCATCCAGATCATTGATGTACATGACAAACAACAGTGGACCCAACACAGATCCCTGTGGCACCCCACTCGTCACTGGCCTCCAACCTGACAAACAACCATCCACCATTGTTTAAGAGGGAACTGCAGATGCTGGAGAATCGAAGGTTACACAAAAAAGCTGGAGAAACTCAGCGGGTGCAGCAGCATCTATGGAGCGAAGGAAATAGGCAACGTTTCGGGCCGAAACCCTTCTTCAGACTGATCGGAATAACCAAGTTGACCTCCCGGTGGCTCAGCACCTCAACTCCCCCTCCCACTCCGTCCCCGACCTCTCTGTCCTGGGTCTCCTCCATGGCCACAGCGAGCAGCACTGGAAATTGGAGGAACAGCACCCCACATTCCGCTTGGGGAGTCTGCCATTACTCTCTGGCATCTCCCATTCAGCCACTGTTGAATCCATCTTGCTACTCCACCATTAATACCCAACCATTGAACCTTCTTAACCAACCTTCCATGAGGAACCTTGTCAAAGGCCTTACTGAAGTCCATATACACAACATCCACTGTGTTACCCTCATCAATTTTCTGTGTAACATCTTCAAAAAATTCAAGAAGATTAGTTCAACAAGACCGTCCAGGCATAAATCCATGTTGACTGTTCCTAATCAGACCCTGTTTATCCAGATGCTTATATATATTATCTCTAAGTATTCTTTCCATTAATTTGCCCACCACTGACGTCAAACTAACAGGTCTATAATTGCTAGGTTTACTCTTAGACCCCTTTTTAAACAATGGAACAACATGCGCAGTACGCCAATCCTCCGGCACTATTCCCGTTTCTAATGACATTTGGAATATTTCTGCCATAGCCCCTGCTATTTCTACACTAACTTCTCTCAATGTCCTCGGGAATATCCTGTCCGGACCTGAAGACTTATCCACTTTTATATTTCTCAAAAGTGTCAGTACTTCCTCTTCTTTGATCCTCATAGTTTCCATAGCTACTCTACTTGTTTCCCTTACCTCACATAATTCAATATCCTTCTCCTTGGTGAATACCGACGAAAAGAAACTGTTCAATATCTCCCCCATCTCTTTTGGCTCTGCAGATAGTTGTCCACTCTGACTCTCTAATGGACCAATTTTATTCCTCGTTATCCTTTTGCTATTAATATAGCGGTAGAAACCCTTCGGATTTACTTTTACCTTACTTGCCAAAGCAACCTCATATCTTCTTTTAGCTTTTCTAATTTATTTCTTAAGATTCTTTTTACATTCTTTATACTCCTCAAGCACCTCATTTACTCCATGCTGCCTATAATTATTGTAGATCTCCCTCTTTTTCCGAACCAAGTGTCCAATTTCCCTTGAAAACCATGGCTCTTTACAATTTTTACGATTTCCTTTCAACCGAACAGGGACATAAAGATTCTGTACTCTTAAAATTTCACCTTTAAATGTACTCCATTTCTCTTCCACATCTTTCCCATAAAACAAACTGTCCCAATTTACTCCTTTTAAATCCTTTCGCATCTCCTCAAAGTTAGCCTTTCTCCAATCAAAAATCTCAACCCTAGGTCCAGTTTTGTCCCTCTCCATAATTATATTGAAACTAATGGTATTGTGATCACTGGACCCGAACTGTTCCCCAACGCATACCTCTGCCACCTGACCCATCTCATTTCCTAACAGGAGGTCCAGTACCGCCCCTTCTCTAGTAGGTACTTCTATGTATTGTTGCAAAAAACTATCCTGCACACATTTTACAAACTCCAAACCATCCAGCCCATTTACAGAATGTGTTTCCCAGTCTATGTGTGGAAAATTGAAATCTCCCACAATCACTACCTTGTGCTTACTACTAATATCTGCAATCTCCTTACATATTTGTTCTTCCAATTCTCGCTCCCCATTTGGCGGTCTATAATATACCCCTATAAGTGTTGCTACCCCTTTCCCATTTTTCAGTTCCACCCAAATAGCCTCCCTAGACGAGCCCTCTAATCTATCCTGCCAAGGCACTGCTGTAATATCTTCCCTGATAAGCAATGCAACACCTTCACCTCTTGCCCCTCCAATTCTATCACACCTGAAGCAACGAAATCCTGGAAATATTTATCTTCCAATCCATGCCCTGCAACCATGTTTCACTGATCTTAAGCCAACAATCCACTTCCAGGTGTCACCAATGCACACACCCAGGCTCAATTCTATCATCGAAAATCCTGGAATATTTTAATTTACACAGCCCTCCTGCATGTTTACTGATCGCATTCCAGGTGTCAATAGGCTCTAAGTTCATCCACTTTTTTTACAATGCTCCTAGCATTAAAATATACACATTTAAGAAACCCACCCTCTCTTATTCTCTGATTATTATGAAACTTTTTGAATCTCTCCCTGCACTGGAGACCCGACCTTTTCTCGTCGGGTCTCAGGTGTCGTTGAGGCCGCAACGAGGAGCGGCCTCCAACGGGAAGAAGCCGGGGACTCTGGTGCCGACTCACCGTTGCCGTCGCGGAGCTGGCCGAGTCCGGAGCGGGTGGAGCGGTGGAGGAGCGCTGCTGCTGCTGCTGCTGCTGCTACCGGAGAGTCGGAGGCTCCAACGACAGGTCTGTGGACGGCGGCACCGGGAGCCCGCGGCTCCCTGGAAGGAGACCGCTTTTCGGGGCTCCTGCAACGGCGAATTCTCCCGCCCGAGTTGCGGGGTTCAAGAGCTCCTGGAGCGGGGCCTACACCACTGCCCCGCGCGGCTGGAATGGCCGCGGACTCTGCGAGCGCACACCGGGGGCTCCAACACCAAGACCCGGTGTGCGACCTCGCACAACCCGGCGTGGCTTTAATGGCTGCGGGACAATCGCCATCGCCAGCCGGGGGCTATGACTTTGACTCTGACATCGGGGAGGGGAGAGTGCAGTGGAGAGATAAGTTTTTTTGGCCTTCCATCACAGCTATGTGATGGATGTTTATGTAAAATGTAATTATGTTGTGTCTGGGGTCTATTTGTGTGTAATGTATGGCTGCAGAAACGGCATTTCGTTTGGACCTCCAGGGGTCCAAATGACAATTAAATTGACTCTCTTGACTCTTGACTCATTTATCCTCCACCTCGCTCCATTCCTACTCTCACTGTCGCGTGGCACAGGCAGTAATCCTGAGATTGTTACCTTTGCAGTCCTTCTCCTTAACTCTCTACCTAACTCCCTAAATTCTTCTTTCAGGACCTCTTCACTTTTTTTTACCTATGTCGTTGGTACCTATATGTACCACAACCTCAGGCTCCTCTCCCTCCCATTTCAGGATTTCTTGGACATGTTCAGACACATCCCTGACCCTGGCACCAGGGAGGCAAACTACCATTCGGGACTCCTGTCTGCGTCCACAGAATCGCCTATCTGACCCCCTGACTATAGAGTCCCCCATTACAATTGCCCTCCCCTTCTTTTCCTTACCCTTCTGAGCAACCGGACCGGTCTTTGTGCCAGAGACCCGGTCGCTGTCGCTGCCCCCAGGTAGGCTGTCCCCCCCACCCTTACTCAAGCATGAGTACTTATTGCTAAGGTGTACAGCCACCGGGGTACTCACCAGTCCCTGCCTCTGCCCGTTGCCCTTCCTAACTGTGACCCAGTTTTCTGTCTCCCGTGGTCTTGGAGTGACCACCTCCCTGTAACTCCTTTCTATGACCTCCTCGCTCTCCCTGAGCAGACAGAGGTCATCGAGTTGCTGTTCCAGGTTCCTGATGGTGAATACCGAAGAAAAAAAATTGTTCAATATCTCCCCCATCTCTTTTGGCTCTGCAGATAGCTGTCCACTCTGTCTCTCCAATGGACCAATTTTATCCCTTGTTATCCTTTTGCTATTAATATAGCTGTAGAAACCCTTTGGATTTACTTTCACCTTACTTGCCAAAGCAACCTCATATCTTCTTTTAGCTTTTCTAATTTCTTTCTTAAGATTCTTTTTACATTCCTTATACTCCTCAAGCACCTCATTTACTTCATGCTGCCTATAATTATTGTAGATCTCCCTCTTTTTCCGAACAAGATGTCCAATTTCCCTTGAAAACCAGGGCTCTTTCCAATTTTTACTGTTTCCTTTCAACCGAACAGGAACATAAAGATTCTGTACTCTTAAAATTTCCCCTTTAAATGTCCTCCATTTCTCTTCTACATCTTTCCCATAAAACAAAACGTCCCAGTTCACTCCTTTTAAATCATCTCGCATCTCCTAAAAGTTAGCCTTTCTCCAATCAAAAATCTCAACCCTAGGTCCAGTTCTGACCCTCTCCATAATTATATTGAAAATTATAATCCTCAGTCATGATCAATTTCCTTAATTAAGCTTGAAATTCTTCATGTAATATTATTATTTATTTTCATCACATTAAAACGCTATTAACTTCCATTGCATTGTCATACCTTTAGCAAACGTAGATGTTATAGCACATCAGGTCATTCAATGCTGCCAAGATGCAAAGAATGTTGAAAACATATCATATGATCTATCACTTTGTTTCATCTGAGCAAATGGTGAAGGAGCCAATGGAATATCACACTGCATTCCTTTGTCACTATGTTAGGAGAAAAGTGTAACTAAAGCACTTTCAGATGCTCAAAAGCATGTCTGCTTGCTCACATCTCATGCAAATATTCTAGGCAGTATACCCAGTCCCCTACATTACTCTTTCTATACCCAAGATTGTGTAGCCATACATCTTCAACACCATCTTCAAATTTGCTGATGATAGCACTGTTGTTGGACGATTAACAGATAACAAAGAGTTAGAATATTGGAGGGTGTTTGAAAATCTGATTCAATGGTGCCAGAACAATAATCTTGCACTTAACATCAGCAAGATCAAGAAGCCGTTTTTTTACTTCAGGAGGGGAAAACTAAGGATTCATGAACCTGTCTTCATCAATGGAAAGGTGGTGGAGAGAGTCAACAGCTTCAAGTTCCTGGTCATACATATCTCTGCAGATTTGTCCTGGGCCTAATAGGTTTATGCAATCACAAAGGAAGTTCATCATCGTCTCTATTCATGAGAAGATTGAGGAGATTTGTTATGTCAACAAATACTCTATTCAACTTCTGCAGGTGTATGGTTAATATTATCCTATCTGGTTGCATCATGTCTACTTTAGCAACATGGACGTTGGGGAACAAAGGACATTACAACAAGTGGTAGACATTGCATGGTGCACCACAGGGTACTGACTTCTCCACCATATAAGGGATCCATAGGAGATATTGCCTCAAAAAGACAGCCAATATCCTCAATGACCCATGCCGCCCTGGTGGCACTCTCATTTCATTCCTACCATTGGGAAGAAGATGCAGGAGCCTGAAAACCATACTTAACAGATTCAAGAATAGCTTCTTCTCAAAAGCTATCAGGCTCTCAATCACTGCATAACACAAACTTCAGCAGCTATGAACTTTCATGAACTTTCATGGATTTGATTGCACTAAGGACTTGGATGTTTTTGCACAAATATTACGGGTATTACATGTAGGAAGGAACTGCAAATGCTGGTTTACACCGAAGGTAGGCACAAAATGCTGGAGTCAGGCAGCATCTCTGGAGAAAATGAATATATGATGTTTCAGGTCGAGAACCAAGAAGGTTCAACCCTAAAAGTGACCCGTTAGGTTACATTACATTTTGAAAATTATTATATGTTAAGTGTGTATTGCCTTTACGAGCCTGTTAAATTGCTACAAGTTTCATTGTTGCATTGTCAGTACATATAACAATTAAACACTCTTGGCTCTTAACATCAGTTATGTGGAAAATGTAAGAGTCTATTATAACCTAACATAAGTTGGGAAAAAATGCCAGAAGCTGCTTGGAAAACATCAATGGGATAAGGCAAAGTCATTATAGATATTTGAAAGGGAAACCGTATTTAGCATACCTTTAAGAATTATTTTTGTCGATGCAAATCCTCCCTTGACAAATCTGTTCACCATTTCCCTTCAGTGACACATTATCTTTCTTTCCTCAGTACACAGTTATCCATCCCCATACAGTGATCAATTATTTGTCCTTTCTCAGGACCATGTTACCTACATTCTTCAATGATCCAAAATCTGCCTCCCTCAGTACCATTAGTAACGTAACTACTCCTTGCAATTATAGTGCCATCATTAACAATTTCTATTATACTAATCTTATTGTTGAGTTAAAGGCTCAGACTGAAGCTCCATTCAGAGTTAAGGTTTCAAGGTCAGTTTATTGTCACATGTACTAAATAAGGTAGTGAAATTTGAGACCATATAGCTCAAGGGACATGGGGAAAAAGCAGGAACCGGGTACTGATTGTGGATGATCAGCCATGATCATATTGAATGGTGGTGCTGGCTCAAAGGGCTGAATGGCCTACTCCTGCACCTACGTTCTAGGTTTCACACAATTGTCCAAATTCACCGCAAATGCAACGTTCCAATCGATGTTATATTGTGAATTCTTGTGTGAATGGGATTAGTTTGTTGTTTGGATACTTAGGCTATTTAAAAAATATATCCTTTTCTTAAGAAATGGAATCTACAGGACATTCTTAATGGGAAAGTAGTGGGCAGAAAGGCATGTCATGTGTGGTTTGAAGAGCAAAAACTTGTAGTTTACCATGCCAAAATTGAAAAGTTGAGGAAAAACAAGGTGTACAGAGTTGCTTATTGGTTACAATCTGAGGAGTATGATGATGCTACTGATTATATGCCAATGTACCAGCTAGCAACTGATCTTCTCCATAAAGACTTGGTCTATTGCTAGAAATTGTGATTTATTTGCTTATCTGTTACAGATTTACTGCACAAAATACAATAATATTAAAGTTCTGATCTTGAGAATATCACATTTTTGAATTTTCAAGGCATTCTGGGTGTTTTTACTATTTCCGTCACAATGGTCAATTTTGTAATTAACTAGTTAGGTAATTAACTAATTATATGCTTTAATTTCAGGTCATCCAAGTAAGATGTTTTATATTTGTTTCAGAATGCTTCATTCTATAACTGAAAATGTCATTCAGTTCTTTTGATTTTTAAGAAAGGCTTTTGACTGCCCTCGATCACAGCTTTTGTGTTAAGTCAATGTAAAAGCAATAGGGAAAAAGATGCTAATTTCCAAGTATGAAAATGGCCACAACATTTTTAATACTGAAGATATGAAAGTGAATTAGGTGTTACATTAAACTTTTTTTAATACTTTATCTGATGCAATAAATTAAATTGCAGATGTGATTTTTTAAATCTCAAATTTTTGTAACATTGTTACATTATGCTCCAATATTACAAACTAATCCCGTTGTTGGGAATTAACTACTGCGGCACTCATGGTTTGGTTGCGTTGTTGAACACATATATTTACTGTTTTAATAATCCACAGGTAGATTTTAGTCTGAAACAAAAACCGCAGTTATTTTGTGGCGATTTACACGTTCAACTGACCAACCAAGTGGCGCCAAAACTCGCCGTGGTCGAGAGCTTGGGTGGTGTTGGCGTGGAAGGATCTCGGGCATGTGCAGTGCAATAAGGCGGCTGAGCCCAACGGTCCCGCCCGGAGGTTGGGTTCGAGCAAAGATTCTAGAGGAGCTCTAGAATCTTTGGGTTCGAGCGCCCGTGAGGTAGGAAGCGGCTCGAGCCTAAACGGTCTCGCGCGGAGATTGGTCTCGAGCAAAGATCATAGAGCGGGGGCGGAGCTCTATGATTATGATCTGTGGTCTCGAGCGCAACGGTTCCACCTGTTAGTTATTGATGCGCGCAGCGTGTCGGCATGGCGGCGCCGAGACGAAGGGGGCAACAGCAGCGGGGAGTGTGGACTCGCACTAAATTGAGGTGAGGGAAAGGCATTGCAAACAAGCAGGGGCTGAGAAATAGAATTAGAAGTACTAGAAACAAAAATAGTGAATTGGAAATATAAAGTAAAGGGAATATAGAGGCTGAAAGCTACTGAGCTGTGATCAAGAACTGTAAAATAGAATACTCAGACTGAGAAAAGGCGTAGTGGAGAACACGACCCTGTGAAATTCCAAGTAATTGAAAACAAAGGCTGGGGAACCACCCGGTTACCGAGAACGGGTACTAAAAATACCAGTTAAATGATTGGAAAAGAACAAATAAAATAACTAACTGTAAAAGAACAAATGTGTTGGAAAGAACTGCAGATGCTGGTTTAAACCGAAGATGGATACAAAAAGCTGGAGTAACTCAGTGGGACAGTGAGTATCTCTGGAGAGAAGGAATGGGTGACGTTTCGGGTCGAGAGCCTTTTGTAAAATAATAGATATTGAGTGAATAAGAACAGCCACTGATAAATGCACCGAATAAAGATTGAGAAACACTTTGTAAATGATAAGGACTGGGAAATACCAGTAACTAAGAACACTAATCTAATGCCCCTGTCCTTAGGCGATTTTTTTAGCCGACTACAGGCGACAAGGCTGTCGCCACATGGGTGTTGCCTATGTTTTCTGGTTGCCGCTGGATTTTGAAATGTTCGAAACTTTTCGGCGACAGTCTGCGACCGTGGGCTTGTCGTAGCTTGACTTCTCCTGACGTAGGTGCTGTCATAGATTGTCACCAGGATGACGTAGGTTGTCTCCAGTGCTGACTTCGGTGAATTCCATTGGTGGCTACCTACGTCAACCGACGACAGGTACCGCCGACTGAATTGTCTTACCTTGAGGTAGCTTGTCTCGGGTGGACATAGGTCGTAGGTGGACGTCCTAATGGGTCGCCGGTTGTCGGTAGCTTGCTTTAGCTTGACGTTGACTAGGTGGTAGGTTGTAGACATTGTCGTAAGGGTGTTCAGTCGTGGATTTTCAGCGTCCTGCTATGACTGACAGTCGCCAGCAGTCGATGAAAAAAATCGTGTAAATGGGACAGGCCCATAACTATGCAGTAATGGGACTGAAATGTCCCAATAGCAGGAACAGAGGCTGAAATGCACCATAGGATCGTTTGCGTTACTTGTTAAGCCTCAAGCATTGAAATAACTGCAGCTTAAGTCCCAGGTTTTTCTTCTCTCTTTGCTGTGCATCTCTTTGCCAATCTTGCACTCTTTAACTACAGTATTTGGCCTTTAGGCTTGGAAACCCTCCTCCTCCAACAGTTAATCTACTAACAAATCCCCTTACCAGGATATTGATACCCCTCGAGTTCAGGTGACGCTCTCCCCAGGAAGAGATCCCAATAATTCAAAAATCTGAATCCCTGCCTCCTCTGTTATGCATTAATCTGGCCTATTCTCTATTCATGTATTTACCAGTAGTTGGCAATGGGAATAATCCTGAGATTACCCTCTCGTGGTCCTGCTTTTTAGCCCCTTTTCCAGCTCCCCATGTTCACTCTGGAGGATCTTATCCAATTTCCTACCTATCTTTGGTACAAAAGTGCACAATGAGCTCAGACTGCTCACCCTCCCTCTGGAGAATGTTCTACAGCTGCTCCGAGGCATCCTGGACCTAGCAGTATATAGGCAACACATCATCGTGGAGTCCTTTTTTCAGTCACAAAATTTCCTGACAATCCCCCTAACTATAACATCTGTAGCCTTGTCTGACTTCACTTACTCCATAGCGCTCAGAGCTAGACTTGGTGACAAAGACTTTGCTGCTGCTTTCTCCCGAACAGTCATCCCCCCCAACAGTATCCAAAAATGTATACTCATTTTCACAGGGAATTACCACAGAGGATTCCTGGACTCTCTATTCTACTCCCTTTATCCTTTTATGGTGGTTATACAGCTACTTTCTGTGTGGATCTTAAGTGTGACCACCTCTTTAAAATTCCTATCTAGAAGGCTGTCACTTTCCTTGATGTTCTTGAGGTCATCCACCTGCAGCTCAATTTCTCTCAATTGGTCAATTAGAAGCTTTTGAACAATTAAAAACCAAGTGTGGAGTGCAAGATTAGAAATCGTCCAGTCTCTTGTGCATCTCATTTCCTACTATACACTTCCCTCCTACCATGCATCTTTGACCAACAGCAGAAAGGAAGTTAGACAAAACAATAAAGAGAAAACATGAAAGGGAAGACTGGCAGGATGAAGAAATTTTGGACCATCCCAGCAGCATCCACAGCAGCTACAAATGGGATTAGCCAATGCCTGGCAATCTAGAAAACAGGTACAATCTGCACTAATGTCGGGGAATAACTGTGGCATGCTGTTTCTGAAGACTGGCACATGACAAAAAATAAACTGAACTGATGGATAGGCTTTCCATCCCCAACATCAGCGTATGGAAGCAGGCATTCTCTGAGTTGGTAGCCTGGGTGATGTGCAAGGACTCATCAACGGACCTGAACGGATATGCCATGGTTGATGCCAACTTAATAAGGAGATGTGTGGAGAGAAATGTGTCCCCACAAAAACATCCATGTTCTTCAACTAGAAGCCGCATGAACCAGGAGGGTTGCAATCTTCTGAGGACCAGATCTCAGGCATTCAAGTCTGGTGATGTAGGATCTTGTAAGTCCAGATATGACCTCACTAAGGCCATCAAAGTGGTCAAAGGGACTTTCACTCTAAATTGGTGAATGAGATGGACATATACGGCAGCTTTGGTAAGGTTTGCCCGCCATCACTTCCTACAAAGCAAAATCAAGGGGCAGCTCAAACAACAACAAGGCATCACTTCTAGATGTGACCAGACACAATTCCAACTCCATGTTTAAATTCGCTGATGACCCCACTGTTTTTGGACAAATTATGGATAATGATGAGTCGAGTATAGGAGGGAGATCGATTGTCTGATTGAATTGTGCTAGAACACCAACTTTGCTCTCAAAATCAGTAAAATCACACAACTGATGTTGACTTTAGAAGAGGAAGGATCCACAAACCTTTCTTCATCAATAGGTCGGTGGTGAAGAGGTACAACAACATTAAGTTCTTGGGCGTGCATATTTCTGAAGATCTGTCCTGGATCCAACATATGTTTGCAATCATAAAAAAAGCCCATCAACGCCACTTCCTCAGAAGATTGAGGAGATTCGGTATGTCAATAAATAGTCTCTTGAACTTTTACGTGTGAGCAGACTGACTGGTTGCATTACAGCATTGTTTCGACAATTCGAATGCCCAGGAACAAATGAGATTACAAAAAGTGGTCCATCACGGTTACTGACCTCCCCACCATTGAACCAATTTATAAGAGCGCTATCCCAAAAAGGCGACCAGCATCATCAATGACCCACACCACCCTGGCCATGCTCTCATTTCACCCCTACCACTGAGAAGAAGGTATAGGAGTCTGAAAACTGTAATACAGGTGCACAACCTTTTATCCGAAGATCCAAATAACGAAAACCTCCGAATAGCGACATTTTTTCGGTCCTTGAAGAAAGGTCCTTGAAAACGTTCACCGAGGGCGGCCCGCAGAGGTGACAGCGGAACCTCGGTCGGTCCTCGAAGAAAGGGGAACTAAATCCCCATTCATAAAAGAGAAGGTGAGGGTATATTGCGCGAGAGGGTTAATAATTGACAATATGCTGCTACCTGCCAGCTGAGTTAAAATGTTCCCACGGTAGACTCACGATACACAGTGTATCGTGAGTCTTGCGTGGGAACCTTTTAACTCAGGGTGCAGGCAGCAGTAGATTGTCGCTCCCTCCAGTTTCACCCCACCTACACCCCTCTGCTTCCCGGCCATGTGTGTGACCCCTTCCCTCCCCTCTCCAGCTCCCTGCTCATTGCACCAGCGCGGGGGCTTTGTACTGTCTTCACGTCGCGATGCTAGCAGCACAGTGCCAGTCACCGGAGACGTCAGGACCAACGGAACACCGACCCCCAGGCCCACTGCAAGCACGGAGATCCCAGATCAGCAACTCAAGCCCAGCCCCGTTCCAACTCCAGAGGAACACGCTCCCCGTATGGGCAGAAGCTGATGGTGTGCAAGGTACGTCTTGTTCTTGGGGTGGCGCAGCTCGGGCTGTGGGCGAACTGCCACTTGTCGCCGTAGCGGCCCATCGGGGAGTGGATTCCTCTGGAGTTGGAGGGGGAGGGGGGTATTGTGCTGTTTGATCGCCCCCTACTATTCCAGGGACAGGGAGACAGGACGTTCACCAAGGGCGGCCTGCAGAGGTGACAGCGGAACCTCCGGTCGGTCCTCGAAGAAAGGGGAACTAAATCCCCATCCATAAAAGAGAAGGTGAGAGTATATTGCGCGGGAGGGTTAATAATTGACAATATGCTGCTACCTGCCCGCTGAGTTTAAAAGTTCCCACGGTAGACACGATACACAGTGTATCGTGAGTCTTGCGTGGGAACTTTCTAACTCAGCGTGCAGGCAGCAGCAGATTGTCGCTCCCTTCAGTTTCACCCCACCTACACCCCTCTGCTTCCCGGCCATGTGTGTGACCCCATCCCTCCCCTCTCCAGCTCCCCGCTCATCGCACCGGCGCGGGGGCTTTGTACTGTCTTCACGTCGGCGATGGCAGCCAGCAGGCTAGTGCAGTCACCAGAGACGTCAGGACCAATTGGACGTCGACCACCAGGCCCACCGCAAGCACGGAGAACCCAGAGACCCACAGCCAGCAGCACCCAGCCCAGCTCCAACTACAGAGGAACCTGGGTTGCGGATGTCGGGGCGTCGTAGGGGCCCATCGGGGAGCGGGTTCCTGTTGGTTCTGACGTCTCTGGCCACCTGCTAGCCTCCGGGAACTGTACCGCCCTTGCAGGAGAGTTGGGTTGTTTGCAGTTGCAGAGGGAGGGGGCAAGGGCGGTACAGTTCCCAGTCTCAGCTCCAGTCCAGGGGGGTGGCCGGAGACGTCAGGACCAACGGGACAGCGACCCCCAGGCCCACTGCAAACACGGAGATCCCAGAGACCCACAGCCAGCAGCAACTCCAGCCCAGCCCTGCTCCAACTCCAGAGGAACACGTAGGGGCAGAAGCTGATGGTGTGCAAGGTGTTCTTGGGGTGGCGCAGCTCGGGCTGTGGGCAAACTGCCACGTCGCCGTAGTGGCCCATCGGGGAGCGGATTCCTCTGGAGTTGGAGGGGGAGGGGGGTATTGTGCTGTTTGATCGCCCCCTGCTATCCCAGGGACAGGGAGACACAGCGGCTTTTTAGACTGGTGGGCAATCACTTCCAAAGTTCTGCCCACACAGTCAGTACACCTCTCCTACACTGCATTTCATACAAACATTTATTCTGCATGAAAAAACGACATTGAAGACTCAAACTCGCGACCGAGTAACTGCCGGGATCAAGGCGCAAACTCGCGACCTTGCGGATATGAGCCGAGCACTCTACCACTGAGCCAGCCATTAAAATCTACGCTAAAAAAATTCCATTCCGAAGACCGACAAATTCTGAATTACGAAAAGTGTCTGGTCCCAAGGCTGTCGGATAAAAGGTTGTGCACCTGTATCAGAGTTCAGGCACTGCTTCTTCCCAACAATTATCAGGCTATTGAACACAATGAACTTGAACTAAACTACGAATTAATAACTGTCTGGGTTGCACAGGGTCTTTGTTTTGTTTTAACACTATATTTTGTTTTTTTGTTTATTAAACATTTTTTATTTGTTTATTACATTATCTATTGAATACTGTTTACAAACCTGTTATGCTGCTGCTGCAAGTAAGAATTTCATTGTTCCGTTTCGCTACAGATGACAAAACACTCTTGACGAGTTCTGTCACTGTGTGAGATTACAGAAACAAAAGAGGAAATATTTCAAGGATGTTCTCAAAGCCTTTTAGAAAAACGCATCATTCCCTCTAATATGAGAATCCCAAGCCTGAGATAATTCAAAATGGAAAAGGAGCATCCCAAAAGGCAATGAGCACTGAAATTAATACAGAAAATTCTGGAAAACTTAGCTGGTTCAGCAGCTTTTGAGAAACAGTTAATTTTTCTGGTCAAACAAAAGAGGGTAATAAGTTAATTAAGCAGTAAACAACATAATGAGCACATTGAGTCTTTTGCTGCAAACATGTGGAAGCCAAGCAGCAATGGCCGAAGGAGCACACTATTTCCCATATTGCCCAAAACATCACTTCCTTCCTCACCAGTGACTGATTAAGATGGGTGCCATCAAACCATGTCAGAAACATAAAACTGGATAGAAACAGAATCTTCAAGTCTGTTGGTCTCCTTAAGAAAAGGGTATCCTGAGAATGCTCTCTATCCATGCATATATTAGAAGAAGCTGCATTGCTATGTATCCTGTGCTTTGCTGCCCTGTGAATGAATTAATCAGTGAATTGTATGCAATATATGTTTTGTTTTAGATTGATGATTTTGAGCAGTGTGTTGTACACATGTATAAAGCTATTGTTGTGTGAAGAAGTCCAAGCTTCACATATATAATGTAAAATTATGATACTTCCTTCAATACTGAAAGGTATATCACAATATATTAATAAGGTCCTAGTCTTACATTCCCAACCACTTAGAAATACCTAACCTTTCTGTTACCCTTAATATCTTTGCTGGCTGGGTATAATTCAGTTAAGTTTATATGGCACACAATCTAGAGCTCAGGATAACAAGCTAATTGGATGCAAAATTGGCTTGGAGGATGGAGTAAAAGGGTGATTGTGAAACGTCAATGTTTAGATTGGAGGTCTGTGACCAGTGGGGTGCATTTGGGGTTGGTGATGGGTCCACTGTTTGTTATCTACTTTATCGTGTTGAATGGTAATGTAGTTAACATTGTCAGTAAATTTCCTAAAAGCCACCAAAGGACTCGCTGGGCTGAAGGGCCTGTTTCCATGCTGCATCTCTAAACTAAACTAAAAAATGGTTATATATGGACAGTGAGGAAGGATATCTAAATTTACGACGGGATCTAGATCATTTGGGAAGTAACAGCTGATTTGTGACAACCAATAACAACTTTGTTTCCTGAGTCCATGAACTCATTGAATTCAAAATGATTACTTTTGGAAAGTATTCATGGAGCATTCGGCTAGTGGCAAATTCAGGGCATTGAAAAAAATCTAATATGATCTGCTTCCTTGCTGGTTATGACACATTGCTGCAAAAATTATCTTGAACAAACAAACAAAGTTCATGACCTTTTCTGACTTGAGCTAGTTTGTATTGAGAGGCCCAGGAGCCGTTGGTGAGGGAGGACTGCCAAAATCTGCAACGTTCCATTCGCAGATCACACTTCAAATTAAGTGGGCTTGAGGAAGCCGCTGATTTGTCGAACGGACTAGAGGAAGCAGCTGATTGGCTTGTATCCCGGGTAAGGCTTTGTATTGTATTCGGATAAGGGGGAGAATGAAGGGCCAGGGCAGTTTACTGTTCTGGATGTCAGATGTGGGAGGTCATGGAGTCTGAGTGCCCTCCAGACGTCCACATCTACGCCAGGTGCGTCGGGATGGGGCTCCTAAGGGACCGTGTTAGGGACCTGGAGCAGCAACTCGATGACCTCTGTCTGGTCAGGGAGAGCGAGGAGTTCCAGGAAAGGAGTTGTAGAGAGGTGGTCACTCCAAGACCATGGGAGGCAGACAACTGGGTCACAGTTAGGAAGGGCAATGGGCAGTGGCAGGGACTGGTGAGTACCCCGGTGGCTGTACACCTTGAAAATAAGTACTCATGTTTGAGTACAGTTGGGGGAGACAGCCTACCTGGGGATAGCGACAGCGGCCAGTCCTCCGGTGCTCAGAAGGGTAAGGAAAAGAAGAGGAGGACAATAGTAATAGGGGACTCTATAGTCAGGGGGTCGGATAGGCGATTCTGTGGACGCAGACAGGAGACCCGGATGGTAGTTTGCCTCCCTGGTGCCAGGGTCAGGGATGTGTCTGAACGTGTCCAAGATATCCTGAAATGGGAGGGAGAGGAGCCTGAGGTTATGGTACATATAGGTACCAACGACATAGGTAGAAAAAGAGAAGAGGTCCTGAAAGAAGAATTTAGGGAGTTAGGTAGAGAGTTAAGGAGAAGGACGGCAAAGGTAACAATCTCAGAATTACTGCCTGTGCCACGCGACAGTGAGAGTAGGAATGGAGCTAGGTGGAGGATAAATGCGTGGATGAGGGACTGGTG
The DNA here is from genome assembly GCF_028641065.1 of Leucoraja erinaceus. Taxonomy (NCBI): domain Eukaryota; kingdom Metazoa; phylum Chordata; class Chondrichthyes; order Rajiformes; family Rajidae; genus Leucoraja; species Leucoraja erinaceus. The sequence goes on from NC_073383.1 coordinate 35,387,436, forward strand.
CAGTGGGTATGGATTCAAGTTTCTGGATCATTGGGACCTCTTTTGGGGAATGTGCGACGTGTACAGATAGGACGGGTTGCACTTGAACTTGAGGGGGACCAATATCCTGGCGGGGAGATTTGCAAAGGCAATTGGGGAGACTTTAAACTAGAACGGTTTGGGGGAGGGACTCAAATTGGGAAAGCTAGCAGTCAGTGTGTGAGGCAGGAGGCAGAAAAGGGTAAGACTCTGACCCAAAATGTAGGGGAGAAAGATGAAAATGACAATAAACAGAGAATAAGAGAGGGTGGGTTTCTTAAATGTGTATATTTTAATGCTAGGAGCATTGTAAGAAAGGTGGATGAACTTAGAGCCTGGATTGACACCTGGAAGTATGATGTTATGGTGATCAGTGAAACATGGTTGCAGGAGGGCTGTGATTGGAAACTAAATATTCCAGGATTTCGTTGCTTCAGGTGTGATAGAATTGGAGGGGCAAGAGGTGGAGGTGTTGCATTGCTTATCAGGGAAGATATTACAGCAGTGCTTTGGCAGGATAGATTATTGGGCTCGTCTAGGGAGGCTATTTGGGTGGAACTGAGAAATGGGAAAGGGGTAGCAACACTTATAGGGGTGTATTATAGACCGCCAAATGGGGAGTGAGAATTGGAAGAGCAAATATGTAAGGAGATCGCAGATATTAGTAGTAAGCACAAGGTAGTGATTGTGGGAGATTTCAATTTTCCACACATAGACTGGGAAACACATTCTGTAAATGGGCTGGATGGTTTGGAGTTTGTAAAATGTGTGCAGGATAGATTTTTGCAGCAATACATAGAGGTACCTACTAGAGAAGGGGCGGTGCTGGACCTCCTGTTAGGAAATGAGACGGGTCAGGTGGCAGAGGTATGTGTTGGGGAACAGTTCGGTTCCAGTGATCACAATACCATTAGTTTCAATATAATTATGGAGAGTGTCAGAACTGGACCTAGGGTTGAGATTTTTGATTGGAGAAAGGCTAACTTTGAGGAGATGCGAAAGGATTTAAAAGGAGTAAATTGGGACATTTTGTTTTATGGGAAAGATGTGGAAGAGAAATGGAGGACATTTTAAAGGTGAAATTTTAAGAGTACAGAATCTTTATGTCCCTGTTCGGTTGAAAGGAAATAGTAAAAATTGGAAAGAGCCATGGTTTTAAAGGGAAATTGACACGGTTCGGAAAAAGAGAGAGATCTACAATAATTATAGTCAGCATGGAGTAAATGAGGTGCTTGAGGAGTATAAAGAATGTAAAAAGAATCTTAAGAAATAAATTAGTAAAGCTAAAAGAAGATATGAGGTTGCTTTGGCAAGTGAGGTGAAAGTAAATCCAAAGGGTTTCTACAGCTATATTAATAGCAAAAGGTTAATGAGGGATAAAATTGGTCCATTAGAGAGTCAGAGTGAACAGCTATCTGCAGAGCCAAAAGAGATGGGGGAGATATTGAACAATTTCTTCGGTATTCACCAAGGAGAAGGATATTAAATTATGTGAGGTAAGGGACACAAGTAGAGTAGCTATGGAAACTATGAGATTCAAAGACGAGGAAGTACTGACACTTTTGAGAAATATAAAAGTGGATAAGTCTCCAGGTCCGGACAAGATAGTCCCAAGGACATTGAGGGAAGTTAGTGTAGAAATAGCAGGGGCTATGACAGAAATATTTCAAATGTCATTAGAAACGGGAATAGTGCCGGAGGATTGGCGTACTGCGCATGTTGTTCCATTGTTTAAAAAGGGTTCTAAGAGTAAACCTAGCAATTATAGACTTGTTAGTTTGACGTCAGTGGTGGGCAAATTAATGGAAAGGATACTTAGAGATAATATATATAAGCACCTGGATAAACAGGGTCTGATTAGGAACAGTAAACATGGATTTGTACCTGGAAGGTCATGTTTGACTAATCTTGAATTTTTTGAAGAGGTTACTCGGGAAATTGATGAGGGTAAAGCAGTGGATGTTGTATATATGGATTTCAGTAAGGCCTTTGACAAGGTTCCTCATGGAAGGTTGGTTAAGAAGGTTCAATTGTTGGGTATTAATAGTGGAGTAGCAAGATGGATTCAACAGTGGCTGAATGAGAGATGCCAGAGAGTAATGGTGGATGGCTGTTTGTCAGGTTGGAGGCCAGTGACTAGTGGGGTGCCACAGGGATCTGTGTTGGGTCCACTGTTGTTTGTCATGTACATTAATGATCTGGATAATGGTGTGGTAAATTGGATTAGTTAGTATGCAGATGATACTAAGATAGGTGGTGTTGTGGATAATGAAGTAGATTTTCAAAGTCTACAGAGAGATTTATGCCAGTTGGAAGTGTGGGCTGCAAGATGGCAGATGGAGTTTAATGCTGATAAGTGTGAGGTGGTACATCTTGGCAGGACAAATCAAAATAGGACGTACATGGTAAATGGTAGGGAATTGAAGAATGCAGTTGAACAGAGGGATCTGGGAATAACTGTGCACAGTTCCCTGAAGGTGGAATCTCATGTAGATAGGGTGGTAAATAAAGCTTTTGGTGTGCTGGCCTTTATAAATCAGAGCATTGAGTATAGAAGTTGGGATGTAATGTTAAAATTGTACAAGGCATTGGTGAGGCCAATTCTGGAGTATGGTGTACAATTTTGGTCGCCTAATTATAGGTAGGATTTCAACAAAATAGAGAGAGTACAGAGGAGATTTACTAGAATGTTGCCTGGGTTTCAGCAACTAAGTTACTGAGAAAGGTTGAACAAGTTAGGTCTTTATTCTTTGGAGCGCAGAAGGTTAAGGGGGGGGGGGACTTGATAGAGGTCTTTAAAATGATGAGAGGGATAGACAGAGTTGACGTGGATAAGCTTTTCCCACTGAGATTAGGGAAGATTCAAACAAGAGGACATGACTTGAGAATTAAGGGACAGAAGTTTAGCGGGAACATGAGGGGGAACTTCTTTACTCAGAGAGTGGTAGCTGTTTGGAATGAGCTTCCAGTGAAGGTGGTGGAGGCAGGTTCGATTTTATCATTTAAAAATAAATTGGATAGTTATATGGACGGGAAAAGAATGGAGGGTTATGGTCTGAGCGCAGGTAGATGGGACTAGGGGAGAATATGTGTTCGGCACGGACTAGAATGGCCGAGATGGCCTGTTTCCATGCTGTAATTGTTATATGGTTATATGGTATCAAACTTGAACCTATTTTTGTGCAATCAGTACCTAAACTTTCAACAGATGCTTGGCATTCACAATTCCAGCTTTCCAATGTGTTTAAAAGTGATTTCTGATTTCACTTCTCTGGGGACTAGTTCTAATTTTACAGTTATCTCTCTTGTCTAGTTTCCCTGTCACAACAAATAATTTATCTCCACCGTGGGTACAATAACATAATGGTTATTATGTTAATAACATAATAACACTTGAGGCGACTGGTAGGGTGAGCATGCGGGAGAGGTAATGTTGACGGGGTTGCCGACCGTGGCGGAGAACGCACGCTGGGACTAGTGGTGGCAGGAGCAGCAGAGGATTTAAATAGCAGGGGTGGAGCAAACGGATCATCTGGAGGTGGACGAGGTTCTTTTATAAGCAGCAACTGTTGGCGGCTCCGTCTGTACAGGACACCATCAGCGTCGACAAAGTAGGAGCGGGATTCCTTAGACAGGCTGACTACGAAACTCAGACGGGAATGTCCCACAGCAGTCTGCAAATGGACAACCTGACCCTACAGTAGCGGCTTCATTGGTTTGCTGGACTTGTCATAAGAGCACTTCTGAATGTTGTGTTTCTCCTGAATGCGCTTCTGGACCGTGGCTGGTTTAAACACCTGTGGCATCAGCTTTCACTGGGTAATTGGTATCGGAGGTCGTGTTGCCCAAGGCATCAGGCGTTGAGCTGGTGAGCCCAGGACCCCGTCTCTGGAAATGTTTCTAAGTTTTAAAAGTCCAGATAAACATCTGACTTGGCCAGGTGGGAGCGTTCCATTAGTTGTTTTGCGCTCCTGATGGCACGTTCAGCTAGCCTGTTGCTTTGTGGGTATTCAGGGCTGCTTGTGACATGGTGGAAATTCCATCGGTTGGCAAAGTGTTTGAATGCGTGGCTGGTGAATTGTCTTCCGTTGTCAGTTTGCAGACGAACTGGTGCGCCAAATACAGAAAAGTGTCTCTGTAGCTTAGGTATAACCATGTCGGATGTGAGGGTGGGCAGTAAATCGAGTTCGAACCAGTTGGAGTAGGAGTCGACTAGGACTAGGTAGTGTTTACCGTGCCATTCGACAATGTCTGTTGCCAGAGATGTCCAAGGCAGTGCTGGTGGGGGATGTTGTAGCAGAGGCTGTTTCTGGAGCCAAAACTGTTGCAGATGGGGCAGGAATCTGTTCTGTCCCGTACGTACTTGGTCATCCCAGGCCAATAGAACATGCTCTGTGCATGAGCCAACATGGCCTCGGTGCTTGGGTGACCGTTGTGTGCCTCTTTGTAGTATTCGTCTTGTAAGGATGATGGGATCACGACTTTGTGACCTTTAACAATGACGCCGTCCTGTATTACCAGCTCATCGCGGACTAGGCAGAGCGTCTGTACCTCCAGTGGTGTGCTGGATTGTCTGTCTGGCCAGCCTCTTTTGATCAGGGATGAGAATAGCTGTAGAGTGCCGTCAGCGGCTGTGTGTTCAGCCAGGCGACACAGGCGTTCCGTGGGAACGAAGTCAACCTTGAGAACCATAAGCTCATCACATTCATAGGGATGTCGTTCACTAGATGCACGTATTGCTCGAGAGAGAGTGTCAGCAACAAGCATGTCCTTTCCTTTTTTGTAAATTCTGAAGTCAAACAGCTGGAGATGCATCATCGTGTGCTGCAGTCGTGCAGGTGCTGCGTGGATAGGTTTGTTCAGGATGGTTACAAGTGGTTGGTGGTCGGTTTCGACTGAAAGTGTTCTCAAAGATGAAATCCTTAAATTTTGAGCAAGCGAAGACCACAGCTAGCAGCTCTTTCTCGATCTGGGCATAGCGCTGTTCAGTGTCCGTCATGGTGTGGGAGGCATACGATACAGGCAGTACAGTCCCATCGCCAGAAGTCTGAAGGCAGGCTGCGCCCAGCCCGTATTGTGAGGCATCACAGGTTATCGTGACGGGTCGCTTCAGATTGAAGTATGTCAGGGTAGGTGTGCTGGCCAGCTGTAGTTTTAAAAAATCGAATACCTGTTGATGCTGCTGGTACCAGGTTCATTCAGTGTCCTTGCGGGATAGTTGTCTCGGTGGTGAACTGAGTTCGCTGAGATTTGGTATGAACTTTCCCAGATAGTTCACCATACCCAGAAATCGTTGTGGGCTGAGCATGTCGGTAGGGGCTGGCATTTCTCGGATGGCTGCAGTTTTATTCGGGCCAGGCTTAAGACCATCAGAAGTGAATACATGTCCAACATAGGTGACCTCTGGAACGCGGAACTTGCATTTCTTGCGGTTGAAATTTAGGTTAATCTCTCGTGTCCTGTCCAGAATCCGCTTGAGGTTGTGGTCATGCTCCGGTGTGTCTTTGCCATGCACCGGGATGTCATCTACGATGATAGCACACGGGGGGCCTGTGAACAACTGTTCCATGGTTCTTTGGAAAAACTTTGCTGACCGAGTTGATGCCGAATGGCATTCTAAGAAATTTGAATTTGCCAAATGGTGTAGCAAACGTAGTGAGGTTCGAGGACTCATCATCTGGGGGTATCTGCCAGAACGAGCTTTTTGCGTCTAGTACAGAAAACACTGTTGCACGCCCGATTTGTGCTGCGACGTCCTCGACAGTCCTCGTCGGATAGAGTGGGTGCTTGATGGCAGTGTTTAGGTCTCTTGGATTGATGCACACGCGGAGCTCGTTTTTGTCTTTTGCGTGACAACCATGGTGGAGACCCAGTCTGTGGGTTTGCAGATTTCGGCTAGTATACCCATGGAGACCATGTTTTTTAGTTCAATCTCGATTCTGTCACACATGGCATGTGGCACGCGGTGGGGGGCACGGACCGCTGGGTCGACGGTGGGGTCAATGGCGAATTTATGTCGCAGGCAGCTTGCCCAGCTTGCCATCGAACAGATCAAGGTAGTTCTTTATCGGGTCCTCGGATATAAGTAACTTGTGAATGGAGCGGTCGAAGGAGACTAGCCCTAGGTCTTGGCATGCATGGATGCCCAGTAGAGGCACAGAGTCTGATTGTAGGATATAGAAAGTCAGATTTCTTGTGTGTTTCGCAGCACACATTTAAAGCTAGTTCTTCCAAGAGGATGCAGGACCTCCCCCTGCATCCTACATAAGCATGTAAAGTAGTGCTCTCGTCAGGGTCTCATTATTTCTTATCTTGTAGTAGACATGCAGAGACATTACATTCACGCGAGCCCCAGTATCCAATTTGGCCTTCACAGGCTTGTTGTTAATTAGCATGGACACAGAGGAATCCAAAAGCTTACTAGCTGTGTGTAGGAGTGTATGCACAGTAGACTCTTCATACGGGCTAATTGGATCATCCTTGTGGGCAGCTTCGAGCTGGTCTTGTGAGTCTGAAAATGTTTGGTCTTGTTCCAACTGGTGCAGATTAGACACTGAGCTGGAAGTCCTGTTCCCACGGGACCTGCAGCAAATGGCGAAATGGTTCATCTTCTTGCAGTAGTTACTTGGTTTGCCATTTGCTGGACAGAACATCCGTCCCTTGTTGTGGAAATAGTTTCAGTTCGGACACCTTTATGGCAGCTCATTGATAAATCCCTGATTCGCCGTTTGCGGCGGTTCATTCATAAATCTTCTGTTAGCTGTTGATGCGGCTCGTTTGTTGAAGCCCGTCAAGTTTATACTCTTTTTCTGAGTGTCAGACTGATCACTTAGTGGAGCCATGATCTCAGACGTGCGGCAGGCATGCACAGCTTGTTCAAGGGTTAAGTCGGCATTCCGTAGTAAGTCGGTCTTTAGCTTTTGATCTTTCTTGCCACTGACGAGTTTTTCCCGGAATAACTCGTTGGACATAACTCCAAAGCGGCATCGCTGAGTCATATATTTCAAATCACAGATAAATCTTTCAACAGGCTCATCGGGAAGCTGTTGGCTCGTGAATAATTTTGCTCTTTCTAAGATACGGTTAGATGGTAGGTCGCATAGTTCCTGGAATTTACGCAGTAAGGTATTGGGGTTATGCACACTCAGCAGGTACAACTGCCTGGCTGTTGTTGTCAAGAACGGCTTGCGCGGTCAAAAGTCTACGCTCTCATCAGAGCCTCTGGCCCCGCCAGGTTTAGTAGAAGCGAAGCTTTGACCTCATCTGGGTCATTACGATGGACGATGTTGATGTAGCGCTCGTAGTCGATCTCGAAGAGCCTCCATCGTTCTCCGATGTCTGAATCGAAGATGAGCTGCGCTGGTTTGCGGCACGAGTGAGCCATGGTAATACAAATAAAACCTGATACAACGCAAATAAAACCCGATATACGAACGCAGTGGGTCACTTCACGCTGTAAATGATTGAAGGAACACAGGTCTGGAGTTTAGGTCATCTTTAATTAAAATATATAGCATAACGGTACAGCAGTTGTTAGTTCATCACTACCACTTACAAGACCACTTAATGTAGGAAGTGGGTGTTAATATAAAGTGTACAGTCAGGTGGGGTTAATGATGCTACTCTATCCTGATTGGTTCACATGCAATAACCAATCTACAGTTATGTTACAGGATTAATAATTCAGAAGCTTTTCTATTGAGATGGGTATCAGTGTGTATAAATGTCCTGTTGTGAAATGCCAGTATACATTTATACATACAGAATATATACATTTATTAATGACTTTAAATCAGGCTCTTTGGCCCCATGCAAGTTTTCCCGTGGGTTTGAACATAACCAAGATAAAGTGAAATTGGGGTTGAGTTAAACACCAGGAAGCTGAAAGGTTCAGGTACATTATTCTTTAATTTATCATGTTTTGCAGATTGATGAGCAAGAGGAGTTTTTGGAGAATTTCAAGATATTCACATAGATTACCTCAGCATCTATGGCATTGTATTTGTGCTTGATTAATTTGAGGAGCAGACTTAGAATAAGTAACAAGAAAACTAAACGTGGCCAATGGAGCAACAACAAGAACAATTTTGCTTAAGTCTTTTCGTTATAAAGGTCCAGAGGAAGTAGCTCTTTTCTTATTCATTTCCGGATCACAGGCAGATGTGAAATTGAAAAAAAAAAACGTGCAGAAAATGCTGCATGGGTCCAGAGATTCATTTGAGTACAGTATCAAATAACAAAATCTACCAACGTTTATTTGGGCTTAGATCTATACAAATGTCCCTTGTGGGGGAATAAAGCTAAAATAACTGGATATTTGGATTTGTTACTCTGGCATGGTTGGCACAGTTGTAGTTTTCATCAATTATATGTCGTGTATTCACAGCACCCTGGGATCAACTGAATGGGATTGTATTCCATCATTCGACAGCTTCCGTAGACATAACAAAGGGTTCATACAGCATGAGATACCTTGGGAATTTCAATAGTGTCTTTTTGACCATGGTGTTCCAATATACCTGACCTGTTCAGACAAGGCAAAACTGAAAGACTAACTTCTGGGTTATGGTGAAATGAAACTCATTGGGCACCAGCAGTGCTCCCAGAGGACAGTCAGATGTGTCATCGAGAAACCAGTTGAAGTTGCATTTAGTGGTCCAGAAGTATCGAGACACATTGAGAGGACTCTGGTGAAGTGCAGAGTTGTCTTTAATTACACTATCAAGGGTTTCAAAGGATATTATGAACTTCATGTGTTTAGCATATGTTGACGCAGGAGGAATCAGTCACACCATTGCCTATTCTGATACCGAACTTGTGGCAAGAATGACTGGACGAATATATATGAATCTCGCATCTCATTAATTCCATATTCCTCTATCGCTTGCACATTCAAGTACCTGTCAAAATGCCCTTTCTCCTTATTGTTGCTATCATCACTGCTCCTTTCCTCTCTTCAACACCATAATCCCTTCCAAACTCATCACCAAACTCCTCAACCTTGGAATCAGCACCTCTCTCTGCCACTGGATTCTCGACTTACTTTCTGACCCACAAACCATAATCGGTGGATAGGTGACACACATCTTCCACAATAATTTGCAACACCAGTGCCCTGCAAGGATGCGTTCCCCCTATACGCTCATGATTGTGCTCCAAATTTGGCTCCAACTTATTTTACGAGTTTGCAGATGACACCACTGGTTGGCTGGATCATGATGAGATTGAGTACAGGAAGGAGATAGAAAACTTAGTAACATGGTGTCAGGTTAATAGCCTCGCCCTCAGTCAGCAGGACAAAGCAGTTAGTTATCGACTTCAGGAAGCATGATGGAGTACTTGCTTTAAGCAGCGTCAATGGTGCTGAAATAGAAATGGTTGAGATACTTTTGGACCACTAAATGCAACTTCAACTGGTTTCAAACTCCTTAGGGTTAATATTACCAACAATTAGCCATGGACCAACTACATTGAAGTGACAGTCAAATAGGCACACCAACACCTCCCCCTCCTCTGGATTCTGAAGAAAATTGCCGTGTCTCCAATGACTGTTACAAATTAGTTCAGATACAGAATAGAAAGCATACTGTCTGTCATGTTGCATCGCAGCTCGGTTTAGAAACAGCTCTGCCCTAGACCACAAGAACTTGCAGAGAGTTGGGGCTGTAGCCCAGTTTGTCACACAAACATGGCTCCCCTCCACTGACTATCTAAACTTCGCTCTTCAAAGACATTCCACCTCAGTTATTTCTTCTCTTCCTTGCTCCCATTGGGCAGAAAAAGCTTGAAAATGCACTTACAGATTCAGAAACAGCTTCTTCTCCTCTGTTAACAGGCTTCTGATCAGTACTTTCATAAGGTCTATGTAGAGAACTGTACAGACAGTCTGGTGTTCAAAATCAGCTTTAATCATCGGTCATGGTGGTGCAGTACAATACGTTGTTAGTTCATCTCTTCCACCGGTGTAACTACGTAATATGGGAAGTGAGTGTTAATATAAAGTGCATAGTACGGTGGAGCTAGTGTTAGTATATTACTCTGATTGGTGCACATGCACTAACCAATCTACAGTATAGTTTTGCCCTATTTACCTTTACCCCATTGTGGAAATTGCACTTTCTTTCTGCAACTGATAAACTACATAGCTGAGAACTATATTCTATACTCCATCTTCTCCTTTGCTCTAGCTGTTGTTCTTGAGTTTGGCTTGATTGTATTTATATAGTATCATCTGATTTGATTGGATAGCATGCAAAACAAAGCTTTTGATTGCACTTTTGTGCACGTGATAATAATAAACCTAAACCTAAATCTCCCTCATTTTTTTTCTTCCTTTTATTCCTTCCCATCCTTGTTTCCTCCTCCCCTCTCCTGGTCTTTTTTCTCTCTTTTAAATGATTTTTGAAAGAATTTGTATCACATTGCACATATTAATGTTTATTAATTATTAATCATTTGCTTATTTTCTTCCAGACTTTTAGCAACAGCCCTTGGGGTGAGTAAATTTCCTTCATTTTTCAATTTTGCAGTACAGGTCCACCACCGATTCTTCCGGCAACTGGTGGTCCGGCATCTCCTTTAACCTGGACAAAATTATGAGAGCGCGCTTGATATCACCCCGTACGTCTTGATCTCATTGGGCCTAATGTGGCTGCTCAGTGGGTCGAATTTGCCCTCTGCATCCTGGGCTCTGGAACTCTGGCTGGTTGTATCCGGCAGATCTGTTTCCATAGCCAACGTGCGGCCGATCGGTAGGTCGGATTTGCTCCTTGCTGCCACGATCTCCGGTTCTGTTCATATAGTTGACTTCCGAGGCTGATTTTGTCTCCTCGGTGGCCTAGGCGGACCGTTTTTGTACCGTTTGACTCCTCTCGGAGATGGTGACCTCTGTTGCTCTGGAAAAATGGATAATCCAGCAAGGCACTAGATCTAAGGATGCCGAAAAATTGGTAATGGACCTGTATTCCCTGTGAGTTAATAAGTTCAGAACCCTGAAAGAATGACTTATGCTCCGCAAGACTTTTCATTCTAACCATGCCTACAGCAGTTCATCGGATTATATCCTGGAGGATGAAAATAAATTGTCCTGTGGAGTATTAAGAATGTTAAATGTTGTTTGCCTATCTTAAACAGAGTTAATATATGTTAAAGTCTGTGGTTTCTCAGTGAACTTTTCCAATTCCAGATTGGAGTTAACTAAAACCTTTACAATAATAATGGGCAATCAGGGCAAATTAATTAATCCCAAACTACCAAGAAATATATGCTATTTTTCATAAGTCTCAGAAAAAAAGGTTTTTTCACCACTAATTTTATCCTTTTTTTCCCCCAATACATATTAAATGAAGGCGGCTCGTTTGTAGGCCTTGCGAGCCAGTGGTGGTGTCAGAAGCTGGGTCTGTAAGTAGGGAGGTTATGCAGTCTCTGGGTGACGTCAGCAGGTCCGTCCATTGTACCCAAAATCTGTTATAAAGGGGTCCGGGTTTACTGTATGCATAAAAAAACCTTGGGAATTTCATTAATTTGACATGCCTAAGCTATTTCATGGCCTCTTTTAGCCCTTCTAATCGCTCGACAAATGTACAACCTCTTTAGCCCCTTAACATAACATCCTTGTTCTTCCATCTTATTGGAACATGCAATTCCTGAACTTTGATCAACTAGCATTAAAATTACTTTGTCATGTCAGAAACTGACTTGGCAATAACAACAGCATCCAACTTTGTCTTCCTTGCTATTGCTTAATAATTTTGTATTCTGCCTTACTCCAAATTAGTTCCTTCACCCAATGTCCTGACTTATTCCTATTCAAAGCAATCTTAAAACAATGGAATAGGTAGGAACTGCAGATGATGGTTTATACGAAAGATAGACACAAAGTGCTGGTGTAACTCAATGGGTCAGGCATCATCTCTGGAGAAAAAGGATAGGTGACGTTTTGGATCGGGCCACTTCTTCAGATTTATGGAGCTGTGATCACTATCTCAGAATGTTGTTCCATTAAAACACCAGTCACTTAGCCAGAACTCTTTCTCAACACCGGGTCCCTCCTTGAGTTAGAATAATCACATACTGTTTTTGGAAACCCTCATGGTATACCTAACAAATTCTGCTCTGTCCCAGAAAATATTGAGGAAGTTAAAGTCATCTACTAAGCCAACCCTGTAGATTTTGCATCTTTCAGTAATCTGTTTACATATCTGTTCCTATAACTCCTGCTGGCTATTGAACGCTTAGAGTATAATCCCATTAGACTGATTGCACGTTTCTTATTTTCGAGCTCTACCCATATTGGCCTCAGAGGACAAATCCTCCAGTATGTACTCTCTGAGTGCCGCTTGACATTCTTCCTGATTAGTAGACCAACTCCTTCACCCCTTTTAGCTCGCTCTCTATCATGTCTTCACTAACTAATCCCAACCGCACTACCACTACTTCCTAACTACACTATGTTCTTCCTAATTTTCAATGTTGTAGTGTTGAAAATACAGCTCTTCTTCATCAGTCATAGACCTTATACAGCAGAGAAATAAGTCCTTTGGTTCACCTCATCTATGTGGACCAAATTTCCTTGCAGCTTGTCCTACTATCTCTGTGGAAAAAATAATAAATAATAATAAACTTTATTTCGGACTCAAGGTCTAGACAAGGGGCAACATCACATAAAAATACATTGCATATAAAAACATCATAAAATACACATAATCTTAGTATTATACATTATATATTAAAAAAACCACAATACATGAATTAAAATCCAGAATAAAAAAGAACGATCAGTGTCCTACAATGAGACGGCGATACCAGTGTCTCCACAACTGGGATTCGTAGCGTGTAGTGCTAAACCTTATGTTTCACAAGACCCCAATTACATTTTTAGAGTCACTTATCCTGCAAATGAATTTATACATATGATTTCTTAGGATAGCTTCTAAAGTACTGACTCCTGCAGCCACAAACATGTTACTAGCACCACACCATCTAGGTTTCCTTAGCAGTGTTCTCATGGCATCATTATAGGTCACGTTTAGTCTCTGCAAACTTGTCTTTCCGTAGTTCGACCACAGGTGAGCTGTATAGAGGGGTGTGAAATATGCTCTAAACAGCGACATCTTCACCACATCTGTACACGCACCAAACTTACGCAAGAGAATATTCGCCTGCACATACAGCATACGTCGTTGCCTATAAATATCCTCATCATCTGTCATTTGTTCTGTAATAAAATGCCCAAGATATTTTACCTTATTCCAGACATTAAGATTATTGTCAGACAATTTAAAATCAGGAAATTTTAGACATTTATCCTCTTTGGTTCTACAGATCATAACAGCACTCTTACAAGCATTATATTTAATATCATGTTCCACACCATACACCAAATAAAAAGTTGGTTCTGTATTCCCTCTTAAATCTTTTCCTTTTCACCTTAAACCTATGCACTCTAGGTTTGGACTCCACTATTATTTGGAAAAGATTGTAGCTATTCTCCTAATCTATGTCCGTCATAATTTTATGTACATCAATAAGGTTAACACTCAGGCTCCTACACTTTAAGGGAAGGGAATAAAACAACTAAATTATCCAATCTACCTTTAAACCCACCAATCTCAGTAATATCCTCTTTTTTTAATGGTTTCTAGTAATTCTAGGCTTCCAATATCAAGGTGACCAGAACTGCATCCAGCACCTGTACTCAATACCCTGACCTATCGTCTACTGTGTCGCCACTTACATGGAACTTACACCCCTGATCTCTCTCTTTTGTATCATTCCCTGGGGCCCTACCATTTATTGTACGTCCTGCTCCAGCTTGTCTTATCAAATGGAACAACTTGCATTTATCTGAATAAATCTTATTTGCTATTTTTCGACTGTTTGGTTCAGTAGATCCAGATTCCATTTTAATCATAGATAATATTCTTCATTGTCCACTACACCTTCCTGATGGTGAGGCCCAAACTGTTGATGCTGAGAACAAATCAGTAATTACATTTTTTTCCTCTGGCCAATTTATATGCCTTTTCCTTGGATTTAACACTATTTCCCTCGTTAGCCACAGTTGAGCCGCCTTCCCCGTTTTAATTTTTAGCCAGACCGGGATGAACAATTTTTGGAGTTCATCTCAGCGGTCTTTAAATCATTGCTATTGCATCTCCACCGTCAACCCTTTGTATAATTTGCCAGTCTATCCTAGCCAATTCCCATCTTATACCTTCAATGTCTCCTAGTCTGGTAGCTAATTCGAATTTTGGTTAAGCACACTGAAGAATAGCACCAAGTTCCCTAAGTTGTGGAATGTGCTGGAAAAAAAAGCTGAAATCAAATTTGAAAATCATGCTTTTTTAAAAAGATGAAATGTGATGTCTAGTAATTTAAAACAAAAAAAACACAAAGTAAGGATTTCTGTACCTACCGATATTACAACTTTTTAAATGGTAAAGAGCAATATTTGAAAAACATCAGTTATTATTTGCTCTTTTAATTACCGAGGCAAAATTCTGGAAAATTGAAGAAGCAGATGGTGCTGTATAAAGGACACAAAGGAAACATAATCATTACAATATGTCATTAATGTGAATAAAGATCTTCACTGTATCAAACTTTCTCGACCATGTCTTTATTGTAATTAAAAATTCTTATTACTTTCAAATATCTAGTATCCACATGACCTTCTTGTTGATTGCATTCCGCCTGATATGTTTAAGAAGCAGCGAATGAACTCTGAGGTAATTGTATTTGGAAATAAAATGAAATGATTCTTAACCTTTGAGGAGCTTTTTGTTTCAGCTGCAGATTTAAAAAAAAAGTTCTTATTTCCACCCCTAAATGCACTGATTCATAGAAACATAGACAATAGGTGCAGGAGTAGGCCATTCTGCCCTTCGAGCCTGCACCGCCATTCGATATGATCATGGCTGATCATCCAACTCGGTATCCCATCCCTGCCTTCTCTCCATACCCCCTGATCCCTTTAGCCACAAGGGCCACATCTAACTCCCTCTTAAATATAGCCAATGAACTGGCCTCAACTACCTTCTGTGGCAGAGAATTCCACAGATTCAACACTCTGTGTAAAAAATGATTTTCTCAGCTCTGTCCTAAAACACTTCCCTCTTATCCTTAAACTGTGACCCCTAGGTCTGGACTTCCCCAACATCAGGAATAATCTTCCTGCATCTAGCCTGTCCAACCCCTTAAGAATTTTGTAAGTTTCTATAAGATCCCCCCTCAATCTTCTGAATTCTAGCGTGGACAAGCCGAGTCTATCCAGTCTTTCTTCATATGAAAGTCCTGCCATCCCAGGAATCAGTCTGGTGAACCTTCTCTGTACTCCCTCTTTGGCAAGAATGTCTTTCTTCAGATTAGGAGACCAAAACTGTACGCAATACTCCAGGCGTGGTCTCACCAAGACCCTGTACAACTGCAGTAGAACCTCCCTGCTCTTATACTCAAATCCTTTTGCTATGAATGCTAACATACCATTTGCTTTCTTCACTGCCTGCTGCAACGGCATTCCTACTTTCAATGACTGGTGTACCATGACACCCAGGTCTCGTTGCATCTCCCCTTTTCCTAATTGGCCACCATTCAGATAATAGTCTACCTTCCTGTTTTTGCCACCAAAGTGGATAATCTCACATTTATCCACATTATACTGCATCTGTCATGCATTTGCCCAACCTATCCAAGTCACCTTGCAGCCTCCTAGCATCCTCCTCGCAGCTAACACTGCCCCCCAGCTTCGTGTCATCCGCAAACTTGGAGATGTTGCATTCAATTCCCTCATCCAGATCATTAATATATATTGTAAATAGCTGGGGTCCCAGCACTGAGCCTTGCTGTACCCCACTAGTCACTGCCTGCCATTCTGAAAAGGACCCGTTTACTCCTACTCTTTGCTTCCTGTCTACCAGCCAGTTCTCTATCCACATCAATACTGAACCCCCAATACTGTGTGCTTTAAGTTTGTATACTAATCTCTTATGTGGGACCTTGTCGAAAGCCTTCTGAAAGTCCAGATATAAACACATCCACTGGTTCTCTCTTATCCACTCTACTAGTTACATCTTCGAAAAATTCTATAAGATTCGTCAGACATGATTTACCTTTCATAAATCCATGCTGACTTTGTCCAATGAATTCACCACTTTCCAAATGTGCTGCTATCCCATCTTTAATAACTGACTCCAGATTATTCCCCACCACCGATGATAGACTAACTGGTCTGTAATTCCCCGTTTTCTCTCTCCCTCCCTTTTTAAAAAAAGTGGGGTTACATTAGCTACTCTCCAGTCCTCAGGAACTACAACAGAATCTAAAGAGCTTTGAAAATTTATCACTAATGCATCCACTATTTCTGCGGCTACTTCCTTAAGTACTCTGGGATGCAACTTATCTGGCCCTGGGGATTTATTGGTCTTTAATCCATTCAATTTACCTAACACCACTTCCTGGCTAACCTGGATTTCACTCAGTTCCTCCATCTCATTTAACCCCCGGTCCCTTGCTATTTCCGGCAGATTATTTATGTCTTCGTTAGTGAAGACAGAACCAAAGTAGTTATTCAATTGGTCTGCAATGTCCTTGTTCCCCATGATCAATTCGCCTGTTTCTGACTGCAAGGGACCTACATTTGTTTTAACTAATCTTTTCCTCTTCACATATCTATAAAAACCTTTGCAGTCAGTTTTTATGTTCCCTGCCAGTTTTCTTTCATAATCTATTTTCCCTTTCCTAATTAAGCCGTTTGTCCACCTCTGCTGGACTCTGAATTTCTCCCAGTCCTCTGGTAAGCTGCTTGTTCTGACTAATTTGTACGCTTCATCTTTTGTTTTGATACTATCCCTGATTTCCCTTGTTATCCATGGATGCACTACCTTCCCTGATTTATTATTTTGCCAAACTGGGATGAACACTTGTTGTAGTTCATCCATGCAGGTTTTAAATGCCTTCCATTGCATATCTACCGTCAACCCTTTAAGAATCATTTGCCATTCTATCTTGGCCAATTCACGTCTCATACCCTGAAAGTCACCTTTCTTTAAGTTCAGGACCCTTGTTTCTGAATTAACAATGTCACTCTCCATCCTAATGAACTCAACCATATTATGGTCACTCTTGCCCAAGGGGCCACGCACAACAAGACTGCTAACTAACCCTTCCTCATTACTCAATACTCTGTTTAGAATAGCTTGTTCTCTCGTTGGTTCCTCTACATGTTGGTTTAGAAAACTATCCCGCATACATTCCAAGAAATACTCTTCCTCAGCACCCCTGCCAAATTGATTCACCCAATCTATATGTAGATTGAAGTCACCCATTATAATTGTTTTACCTTTGTTGCACGCATTTCTAATTTCCTCTTTGATGCCATCCCCAACTCCACTACTCCTGTTAGGTGGCCTGTACACAACTCCCACTAGCGTTTTCTGCCGCTTAGTGTTTCGCAGCTCTACCCATATCGATTCCACATCCTCCAAGCTAATGACCTTCCTTTCTATTGCGTTAATCTCCTCTCTAACCAGCAATGCTACCCCGCCTCCTTTTCCTTTCTGTCAATCCCTCCTGAATATTGAATATCCCTGGATGTTCAGCTCCCAGCCTTGGTCACCCTGGAGGCATGTCTCCGTGATCCCAACTATATTATATTCATTAATAACTATCTGCACATTCAACTCATCCACCTTGTTACGAATGCTCCTTGCATTAATATACAAAGCCTTCAGGCTTTTTTTTACAACACTTATACAATTATGTTGAAAAGTGGCCCTTTTTGATTTTTGCCCTGGATTTGTCTGCCTGCCACTTTTACTTTTCACCTTGCTACCTATTGCTTCTACCCTCATTTTACACCCCTCTGCCTCTCTGCTCTTGCACCTATCCTCCTGCCACATTAGTTTAAATCCTCCCCGACAGCACTAGCAAACACTTACCCAAGGACATTGGTTCCATTCCAGCCCAGGTGCAAACCGTCCTGTTTGTACTGGTCCCACCTCCCCCAAAACTGGTTCCAATGCCCTTAAAGATTTGAATCCCTCCCGCTTGCACCATTTTTCAAGCCACTTATTCATCTGCACTATCGTCCTATTTTTACCTTGACTAGCCCGTGGCACTGATAGTAATCCAGTGATTATTACCTTTGAGGTCCTACTTTTAAGTTTATCTCCTAGCTCCCTAAATTCACTTTGTAGGACATCATCCCTTTTTTTACCTATATCGTTGGTGCCAATATGCACCACGACAACTGGCTGTTCACCCTCCCCCTCCAGAATGTTCTGCAGCTGTTCAGTGACATCCCTGACCCTTGCACCAGGGAGGCAACATACCATCCTGGAGTCTCATTTGCGGCCGCAGAAACGCCTATCTATTCCCCTTACAATTGAATCCCCTATTACTATTGCCCTTCCACTCTTTTTTCTCCCCTCCTGTGCCGTAGAGCCACCCATGGTCCCATGAACTTGGCTGCTGCTTCCTTCCCCTGATGAGCCATCTCCCCCAACAGTAGCCAAAATGGTATACCTGTTTAGGAGGGAGATGACCGCAGGGGACTCCAGCACTACCTGCCTACTGCTTTCCTGGCTATTGGCCACCCGTTCCCTTTCCTCCTCTTACCTTTGACCAACTCACTGTACGTGCTATTCATGACTTTCTCAGCATCGTGGATGCTCCAGTATGAATCCAACCGCAGCTCCAATCGTTCAATGCGGTCTGCCAGGAGCTGCAGCTGGACACATTTCCTGCAAACGTAGTCACCAGGGACACTGACCATATCCCTGATCTCCCACATGTTGCAGGCTGAGCAAACCATGGGGCCAATCTCCACTGACATAGCTTACTCCCAAATTAACTCAACTCCCTCACACTATAAAAATCTTTATACTTTAAACTGTACCTTTACTAATAAATACTGTACCCTTAACTCACTGAACCCTTAACTCACAGAACCCTTAACCTGAAAGCAGAAATGTAAACCTGGGGTTGCACCCCATCAGCTGCTTCCTCTGGTCCTCTTCCACCAATCAGAGGCTTCCACCAGACCCCTTCTCTAGAAGTGAGATGGAACGCTGCAGATTGGGTAACTCCTCTCACCAACGGCTCCCCGGGCCTCTGTGAAAGCAAGCCCCGCGCTCGATTTTTAACTCACCGCCCAGGTAACTCCTCCTCTCACCAACGGCTCCCCGGGCCTCTCAGATTCATGCTGAGGCATATCTCGACAAGTGACAGTAACACTTTGAGTATTAAATTACAGTTAAAGTCTAGGCAGGAAATGGAAAGACAAAAAATACGATTGATGGTGGAGATTTGAAGTAAAAACAAAAAGTGTTAGAGATACTTAACAGATCAGGCAGCGTTTGTTGAGAAAGATACGAAACATTCAGTATAAGGGAAGGCAAATTGCAATATTAATAGGTAGCAGCTTGAGAGGGTACACTGGGGACAGTTGTTATTAGGTAAGTCACCATCTTTCATGTGGGAGTTGTCTAAAGACCAGCTGATCAAAATTCAGGACTGTCGATTTCCAAATTTGGAGAAAAGAAATTTGGAAATTTGTTCACAACAAAAAAGGTGTATGCAAGGTCTAAGATAATCTGATGAGATTCCTCTTAGCAGGCAAAGCAGACCACTTCCAAAAGACGTGGTCTACGTTTTTGGAACTATTACAAGCAATAATAATTTAATAAATAAATAAATAAATAAAAGGTACCAGGATCTGGCAACGGGGGGCAAAACAACAAAGACAGACTTGGTTGGTAGTCCCCTTTCTGCGGAGTTTAATGTTATAATAGAGCGATTGTTTCTCCTTTCTTTTTCTTTCTTTTCTAGGGTCTAATTTCTTTCTTTACTTCCTTCTCTAACTCCTTTTCTAAGGGGCTTTCTTTTCTCAACATTCTCCTGCACCTTCACGACTCTTGCGCACTTTCTTTACTTTCTCTACTTCTATCTTTTTCTTAAAGCTCAAAAAATGAAGCGGTACAAAAAATGTATTAAGATATATCAGTTGTGTAGTATTGTAACTTCCCGTCTTCAAAAATAAAAATAAAATTAAAAAAAAAAGAAAAAAAAAGGTCTAAGATAATCTAAATTTAAGAGAATCAGCCAGGGTCTTTGAGGAATATAAAGGAGGGAAAAACACATGCACAAAAGGGGCCACAAAATGGCTTTGGTGAGTTGGATTAAAGAAAATCCTTAGGCTTTTTTATACGTCCATTAAAAGCAAGAGGTTAACCAGGGAGAAGGTAGGACTGCTCAAGGATAAAGGAGGGAATTTGAGTTTGGAGTGGGAAATGAGTACTTTGCAGTACTAAATGAGTACTTTGCACTTGTTTGCACCAAGGAGAAGGACCGTCAGTGAAGAAATAGAAACAAGGATCTGCAGATGGTCATATAGTGATACAGTGTGGAAACGCTCCCTTTGGCCCAACATGCCCATGCCGACCAACATGTTTCATCTACACCAGTCCCACTTGCCTGCATTTGGCCCATATCCCTCTAAACCTGTCCTCTCCATGTATCTGTCTAATTACTTCTTAAACATTGCAAAATGTCACCTATCCATGTTCTCCAGAGAAGCAGCCTGACTTGCTGAGTTACTCCAGCACTTTGTGTCCTTTTGTGTATGAACCAGCATCTACAGTTCTTTGTTTCTATAGTCACGTGGATGTGTAGATTTTTGAGGTCTGTTGGCTGACCAAGTGTTTAGGAAGTTACCATATTCAAGGTACTTGGGTTTCAGAACTAGATCTCGAGTTGTCATTACTTAAATGTACAATCATAGTTGAATATGAATCGCATGACATTTAGCTTGCACTTCTGTAGTTCATATTGCCTGCCGTATTTCAGTGTCTGGTCTTCTGGTAACCCTGGATCGTGGGACTGTCTTCCTTCTTTGCTCCTGTCTGCTCTAGTTTATGCAGCTGAGGACCATTGTGAAGGTTGCTGCAAGATTACCAGAAACCTAAAGAGAAATGCCAGAGGTCGTCCAGATGCAAATCTACCATTTGTTTCTCAGTATTTTTCAACTTTGTGTTTTATACTTCTTCATCTGCTGCCTTCTACATAACCTCACTCTCAGAAGGATACAGCAGAACCTGAAGTCCTCTAACAGTTGCCAAAAGAGAAGGAGAAGAAGTTGGGCAATTAGTGAAGAAATGGCTTTATCATCATCGGCTGACATTCGAAACTAGTATGACTGTCCTCTCCTCTCCTCTCCATAGGGTCGTCTACTTGTGGGACTGCAGATGTCTGTAAAGGCCAATCTGCGATTCACACACCTTGGTGCAACGGGCAGTGGAGACCTAGCCGGTGGTTGGTAATCGTCGAGCCCCCTTCTCTCTCGCCTCATGGTGCTGTTGCTTTGTCCCTGCGACACGGCGTAGTTCCGTTTCATGACATGCAGCTCCTTCCTGCACGGATTTCCTCCAGGAGCGCCTGTCAAGTGCAATATGCTCCCAGTTGCTCGTGTGATGTGGAATTTCTTCAAACTGTTCTTGATGTTGTCCTTGAAGCGTTTCTTTGACCCACCGGGGGCTCTCCGACCTTCCTTCAGTTGAGAGTACAGGATCTGTTTAGGGAGACGCGTGTTGGACATACAGGTGACAAGGACAGTCCATCGAAGTTGGTGCTGTATTATTGTTGTGGTGATGCTGGTCATGTTGGCTTCCTCCAAAACGCTGATGTTGGTGCGTTTGTCCTCCCAGCTGATCCTCAGAATCCTTTGTAAGGGTCTTTGATGGTATTGTTCCAGGGCTCTCAGGTGCCTGCTGTAGGTGGTCCATGACTCTGCTCCATACAACAGGGTGGGGAGGACAACGGCTCTGTAGACCAGAAGTTTTGTTTGAGCTTTTAGGTCTCGGTCTTCAAAGACTCTTTTGCTGAATCTGGCGTAGGCTCCACTGATACAACTCGGGCAATGGTTGACCTCTGAGTCGATGTCAGCTTTTGAGGAAAGAATGCTGCCATGGTTGGGGAAGTGGTCAACGTTTTCAAGAGTGGTGTCGTCCACCTTTATTGTGGGCTGGGTAGATGGCTGGTTGTGTGGAGGTTGATGAAGGACCTGGATCTTCTTGATGTTTAAGGCCAGGCCCATGGCTCTGTATGCCTTGGCAAAGGCATTCAGGATGCCCTGAGGTCTTCTGCGGAGTGTGTTGCAATGGCACAATAGTCCTCGTTCTGAAGCTCCATGATGGCTGTGTTACTGACTTTGCTCTTGGCCTTCAACCTATTAGGTTGAAGAGCCCACTGTCAGTTCTGTAGACGATTGGGATCCCCTGTGGCAGCTCTTCACCAATGAGATGAAGTATGGCAGCAATGAAGACGACAAACGGTGGGTGCGATGATGCAACTCTGTTTGACTCGCGTTTCCACAGTGAAGGGCTCGGATTCAGAGCCGCAGTTGCTGAGCACTGTGACCGACATGCCATCATGTAGAAGCCTCAATATTATGATGCACTTGTCGTGGCAACCATACCTTGATAGTATGCTCCAAAGAGCCTGGCGGCCTACCGAGTCGAAAGCCTTTGTCAGGTCTATGAAGGCCATGTACAAAGGCTGCCTTTGTTCACGTTATTTTTCCTGCAGTTGGCGTGCTGTGAATATCATGTCTGCTGTACCTCTGGATGGGCGGAAGCCACACTGTGATTCTGGGAGTGACGAAGTGAAGAATGTTAGCCAATAGCAGGGCAGGTGGATTCTTTCTGGATGATTTGCAAGGGTCAAACTCATTGGCTAGAGAATTTCTTGAGGATTTTGCTTCATGATCTTCATGCCCAGGAAGACCCACTCCATTCTGTTAAATCTATGTGATGAGAAGCTTCTCTCTTGTTTCTTGTAAGCACATATATTATGGTTAACTATTTCCTGAAATCATGATTACAGACTCTTCCTGAACATTTGGCAATCCTACAAACCTCACATCTCTATATCAATTTAACTGCTTAGCCTAATGTTATGTTCAGGGAAAGGGATTTTCATTTCTCTGTGAAGAACATTGGTAATCTTTCTAATATGGTGCTGCAAAGGAAATCATATAGCAAGAATCAGCTAGTACCTGGAATGATTAAAAAGACTAGTGGATTCAGGGTGGTGTTGGCCTTTGATTTTGATGGAGAAAATAATCCTGAAAAGGGATGTATGACGGTTAAAATAATAGAAGTCTTTACATTTTCAAAGGATCTCCGAAGAAGCCTCGATTCAGGACACTTCACTACTGCACTGAATATAACGTGGAATATGAAAAATGATGAATATAATGTCGCTGTCATTAAGAAGTGTGTCCAGTTTCTGGATTCTGGGATTATCAGGTAATGATTCCAAAAAATGTTTAGAATTCTTTTACAGCTAATCAAGATGCAAAATTAGTTCAAAGGCCTACAACATGAGTGTGAAATGGAGACCCTCTCTGTGGTCCTGAAAATGCATGGGCCAAGGTTAGCAAGATGATCAATGCCTTGGTGAGAGGTAAATCAGCATTGGAATTGGGGCCCTGTTGAGAGAACAGGAGTGCAGCAAATATCACACAGTGAGCCAGATACCAAACCATTGGGATTTACAAATAGTTAAAGGT
Source organism: Leucoraja erinaceus (assembly GCF_028641065.1). NCBI lineage: Eukaryota > Metazoa > Chordata > Chondrichthyes > Rajiformes > Rajidae > Leucoraja > Leucoraja erinaceus. The sequence continues at coordinate 35,411,020 of NC_073383.1, forward strand.
AGCAGTTTATCAGAATTTGACTATAATTATGGAAACTTTAATGATTGAAACTTATTAGAAAAGGATAAACTGGATAAACAGATAAAAAATCCCAGCAGCAATGGATTTTTTATCGAGTAATGAAGCGAGACCAGGCAGGCTGAGTGAAATTGTTTTTCAATTCTCAAAAAACAAACAGAAACCCTAAAATACGCGTGCCTAGTCGAGCTTTAGAACATGGCTCCTGTCGCTGAGAGGAGCGCTGATAACTAAAAGCTAGCGAAATGAACCCTCGCGGTCACGTGACCGTGCCGACCAATAATGAGGGTTCTGACTTCCCAGCCCCACCACTAGGTGCCGTTACAGGACCTCCCCCCCCCCCCCCCCCCCCCACACCAAGAACCAGAGGAAAGGAAATGAGCAGGAGTCCGAATCAGGCAGCCAGACCGAGTGGTGACAGGAGGGACAGGCATAACCAGTGCAACAGATGGAACAGGCGTAACAGATGCAACAGGTGCAATCGGCGAAAGGTGGGGATGGCCAACGGACGACCTCTACGACGAGGTTGGGCCACCAACACCGGGCTGTCTACATCCAGATGGGTGGGCTTGAGGCAGGTCACCGAAACAATCTCCTCCTGGACCCCGACAGCCAAAACAAAAGTCGCGACGCCGGGCCGCCACACCCGGAAACGACCCCCATAAGGCCGCTGCAGTGGAGTCCGGTGCAGGTCCCTGCGGAGGAAAACAAAGGTACAGTCCTTGAGTGTTTGTGGAACATAGGAAGCAGCAACACAGGCGAGAGGTCAGAACTGAGAGGCCCACCCACTCTCTCGCAGAGGTGCGCAAGTACAGACGAAGGGGGTTCCTGCTGCCTCTAAGCCACAGGAAGGAAATCACCAGGCACCTTCAGAGGGGAGCTGTAAACAGCTCCACAGATGACGTGTCCGAATCCGCCTTGGGGCCCTGTGGATCCCCAGCAACACCCAAGGAAACACATCCACCCAATCAGGGCCCGTGAGCCGTACTTTCAACGTGGACTTCAGGTGCCGTTGAAACCGCTCCACCAAACCGTTAGCCTGAGGGTGGTATGCAGTCGTATGATGCATCTGAGCGCTGGACAGCTGAGCCTTGGCTGAGCATCAGAGCATCACGGTCTGAAGAGATGTCGGCGGGAACTCCAAATCGTGCTACCCAGTGGGCCACGAGAGCCTGAGCACAAGTCGCAGCAGAGGTGTCAGGGAGAGCGGAATGGCCTCGGGCCACCGTGTGAAACGGTCCACAATCATGAGCAGGTGGGTGACACCTCGGGACGGCGGCAGAGGACCCACCAGGTCGACGTGAATATGCTTGAACTGGTGTTGAGGGATGACAAAGTCCTGGAGCGGCATATACGGACATGCCGCTGAATCTTGGACGTCTGTCAGGGAATCCTGGCCCAGGCCCCAACCTGCTTGCGGAGGCCATGCCAGACAAACCTGGTCGCCACCAATGCAGTAGTCGCCCGGATGGAAGGGTGGGCCAGACCGTGGATAGAGTCGAAAGCACGCCACTGCCAAACCGCAGGGCCAATGGGACGCGGCTGTCTGGTGGAGACATCACAAAGGACCGTCACACCCGAGGGACCGAGTGGGACCAACACCAACCCCGAAACAACAGCACGATAGGAAAGCATCTCATCCCCATCTTATTGCGCAGCAGCCAGCCCAGAATAATCAATGCTTGGGGCACGGCATGAACCGCAGGGCGAGATAAGGAATCTGGTTAGGCCTACCCACCGCTGGACTTTGGTGGTAAATTCGGACGAACGGCGTAGGTGTTCGCCAACAGGTGCCACTGTTGGCGAGCAGACCAGGGGTCGGACACCTTCATCAACGCGAAAGTGAGGAGCTTGTGGTCGGTGAAGGGAAGTACCGGAAATGCCGCACTGCCAAATAGAGAGCCAAGAGCTCATGGTCGAAAGCACTGTAGTTCCGATCGGGGAGGGGGGGGCGCAGGTGCCAGCTGGAAAAGGCAAGTGTCTGTTAATAAACTGCTCAAGGACCACCCCAATGACAGTATCAGAAGCGTCGACAGTGAGGGTGGTTGGGGGAGCAGCCCATGGGTGCACGAGCATGGTGGCATTAGCGAGCGCCTCCTTGGCCCCGTCAGAAGCTGCCTTGGTCCCACACCAGGTCCTGCTGCTTGCCGACCAGACACTGGAACAAAGGCCGCATGACCCGGGCCGCAGCTGGCACAAAACGGTGATAAAATAATCATCCCCACAAACTCCTGGAGCCCTTTAATGGAGGAACTGCTGAATCGCCACCACCTTGGCGGGGAGAGGAGTAGCGCCTTGTGGGGTAAAATGGTGCCCGTGAAAAGAAATGGAGTCTAGACCGAAATGGCACTTGGCAGCGTTAATGACGAGACCGTGGTCCCGAAGGCGCTGGAACAGCACCCGGAGTTGCGCACAGTGCTCCTGATGGGATCGGCTGGCGACCAGAATGTCATCCAGATAAATGAATACAAAGTCCAACCCCCAGCCAACCATGTCCATAAGCAGCTGAAAAGCTTGCGCAGCATTCTTAAGGCTGAACGGCATCCGCAACCATTCAAACAGGCTGAACGGGGAAATGATGGCGGTCTTGTGCACATCATTGCACCAGATCTACCTAGGAGAATACTTTACCCCCGTCCAAATGGGCCATGAAGTCCTGGATGTGCGGGACTGGGTAGTGGTCAGCAGTCGTGATGGTGTTAAAGCGGCGGTAGTCCCCAAATGTCTCCACCCGCCGGACGACTTGGGAACTATATGGAGTGGGGAAGCCCATGGGCTGTCGGAGGACCACACAATACCCATATCCTCCATCCGCTGAAACTCCTCCTTAGCCAAACGCAGCTTGTCGGCCGGGAGCCTGCGCGACCGTGCGTGAAGCGGGGGACCGGTTGTGAGGATGTGATGGATGACACCATGGTTAGGGGCGGCCGAGTGAAATTGAGGGGTCAGGATCTCCGGAAGCTCGGCTAGAATCGGCGCGTACGCGCCGTCCACATCAGACACCGATCCGAGATGCGGGCCGAAGGAAACCGCGGACTGTGGTGACGCATGCTGGAGGGACACGGGATGAACTAGGCGCAGGCCCCGGTCGTCAACCAGGAGGGAAAAGGCCCGTAAAAAATCTGCGCCTAGCAGTGGATGGGAGACGTCCGCGATGGTAAATGGCCACGAGTAACGGCGAGAATCGCGAATGAGGGGAACGGTGCAAGTACCATACGTGCGGATGGGGCTGCCGTTGACGGTGCTCAGGGTGGGGCCTCGCTCACCGGAACGTGTATCAATCCCGGAAGGAGGTAAGATGACCTCAGCCCCAGTGTCCACTAGAAATCGGAGCCTGGAATGGTAGAGTAGGACGTAGAGGCAATGTTTCTGACCGACCGAGACAGCCTCTACTGGCGATCGGCCGAGGCATTTCCCAGATGCGAGCAGGGAGCGTGGCATTGGCGGGCCTCCGTACCCCAGCGTTGGTGCATACTCAAATCCACGGTAGTCAGCTGCAGCGCGGCACTGTCGGTCGATGATGGAACGGACCGTCGAGGCCGCTGCGGAGCCGCGGACACCCGTCTGATGGAAACACCGTCCTGCTGCTTAGCGAGCCACAGCTCGTCCGCCCGTTCGGCGAGCTGCAAGGGGTCAGCGAAGTTGCTCCCGGCGAGGAGCAGGCGGATGTCATCGGGCATCTGCTCCAGGAAAGCCTGCTCGAACAGGAGACACGGCTACTGGCCGTCCATGAGCGACAACATCTCGCTCATTAATACTGACGGCTTACGATCGCTGAGGCCATCCATGTGTAAGAACCAGGCTGCGCGATCGCGGCGGCTGAACACAAAGGTGCGCAGCAGCAGCTACTTGAGACCCTCGTATTCATTGACGGCGGGTGCATTCTACAGGTAAGAGAGCAAGCGGGTGGTGGTGTCCTGGCTGAGCGCACCCACCACGTAGAAATACCGGGTACAATCCGCGACAATCTGGGCCATGATGTGCTGAAACCACACATGAGGCTAAACCACCCAGAAAACGGGCAGTTTAAGGGAAACCGCGTTTTGCTGGGCGGGGTTGGCATCGAGATTTTCAGCGGCTTGCATATTCAGACCCGAATAACGTCCGGATCGGTGGAGTCAACACTGAAGCAAGACCTGAGGCAAGTTGAGTGACATCGTTTTTTCATTCGCAAAAAACAAACAGAAACCCATAAATATGCGTGCTTAGTCGAGCTTAAGAACACAGCTCCTGTCGATGGGAGGAGCGCTGCTAACTGAAAGCCCACAAAACGAACCCCCATGGTCACGTGATCGTGCCGACCAATGACGAGGGTTCTGACTTCCCAGCCCCACCACTAGGTGCCGCTACAGTATTATACATATAGGCCAAGATTAATTTATCAATCCAGCATGAATGCTTTAACCTCATCCTACTTTCATAAGTCCAACATTTTGAAAATTGTTGGCTAGTGCCTTTAGTTCACACTCTAGAGGAAGGAATGGGGATGGAAATGAAGGAGATTTTTACAAAATGATTGAAGGATTTTTTAATTTACTCAGTTTCCATTTTCTAATCAATTAATGAGATTGTAATCGTGGTACAACTCCTTTTAGTAGGCTTATTGTCATGTAGAAAAGGTGACATAGCAATCTGTTCCTGATCTTTGCTAAATCGAGTCTTAATTTATTGAAAATGGATAAAGAAGGGTCTCGACCCAAAATGTCACCTGTTCCTTTTCTCCAGAGAAGCTGTCTGACCCACTGAGTTACTCCAACATTTTGTGTCTATCTTTATTGAAAATGGAGTATTAAGGGCGTTTAATATTAAAGTTTCCATAATCACACTCAAATTATGTTAATCTGCTCCCCCTTACAATTCACAAATCCCAATGGTTTGGCATCTGGCTATCCAGGTGATGTTTGCAGCTCTTACTTTTCTGTCTGCAGGACTCCAGTTCCCAAACTGATTTTCCCCTAACCGAGGCTTTGGTTATCGTGCTTCCTTTCAATTCAATGGGGGCCTTTAAACTCACCAGACCCCAGTTCCCTTTAAGCGTACCTGATTTGATGAAAAAAATCAAGACAATACCATCACATTAAAAAAAAAAGGGAAATTAGAAGTGTTGGGAATTAATGGAATTATCAATAGTTTAGAAAAAAATTGCAGATCCAGCACACTTAAACATGCCAAATTATTAGAGGTTTTTACTGTGCCAGGTTAGATGCTCTGGATGGAATTAATATAACTACTTACTAATTAATGTTATGCTGAGATCTATAAACAAATTTTAAATCTTAATGATAATTCATCAGAAATTTTAGACATGATCAAAATGTTTCCTTTTAACTTCCTTCACAGGACTCTACACATGATGTTGTGATTAAATTTTTAATGTACTTAAACTCGTGTGAAATAATGACATATTACGATATGTAAATTTTCATAGTCATAGAGTCTTACAGCGTGGAAACAGGCCCTTTGGCCCAACTTAGCTCTCTATGTCCCATCTACACTAGTTCCACCTACCTGCGTTTGGCCCATATCCCTGTAAACCTGCCATAAACCTATGTCCTCTGGTTCCCAATTCCCCTACTCTGGGCAAGAGACTGCGTCTACCCAATCTTTTCCTCTCATGATTTTATACACCTCATCCTCCTGCGATCCAAGGAATAGAGTCCTAGCTTGCTCAACCTCTCCCCATAGCTCAGGTCCTCAATTCCTGGCAACATCCTTGTACATCTTCTCTGCACCCTTTACAGATTGACAACATCTTTCCTATAACATGGTTCACATAACTGAAAACCATATTCTAAATGCGGCTTCACCAACGTCTTATACAACAATTTGCTCATGTAGTCATTCATGCAGTTATCATTTCATTGACATTTTATAAAACATATCGTGAAAATAAAATGGGAAAGAAATAAGATAGATTATATTAGCAAAAAAATCCAAAATATTCATTGTTATAATCTTGCATGGAAGAAAATCATTTAATCATACAGCACAGTAAAAGGCCCTGTTGCCCAGCCTTTCTATTTGCATGTATTAGACCCATATACCTTAACATCTTTCCTATCTTAGTATCTGTACAAGATCTAAGTGCCTTTTAATTTTGTAACTTTATCTGTCTCTATCAACTCTGGCAGCTTGTCAGACAATTCCATCCTCTGTGTGAAAACCTTACCCTCAGATCTTTCTTAAAGGTCTCTCCTTTCACCTTAAACCCGTCCTCTAGTTCTAAACATGTCTGGCCTGAAAAAAAGATAAGTATCCTATTTATTCTGTCATAATTTATGTTCACGCCTGAGGGGTGAACATCTACATTCACACCTACATTCCAGTGAGAATAAACCCAAATTATTCAGTCTCCTTATAACCACAGCTCTCCATTTTATTTATTTATTTATTTTTAATTATTTTTATTAGAAGCAATTGTACAAAAATAAAACAATCGGCATATAAAATTATACAATTATTGTACAGCTTCAATTTTAACCTTTTAACTTGAAAATAAGGGAAAAGAAAAGAGAAAGAACAAGAAAGAGAAAAAGTGAAAAGATAGGACCCCTAGACTACCAAAGTAGTGTGGCCAAAGAGTAAATAAAGATGTAACAGAGGAGAAGGAAAAAAAAAAGAAAGGAGGAAAAAAAAGGAGAAAAGTGGAGATATACTGGTCTGGGCTGTGTCCACAATTCTCTGCAATTTCTTGCGGTCTTGGATGTGATGCATCCCAATAAAATGCTTTCTACGGTGAATCTGGAGAAGTTTGTGAGAGGTGTTGGAGACATGCTGAACCTCCTAAGCCTTCTAAGGAAGTGCTTTATTTGCCATTGCTTCGATTGTGATGGTCCAGGAAAAGTTGGTGATGATATTTACTCCTAGCAACTTAAAGCTTTCAACCATCTTTACTTTGGTGCTGTCTATGCATACTGAGTATGTTGTACTGTTTCACCTCCTGAAGTTGATCACTGTCTCCTTTGTCTTCCTGACAATGAGAGAAAGGTTGCTGTCTTGACACCAGGTCACGAGGCTCTCAATCTCCCTCCTGTACTCTGTCTCATCATTATTTGTATTCAGCCCACAACGGTGGTGTCGTCTGCTAATTTAAAATTTGAATTGGATTTGTACTTGGCTGCACAGTCGTGGGTGTTTCTAAGTAGTAGAGAAGGTGGCTCAGAGCGTATCCTTGGGGAGCACCAGTGTTGAGGATTATTGTAGAGGATATTTTGTCTCCTATCCTCACTGATTGTGGTCTGTTGGTCAGGAAGTTGAGGATCGAGTTGCAGAGATGAGTGATAATTCTCAAGTTCCACAATTTTGGTAATGGATGGGATAGTAATGTTAAAAGCAGAGCAGTAGTCTATGAATAGAAGTCTGATGTAGATGTCTCTCTTATCCAGGTGTTCCAGGGATGAGTGTAGGGCCAGGGAGATGGCATCAACCGTGGACTTGTAGTGGCAGCACGCAAACTGGGTTAAGGCTGCTTGGTAGGCTCGATTGAATGCTTTCCATAACTAACCTCTCAAACACTTCATGATGGTGGATGTCAAGGCCACTGGACGGTAGTCGTTAAGGCATGAGATCTTAATTTTCTTCGGCACTTGATTGATAGTGGTTTGCTTGAAGCAAGTGGTTTCTCAGAACGGAGTATGGAGAGAATAAAGATGTCCGTGAATACTCCTGCTAGTTGGTCCATGCAGCTTCTAAGGACGTGGCCAGGGACTCCGTCCGGACCAGTAGCTCCCCGTGGGTTCCACCTTAGGAAGGACAATCTAACATGCAACAGTGACCCTGGGAAGAGGCACACTGGAGTGTGATGGGACAGATGTCATCACCTTGTTGGCCTTCTGCTCAAAGAGAGCATAGAAAGCATCAAGTTATTAATCAGTTAGGGCTGCACTATCACCAGTGATGTTGCCTGACCATTTTGCAGCCAGTGATAGTATTCAAACTGTGCCACATTCTGAGTGTCCGAATGATTATACCGGGACTCAAATTTGTCCCTGTGTTGTCTTGGCCAGGTTTCCCTAATGGGTATAATGTCCCATTTGCCCATTCATATCCAGGGCCTGATTTCATCCACCTGTTAGGTCTCACATCAAAATAAATTAAATTCAATTTAAGCAGAAACAGGCTCATTGTTCTGTTGTCAGTGCATATGACAATTAAACACTATTGACAACTCTTCACCAGAACTAGGTAACGTTAGAAATCCAGCATGTTTTAAGTTGCAGTGAAAAGGTGGAGTGGACAAAGAGAATATCTATGATAGAGTAGAAATAAAGAGAAAATGAATGGCATAAAAGTTAGCAAAGAGGATGGTAAAGGCTTGCTAATCACAGCTTCTGGAGGGGTGCAAGAGTAAGAGTTGCATGAGGAGAGAATAAAATCATGCGAGCACTGTGAAGATTCATAACAATGGAGGCTGATAATCTGAAGTAAAAAAGAATACGGGAAATACTAAGCAGTTCAGACAATATCAGCAAGAGCAACTCTTCTTGCGTGTGGCATGCACAGCCTAAAGTTGTAGGTCAACTTGTTCTATTTGATCTTTTGTTTGTGCACGTCGGGTTGATTGCATTAGTCGAAACAGGGTGGACCTCATGAAGGTTGCAATCTCCCACCCCAGAGCAAAACTGAGTTAACATTACGCATATGCATACATTTTGGATAATGAGAATTATAAATTGGAATAGGAATTAGTAATTTAGCATTAGGAGGAGGAAATGGACTTAAGATAAATATAAACTGTATCTGTGGTACCTTTTGGGGTTGGAGTTAAAATAGGATGCCTTACATTATAACTTGACGTACTTTGCCTGAGAATGATACCTGCTGATGCTGGTGGAAAATGTGATATTTCCAGCATTAAAATCATTAATTTGAGTTTTTGAGCGATAGATTATTTTAATTCAGGTGAGGCAGGTCACCATCATTTCATTTATTGTAGAGGAAGCTTTGGGTGGTTGATGGGGAGAACAACATTCACAGGAGTTCTTTGACTGCACATAGGGATGGTGGTGAAGATGAAAGTTAGTTTTACAAAAGGTGATTGCAAATATCTCCAGCCACCTTCATTTGAAGATTTATTGGACTCGGTAGCTCTCCATTACCAGTAGCTGTTAAACTAACTACTGCTCTCAATTTATTTGCCTTTGGTTCCTTTCAGGAATGTTTTTCTTTCCAAAGATGAAGTGTAATCTAAGTGTTTCCCATTCAATAATCAGGAAGGTAAAGTAATTAGTTGTAAATGTAGAGGAGACAAAGGCTGACAAATGAAAAATAAAAACAGACCATCCCTTATGTACCCGCACATAATCCATATCCTTCCATTCCCTGCATATCCATGTGCCTATCCTAAAGCCTCTGAAATGCCACTAATGCATCTGTGTATGCGTTATGTGTAGGAAATGTGTAGGAAAGAACTGCAGATGCTGGTTTAAACATTTTTTTTTAATGTTGGCTGTCATTGACATTTTCGAAGACAATTAAACAGTAAATAATAGTGACATTTTTGCAGTTGGGTAAATATGGACGATTAACTAATCTATGAATGTATACTTTTTTTCCCTAAATGTTCTTCAGTTTCAATGAACTCCGCATCATAAGGCTTATGTTTTTCACCTTTGAGCAACCGTACAAGAATGGAATGATAATAGACAAAGATATCTTAATGGAAGTCCTCAAGGTAAAGGCAAGTGGTTTGAATGTAAAGCTGAGACGTTGATTTAGCTATTCTAGCAATTATAATAAACCTGCAGTTTATACTAATAACTGAACTTAGACTGCTTTTCTGCATGCTAAGCCATGAATAAAGTTCATAATCTTGTGCGAGAAGTGTAGGCCTATGCTGCATCTATCAGATACGTTGATGAGGTGGACTGTATTTAGAAAAAAAAAAGGTTTTTATATACCAATTTATTAAAGTTGACTTTTTTTTCCTAAATATTCTTCAGTTCTTTAACTACTCATCACATGACATACAACCTCAATAGAGAAAGTCCTCCATCCTAGAACAGGATCGAGCCTATCTATGCCCCTCGTAATTTTATAAACCTCTATTAGCCTCCAATGTTCCAGTGACAAGAAACCTAGCCTATCCAATCTTTTCGGAAGTATGATTAATAGGTTTACAGATTACACTAAAATAGGCGGTATAGTAGACAACGAAGATGGTTATCTAGAAATATAATCATGATCTTGATCAGGTTGGGCCATGGAATGATGAATGGAGTTCAATTCAGGTAAGTGTGAGATATTGCATTTTAGCAAGTTAAACCAGGATAGGGCATTCACAGTTAATAGTAGGCCTCTGAGAAGTGTTGTAGAGAAGTGTTGTAGAGCAGTGGCGTGGTGAGACTGCACTTGGAGTATGGTGTTCAGAAACTGCACGGACCAACTAGCGGGAATATTCACGGACTTCTTTAATATCTCCCTACTCCATTCTGAGGTACACACCTGCTTCAAGGAAACCACTATCATCCTGGTGCCAAATAAAAGCACGAACTCATGCCTTAAGGACTATCGTTCCGTGGCCTTGACACCATCATAAAGTGCTTTGAGAGGCTGGTTGCAGAACGCATTAAATCCAGTCAACCAAGCAGCCTTGATCCACTGCAGTTCCTCCCTTCCGCCACAACAGGTCTATATATCTGTATACAGCCGTCATGTATCTGTATACTGTGGACGGCACAATTGTAATGATGTATAGTCTTTCCGCTGACTGGTTAGCATGAAACAAACTTTGTACATGCGACAATAAACTAAATTAATTAACAAGCCAATTTTGCCAATGTACCTTGGATCCCATGTGGCCAAACTTCCTAAACCAGCCTACCATACTGGACTTTATCTAAAACCTTGCCAACGTTCATGTAAACCAAGCCAATTGTGCTGCCTTTTTCAAAGTTCTTAGTTATCTTTTCAAAAAAATTAATTTTGATTTGTGAAACGGGATTTCACTTGCACAAAACCATGTTGACTGCTAATCGGCTCCCGAGTTGTTTCCTAATCAATCCCGTATGATGCCATATTTACTTTGGGTCATAACTTAGATGAAGTGCTGTATCAAATGTTATAGGGCAGACTGAATATTAGACAGTGGAAGGTAATCAGTCCTTTTACTTGGAATTAATGCTGCATTAATTTACAGTTTGCATTAATTTACAGCGTTTGCATTAATTTACAGCGTTTACATTTTTCACATTTTTGTTCACTAGTTTGATTGCTGGGATGAGCGAGTTTGAGTACGATGAGCTGATAAAAGAGGAAAGCTTGTTGGAGATGTATGAAATTCGGAGGGAACAGGGTAGATGCACAGCGGGACGACAGATAGCACAATGGGCTTGTTGGACCGGAGGTGTCAAATCCCGCTTGGATGAAATTCGTTGAGGGCAAACAGGGTAGATACGGCGGCAGGCGCGGCAAGAGATTTTCACATGGCATTTCGTTGCTGACTGTACACTGACGAAATTGTATTTCATTTCATTTAGATGGGGATTTTCACAGGCTGCATCAGGCATCAGGGGATTTGGGGTTGAGATAGAGAAGAGGACAAATTCTAATGGTCTTCAACTTGAGTCTTTCTGTAGATGCTGCTTGAGTGTTTTCAGCGTTTTCTGATTTGTAGTTTTTTGATTTCCAAGAGAAGATTTTTTTTCACTCATAGGATTGTGAATCTTTGGAATTCTCCATTCCAGAGGGCTTTCATTGCTCAGTTAAGAAGTGGTCAAGGCTGAGATTGACAGATGTTTGGATATAGAGGGATTTGAGCTAAAATGAGAGAGTGGACAAGACACAAGATTGGACCTGAACTTGCTGAATAATGAAGCAGGCCCAAGGAGGCAAATGGCATATGTACTTATTAAATATTTTTTTAGATTTGTAAACTATTAATAGCCACATTGTAACTAGCTTGATGCTAACAGTTCAATAATGTCTCAGAACTAGATTTATTTTGCCAATGTTATGCAATTGTAGGCAAATTGAAGTGCTGAGAATCATAAATTAAAGTGGCCACTCTTTCACTTTCAGGAGAAAAAAACAGTAACATGTCTGGTATTCCGCCCAGAAAAGATCCCGTAACGGTCGTTGTGCTTGGTGTTCATTGTCACAACGACCGTTATCGGGGTCGGTACCTCCGTAAGTTAAATCACGGAGGCTCTAAACCTCTAATACTTTTCAAAAATCCAACGAGGTATCCTATGTTGGTAGCGATTTTTGGGCGAGATAATTATTATTTTTTATTTTCCAATTTAATATATCAAAAACATCGTGGTGTCAAAAACCCAACGACCGTTTACGATATATTTTCTGACTTTTTTTAAATCAGTAAAAAAAAAATGTGGACATAAATTGGTCACCAAAACTAAGAAACTGAGCCAATCTTCAATTTGGCAACACAGTCTCTTGTTTACCTTTCGTACGGACCAAGTCGCTAACTTCATTCCTTCGTGTCAACTTCCGGAAGCTCCGCAAGGACCGTTATGGAGACATTTTACTTACTAAAAAATCATCCCAAATCAAATGTTCTGACGAATCATCGGACATCTATATAGCTCAAATCCATAAGGTAATGTACAGTTTAGATCACATTGGTGAAAATGTTTGGTTTTCGCTAATAATGGAACATTCGTTTTCTGGGACACCAAACCTTTTAGTGTCCACCGCAACGTACGTTTGTGTGTATGATGTGTAACGCGTGCTGCTGTGTCCACTCAGATGGATCCAGTATTCTACTACATGATCAGGTGAATGAAGAGGAAATGATGTTTGCAATTTTATTGTTCCGCTAGACTATGTTGGAACCCGTTGGGTCCCAGCTTCACATGGGAGGGCTGGTCGCCCAATGCAATATTCCACTTCTCCACCAATTCCAATACACACACACACACACACACACACACACACACACACACACACACACACACACACTCGCACGCGCACACACACACACACCCTCCACCTCACACACACCCTCCACCTCACACCCACACACTGACACACACACTCACACTAAGCGGAAGTCACGAAATGAGCGGGATTTTTGGGCTAAACACAGTCGGACCTACTAAAGCATTTATTCTTTCCAAACACATTCGGACCTAATAAAGCATTTATTCCTTCCAAACACAGTCGGACCTAATAAAGCATTTATTCCTTCCAAACACAGTCAGACCTAATAAAGCATTGCAGTTTCAAGCACAAGCAGGGCAGCAGGCCAAACAACTCAAGGCATTGTCATTAAGGGCTAACAAATCATTATTGCAAGTACATTGCAGACTCACAGTTCAGTTGATTCACAGCTTAGAATGATCTTCCAGGGTGACTGACTTATGTCCAGGCATCCGGGATTTTATAGTCCTGCCAATGTTTTATAGTCCTCCCCCCACCCCCGGAAGGGGCGTTACCTTCATCATGGTGATTGACAGGCGAGCGGACCAATCAGCTGATCTCAAGGTTTTTTAAACACTCATAACTTTATTTTTCATTGATGGAAAAAATCCTCGGGGCTGGCTCAGCGGAGGAGGAGGACTGCGAGTAAGATGTCCAAAAATCACACCAATACAGGGTAGCGCTTTTTCTATAATCAAAATACAGCGCAGACAGGAAGTGGTCAAATGAGACTTTTAATTATATCGATGTGGTGTTCATAAACATAAAAAGGAATAAGAAATACGTGCACTTACTGTGCCAACCAGGTCACTGGTGGCAACCACGCGACAACCGTTACGCAAAATGTATTTGTGTATTCTGATGCCATATTCGGAAACTTGCCATCAATATGCTATCTCTTCTTATATTTGGGGGGGGGGAGGCAGCATGCAGCGTCACACACTAACTAACCCCCCCCCCCCCCCCACCGAAATGGAGAGAGGGGGGGGGGGGGGGGGGGGGGGGGGAGGGGGAGGGGGGGGGGGAGGGAGAAGGGGAGGGAGGAGGGGGGGGGAGAGAGATTGCCTTTTTACTTCAACCCAAACAACCATTTGCAGGCAGTGCTTTTTTACCTCTAACCATATTTTCATTTTCAAACCAAATTAAGGGTACTCACAGTGCTGTAGACATTTGTCAGTGTCATTCAGAGCTCTGATTGAGGCACACCACTTACAGAGACTGATTGAGGCACACCACTTGCAGAGTGATTGAGGCACACCACTTCCTGGTTTTATGGTCCCTCCCCCTCCCTCCAGCGGGGGCAGCAGAGAGAATGGGGAATGGTGTAAAAACATTAATATCTCTCACTTTTCATCGACGGGAAAAATCCTCGGCACACACGCGGCGGAGGGGGCCAAAAATGACGGCCGTAGGTGGCGGCGTACTCTCGGAAACCGCAGCACAGAAAGCCGAAACCGGTCAAGAACAGAGTTTTAGTAATACAGGTGCACAACCTTTTATCTGAAAGCCTTGGGACCAGACACTTGTCGGATTTCGGACATTTTCGGATTTCCGAATGGAAGATTTTTAGCGTAGATTAGGAAGGTAGCGCGGGCGGCTTGAAAAGTCTGGAGCGGGCTGCCTCCTCCCCGGAGACCGGGGAATCATTGCATAAATGTTAGTCAGTTAGTTTGGAAGGATTTTTTGGGGTGGTGGTGGGGTGTGAAGGGGGAAACTTTAATTCTTAGTCCCCTACCTGGTCGGCGACTCCCAACATCACGGAGCTGGGGGCTCCGTCCGGCCGCGAGTGGCGCCGGTTGGAGCTCCGACCCCGGCAACTCTACCCCTGGCTGCGAGGCGCTCCAAATCCAGCGCCACCGGCGGACGGACGCCCGCCGTCCCTGCTGGTATCCCAGCGCTGTGACGCCGCCAACTCCCAACATTCGCGGAGCTGGGACGGCAGGCGTCCGGCCGCGGGCGGCGGTGGATTTGGAGCACCTCGCAGTCAGGGGTAGAGTTGCCGGGGTCGGAGCTACAACCGGCGCCGCCCGCAGCCCCAGCTGGGAGTTGGCGGCCACAGCGCTGCGGAGCTTACTGCACGGCGACCTGGTAAGGCATTGACCGCTCCCCGCCTCTCCGACCAGGTAGGGGACTAAGAATTAAAGTTTACCCCTTTAACCCCCCTCCCTTTCACATAAAAGCCCTCCAAACTAACTGACTAACATTTAAGCAATGATTTACAGATGTTTAAGTGTCTCCCCGGTCTCCGGGGAGGAGGCAGCCGCGACAATAGTACAGACCTGGGTTGACCGTGGGTCGTTTCGATCAAGTTTGGCGCCAAACGCGAGCTTTGGTGCGCAGACGACATCCTGGGGAAAAATGGCCGGTTTTCGGAGTTTTTCAGTTTCCGGAACACCGGATAAAAGGTTGTGCACCTGTTGTATAGATTTTAGAAAATAATCTGCATTCATGTTTTCAGTACATAGGGCAGTCTACAGCCAAGTCTATTTTCAGAGTTCAAAAAGGATGGGACCAGAGGGTGTACTTACGTATTAAAATCACTAGAGTGTGCAGGCGATCTACGGGGTGGGATTTAACAAGTTCATTCTCATTACAGTATGACTGCAGAAAGTAAAAATAAACCAAATAAGTGAAAAGATTTACTGCTGCTGATGATATAATAAAAATTGCCTGATGTCAAGAGTACCTATTGCCACAGACATAAACATATTTTGTTGCTGATGTGGAAGTAACGTGGCTGGCAGGCAGTTGGCCTGGAAATTCAAAAGACTCTCAGTAAAATGTTGGGCAGAGATTCCAGAATAATGAGTGCCATGCATGAGTATTGGTATTGACATCAAAAGAAATGATTTGAGTCCACTCTTTGAAATTGATGTTTGGCTCGGCACCCTGTTCTACGATTAAAGAAGCATTAAAAAAACAGCAGGAATAAGCCAATTGCCTCTTTGGACCTGCTTCAGAATTTCACAGGTTCATTACACTCTGGTGAAGAAATTTATCTTGATCTTGTTTCTAGGTGGCATATGTTATATTCTGAGTCTGACTGAGCTTCCAGCTATCTGGAACATCCTTGCAGTAACCAGCCTGTCCAGTTTTGTTTGAATTATATAGGCTCTTATGAGCTTATTCTTCTAATATCTAGTGAATATTGCATTAAGCAACCCAGTATCACCTTGTATGTTAGTTTTGCCATCCCAAGAACATAGAAAAATACCCTTCCTCAGATAAAGAAACAAAACTGCACATGAAATCCCAAGGCTTTGTGAAGCTGCAGCAAGACTCCTGTACTGTACTCAAATTCTCTTGTAATGAAGTGCAAGTGTGAACGTTTGTTTCTTAAAAAGCAGACAGCAACAAACGTTGAAGGTAGCCTATGGCAATCTTTACTTGATTCGTCAGACATTGCTCAGTGCTTCTCGTGCTCCTACTCACAGAACAAAGAACAGTTAGCACAATTATACATTTTTCTTATCAGTAATACATTCCTACCAGGTCTGAATATGGCATGATGAAAGATTCTGTAGCCTTTCACAATATAGGAAAGCTGGTTTCAATATCAAGTTATTACTTATCTCTGGAGTGTCAGTGATTCTTTTTCAATCTTGACTTCTTTATGGCCTTGAATGAAGCACGTTATTAGTACAGGCTGCCATCTTAATGTCTTTAGTGAAAAGCCAACCTGTCCTCCATATTGTGTTTCATATAATTTACAAAGTCATTCAGACTTGGCACTGAGCCATTCTTTTGTTCTACTAGTCCATGCTTTTGTAGAAGAACGACGCAATTTTAGATTTGACTATTAGATTTGCTATTAGCTCTTTCACAAGTTGCCAATTTGCTCAATGCAACTGCATGCATGCTTTCATTAACTGATATACAAGACTCTCCGCTTTACTTGCACCCCGTGTGTTATCATTAAGATCTGCCTTTCTGTTTTCAAAATAGACCCTCACATTTTACTTTGGAGTCACGTGAGTGACTACGTGAAGAACCCCGCCAGGACGCATGCGTGACATATCGCTACACGCATTGCGAAACAGGCGGGGTGGAACGACATTCCCCCGCAGCGGCAAGTTTAAAAGCCGGAACCTGCAGGTAAGAGATACTCTGCGGTCTTTTTTGTTGTTCCCATACTGTTTTACAGGTGGGGAGTCAATGGACAAGTCCAAGAAAACAACGAGGGCTGCGACAAAGCTGGCGGAGGAGGACCGCGGAGTTGCGGGCAGCCAGCAGCGGCCAGCGGCACATGAATCACCCGTAATGGGAACAGTTGTGCCCGACTTCGCCCCCGCACCGGCCAGATCTACACCGCGGCCGGGCGGTAAGGCAAAACAAAAAACCAACAAAGTCGTTGACTGAGATGAGTCCGACTTCGAGCAGCTGCGAGCGGCCAGCGACCGTGAGCGCTGGAGCCGGATAGAGCGGCTTTTGGAGCAGATGCTCCAACGTGACAGGTTCCGGGAGATGGAGTCCAGTCACTGTGAGCAATATATCACACCCACAGCAGCACCTTTTGTAGGGCTGCACAGTGCATCTCCCTCGTCAGAGGGGAGTACTGGGGGTCAATTCTGGGCTGATCCTGAAGAGGGGTTTGCAGAACAGAAATCAAGTGTGCAAGGGGTGCAGGAACGTGAAAATCTACTGGACATGGTGTCCAACTTCGTACAGCCAGACCAGACTGGCCAAAACTTGGAACAAAAACTAGCTGCCAGTATTGATTATATGTCCTTTAAGCAGCTACAGGAACAGGCTGTGATGGACACCACGGCAAGACACTTGGCACCGGGAAACTGTATATCCCTGAATGTTCCCATTGTAAATAATTGCATATGGAAACATGTCGGAGCAGGAGTTAGAGGCATGGATGTCAAACTCCAAAAAGTACTAAAGCTCCTAACAGCGGGAATAACAGCTTTCGCCCGCACAGTAGATGAAAAGGAGATGTCGCAGGATCAACAGGATGCACTGGCATTGCTTTGCAACACACAATATGACATAAACAGCATCAGGAAGAGTGCCATCTGACCTGCTCTAAACCCAAAATTCGCAGGTCTGTGAAAACCTTGAAACTCAAAACCACCAATTTTACTATTTGGAGGTAACCTATCCAAACAAGTCAAGGAGCTCGATGAGGAGGCAAAAAACCTGGGGCTCATAAAAGCGACATCATCAAGAACCTACTACGGCCATAAACAGCACCCTTATGCACCCACCAGTAGAACAAGACAAACTGGTGAAAGCTCAAAGGCCCGGTACACTGAACATCGGTCATTTTTAGGCCATGGCCCAGACCGGCCTTTTTGGAAGATACGCAAAACCTCCAACACCAACCCAACCACAAACCCAGACACCGGCGCCTCAACCTCCACGAAGGATTTACAAAAATAAGTAAACCTGTCACTGGTAACCATGGAGGTAGGTGGGTCTGGTTCCTTACAAATTGCAGGGAGTATGGAGGTTGGGGGGAGATTACACTTCTTTCTGAATGCATGGAGTGTGTTAACTACCGACACTTATATTTTAAGCAGTATCCAGGGATATACCATAGAATGTATACACAAATATAGCCCTCCAGTTCAGCATGTACCGAACCGAATGTTCGTACTTTCAGGTAAAGAAAAATCAGAAGCGCATGCTGAACTGGAGCGGCTTTACGCAAAAGAGGTAATTGAAAAATCCCAACACGAATCGCTGGAATTTGTGTCCAATATCTTTACCAAAACCCAAAAAGATGGTGGTTGTCGCATCATCATAGATTTGACCAATTTGAATACATTTGTACAATATATTCATTTCAAAATGGAAACTTTTGTTACTGCAAAACAATTGATTTCCAAAGGTCACTTCATGGCTAGCATCGATTTAAAAGATGCTTACTATTCAGTGCCTATACGAGGTGACCACAGATGTTACTTAAAATTCAACTGGATGGGACAGCACTGGCAGTATAGAGCGCTGCCAAATGGATTAACATCAGCCCCCAGGCTGTTCACAAACATTTTGAAACCAGTCCTAGCGTTTCTGCGGAAACGAAAACACATGGTCATGGCATATCTAGATGACATACTTATTGTGGGCAAAAATTTGGAATTTGCCAAACAAACTGTAACAGAAACAAAACAATTATTTGAAAAACTGGGGTTTATTATCCATCCAGTTAAATCTAAATTAACGCCTTCCACTACAATGGATTATTTGGGGTTCACCATTGACTCAGTTCACATGTCGGTGACTTTGCCAAAGGGAAAGGCTATAGACTTAATAGAGGCTTGCAATAACCTCATTGACATCAGTAAACCGTCCATCAGATTGGTAGCAAAAGTAATTGGCAAAATGGTGGCTGCTTTTCCAGCCACACAATTCGGACCTTTAAATTACCAAAATTTACAGAGGGCAAAAATACGAGCACTCAAAATTAATGCTGGTCATTTTGACAGACCAATGAAGCTACCAATCGAAGCTATAATGGAACTAAAATGGTGGAAAGATAACATTCGGCATTGTTCCAATCCAATCATTATCAGCAACCCTTCTATGGTGCTACAAACTGATGCCAGTGCACTTGGTTGGGGTGCTACCAATTCCATCTCCAGCTGTGGAGGTAGATGGAATGCACAGGAGGCATCATTATTACAAACACTGGGCATAAACTACCTGGAAATGTTGGGTGCATTCCATGGCCTAAAGTCATATTGTTCTGGGTTATATCACCAGCATGTTAGACTAGAGATTGACAATACCACCGTGGTAGCATATATCAACCACATGGGTGGAAACAAATCAACATCATGTGACAATCTGGCTAATACAATTTGGCAATGGTGTATCCAGAGAAATATTTGGATATGAGCTACTTACCTACCAGGTAAACTAAATTTAGTGGCAGACACCAGGTCACGCAAATTTAATGAAAACACCGAATGGATGTTGAATAAAAAAGTATTTGCTGATATTACAGCACGGTATGGAACACCAGATATCGATCTATTCGCATCCAGACTTAATCACCAGTTATCAAACTATGTTTCATGGGAACCAGACCCTGGGGCAGCGGCAACAGATGCATTTTCGCTGCATTGGGGGAAATTGTTTATTTATGCATTCCCTCCTTTCTGCCTCATCAGTCGGATATTAAGGAAAATACAGCAAGACTCTGCGTTTGGTATTTTGGTAGTACCCGATTGGCCTACTCAACCATGGTTCCTTGTGATAGTCGACATGGTATTAGAACCATGTATCACCATCCCGAATAGACCAGATTTATTGGTTCAAGGGAATAGCCACCCATGTCATAACTATATGAACTTATTAATTTGTAGAGTCTAAAAATACCTCTACTACAGCTGGGACTGACGGACTGAACAGTGAACATTATTTCGGCGGCCCACAGACAATCCACCAAAAATCAGTATCTGGTATATATCAGGAAATGGGAGATGTATTGTCACAGAAACAGCATAACCTACAGATCAATGAACATCCCGTCTGTTCTGGAATTCCTGGCAGGCCTCCATTATGATGAGGGGCTCAGTTATAGTGCCATCAACTGCGCCAGAAGTGCCCTGTCAACATATCTATGGCAAGGAACAGAGCGTCATTCTGTTGGGACTCACCCCCGGTAACAAAACTTATGAGGGGAATTTTTAATATCAATCCCCCAAGAACCAGGTACTCTCAAATATGGGATGTGAGTATTGTCCTGACTATGCTAAGGAATTGGTCTCCAGCAACAGCTCTGTCCCTACAAAGACTGACACTGAAAACAGTCATGCTAATGGCTTTGGTCACGGCACAAAGGGTACAGTCGTTACATAAATTAAGACTGGACAACATGACTTCTTTATCTGGGAATATAACGTTTCATATTTATATTTAGTCAAGAAGACAGGGGTCAGGCCTCAGAACAGACGCTGGGGTAGCTGGCCTCAACATGAGAATTTAGGTCTTACCCGACAGATGATCGTCTCTGTATAGTAAGACATTTGTTGTTATATATGGAGAACACGAAAATCATCAGAGGCAATGAGATGGCGCTTCTAATCAGCCACAAGCAACCACACAAAAAAGTGACGGTCCAGACCATCTCAAGATGGCTGAAACAGGTTCTAATACAGGCTGGGGGTGGATACTAACATTTTAAAATGTCATTCCACCGGGGCTGCATCGGCAGCTATATGCAGTTGGATGTACCAATGGACCAAATCCTCAAGACAGCAGGATGGTCAAGGGAAAAACCATTCCAACTATTTTATCATAAACCATTAATTAAACCTGGAAAGTTTGCAGAAACAATTTTAAGTTCTGTAATATAATTTCACCCCATAAATAGGGGCTATAATTTGGTGTTAATAAATTTATCATGGATTTCAATGTCGGATTCATGTCTAAATTATGTTAACACAATTCCTCCCACAGTCATTGGCAGATGTGATGCATGGACTCGTTTCCACGGCATGAAATCACAGAGCTTTGAAATCTTCACGTAGTCACTCACGTGACTCCGAAGTAAAATAGTAAGATTAAATGAGAACTTACGAGTTCGAAGTTTGATCGTTATTTTATGAGGAGTACGTTGAGGGAATACGTGCCCTCCGCTCCCTCCCTTGATCATATACTCAACTGGTATCTTCTTCTCTAATCTTACTATGTTCAGTCATTACAGTTATCTGTGATTTCACACCGCTGCTTTGAAAAATTACACGCATGCGTCCTGGCGGGGTTCTTCACGTATTCCCTCGACGTACTCCTCATAAAATAACGATCAAACTTCGAACTGGTAAGTTCTCGTTTAATCTTACTATTTATTCACATTATTTTGCATCTGCCTCCATTTGGCCACTCGTTCAATTTATCTATTCACACTGGAGTCTTTCCCTACCCCAGCTTTATGCAAAGTTGGAAGTTGTTTATATATCTTGTACATCTTATTCAGCCCAAGCACAAATCCCTGCTGCATCCACTGAACACTACCTGCCAACCAGAGAAAGACATCTCAAAGTTCATTGAGATTCGTTAGTAATGTAACCAGAACAATTTGGTGATATTGAGGTAAATAAATTGAGAATTGCTGTGATGTTTACTGCCGAAGATAAGAGGAAGCCATATTAAGCTCTACATCTAC
The DNA here is from genome assembly GCF_028641065.1 of Leucoraja erinaceus. NCBI lineage: Eukaryota > Metazoa > Chordata > Chondrichthyes > Rajiformes > Rajidae > Leucoraja > Leucoraja erinaceus. Next base: position 35,433,038 of record NC_073383.1, read on the forward strand.
AGTTTCGGCTTTAACATCTGGCAGATCTTGGTTGTAGTGGAAGAGGAGTCTATAGGCATTGAACTTCAATTAAAAGCAAATACAATATCTTCTCTGAGAATGCTATTGCTGGAAATGCTTCTCTCCCTCGAATTTCTGCCTCTTCTTATAGATTTCTCTGAACTGGAATCTATTGTGTATTCCTGACCGCAAACAGACAGCATAGAATTACATTTCTTCTCTGGAATTCATCAAATCTAATTCAAATGAATACTTACAGTTCTATTTAACAAAGGGTCAGGTGTGATTAATAATTTAAAGAACCAGGTTCAAATACTGTTGTGATCAGATGTAGAATTTAAAATGTTAATAATCTAAAATTGTTTTTAAAAAGCTAGATGTTATTAAAGAATGACCACACAATTGGTGCCATGCTTGGCTGATTCTTAACGGGAGGAACCCTGCCATCCTCATTCCAGTAGTTCTTTAGGGGTGATTCCAAGCCCATCAATGTGGTTGGCTAAAATGGGTAAGCAAACTAATTGAGGGCAATTAGTGCTGATCATGCCCAGTGATTGATGCTCAGATCCTGAAATGATGAGTAAGCAATTAAAAAAAACATAATCTATAAACCTATAGGTCAGTTTGGTTCCCTTTAAATAGAAGGAATGTATATAAGAGATTTGTTCCTGTCAGGTTTCCCATGCATGATTGACAAATGGCTTGAATCCAATGGCTTTAGCCCAGTTTGACAGGGCTGGCAATGATTCTAAATTGACACCGCTAACTCTGCACTTGGCATATGTTCAAATGTTTTGGCTGAAGGGCCTCTTTCCATGCTTTATAATAATTTGACAGCGTGGTGCAAATACTGCCATGCTAACTAATTTAATACGCAGTTAAACATCCACATGATTTGCAATAAAATTGGGTTTGTTTTCCCTGGAGTGAATTAGGCTGAGAGGTGATCTGATATAGATATATGAAAACACAAGAAAGATGGATTGTGTAGATAGAATCATTTTCCGATGCTTGTTGTGACAAAAACAAAAGCCATAAGTTTAAAGTGAGAAGGACTTTGATTTTACACAGAGAATGATTCGTAACTTGAAACTGCTGCCAGAGTAGGTGCTGGAATCAGATACAATCACTTTGACACTTAGACAGGCATTTGACTAGGCAAGGCAGAGAACGTTACAGACATTATGCTGGAACATGGGATTGATGTAGATGGGCATAAAGGTTGGCATAGACATGCTGGGCTGGGGAAACTGTTTCTCTGCTGTACAACCTCATGGATCTATACTTCATGTGGAAGTTGCAGCAAATATTTTGGAAAAGTTGCAGAGCCAACTTCATTTCATCAACTCCATACCCACATAGATCTCAGATCAATGAAATGAAAGATATAGAAGGTAATGTAGAGAGATCTAGAATGAATGAATTATGCAAAAAAGTAACAATGATAAAGGAAACAGGCCATTGGGCTGGTGAAAAGGGGTCGCAGACTATGAGACTCAGCAAGATGACTGAAGCTAGTATACAACTTGGGTGGGGGAGGGACGGAGCGAGAGTTAGATAAATCAATATTCATACTCATCAGGATGTTACCTGGGTTTATAGGGGGAGGTTGGCTAGAATGGGACTTTTTTCTTTGGAGCGTAGGAGGTTGAAGGGTGACCTTATTGAGGTATGCAAGATCATAGATGCCCATTGAATGCTGTCAGTCTTTTTACCATGGCAGAGGATGTTAAAATTAGTAGGCACAGGCTTAAGATGAAGGGAAAAATTGATGAGGAACATCAGGGGCAAAGGGTAATCCATATCTGGAATAAGCTGCCAGAAGCAGCTCTAGAAGAGGATACAATTACAACTTTTAAAAGACCTTTGGACCAACGTGTGCATACCTTGAACCATAGGAATAGTTTAGGGGGCTATGGGCCAAATGCAGGCAAATGAGACTTGTCCAGTATGCCAACTTAGTCGCACGGACAAAGTGGGTTGAACGGGCTGTTTCCATAATGTATACCTCTATGACTTTATATGCAGGCAGATCATAGAGAAATGTGAACACAGGGTGATTTTACTTCCATAATATCGACTGGCACTCGCTTTATGCCAGAGGCTTTGTTGGTGCAGAATTTGTTTGTTGCATGCACAAGGGTGTCTTGACACAGTATTGTAGAAGGTCCAACTAGGGAAGGGACCACACTAGACATTTTACTCGGAGATAACTGATCAGTTGATCTTAGTTTCATTGGGGGAGCATTTTTTTACATAGAATGGTGGGTATCTGCAACACGCTGCCATGGTAGGTAGTGGAAGCAGGTGGTCGATTCACATGTGGTAGATACACTTTTGAACAGGCAACAAATAGAGGGATATGAATAATGTGCTGACAGATGGATTAGTTAGATTGTCATCCTGGTCGGCTGAAGTTCCTGTCCTGTACTGTGCTGTGTTCTACTGCTTGTGAAGTAATGCTTGATATATATTAGTTCTTACATTGCTGACATTACAACAGTGATTATATTTATAAGTACATCATTAACTGTACAGTATTATGAGATATTCTGTATTTAGTTTTAGTTTACAGTGTGGAAACAGGCCCTTCGGCCCACCAGGTCTGCACCGACCAGCGATACCCGCATATTAACACGATCCTACACACACTGGGAACAATTTCGTACCAAACTCCGTACAGACAGCACCCATAGTCGGGATCGAATCCGAGTCTCTGGCGCTGTAAGGCAGCAAAGCAGCAACTGTGTTCACAGGGTTCATGCATTTGCCTGGTGCTCCAAAAGTCAAGTGTTAATTGTCATATATACCCGGAACAATGAAATTTCTATGCTGCAGCTCTATAGGCACAATAATGCAACAATGCAACTAATAAATATACAAATGCAATAATACTATACATTATCAGTTATACCAGGTAACGAGACTGTAATAGTACAAGCTGAAGTATGTGGTAAAACCTTATAGAAAGTCTATAATAGTTCACAGTTGAGGATCATGTGATAGGAGCAGAAGTAGGCCATTCGGCCCATCAAGTGTACTCCATTTAATCATGTCTGATCTATCACTCTTTACCCCATTCTCCTGTCTTCTCCCCATAACTCCTAACATCTGTACTAATCAGGAAGGTAGGGTTCTGTAGGGTGGTTCAAGAGTCTGATAGTTTTTTTTAGGAAGAATCTATTCTTAAACCTGGAGATATTGGTTCACAGGCTCCTGTTCCTTCTTCCCAATGGCAGCAGCAAAATGAGAATGTGGCCTGTGTGGTATGGGTCTTTGATGATATTGGTTGACTTCTTCGGTCGATCCATTTGATGGTGGTGAGATGAATACCTGTGAATGGGCAAATTCCACCACTTTCTGCGGCCTTTTCATTCTTGAGCATTCAAGTTTCCAAACCAGGCCATGCTGCAACCTGTCAGTATGCTCCCCACTATACCCCTGTAGAAATGCGATATAGTATTCAGCAACATGCCAAATCTCGTGAACAATTCTGAGAAATGTACAAACCAAGGTTTGCATATAAACGCTTTCAGCACATTCTCCAGTGGTTCAACAACTTGCATTTACCGAAGACCTTTAACATTATAAAATGTCACAAGGAGCTTCACATGTGCCATAAATATGTAAAGATTTGACATTAACTCGCCTGCCATCAGAATGCTTGAAAATATAGATTTTGGACATCGAGTACTCATGACGAATCAGCAAATCTAAAAAGCTGGCACTGAAAAAGCTCAGTGATAGCATTTATGTAAATCTAAGTGTTGGATGGGTTGGAGTTCCATCATATAACTATTAAAACTCTTATCTGGGGGGGGGGGTGGGGTATGTGTGCGTGAGTGCGCGCGTGTGCGTCCCCCACCTCCGCAACCGCACATTGAGGGGATGGGACCCAACGGGTCCCCCTTGGGCTAGTATATTTTTTAAAAGTGCACCATTTAAAAAAATCTGATGCTGTCTGATATTCCTCTGTTCACAGATGGTTACATCTGACACTGGGTTTGCAAAGATGAGCAGCAACCCTATGCACAATAATGATATTCCGTGATTTGTACGAACACAGTTGAATTAATTTAAATCAATCTCAGATAGAAATCATGGTTCACTGATTTCAGATAGACAGAATTAACCTGTAGTCAATAGGCATACCACATGATAAGTGATTGCAGCCTTAAATTATAACAACATTATTTATAGGTCTTTGGAATGAGTTGTGATTGTAAACCATTAATAGGGTATTGGGATCATCAATCTGCTTTTATTTAAATTCACACAACTGTACTTTCAAAGTCATCCAGCATCACCTTGTAAAACAAGTTTGTCTATGTAGTGGCAGTTTTAGGGGGAAAAATTGGTACAAATCCATTACACTGCGTACTTACCGATTTCCTTTGCATGCACTGAATTTTCTAGTGAAAATAACGTGGCTCTGTTTTGGAACTGTGTGTTGCACCACACTGGTTGGTTTCCTATTTGCATTAACTTACACTTATATTTTATTTAAAATATTTGTTTTGGTTGTGTGATACATATTGCTATTTTTGTGAGGATTTTATGAATCCCTTCCCTCTGCTGATACTCACCCAGCATTGAATCACCTCTTGCTGGTTTGGTTGCACAATTCTTCCAAGCTCAGAGATTTCTCTGTGGTAACAAGAAAGAGATAGCAACTTCCTTCATGTTTAAACGAATATGAGAGCATAGAAACTGGATGGTTTATTAACGTATGGAGTAGGTGCTGCAACTTCACAGCAACTATTTGCACTTGTTGTGCTGGACAGCAGAACATCTCAGCAATGAACAGCTGCACCATTTGCCTTGCATGCAGAACTTCAGCCCACAATGATTGGTGGCAGACAAAAGTGCTGGAGAAACTCAGCGTGTGCGGCAGCATCTATGGAGCGAAAGAAATAGGCAACGTTTCGGGTCGAAACCCTTCTTCAGACTGATGTGGGGTGGGGGGCCTGGCAGGATGAAGAAAGGAAGAGGAGGAGCCAGATGGCTGGGGGAGAGCTGAGAAGGGGAGGAAACTGAGGGCTACCTGAAATTAGCGAAGTAAATATTCATGTCACTGGGGTATAAACTGCCCAAGCGAAATATGAGGTACTGCTCCTCCAATTTCCGGTGGTCCTCACTCTGGCCATGGAGGAGGCCCAGGACAGAAAGGTCGGATTCAGAATGGGAGGGAGAGTTGAAGTGTCGAACAACCGGGAGATCAGGTTGGGTATTGCGGACTGAGCTGAGGTGTTCGGCGAAACGATCGCCAAGCCTACGCTTGGTCTCACCGATGTAGATCAGCTGACATCTATAGCAGCGGATGCAATATATGAGGTTGGAGGAGGTGCAGGTGAACTCTGTCGCACCTGGAACGACTGCTTGGGTCCTTGAATGGAGTCAAGTGGGGAGGTAAAGTGACAAGTGTAGCATTTCTTGTGGTTGCAAGGGAAAGTGCCCGGGGAGGGGGTGGTACGGGTGGGAAGGGACGAATTGACCAGGGAGTTACGGAGGGAGCAGACTTTGCAGAAAGCAGACAGGGGAGGAGATGGGAAGATGTGGCGAGTGGTGGGGTCACGTTGGAGGTAGCGAAAATGACGGAGGATTATTTGTTGTATGTGACAGCTAGTAGGGTGGAAGGTGAGGATTAGGGGGACTCTGCCCTTGTTACGAGTGGGGGGATGGTGAGAGAGAGCAGTGTTACGGGGTATGGAAGAAACCCTGGTGAGAGCCTCATCTATAGTAGGGGAGGGGAACCCTCATTCCCTGAAGAATCAGGACATCTCCGATGCCCTGGTGTGGAACACCTCATCCTGGGAGTAGATGAGGCATAGACGGAGGAATTGGGAGTAGGGGATGGAGTCCTTGCAGGAAGCAGGGTGGGAAGAAGTGTCTAGATATGCAAGGGAGTCAGTGGGTTTATAGTGCGATAGAGTAAGTGAGGTCAAGAAATGGTAGGGAAGTGATGGAAATGACCCAGGTGTATTTGAGTGCCGGATGGAAGTTAGGGGTGAAATGGATGAAGTCAGTGAGTTGTGTGTGGGTGCAGGAGGTAGCACCAATGCATTTGTCGATGTAGCTGAGATAGAGGTTGGGGATAGGGCCCTGGTACGTCTCGAACAAGGATTGTTCGACTTACCCTACATAGAGGCAGGCATAGCTAGGGCCCATGCGTGTGCCCATAGCTACGTCTTGTATTTGGAGAAAATGGGAGGAGTCAAACAAAAAGTTATTAAGGGTAAGGACCAGCTCTGCTAGGCAGAGGAGAGTATCTGTAGGCGGGGATTGGTTGGTTCTCCGGTCGAGATTCATTGTTGGATTTCCATCACATTCCCACCCAGCAGCATGCAGTATTTGGAATGACAGTTCTTCAGGTTTTTGCCCCATAGCATGTGGAAAGGAAGGAGTCTGCGCCAGGTTCCCAGCCCAAAGGAAGCAACATTTGGGAAGGCTGGATTTGCATCAGGTCCCAGCACAGCAGTGCTATCAGTACGTTTCCCTCTATTATGTGCAATGACCCCATTTACGTAACACTCATTCTGCCAATGCATCCTGACGTAGTAGTATCTTCTATCTCTCTATAACTATATAATATTAAAACTCTGTGGCTGTTGGCTGGTTGTGTTTCTGCCTGACTTGTGGGTGCCAGCCTTTGATTCGTTGCTACGCCAACACCAGACCCACAAAGCCCAGATTTTTTACATTTCGGTAGAGATTTCACTTTTCATTCCAAGTATCCACTCCTCATTAAATTTAGTCGTGTTTATGTACACATTTTTTAAATAAAATCCTTCTTCCCCCCCCCCCACTCACTTATTTTGTCGCCTCCTGCTGGTCAGCGACCATAACGGCTGCTGGCGCTTGCATCTTGCCTCAAAGGCGCCATTTAAAAACAGCTGCACTGCTGAGTCATGAACGGCTTGAGTTGGAGGACCATTTCTCCCGTGGGGGCTACGGGTAGGGAACGGCTGCGTTGGGGGAACAGACCCAACGGGTCTGCACTTGGTCTAGTATTCAACTAAAAGTCTCATCTTGTTTGTCTCTGTCTGTGAGATCAAGGAACTACGCCAAAACGATACACTATAGCGCAACATTTTTTGCAGAATCTTACTCAACTTTTTCCCGTAGTCGTTAGTATAGTTTCTTCACATTTGATGTTATATTTCACGTTATTGATATTTAAAGTAAAAAAAAAAGCCAACTTTGAAAATAATAACTGCATGTGACAGTGAGACTTTTCTAGCAGCTTCCATGGATGTCACAATGGCATCTCACAGTCGCCCCATCACAATGGGATCTAATTTACACAAACTGCCATGCAGATTCTGAAAACCGAAAATGACATCACATTGTGATCTCTGCTGCCAATACAGCAGCTATGAGAGTTGACGGAGTTGGAATGGGATGAGAAGAAATGTTATTTAAACATTGTCTTTCGTGGGGGAGTGCTAAATGGGAGAGGTGAGGGAGTGAGTGACAGAGGGTAGGGAAAAGGAGAGGGAGGGAGAGGTGACAGAGAGATATTGGGATCAGCAGCTTCAAGGGGCATAAGGAGCATGAGATTTTTGCCCTCCACCCATGTGGGAAGGCAGAGACAGAGAGAGACAGAGAGAGAGAGATTTGGTTGTGTTGGGGGAATGAGTTAGTGGTGGAATATTGCTCACAGCCCATTCGCCACAGCCCACTCCCCACAGAATTTTGAGGCAGAATTTTGGCGATGCCCCTCTCTGGCATTGGTGGCCCAATCGTTGAGCAGCAGCATCACCATTAGCAGAATCACGTGGGAAAGATTTATTGGCTCCACGGAGCGCCGATGCCGACTCAAAAGGTGAGTCCATTCATTGGCTCCGGAAAGCGTCGAATGCCCCACCCCTCACATGGGAAGGATTGATTGGCTCCAGGTTGTGCCGACGGGTTGCGTTGGGGGACCAGGCCTCCCTTGGGGGCTATGGGTGAGTGGTGGAATATTGCATTGGGGGAACGGGTGAGTGGTGGAAATGGGTTGCATTGGGGGAACGGGTGAGTAGTGGGTTATTGCTTTGGGGGAACATGGCCCAACGGGTCCCAGTTGGTCTAGTATACTATTAAAAGTCTTGTCTTGTTTGGCTGTGATCTCAGGAGCTACGCCAAAACGGTGCGTAATAGCACAAAAATGTTTGCAGAATCTTACTCGGCTTTTTCCCATGGTTGTTCGTATCAAGTTTCTTCACATTTGATGCTATATTTCACAAGTTATTGATATTTCAAGGTTTAAAAAAGCCAACTTTGAAAATAACTGCCTGCGAGTGGGTGACGATTCTGGCAGTTTCCAGTGATGATTTCACAATGGCTTCTCACAGTCGTCCAATCCCAATTGGATGTTATTTACACAAGCTGCCGTGAAGATTCCGAACACCGAAAATGACACCACAATACGATCTCTGCTGCCAATACACAAGCTATGAGAGTTGACGGAGTGGGGGATGGGAGGGGAAGAAATATTATTTAAACATTGTTTTTAGTAGGGGAGTGCAAAAGGGGAGAGGTGAGGGAGGGAGTGACAGAATGTAGTGTAAAGGAGAGGGAGGGGAGAGGTGATAGAGAGACAATGGGATCAGCAGCTTCAAGGGGAGTAAGGAGATAGTGAGATTTTTGCCCCCCTCCCCCCTATGTGGGAAGGATTGATTGGCTCAATGGGTGAGTGGTGGAAACGGGTGAATGGTGGAATATTGCGTTGGGGAAACGGGGCCCAACGGGTCAGAGGGTTAGGGCGGGGAGAGGAGTTACGGAGGGTGGGAGGGAGTGACTGAGGGTAGGGTGTGACTGAGGGCAGGGGAAAGGAGAGGTGAAGGAGGGGAGGAGGTGAGGGGAGAGAAGAGGGAGGGTGAAGAGGAGGGGGAGATGAGGGGAAATGAGCCACGCCTGCGCAGTTGGGGGCTGTGCGTGATTGGTGGTATATTGCTTTGGGCGAATGGGTTACGCTGAGGGAAGGGGTGATTGGCTCCGGGGGGGGTGCCTGTCTCCGGGGTGAGCACCGACACCCCCACGTTGGGGGACAGGGCCCAATGGGTCCCACATGGTCTAGTAAGCTATAAATCTTGGTATTTCAGTGATCAAGTCTGTCAATGCTTACAGTGTTTTTTTGGCAACATTATTGTAAATAGAGAAAATGTAGGCTGATTTTTGTATGTAATATACATTAAGTGCCATTGGGAAAGTACACAAAGGAAACAAGAAGAGATTATGAGACCTTGTGATATACGTAGATCTAGGTAAATGATGAAAAAGCAAATTCAAGGGAAAACTTTTCTTGAAAATATACGTAGATATGAGATTGAATTTGGTTCTCCAAAATCAAGGAACATAAGAATTCAGTGTAGCATTGTCCATAAGTTGGGGGTCACAGAACTTGTAGTTTCCAGGTAATTCAAGAGTAACAAGATCTGACACAATAAATTTCTGAAAGCAAGCTATCTGCTTGAAATGTCAGTTCTTTAAAAATACTTTTATTAAAAAATGTGAAGATTTGTATCAACATGCTGTTAGCAGCCTCCAGGAAAGGAAAGACATATTAAATGTCACAGCTGAGACATGGCAAGGTTCTCAAGACATGACAGGGGTTCAGGGCTAATAAGATATCAAAAAGATTAGTTTTAAGAAAAATACATTGATTATTTCATGCCGCGATATACATGATTGCAAGTAAGTTTCAATGGATCTTTTGTCATTTTCTAGTCACTGTCTCTTCCCTCCTTATTCTCCCTCTGCGCTGAGGCGATCCAGGCCTCTGATGCTGTCAACTGAGCTCCGTGAACGGGCCGGTTCAAGCTCCGCGGCCCGGGGTGGTCGAAGCTGCTGAAGATGCTGCCCTCCAGTCCAGCGGACACAGCTGATGCCGCGGGAGCTCCGTAAAAACAGGTCACCAACCTGTGACCGAGCTCCCGACGATGTCGTCCACTGGCTCGCGGCCGAGCCCCGGCTTCAGGTCTCCGCCGCCGGAACGCCGCCTCAGCCACCGGAGCACCGCCTCAACCCCGAGTCGTGTCGCCGCCACCGGAGCGCCGCCTCAGCCCCGAGTCGTGCCGCCGCCACCGGAGTGCCGCCTCAGCCCCGAGTCAGGCTGCCGCCACCGGAGCACTGCCTCGGAGTGCCGCCTCAGCCCCGAGTCGGGCCGCCGCCACCGGAACGCCGGAACGCCGCCACAGCATCGAATTCAGCCAGGTTGGTAAGTCCTGGCTGGCTCTGCTTCCGGAGCCTCGAGGTCGGTCACAGTTGGAAGCCGCCAACTCCGCCATTAGGCCTCAGCGCAGACGGAGGCAGAGAAGGGGGATACGACAGAAAGAGTCGCATTCCCCCGAAGGAAGAGACAAAAAAACACTGGCTCACTTATCTTCATTGATGATACAGTTGCTGATAGTAGTAGCATAATTAATTCTGAAGTGTTTAGATACATCCTATTTGCTCAAGTTCAAACTAATGCTTCAAAACTCATTGGCCGGCAGTTCATTCTACAGCAAGACAATGATCCCAAACATACTGCTAAAGCAACAAAGGAGTTTTTCAAAGCTAAAAAATGGTAATTTATTGATTGGCCAAGTCAATCACCTGATCTGAACCCAATTGAGCATGCATTTTATATGCTGAAGAGAAAACTGAAGGGGACTAGCCTCCAAAACAAGCAGAAGCTAAAGATGGCTGAAATACAGGCCTAGCAGAGCATCACCAGAAAAGACACCCAGCAACTGGTGATGTCCATGAATTGCAGACTTCAAGCAGTAATTGCATGCAAAGGATATGCAACAAAATAGTAAAAATGACTTTTCATTTACATTACATTGCTGTGCCCCAAACATTATGGTGCCATGAAATGGGGGGACTATGTATAAAAACTGCTGTAAATTCTACATGGTGAAAGCAAAATGTATAAAAATGGCCTTTATTAAAATCTGACAAAGTGCACTTTAACCACATGTTTTGTTCTATTACAAATCTCAAATTGTGGAGTGCAGAGGCAAATAAATAAATTATGAGTATTTGTTCCAAACATTATGGAGGGAACTGTAGATCATTGTTCGGAAGGATCTCTTTTTGTGTTGAAAATTCTTTGTGAAGTTTATGAAAGTTTTTTTCTAGCATAAAATCAGGCAGAAACTATTTATTCTGGTTTCACCATTGAAAATTATCACTCAATTTCTTTGTGCTTTTGGAGTCTACTGTTGTTTCTAAATGAATGTGACAATTATCATCAGAGTGAATAATTCAACCACAAGACAGTGCATTATTTTCAATTGAAGAAACAAAATAACGAAAGAAGTAATTAGTCAAGAAATGCACAAACGATTTACTTCTAACTATTTCCTGGAGTTTCTTACATTATAAATGTTTACATTTATTCTAGTCTTACTTGAATGTCAGGATCATAGATTTCCTGTTTATTCAAAGTAATTGCTCTGAGAAGGAAGATACTCTTGACTGGAACATGCTCTCAAGCCACCTTCCATATTCAATTCCTCTTCAGAATGGTTTTTACACCTGTAATGAGAAATGGCAATGTTAGGGAGGTGAACTTCTGCTGTTTCTATTCTAACATTGGATCTTGGATGGATGAACAGGATGTATGTTTTAACAACAGCTATCTGATCCTGAATGCCCTAGGAAGCAACAGTTATAATCTGATCATCATGGCATAAAGACGTTTTTCTCATTTGTCATTACCATATCCTTATGCTGTGTTTCCATGGAAATAGAGGCACTGACCAGTCCTTGATTGCTTTTCAGCCAGTTGCAAAGATCAGTTGCAAAGTAAAATTTACCCTGTTGCTGCTTTATTGAATACAAATCTCCCAAGATGTTGTCACAGCTAGGACAATAAAACCCTAGTTCTTTCTTTTATTTTTGTTCTTGCATTCTAATTTAAAACTGGGCTCTCTAGTAAGCTTTCAAAGTGCATACTGGAATCATTCAAGTGTGTGTAATCCTATCTAAACAAAGGTTACCATATTTAAACAAAGCTCACAACCATTTTTACTCTCAAGAGTTTACTAGAGAATTCAAAGCTAAATAGTGATTTATAATAGTGAATAGAATAAACAGTGATTTTTCTGTATCCAAAACAGTTTTTGCAGTAGATTTTGTTTAAAAAACGGTGCTGTTCTGCGATGACATTTTGCAAGCAGCACAACAGAAAACAATCAAATATAGCAGTTCTGAACTTATCTGGATTTAAAAAAACAGCATATATCAGTGCTGTAACTGACAATTTGCTGGTTCATTTAAATGGATTAGCGCTATTGCAATCTCCAACGGCAACGGAGCTACCAATTGTACTGGAATTCCTGATTGCAGGGGATTTCCCCAGCTTGTGAAGGATCACAGGTACAGCGAGTACAGTGCCAGGATACCCTGGCGAGGCTTCCATTGTGTCTGGAAATGTGGCCGATGGGCTGGCTTACAAGTAAGACTGAAGTGCAGAAAATTATAATACCCCCTCCCCCCCACCAATCTATTGGCCAGTGTTCAGTCACTAAAATGTTCAAGGAGTTGGCATCGATGAATGAATAAACCACAATTGTTACTGACTTCATAAGGAAATGTTTGGAGGAGTGTGTCACAAAAAACAACTGAGTGTTCCCCAACCAGAAGCCTTGGATGAACCAGGATGTGTGCTATCGTCTGAGAACCAGATCTCGGGCTTTGAAGTCTGGCAATGTACATTCATACAAGAAGTCCAGGTACGACCTTGACAAGGCCACCAAAGGGGCTAAAAGGGAGTTTTGCTCTAAACTGGGAGATGGACTTTTTGGCAGCTGAAGTGTCCTCGATGGTATTACAATCTCAGTCATAGCGGGAGATGTATGGAGATCCTTCAGGAGGGCGAACCCACGACCCATGGAAAGCATCTCGACCTGATGGCATACCTGGTCGCATTCTCAAGGCTTGTGCGGACCAAATTGGCTGGAGCTTTTAGTGACATCTTCAACCTCTTATTCCTGAGGTCCAAGGTTCCCACCTGCTTTGAAAGCACCAATGATATTAGTGCCCAGGAAGAGTAAGATGACATGCCTCAATGACTACTGACCAATGGCACTACTGTCTGTGGTGATGACGTGCTTTGAGAGCTCGGTTATGGTACATAGCAACTCCTACCTCAATTAGAACCGGGATCCACTACAGTTTGCCTAATGCAGGTCAAAGGAGGATGCAAGACACTTGGACAGTACAAACACAGAGAAGTGTGAGGTGTTGCATTTTGGGACATCTAATGAGGGCAGGACCTACACATTGAATGGTAGGCCTCTGGGGAGAGTTGTTGAGTGAGAGGGATCTAGGAGTACAGGTGCATAGTTCCTTGAAGGTCCAGTCGCAGGTAGATAAGGTGGTCAAAAAGGCTTTTGGCACATAGGCCTTCATCAGTCAGAGTATAGTATAGAAGTTGGGAGGTCATGTTGCAGTTGTATAAGACGTTCGTGAGCGCATATAGAATATTGTGTTCAATTCTGGGCACCATGTTATAGGAAAGATATTGTCAAGCTTGAAAGGGTTCAGCGAAAATTTACGAGGATGTTGCCAGGACCTTCTCCCTCCCTCCCTTCTCCCCCCCCCCTTCCCCCCCCCCCCCCCCTTCTCCCCCCCCTTCTCCCCCCCTTCTCCCCCCCTTCCTTCTCTCTCCCTTCTCTCCCTCTCTCTCCCCTTCTCTCTCCCCGTTCTCTTTCCTTCTCTCCCCTTTTTACCCCTTCTCTCCCTCCCTCCCTCCCGCGCTCGCTAAAGGACTTACCGTGCTCTGTGGCAGCCGTTTACTTTCCACTTCGTCGCGTAGCACTCCTCCGCTGTCCCTGGCCCCCACCTTCGCGATGTGTTTGTGTGTGTGTGCGATCGGTAGCAAAGATCCTGTAGGATATTTGGTCAGTAGATGCAGCTCAAGCTTCGGTCGAGGCTTTCTAGGCGAGTGACCAAAAGCTCTGGCGACTGATGGAAACCTTGGGTGGGGCGCAAGGTCACCAGAGGTTTCCGTTCAGGTTTCCTAAGTGGGACAAGGGCATAACTCTCTTCCTTTGTTATTTTCACAAGGTGGAGTGGTTCACTTCTACAGGATACTTTATATTGTAAATTTATATTTGTAAGATCTGTCAAATTTCACTCAACTGAAAAGAAAACACTTGTCATAGTCATTTTAGGGAATTAAACAATACCTTTTGTTAAAAGACAAACTATGAATCTTTTGGTTGCTTGTGTATTTTGTAGCATACCAAAGAACTACCTTGGGCAGCTGTTTATTGTGATTTAAAATATTGGTATTTTAGATTATATTCGCACTCCTGAAATATCAGATTTGGCTTTATTTTGACAGTGACAGTTCATACAACATTGTGGGTAGATAGTCCTTCGATTAAACAACCGGAGCTACTTTACCAGGGTTATAATAACTGCCATGGAAATGATTTAAAGTCAATGTTTAATCTTTTTCAATAAATAAACTGATAACCAAGTATTGTATTTTAGAGTATTTGATTAAGTATTTGATCTTGATGGAACAATGGAGTTTTTTTGCCAGGTCATCAAAAGATAAAATGTCTCCCTATCTAACAATTAGTTCCCCAACGTAACATCACAAATCTGTTTTAAGAACTGCATCCTTATCTTGTGAGAGGTAAAGGAAGAGATTGTTGGGGCCTTGGCAAAGATGTTTGTACATCCTCTAGCCATAGGCATGGTCCCAGAAGCATGGACAGTAGCCAAGATTGTTGAAACAAGGAACTGCAGATGCTGGTTTACAAAGAAATATACACAAAGTGCTGGAGTAACTCAGCGGGTCGGGTAGCATCCATGGAGAACATGGATAGGTGATCTTTCCAGTTAGAACCCTTCTTCATCAAATAATGTACCTTTGAGCAATGGTGCTAGAGGTAAAATCACTTAAAGGTGGAAACAGAGCACATAAGAATTGAAGTTCGCCAAGATCATATTGAATGGGGATGCGGGGTGGGGGCCAGGCTTGAGGGGTCTAGTGGCCTGCTACTCCTGCTGCTATTCACATGTTCACCAAACTCCGGAAGAGAGGAAATTGAGCAGAACAGAGATAACTACTACAATGGAAGTAAAAAGAAGAGGTACGCCGTGCATGCAGAAATATCCAAATAGGCAGTGATACAACACGCAATATTCCTATGAAATGTGCATAGGGACTTGAAGAGGCAAACAAAGTATCACAGTAGTGCCACTGGGCACATGCAGGGATAAAATTAAAAACTGAAGAATCAAAAGGTATTTGAAGAGAAGTGGGGTGCTTAATCTTGGAAGCCGTGCAGCCCAGTAAATGGCGCTCTTAACAATCAGGCAGTGAGTATAGACTACTGCAAAAAGGCTAGATAACAGGAGCAACAATGCCATCTGGAGCTTCATGGCAGTACACCCTCCAAGATGTGTTCGATTAGCTGTCAAAGAGAAAATTAAAGCTGATGGTGGACTTGGTCATTGTGATTGTAGGCGCCTCTAAAGTTGAAGATCGGTTTGCATCAACATAAACTGAATAAAGCATTAATGATTGATTCGATAAAGACAATTGCAGACATTCTGCCAGATCTGAGCAGTTTAAAAATCTACAGCTTGCTAAATGCCAAGAGTATATTTTTATGTTGTAGAGATTGTGGAGATTGGCAGGGAGTGTTTGTTTCTAATGATCTGCAGCAGATCGTGTGGTTGAGGATGCTTTTTGAGATCAGCATGCCTTTTTTTTTGTTTCAGTGGAAGAAAATACAAAAGCTGCAGATGGTGGAAATTTGAAATAAAAACAGATATGGGCGAGACTGACTAGATAAAAAGAAGTTTTGGATCTCTGTACTTTATAACTTTGCTTCTAGGTCCTTGTACGTGTGAGTCATAGCGCACGGAAGTGTCTGAACACAATGTTGTTTCCAATATCACTGCCATGAAATTCAATTATGCATTATTGGACCATAGATGGCACAGGCCATTCAGGCAATAATAGGTCTTTAGCAAGAAAGTTGGCTTTGTTTTGGTAAGAACTTGTCTACTTGCATGTTTTCTATTGTGCCTGCATTACTACCTCCTTATTTACTGCTAGATTGGCAGCATTTTCTCGATTGGATCAAGATTTATTTTGTTATCTCTGTTCTGCCTCTATCTTTGCCAGATGAGCCAAACCTTACTTTGACTATCCTTTCATTGTTGATGTGTATGCTTATCAATCATTATTTTCGATCTATTTGGACGACGGAGCTAGTCTTCTCTTCATACTCAACACGTTAACACACACCTTGCCCTTTTGTACTCATTGTTGAGCTGTATTGTTTAAATATTAAACTGAGTGTTTATACAACAGTGAACCACTTCAGTGGTGACCCCGATAATCCAAAACGGCCTATTTTGGATTTCATCATGCCTGGAGGAGACAACCAAGATAAGCAGAATGTAGTCGGCAACTGGGCCAGAGTGTGCATGCCCTGACAAAACTTCAAGATTCGGCGACACATCAAGGCGCCGCTGCAGACTTTGCCCTGACACACCGGCGTTTCGACCACATCGACGTCGACATCGTTGGACCGCTGCCCCCATCCAGAGTTGTCATCCACCTCTTCACCATCATGGACAGATTCACGAGATGTCCGGATGCTGGCCGGCTCTCGGATACCTCCACTGCGACCTGTGCACGTGCCCTCGCCGACCACTGGATCGCCCGCTTTGACGTGCCGGTGGACATCTCCGACAGAGGTGCATAGTTCACCTCCGAGCCGTGGTCAGCAATGGGTCAGCTGCTTGGCACTAAGCTGCACCTCACAATGTCCTACCATCCGCAAGCAAACGGCCTAGTGGAACGTTTTCACTGGCACATGAAGTCATCTCTCAAGGCACGGCTCACAGACCCAGACTGGATGGACAAATAGCTGTGGGTCATGTTAGGCATACGCACTGCCCCAAAGGAGGACCTGGCAACTTCCTCAGACGAGCTGGTGTACGGCGCCCGGCTTACGGTCCCAGGGGACTTCTTCCCGGTGGCGAGTGGACATCAAGAACTGCCCACCACCATGCTGGCGCGCCTTCGTGAGAAGGTGGACATGCTTTCTCCAGTACCGACACGGTCTCACAACCACGTACGTCCCACCCGACCTCCAGAACTGCCACTATGTCTTCCTTCGCCGAGATTCCCACCATACACCACTGCAAAAGCCTTACGAGGGATCCTTCAGAGAACTTCAAAACGACACCACGGCTTTCAACATCGACATGGGCAGCCGGCACGAGACTGTCTCCGTGGAACGTCTTAAGCCGGCACACTTGGACATTGACCAACCAGTGCAGGTGGCACAATCCCGCTGCAGAGGGCGTCCACCATCACGATCAAACGCGCCCTCAACTCAACCAGCCACACAACCCTGAACACAGGAGAGACAAGTTCACAAAATCAGGCCATCTCACTTGACAGCCTAACTGCCTCCAATACTCCGGTTCTGGGGGGGGCTGGGGGGGGGGGGGGGGGGTCGTCATGTCGCGCCATCATGTGGCCGAGCCACTTTGGTCTCGAACCGTCTAGCTCGAGCTCTCGCGTGGACCTGGTGTGATCTGGGCCAACCAATCAGCGTCGATCTGAGTGAACAGCTCACAGGGTGCAGCAGGCAACGGAGCTAGACTTCACTTCACAGTCAACACGTTAACACACTCCTTGCCCTTTTGTACTAATTGTTGAGCTGTATCGTTTAAATATTAAACTGTTTATACAGCACGTGAACCTCTTTAATACCATGCTTTTATTAAATATTTCACTGGTGAATGTCTATTAAGTTTTTACAATTCATTAACTTGTTGATAATAAAATCTGAAGCTCAAATTATGTTAGCATAAATTGTGCAATTTAATTTGAACATAATGATTGTATGCAATTAGATTTTTTAGACAACTTCCTCTGATGCACCCACTTGCTCAGTCCAGACTTTTATTGTATAGTAGTTAAGTAATTTTGAAATGTACCCAAAGATTAAGCCGAATTATTTAAATGTACTTTATTTTGCTGAGTATTTTTTGTATTCTTGTGAGTTTTCTTGAATAAAAAACACTTAAACAAAACTTGGTAAGTTTGTATAATTATAACCATACAATTTTGTGAAGCAAAAATTGTATAAATGATCATTGGTAGTGATTTACTCTAGGTGTCAGTGTTGGCTCAGTGGTAGCAGTGCTGTACCTGAGTCACACGGTTTTCAAACACCATTCCAGAACTTTCAGCACATAATATAAGATGACTGTTTTCGTTCAGCAGATGCCAGTGGTAATGCTTGCATTTATTGTCCATACCCAGCTGTCCTTAAATTCCTCACTTGATCGGTATTGTAAGATTTCTGTGCAGCTAAAATGCTGTTATTCAGGTATCATGCTGTGCCTGCTCTGGTGAATGTACTTTTGACAAAGTACTTGGATATTAATTTGGTGTTTTTTATCGATCAAGCAAGAGTCAAGAGTGTTTAATTGTCACATCTGCTGGCAACAGAACACCAAAATGAATACTTGATGCAGCTAAACAGGCCCATAAATGCAATAATACACAGGGAAATATATAATAATCATAGTCATAGATTCATACAGCACGGGAACAGGCACTTCAGCCCAATTTTTCCATGCCAACCAATGCTGCCCAATCTAAGCTAGTTCTCTGCTTGTGTTTGGCCAATATCCCTCTCAATCTTTCCTAAGTCTAAGTGTCTTTTACATGCTGTTATATTACCTGCCTTATCTCTAACCTCTGGCAGTCCTTTCCATAAACCTACCACCCTCTGAGTGAAAAAGGTGTCCCTCTGGTTCTTATTAAATCTTGCTCCTCTCACCTTAAACCTATATCCTCTGGTATTTGATTCTCCTACCCTGGGTAAAAGACTCTGTGTATTCACCGTATCTATACCGCTCATGATTTTATACACCTTAATAAGATCATCATTCAGCCTCCTGCACTCCAAGGAATATAGTCCTAGCTTGCCCAAACTCCCTACAGCTCAGCCCCTCATGACCTTGAAAATGCCTGCACTCTTTCTAGCTTAATCAATAATACATTAAATTATTAACTGTAATACGAGGTAATCATAACAGTGCACAATCGAAGTCTGTAGTGCAACCAAAGTCACAGTCCACAGAAGATCATAGTTGCTGAGGCTAGTGTTGTGTAGTGTTTAGGAGTCTGATGGTTGCTGGGAAGAAGCTATTGAACCAGGAGGTTACAGTTTTCAGGCTCCTGTGCCATTGCTAAATGAGAGTGTGGTCAGGGTGGGTTGATGATATTGTCTGCCTTTTTGAGGCAGTGGCTCCAATAGATTCCTTAGATGGTGGGAGATATTACCTGAGGTGAACCGGGAAATGACCACCACTCTCTGGTCTCCTTTAATCCTGGGTGTAATGTATTCATACATATTCATACATATTCATGTATATTTTAATGAGTTGGTGTTCAATATAAGCAGGGAATGGTGGGTAATAAATCTCTCTCTTGTGATCCAGGCAACCTGCGTGTAAGTTGTTATTCATTCTGCCGTCCGGAATATAACAAAGTTGGCGACAAGGATGGGATATACAGTTTGTGAACTCATCCTTTAAATACAGTGCAGGACTGTTTTGCAACATGCAGTTTCGTTTAACATTTTAAACAGTAAATACGAAGTTGTGTCGCAGTTGTTTGCGAGCTGAACACGATAGGCTGCAAATCCTATGCAGGGGACTGTAGTTTAAAACAGCAGCTGGACAGATCGTCGAGAGTTTGTCAGGCTATCTCTACGTTGTGTCTACGTGGCAAGATGCCATCTTTGGGATTGTATAAGATTTTTTATTTGTCGAATTCCTTGCTGAATAGCCTTTGTACAGCTAAGTTTTAGGTGAATTGTTACACCAGAACAGATAGGAATTCAGGGTTTGTGAATGGACTTAAAAAAAAAGAGAACGACACGATGGCAGTGTCCACGGGCTACATCGGAAACATTCTGCTCCTATATGGAGAGAGCAAACATGTTTTTCACTGCAAACAACATAATGAAGAGTAGTGGTGAAGGAGAGATAGTGACTGAAACAAATACAGCCATTTGCAAACGCATGAAAGCGATTCTACTCACGGAGATCGGTCCTGAAGTGTACGGCACACTCGTGAATCTCAATGCACCCATAAAGGTAAAATACATGCCATTTAATGACATTATGAAGAAGTTGGAGGAGCACTTCAACCCAAAGCCTCTGGAAATTGCAGAAAACTCGCGAGTTTCGTCCACCATGGACTGCAGTGGCCATTTACAGTCACAAGGCCAAACCAAGAGGCCCTAAACCAAAACCAAAGTATGGCGGGGAGCCAGTTGTTATCGTTGCAACGGTAATCACTCATCCCAATTTTGTCAGTTCAAAATGGCCAAGTGCTATATCTGCCACAAGAAAGGCCATATCGCCTCAGCATGTCGGGTCAAGCTTAAAACAGGAAACCAACAATGCAGGAAACAAGCGACAACACCAGAAAGGAGTTCACAACTTGGAGATGGAAATGAACTTGGGTTGCACACCATTTATGCAACCAACATCGATAAGCCTGCAACCAGCCAAGTCAAGAACTTTCGAACGAAACTATTGATTAATGAACAGTTAATCGATATGTGTATTGACACGGCAGCAGATTGTTCGGTCATGAGCTAAGACCTGTACGAAACAAAGTTCCCACAGATACCATTGTTTGAGAGTAAAGTCAAGCTGATAACCTACTCGGGCGAAGTTTTGGAGACGTGGACAAATGAACTGTAAAGTTCAGCATAATGGTCAGTCAATAACACTGCCCATCATAGTGGCCAGCTACAGAAATAAACCAACCCTCCTTGGAAAGGATTGGCTGAGTAGAATAGAGATAGACGGGAAGAACATTTTCAGCGTCGATTTGTCCAATTCATGTCTTGAAAACGTCATAAGCAAACATGCAAACAGTTTTGCTGATAGTTACACGGGAATAACAGGGTACTCTGCACACATTCGATTTAAGCAAGATGTGAAACCTGTGTATTGTCGACCAAGATCTGTACCATATGCACTAAAGCAACAAGTAGAGGAAGAACTCAACAGGTTAGAGCGGAATGGAGTACTCGTGACGACAGACCAGAGAAACTGGGCAACACCAATTGTGGCTGTACCCAAGGTCGACAAAACTGTTCGACTATGTGACTACAAAGTCACAATCAACCAAGCCGTTGATGACGAACAATATCCTAGTGGTGTGGTGGCGCCTAATGGCAGCGGCTCGACTACAATCGTCTGTCTTTTAAATTGTTTTTGTCTTGTTAAATGTATGTCTTGAGCTAGTTTTTATTATTTTTTTTAGCTGTGTATATGTGGGGGGTGGGGCTGTGGGGGAAACCGTTTAATCTCGTCCCTGTGCGGGGACCCGACTTTTTCCCTGTCGGGTCTCCGATGTCGTTGAGCCTAACATCGAGGAGCCGGTGGCGGCCTCCGGCCAGGGACTAACCTGAAGGCTCCAGTCGCTGAACCTGCAGAACTTACATCGCGGAGCTGGCCGTCTTCGGAGCGGGAAGAGCTGTGGTGGCGCACGGCTGTGACCCGACTTTGGAGCTTCGAAGGCTCTAGCCGCAGGCCCGGTGGACAGGAACATCGGGAGCTCGCAGGTCCCTGGTGGGAGACCGCTTTTCTGAGCAACTTCTCCCGCTGGAATCGCGGGTTTTAAAGGACATGGAGCCGGGGCCTAACATCTCCCGGCGTGGCTTAAACGGCCACAGGACTTACCATCGTCCGCCAAGGGCTTAACATCGGAGCCCCAGTTTGCCTCGATGCTGCAGTTGGACTGCTGGGCCATGGGAAAAGAACAAAGGGAAGAGATAAGACTGCCTTCCATCACAGTGAAGGAGGTGTTGGAGATTCACTGTGATGGATGTTTATGTAAACTGTGTTAAGTGTGGGTCTTGGTTTTTTTTTGTAATGTAAAAACTGTAGAAATGCAATTTTGTTCAAACCAAGTTGTTTTAATGACAATAAAAAAGGCATTCTATATCTGTTACCAACCTCGCAAGATCTGTATGCAGAACTTAATGGAGCAAAAGTCTTCACTAAACTGGATTTGTCTCACGCTTATGGCCAACTCAATGTTGCCAAGGAAAGTCAGCAGTACATGATTATCAACACTCATAAGGGCTTGTATTCATATACAAAGCTGCCCAATGGTGTGAAATCCTCCCCGAAAAATTTTCAGCCTGTCATGAACAAATGTTACAAGGCATTCCGCACTGTATGTTCAACCAGGATGACCTAATGATATTCACGTAGGCATGGTAGAACATCTATAAATCCTTGAGCAATTTCTCACATGACTGAATTGCCACAATGTCAAACTGCGACAAAGTAAATGTGCATTCGCGC
The DNA here is from genome assembly GCF_028641065.1 of Leucoraja erinaceus. Classification (NCBI taxonomy): domain Eukaryota; kingdom Metazoa; phylum Chordata; class Chondrichthyes; order Rajiformes; family Rajidae; genus Leucoraja; species Leucoraja erinaceus. Next base: position 35,455,403 of record NC_073383.1, read on the forward strand.
AGTCAGAGGTGGCCTACCATGGACTCAAAGTAGACGTCAACGGACTTCGCCCTGTGAAGGCAAAAGTTGAAGCAATAGTGAATGCTCCAAAACCCAACAATGTGTCAGAGCTACGATCATTCCTTGGGATGGTGCAGTTCTATGCACGATTCCTTCCAGATTTAGCAACTGTGCTAAAGCCACTACATCATCTGCTACAAAAAGATGTGAAATGGACGTGGGGAAAGGAACAGCAATGTGCATATGACATCTGCAAGCAAAACTTGACAAGTGAGAAACTCCTTGTTCACTACGATACGACACGCGAGATGAAACTTGCTTGTGATGCTTCAGGTTATGGTGTAGGTGCAGTGATGAATGACGGACAGGAAAAGCCTATTGCTTTTGCATCCCGCACCCTATCACAGAGTGAACGCAATTGTGCAAAGATAGAAAAGGAAGCACTCAGCATCGTGTTTGGAATCAAGAAATTCTATCAGTTTCTTTTTGGCAGACCATTCACCCTAGTGACTAATCACACTTTGATACTTGGTCCCAAGTCAGCTATACCTTCTATGGCGGCATCAAGGATGCAGCACTGGGCAATTTTACTGTCCCAGTATGACTACAAGGTGGAGTACAGAAGCTCCAAGTGCAATGCAGTTGCAGATGTGTTGTCCCGGTTGCCCCATGAGAACTCTGACGTGGGAAGTGAGAATTCAATTTACACACTATGAAGACTTTCCAGTGACTGCAACAGAAATTGCAGCAGAAACAGAGAAAGACAGTGTGCTGAAGTGGGTCTATGAACAGACATTGAACAGTTGGACTGAAATCGATAGTGGATTGAACTCAGTTCTGATCTCAGAGCTGAAGCCTTTCCATAATCAACGCCATGAATTATCATGTGAGCAGGGATGCATTAAGTGGGGTTACAGAGTGGTTGTACCAGAGTCTTTGAGAAACAAAATTATGAATGAACTGCATGCCGAACATCTTGGCATAGTACGCATGAAGTCCATTGCTAGAGGTTTTGTGTATTGGGCTGGCATTGACAGTGGACATCGAATCACTGATTAGCTAATGTAGTGTCTGCCAAAATTGCCGAAGTAAACCACCAAAAACACCACTGCAACCCTGGTCATGGCCAAGTAGACCTTTTCAGAGAGTTCATTTAGATTTTTGTGAAAAGGGTAATGATCACTTTCTGGTACTAGTAGATAGTCATTCCAAATGGATTGAGGTTAAGCATATGGGTTCAAGCACGACTACTGAGTGTACCATAGATGAGTTGATATCCATTTTTGCATGCCATGGTTTACCGGAAGAACTTGTTTCTGATAACGGGCCTCAGTTTCAAAGAGTTAATGCTGCGGAATGGTGTAAAACACACACTTGTTCCCCCATACCATCCAGCCTCCAACGGGGTGGCGGAAAGGTCTGTTAGAGTTGTCAAAGATGCTCTCAAGAAACAGGTTTTGCAGGGTAGTTCAAAGCTCAGCATGAAACATCATTTGGCTAGTTTCTTGCTGAAGTACAGAACCACGCAACACACAACAGGTTACTCACCTGCAGAACTGTTGATGAAGAGAAGGCTAAGAATATGCCTAAGTCTAGTTCAACCTAATTTGGCCTTGAGAGTTGAGCAAAAACAGTTAAGTCAAAAATGCCATTTTGACTCCCACAAAAAGGAGAGATACTTCAAGCCAGATGAGCAGGCTCGTGTTCTCAGTCCTCCCAACAAGTCCAGTCGAGACAAATGGGATGTTGGGAAAATAGTGGAAGTGTGTTGAACACAAAGATACTTAGTTGAAGTTGGAGATAGGATCAAAAGTGTTCATGTCGATCAAATGATTCCAGCCAATGAACCAAAAACTGAGCATGAAGTCCTAATCCCTGAGTTTTCATCTGAAAGTGAGTTGGAAGAGACCACTGTGATTGAAACACAAAGTTCAGTTAGTATAGACAAAGAAACTGATTCCTCTGGTCAAAGTCAGGGTTCTAAAACAGATCCAAACAAGCCTACAGTTGAGTCAACACCTAAACCTATTACACCTGTTACTGTTAGACGATCAGGCAGGATCCGTAAACCAGTAGTCAGGTTAGGTTTGTAAGTTAAATAAAATGAAAGTAAAATGAAAATGTGTACATATGTAAAATAAATATATTATGTTTATCATTTACGATTTCATAAATACTGGTTTAAATCAAGTATCACAACAACAAAATTGTAACTCAGTACTTAGAATTAATACTTTAAAAAAGGAGAGCAGTGTAATGTATTCATACATATTCATGTATATGTTAATGAGTTGGTGTTCAATATAAGCAGGGAATGTTGGATAATAAATCTATCTCGTGATCCAGGCAACCTGCATGTTGTTATTCATTCTGCAGTTGTTATTCATTCTGCCGTCCGGAATATAACACTGGGTGTTCAATTTCCTATACCAGACTGTGATGCAACCAGTGAATATACTCTCCACTGTACACCTGTAGAAATTCAATAGAGTATTCACCGACATACTGAACCTCCTCAATCTTCTAAGGAAGTAGAGCTGTTGATGCGAGTGGATTAATGTGCCGTGTCCAAGACAGATTTTCAGAATTATTCACGCCCAGGAACCTGTAGCTATTGACTCTTCTCTGCCGTCCTGTTGATGATGACAGGTTCATGGATCCCTGGCTTTCCCCTCCTGAAGTCATCAATCAGCACCTCGAGATTTTCAATCTCCTTCCTACTCTTCGTTATCCGTTATTCATCCAACAATGGTGATACCGTTGACAAATTTAATGTTGGCATTGGAGTTGTTTCTAGCTACACAGTTATGGTTATAGAGAGAGTAGAGCAAGGGGACTGAGCCCACAGTTTTTAGCTGCTCCTGTTGATGGTTATCAAGGAAGAAGTACTGTTATTATTTCATACTGATTGTGGCCTTCCAACGAGGTTGAGGATCCAATTACATAGGGGTGAGCAGAAACCCAGTTCTCTAAGCGATGATAAGTTTAGAGGGGATTATTGCTGAGCTGTACTTGATGAACAACAACCTGACGTATATGTTTGGATTGTTCTAGATTGTCACGTGTCAGGTTTCATATCCAGAGTCAAGTTCATATCTACCTACTCTCAGGGATACAATATTGTCAGACACAATTGCATCACCATAGATGGTTAAACCCCCTGTGGATTCAAGTGTGTCACTGTAAATCAGGGGTAGCATACAGGTGGAGACAAGTATTCTGCTCTATGTCTCAATTACAGTAATAGTGGGAATTGATCTGTCACTGTTTAACACTGATAAGCAGGACTGATAAAATCCGGCCTATCAATGTATAATACTGAATACAGTACTGGTGGGGCACGTCTGTTGCTGTATAACACCAGGGTATAATACAATTGGGACAAGTCTGTAACACCAGAATTTTTATATTTACATTAAAAACAAGGGGGCAATTAGGTAAAGGTCGGACCGCTTAAGGATAAATGAGAGAATTTGTGCCTGGAGTCAGGGGATGTAGGTGAGATACTAAATGAGTACTTTTCATCTGTTTTTATCAAAGAACAGGTCATGGTGTACAGTGAGTCAGTGTGGATAATACTAATATGCAAAGGAAGTTGTAGATTAAAAAGATGGAGGTCTTGGAAAGCATTAGGGTGGATAAATCCCCAAGGCCAGAAGCGATCTATCCCAGATTATTGAGAGAGGCCGGAGGAGATTGTGGGAACCTTGTCGAAGATCTTTGCAGCTTCTTCAGCCACAGCTGAGATCCCAGAGGACTAGAAAGTAACTAATGTTGTTCCTTTGTTTAAGAAAGGAAGTAGAGAAAATCCAGGGAATTGTAGGCCGGTGAGCCTCACATCATTGTTAGGGAAGCTATTGGAAAGGATTCTGGTGGCTAATGTTATGCCACTATTTAAGAAGGGATGCAAGGTAAAGCCTGGAACTATAGACCAGTGAGCCTAGTATTTATGGTAGGTAAGTTACTGTGTAAATAGCTTGTTCTAAACTGCCCCCAGTCTAGTTTCAGTCAATAAAATACTGAATCAAGACCTTGAACAACTAAACTTTATTTTGAATAACACAACAAAAGTTTCCCTATACTATACCTGACCACCGCGTGTTCGACCCTTGCATCTGTCTTGCCAAACCCTTCTAGCCTTGTGCACGCAGAGACACTCCAAAAGGTCACGCAGTCCCAAGCGTTCTTGCAGAAGATCGACATCGGACCTCATGGGAGTTACCTTTTATAGGTCCCCAAACCTTGAGGGGCCGGACGTACTAAGTACCGGGTGTCAGCGTGTAGCCTATTCACGCTGGTAGTCGATGCCGAGTTTCGGAGCGCGCCTTTCCAATATGCACCACCAGCAACGAACCAGTACTTTGCCGCTTAGCACCGCTTAAACCCAGTTTCTCTTTAAATATCCCACCAATCAGATATCCAACTCTGGGCTGGGCCTTTGGGCCGAGCTTTGCAGGCCTCTAACCCAAAGGAGAGGGCCTCTAACCCAACCCTACTTTTATTGCCCTCTAACCCAATGGAGGGGGCTTTTAACCCAACCGCAAATTGGCTCAGCAGCAGCTGCAGCTACCTGCTTTGTCCAAGAGTTTCGGGCCTCTAACCCAGGAAAGGGCCTCTAACCCAACCCCAGCAGGGCCTCTAACCCCACCCTGGTTTTATGGGCCCCTAACCCAAAGGAGTGCTATCACCCCCCCGTGCTTTCCAGACTCTGTTCTACGATCTCGTTGGGACCGTTTCCCAAGCCCCCGAATGATCGATCTGCTCCGACTAGCGAAGTGCCGAAAATCAATGCTGTAAATGAGTCATTACACACGTGTAACTTTATAACAGTCTTTAATAAGAATACAGAGTTAAACGATACATGGGTAGTCACTGACTCCAGTCTGCTACTGTACTGCGCAAAAGGAGAAACAGGCATTATTATAAATGATACCTAAGGTGGGGTTAGTAGTGCTGAGGTAGCTATGTGATTGGTTGCATGCATAAGCCATCTACATCCTTCCCCTTAGAAGATTAAACATGGAGAATAACCATGGCAACAAAATTAAACAAAATTACCATACCGAACAGGCGGCTTGCTGACACGGCCTGAGCGCGTACGGACCAACCCTTCCCCCCCCTCACCAGAAAGACCCAAACCCGGAGGCGACGAAGCTGTAGGGGAAACAGAAAGCGGCGGGGGGCTCAAACGTGCAAGGGGCGTCCCACGTGGAGGCAAGCAAAACACGCGAGGGGACTGAGGCATGCAGGGGCCGGTAACGGGATCAGCAGCGGACGGCTGGAACTGCAGCGGCGGAGCGTATGGTCCCGCTGCCTGCAGGAGCGGCTCCTGTACTGCAAGCAAGTGCTGACGACTTCTGCGGTAAACAGTCCCTTCAAAGTCCACAAGGTATGAACGAGACGCGTCGGCAATGCCAACCACGGTGGCCAAGCGGGAATATCCGCTAGCAGTCTGTAGACGAACGGCCTGTCCGGGCAGTAGAGGCTTGAGTGGTTTGCACGATCTATCATGTGACCGTCTCTGAATGTCGTGCTTTTCCTGAATGCGCGTCTGGACGGAGGCAGGCTCCAGCACTCGAGGTAGAAGCTTGTGTTGAGCAATCGGAATTGGTGGTCTCGTCGTTCTGGACATCAGCCGCTGGGCAGGTGACCCCAGGGTTGCATCCCTGGAAATGTTCCTTAGGTTCAGGAGGTCGAGGTAGAAGTCGGAATTCGCCTGGCGCGCTTGCTCCATTAGCAGTTTGGCACTCCGGACAGCCCGCTCAGCTAGCCCGTTACTCTGTGGGTATTCAGGGCTGCTCATGAAGTGGAGGAAGTTCCATTTGTTAGCAAAGTGCTTGAACACCTGGCTGGTAAACTGCCTGCCGTTGTCGGTCTGCAGACGGACAGGCATGCCGAAAGTGAAAAAATGTTTCCTCAGCTAGCGGATGACCATCTCGGACGTGAGGGAGGTCAGGAGGTCAACCTCGAACCAGTTCGAGTACGAGTCGGCCAGGACAAGGTAGCGTTTACCGCGCCACTCGAAAATGTCAGCGGCCACCGAGGTCCAGGCGAGGGCAGGCGCGGGTTGTTGCAAAAGGGGCTGCCTTTGCTGGTGGGGCGCAAGGCTGTTGCAGGTAGAGCAAGACGAGACACGGTCCCGAATGTACTTAGCCATTCCAGGCCAGTAGAATTGGCACTGTGCGTGGGTGATCGTGGCATCAACGCCCGGGTGCCCGCTGTGGGCCATGCTGTAGTACTTGTCATACAGGGAGGAGGGGACCACGACCTTGTGGCCCTTAACAATAACGCCGTCTTGGATGACCAGTTCGTCGCGAACCAGGAAAAAGGGGTTTGCTCGGCCAACCCCCTTTAATCACGGAAGAAAGTCGCTGCAGAGCGGGGTCGGCGGCAGTATGCTCGGCTAGGCACTGAAGCTGCTTAGTGGGGACAAAGTCAACGCCGAGCACCAGAAGGTCTTCCCGTTCGTAGGGGTGGCGATCACAGGTAGCGCGGGGGGCGTGAGAGAGAGTGTCCGCAACGTGCATTTCAGTACCCTTTTTGTAGACGATGGTGAAGTCGAAATGCTGGAGCTGCATCATCATACGCTGCAGCCTGGCAGGTGCGGCATGGATCGGCTTGTTCAGGATGGTCACCAATGGCTGGTGGTCAGTCTCAACCATGAAAGAATTCCCGAAAAGAAAGTCTTTGAACTTAGAGCAGGCGAAAACGACAGCAAGCAGTTCCTTTTCGATCTGTGCGTAGCGTTGTTCGGTGTCGGTCATGGTACGGGAGGCATAGGAGACAGGGAGCAGGGAGCCATCGGCAGAGGACTGTAGGCAGGCTGCACCGAGCCCGAAGCGCAAGGCGTCACAGGTGACGGTGATGGGGCGCTTCAGGTCGAAAAACGTCAGAGTGGGAGTGCTGATCAGCTTAGACTTTAAAGTATCGAAGGCCTGCTGATGCTGCGGGAACCGGGACCAGGCAGTGTCTTTTCTAGTCAGTTGTCGCAGGGACGAGCTCAGTTCGCTGAGGTTGGGAATAAACTTCCCAAGATAGTTCACCATACCCAGGAAGCGCTGTAGACCAAGCACGTCGGTGGGGGCCGACATCTCTGTGATAGCGGCAGCTTTCAAAGGATCTGGCTTGAGTCCGGCAGGAGTGAATACATGGCCAACGTACGTGACCTCGGAGATCCGAAATCTGCACTTCTTGGGGTTAAGCTTGAGGTTGATCTGTCGTGCCCGCTCCAGGACACAGTGTAGGTTCTGGTCGTGCTCCACCACGTCTTTCCCGTAGACCAGGAGGTCATCAACAATGATGGCGCACGGCAGGCCAGCGAACAGCTGTTCCATGGTCCTCTGGAACACCTCGCTGGCGGAGTTGATGCCGAATGGCATTCGCAAGAACTTGAATCTGCCGAACGGTGTCGAAAAAGTGGTCAGATCCGATGACCCCTTGTCCAGCGGTATCTGCCAAAATGAGCTCTTTGCGTTGAGGACAGAGAAGACGGTGGCCTGTCCGACCTGGGTCTGCAACATCCTCAACTGTCCTCATGGGGTAGTGGGGGCGCCTGATGGCAAGGTTCAAGTCTTTAGGGTTGATGCACACACGGATTTCATTCTTGTCCTTTTTTAACGTTTCAACCATGGTGGACACCCACTCGGTGGGCTCACTGACCGCTACTAGTACCCCCATGGTGACCATGTCGTTCAGCATGGATTCGACTTTGTCCTTCATGGCGTGAGACACTCTGTGCGGTGCACGAATTACAGGTGACACCTTTGGATCAGTAGCGATTTTGTAGGTAATAGGCAGCTTGCCCAGTTCGTCATTAAACAGGTCAGGGGTATTCCTTTACCGGGTCCACCGATATCATCACCTTGTGGACCGTTCTGTAGAACGACACCAGTCCCAGATCCTGGCATGCCTGGTTGCCCAACAGAGTCACACAGTCAGAGTTCAAAACATAAAAGGTCAAGGCACGCATTGTCTTTTTCAGCACACAAGTGAAAGTAGCTTTTCCCAGCGGTCTCAGCACCTCGCCCCCGTAAGCGTGCAGAGTGGAGCGGTCTGCAATCAGTAGCTCATTATTCCTTATCTTCTTGAAACGGCTTATTGACATTACATTCACTTTCGCCCCCGTGTCGAGCTTAGCGTGAAAAGTCGGAATTGTTGACAGTTATCAGAACAGTTGGATCGGCCAGGTGCATGAAGGAGTGAAAACACACTTGCCTCCCCTTGCGAATTAATTGGATCGGCAACGCGGGCAGCGTCGAGCAAGGGCAGAGAACCATACTTGTTATCAACTTGCATCAGCATGTTTAGGTTAGGTCTGGAAGCTTGTATACTTTCCCACGAGAACGACAGGCAGCAGAGAAATGGTTTAACTTCTTGCAATAGGTTACAAGCTTTACCGTAGGCAGGGCATGGCGACTGCCTGTGATGCATATAATTGCATTTCGGGCATTTGGGGGGCTCACCGCCAGGTGCGGGGCCGGCCCGAGGCACAAATTTTGTGATATCCGTGCGAGGTCGCGGTCTATTGAACCCAGTCAGGTTGATGGATTTAGTGTCTGAATCACGCTGACTGTCAGGCGGGTCAATGACCTCAGCCATTCTGCAGGCATGCATGGCTTAATTTAAAGTCAGATGGGGTTTGCGGAGGAGCTCTGATCTCAGTTTCTGATCGAGCATCCCTGTCACCAAAATGTCTCTGGTTAGCTGGTCTGTCATCGCTTCGAACCGGCACCTCTGGGTTAGGTAACGTAAATCAGCGATGAAGCACTCGACAGGCTTATCGGGCAACTGCTTGCGAGTAAAAAATTGTGCCCTTTCTAAAATACGATTAGAGGGCAGGTCACAAATCTCCCTGAATTTGCGTATCCGGACGTGCGGGTCGTCGGCTGTTTCTATGGGTATCAGTACAAGGTTGAGAAGAAGCGAGGCTTTTACCTCATCGGGCTCGTCGAGCTCATGTGCGATATTCATGTAGTGGCGGTAGTCCAGTTCGAAAGTAGCACAGCGCTCCGCGATGTCCGAATCGAAGACGAGCTGGGCAGGCTTTCAGCAGAAGGAGAAGCAGGCGTTATTATAAATGATACCTAAGGCGGGGTTAGTAGTGCTGAGGTATCTATGTGATTGGTTGCATGCATAAGCCATCTACAAATGCAAAAACCTTAATCGCAAACTTGTGTTTGGGGGTCCGTTGAGATCCTGGACGAGCCCCCAATGTAAATAGCTCATTCTAAGCTCCCCCCAGTCTAGTTTCAGTCAATAAAATACTAAATCAAGCATTTAGTCAAGGAGTTTCTAGAAAGAAGCAAACATAGCAACATGTGCCCTGGGATTCAGACAGTTTCTCCAAGGCTCACCAGTTCGACCAATCATCAATTAACAGGATGACCATCTCGCAACATTATTTATACTATTTACAATGCCCTTGCAGCGATCCAATCGAAATGATGCATTTATGGTTTGTTTGCAAAACTGCTATACATTTTATCAATTTAGGAGAAACAAGGAGAACACCTGGATCCCTTACCGTCCTGCATACCAGTCTGAGCCTGTAAATTTCAGTTGACAAGGGTTAAGCAATTATGAAAAGTGCAGGGATCCTCCATTTTATGGTATCTTTGATTTGGCCAGTATTAACATTCCTTCCTTTTATCATATATGATAAATCATCATTTATGATAACCAAATAATCAGATAATCAGATATACATTTGTGTGACTATTACATTCTCCATCTATTAATAACAACAAGATGATGATGTTTCTTCTCAGAATCTTATCAAGCTTCCCGAGTTTTCATAGACGTAGCTGTACAATTTCCGTCCGATGAGTCTTCACCTCCCGAGTTTTCGTGGGCGCGAATTCCCTCCATCCATGTTGTTGCCCATTCTTCCATCCCTTTCCATAGTCGAACCTATAACCTATAATTCCTGATAAACTTGGGACAAAGCAAGTTACCATTCATGCACTAATGGTTTCCCATACATTCTACTGTAACTCTGTTCTGTCAGTCATAAGCCCTTTTTTTATTTCCCTATCACTATTCTGCTCTATAATATCTTCTTTCTTATTCTAGGATCAACACTAATCAGCCCTCTCCGTGTTCACACGGTTCTTTAATGTATATCTGATGATGATTTCTCATATACATTTCTGCTGGGTTCAGTCCACATTTCCCTACAGGCGTGACTCTTATTTAAAGCAAACCATGAAGAATGTTTCCATTCAACCAAATTCAGTCTCAGCCTTCAATTTAATATTTAAAATTTCAGGGTTTGTCTCATCCTTTCATTCCACAGCTTGTGATCAATAACACAATTCCATCCAATTCCTGCGGAATTCTGAGCTGTTTAAATTTAATCAATCACGTTCCATATGTTGTCAATTTTATTATAAAGCCAATTAAGAATGCCGAATCTAGGGACAATTTCTTTACACCTTGATAATAGAAGCCGCTTTACTATCAAGGGTTAGACAAATTTTGATCCACCAGTCAAATACATCGACTCTGATACCAATATCCATTCCCTTCTTCCTCCTTCTAATGTAATCAGACTTCTCCTCCAGTACCTCTCCCTTAGTATTTTGAATAGGCTCTCAGTCAATAGGTGTTCTTCCTTATAACTAGTTTCCTTTTACCTCTAAGTAACTTTCTGGATGGTTAGTATTGACCTTCCGAGAGGAACTCACTATCTAAATTTCCAGTCTACCTCATCATTCTATACCACCACCTTACGTTTCCATGGTATGTCTTAATTTCTGATATCCGCTAGGGTCTGCACCTTTCTTGATAGCCACTAAATAGTCCCGTCCTATCTTCGATTATCCTCTTATGGGTGATACAAGAGAAGAACGCCGTCAACAATCAATTCTCTAATTATTTTAAGACTATATTCCATAAGCCCTTTTCAAATCAATTTTTTTAATAACTAAATTTAGGTGCAAAGTATCTTGTCCCCGAACCACAGAGGTGTATCTATTTTCGAATTTCTAAATTCAATTCTTCAAATCAGAGCTTGCCCCATTAGTCATCAGAGGTTGTTTATATTTTTGTTTTAAATGTTGGATGGTGTTAATTTATTTTCCCTTCACTGGTGTCAAATATATGGTATGTTAAAGTTGGGCACTAGGGTAGGTATCTTCGTCTTCTTCCTCGATGTTAGTTTCAAAGGAGTCGGGATACTGAGGAAGATACTTTCCCAATCGCCTTCTCTATTTGTTGGCCTCTCACCGATGTATCTTAAAGGAACAGGACAGTATCATTTCTTCTTTGTTGTTGGTCATTGACTCTGGGGAGCTACCTGGATGGAGATAATAATTACACATCTTACCTGAGCTGTGTCTTCTGCTTGTTCTTAAGGGTCCACATACTCTTTACCTCACTCCCCAGATAGTAGTATGTTGTAGGTTATACAACAACTTTGTAACAAGTTAGTACAATAGCTCCTTTCCCTACTCCCGTGCCTCCTGTGCAATAAGTTCATTTCTCCTCTCCCTAGTGCCAATTTAGTTCCCTTTAGTTCTTTCCTTTTTGACACCAGCTACTGTATTCCTTTTCTTAATGTCTTTATTGCCCTTTGATTTCTCTTCCATTCTGCTATATTCTGTCTTCTCGCTGGGCACTCCTTACTCCAATTACCTGATTGTATACAGATGTGACAAGCTCCTTGATTTACAGTGTTCATTATTTTAAGGGGTTTCCTTGGGCAGTTATAAGATTGTTTACAATTTTCTTTTATGTGATCTTCAGTTTTTACTATGATAGTACATCCAATTGTTTTATTCTGGCAAATTACTTGAGGGGGTTCTAGAGTAGGGGTCATGTTTCCACGTCCACAATTCCTGGACGGGTTGGTAAGTCAGGACTGAGAGAATGGGTTGGTTTGAGTAAACGGTGTGTGACTTCTTGGTTCCTGACATTTGGGCCAGCTTCGACCAAGAGTTTTGGGCCTCTAACCCAGGAAAGAGCTTCGAACCCAACCCCAGCAGGGCCTCTAACCTCACCCTGGTTTTATGGGCCCCTAACCCAAAGGAGTGTTTGCTAGACTGTTCTACGATCTCGTTGGGACCCTTTCGCAAGCCCCCGAATGATCGATCTGCTCTGACTAACGAAGTGCCGAAAATCAATGCGTAAACCGCACCGTGGCGCCGATTTCTGCACTCGTGATCGAGACAGCTCAACACCCTTAATCGCAAACTTGTGTTTGGGGGTCCGTTGAGATCTCGGATGAGCCACCAATGGAATTTCAGTCAATAAAATACTGAATCAAGCACTTGAACAACTAGACTTTATTTTAAATAACACAATAGTTTCCCTCTACTATACCTAACCACCGTGGGTTCGATCCTTGTATCTGCTTGGCCAAGCCCTTCTAGCCTCGTGCAAGCAGAGACACTCCAAAAGGATGCAAGCGTTCTACCAGAAGATCGACATCGGACCTCTTGGGAGCTACCTTATATAGGTCCCCGAACCTTGAGAGACCGAACACCTGGATCCCTCACAATCCTGCATACCAGTCTGAGCCTAGACTGGCTGGCGCCATCCAAAGCCTGTAAATTTCAGCTGACAATGGTTGAGCAATTCTGAGAAGTGCAGGGCTCCTCCATTTTATGGTGTCTTTAATTTGGCCAGTATTAACAACTGGAGAGTATGCTGAGGGATAAGTTATTTATGTATTTAGATAGACAGAGGTTGATTAGAGATAGTTAGCATGGTTTTGTACGTGAGAGATTATGTCTTACGAATCTGATTGAGTTTTGTAAAGAAATAACCAAAAGGGTTGATAAGGCAAAGGTGTAGATGTTGCCTATGTGGACATAGGCAAGGCACTTCATAAAGTTATACATGGTAGGCTGCTCTGGATTGCTGGATTGCATAGGATCCAGGGAGAGCTAGCCAACTGGATAGCGAATTGGCTTCATGGAAGGAAGCAGAGGGTGATGTTAGAATATTTTTTGGACTGGATGCCATTGACTAGTCATCATCATTTTCATTGTTGAAAACATCAACGGGCACGTTGCCTTACAATGCTATGTACGACAGTGATCGCAGCTTCTACTGAAGTGTGGATGGCTGTTGGCTCGCTAGAAGCTCATCTTGTTTTAGGTCCTGCTGGGGGTCCACAACCTCCTCCTCACCTGGCAAACCAGGTGGGAGAGACGGTTTTATCACCGACTATCCGATCATGGAGCAGGTCGCACTGGATTACATGGTACCCGTGGCAGGGGGATCTCCCCCCGACCTGACTAGTGGTGTGTCTCAGGGATCAATCCTGGGCCCATTACCATTTGTGGTTTGTCTGAATGATTTGGATGAGAATGTATAAGGCATGATTAATAGGTTTGCAGATGATACTGAAGTGGGTGGTATCGTCGAAAGCGAAGATGGTTATAAAAAATTATAGCAGAACATGGCATGTGGGCTGAGGAATGATCAATGGAGTTTAATGCAGTTAAGTAAAACGTGTTGTATTTTGGGAAGTCAAACCAGGGCAGGACCTACACAGTGAATGGCAGGTCATTGGGAAGTATTGTAGAGCAGAGGGATCTAGGAGTACAGGAATATAGTTTCTTGAAAGTAGCGTTACATGTGGACAGGGTGGTCAAGAACTATTTTGGTACATTGGCCTTCATCAGTAAGGGTATTGAGTAAGGAAGTTGGGATCTTACTTACCTCCGTCTGGTTCTGTTCCATCTGCCAATCAGCTCTTCCATTAAAGGGCCTGTCCCACGAGCATGCGACTCCATGCGGCAAGCGCGACCTAACGTGGTCGTTTGAGCCGTACGGCCTCGCGGGGCCGGTCCCACTTCAATCGCCGGAGCCGTATGGAGTGGTGCGGAGCCGGTCCCGACATCGCGCGGGGCTCCGACAAATGATCCGGCTTGGGTCTGAATTCCGCGCGGCCGCCTCGACGGCATACGCACCGCCTCGACGCCGTGCGCACGTCTTGACGCCGTACTTCGCTCGAACTTCACGTCACTCGGCCTCCGCGCGGCCCCCACTTCTGGTTTGGTCGCGCTCGCCGCATGCAAGTCGCATGCTCGTGGGACAGGCCCTTTACACCTTCCTTGTTTATCAGATTCTAGCACTGGCAGTCTTTGTGTTTCTGTTATTCACCTTCGAGCAGCTATCTCAACCTTCAACCTAACCTTTCACCTGGGTCCGCTTTCTTTTTTTCTCTCTTTGTCTCCCATGTCCGCCTCCATCCATCGTCTACCTGGTTTCATATCCTTCATCCCTCTCTGGTCGAGCAATCACCTTTCACTTCTGTCCCATCACTCCACCTTTCCTCTTTATGCTAGCAACCTTTCCTCTCCATTCTCAGTCTTGATTCTGGCTTGACCCAAAGCATCAACCACTTATTTCCATTCATAGACGCTGCTGGACCCACTGAGTTCCTCCAGAAGATTGGTTGTTGCTGCAGTGTGCACTGTATGTTGATGTCCCGATGCTCTTCTGCTCTATCTGAAGAAGAGTCTTCTGCTCTATCTGCTATTTATCTTCCTTCCACAGGAGGGCCTCATGCATTGGCACCCCTTCTTAGTTCCTCTGCTGCCAATTTTGCAACAGATAGTGCCTTAAGGCCCTGTCCCACTTACGTGTCCTTGGCACGCAAATTACGCGACCTCTTCATCGCATTGAGGCGCAAGGGCATCGTGTGGCCGGGCGGGGCCGGTCCCACTAAGAAGCGCGGAGGGGTATGGCGTAACTGACAGCCCAAGACCCTGGTGTGACGCAACGTCTCACCTCCAACAGCAGCAGAAGCAGACAAACGATCGCCAAGCTCGGCCTGGGGCTCACGGTCGTTGCGGTCCGACTCCGCCCCCCACTTCTACTCCCAGAGCAGGGCCAAGAAAACTGAAGACAGACACAAAATGCTGGAGTAACTCAGCGGGACCAGCAGCATCTCTGGAGAGAAGGAATGGATGACATTTCGGGTCAAGACCCTTCTTTCAGACTGAAGAAGAGTCTCGACCTGAAACATCACCCATTGCTTCTCTCCAGAGATGCTGCCGGTCCCGCTGAGTTACTCCTGCATTTTGTGTCCATCTTCAAATGACGTCACGTGCTTTAGACGGCTGTGCGGATGCATGAAGTCGCGGGCGACCTTCGCGGGCCCGTCGCGCCTCAACGCGACCACGAGGTCGCGTAATTAGCGTGCCAAGGACACGTAAGTGGGACAGGGGCTTAAGTATGCACATGAGTGCTACAGACCCCAGAGTCTCATTGTGCAGACTTGAATGGGTCTCCTAACTAGCCTCAAAGTGGTCATGTATCAATCCCTATGAAAACACTGCTGGCTGCAGAGTGGATAGGAGTTAACAGCCAAGGTAGGAGGCACTATTCCTTTTCCTGCAAATTCCAGCCTTCCATCTGCTGTGATAGTTGATTTTTTTCTCATAATTTATCATGACTAGTTTTGAGTTCAAGGAGTGATAGCTCAGGGTTTCGAACGGAAGGCTGAAGTCCCAAAAGCGTCCCAATTATTCCCTGAACCTTCAGGAAGTTTGCAATCCTTTTCAATCTTTATGTTTCCATCTTGACCATGTCCATTCAATGGTAAAATTGTATTACAATGGTAAAATTGTATTTACCAATGCACAGAAAAAGAGGATATATACTCTATTGCTGGAACCTGCAAACAGAAAACTTCAAGTTATTAATCTTATATAGACATGAGTGTCCACTAGAAATGTTTGAAAACCTTAGCCTTGCCATTCCTAATTGGAAAACCTGGAACTGCTACCTGGTGGGGTAAAGTCCATGAACATAAAACCTTTTTCAAGTGTTATTAGAGAATCTTAGTGGTCAGGACATGCAGTGTGGCATGGGTCTCTAAGGAGTCAATAAAGTTACTAAAACAGAAAAGCTTGACCCTGTTTGTTACATATGCTACATATTCATTGTAGCAGTCCCAGCCTCCTGCACTACTTTGTATCAGGCACACTCACCACACACACACACACTGTGATTAGGTATGTAAGCACTTTAGTATTACTACGCCACACAGACAAAGGAGCTGAATAAAGGAGTACAATAAGGCAACTCCTAGGACACCACCCACAGCAGCAGCAACACCTACCATTGATGACAACACATTCTCACAAACTGCTACCAGTGAGTCATATAGTCAACCAGCACCAACCAATGGCCAGGAAACAACTCAACAAGTTACCAATACATCGAGTGCAACACTGCAGGCAACAACCAATCTACTTCCAGGAGCAACATCTTACCCCCAGCGCGTTATTTTCACGCCAAGTCATGACTCCTACGCACACCTGAAAGAAAACAAGCTGTCTCGTGTATATTAGAAAGCAGAATGCCATGAATGTGGGCAGAATAATCTAGAACTGAAGTGCCACCCTCGCTCTGGCAATCCTCTAGTGTCACTCACTTTCGGGGTCCTTTAAGTATTCACCAACACACTGCAGTACTGTGATTAGGTATGTAAGCACTTTAGTATTACTACGCCACACAGACAAAGGAGCTGAATAAAGGAGTACAATAAGGCAACTGAAACAACCTGAATTGTGTCGTTTATTATCAGGATATCAAACACGAAGACACAACACTGTTCAAATTACGATCTCTCCAAATGAGTATTATTTGATGGATAATACTCGCTTGTACTCGGCTTGTACTCACTAGAATTTAGGAGATTAAGGGGGGATCTAATAGAAACTTACAAAATTCTTAAGGAGTTGGACAGGCTAGATGCAGGAAGATTGTTCCCGATGTTGGGGAAGTCCAGGACAAGGGGTCACAGTTTGAGGATAGAGGGGAAATCCTTTAGGGCTGAGATGAGAAAAACATTTTTCGCACAGAGAGTGGTGAATCTCTAGAACTCTCTGCCACAGAAGGTAGTTGAGGCCAGTTCATTGGCTATATTTAAGAGGGAGTTAGATGTGGCCCATGGCTAAAGGGATCAGGGGATATGGAGAGAAGGCAGGTACAGGATACTGAGTTGGATGATCAGCCATGATCATATTGAATGGCAGTGCAGGCTCGAAGGGCCGACTGGCCTACTCCTGCACCTATTTTCTATGTACACATCCTATGTACTAAATGTTTGAAGTTCACCAGTATATTATCTGCCTGGAATTGCAAGATTGATGTTTGCCAGTTGCGCGAATTATGCAGGGTGACAAATCTTTTGGGATTTATGCCTGAAAACATTGACATTCAATTGCATACTCTGAAAAATATCATGGCGCACAAGCCATTTTCTATACATATAAGTTTAACATCAGCTGCAGAGAAACAACCAAAACCAGCCAATTAGGGACAGAATGGTTGAGCATTTGAACTGAAAGATAAGCTGTTTAGAAAGCCCATGTGCTTTTGTTAAGACTAAGTTATGTTTGAGAAATTGAATTTGTTGTGGAGATCAGGATAAGATTGACACTTGAATTTAGATTGATGCTATTATTGCGGACTTATTGTAGGCATTCATCTGGATTCTGGAGAAGCTATTTTGAGCATGTGGGAAGTGTGTCCCGCTGCAGATCCTGACTGATCGAGTGAGGGAACTGGAACTACAGCTGGAAGACCTCTGGATTATCCAGAAGCCTAAAAGCATTATGGAAAGGAGTTACATTTTATTTTTATTTTTAGAGATACAGCATGGAAACAGGCCCTTCAGCCCACTGCCGACATCAATCTCTCATTCACACTAGTTCTATGTTATCTCACTTGAGGCAAGGTCCTCAATGACTATTTCTTCTCTTTTTTTTTACTGTGGAGAAAGACCTGCAGACGAGTGAACTTGGGAATGTTAATGGAAAATGTCTTGAGGACAGTCTGCATTGCAGTCGAGAAGAATCATCCTGAGACTAGAAAAGGTATATAAATATCGGGCCTCATCAGCTACATCCTTGTGCAAATTATTTGAATCATGGATGATTTTGAATTTTTTCATATGATGAGTTTCTATGTTCACCATTTGTTCTTACATTTTTGTGAAACCTGAAATCTCTCTGATGAAGTTCTGGGCATTTTTCTTTCTCTGGGAACTCATCTCCAGTGATTTCTATGAAATTTGCCTTCAGTTAGATGGATAATGCAATATAGGCATCATCCTAGAGTAGCATAGAGAAAAAATTATGTGTTTTACAGCAACACTCCAAGGAAGTGAACTAAGATCATAACCTTGCATCAACATTGCTCGAAGTTACACTGAAAGATCTTAAAATTTGTGGAGGTGAGCCAAGCTTCTGTATCTAGGATTGTCAAACAAAGGTCTAAAACCAAATCTCTATAATCCAAGAGGTCAGGCAGGTGCAGCCACAGCAGGAAGATGACTCCATGAGATGAGGCTTTGCTGATTCTGGAAATTAAGAAGGATCCAAGAAAGACAAGCAATGCCTTGAAGAACGATTCGGAGGCAGCGGTAGTCTCAATAAGCTCAAGCACCACGTGCCTCCACGTCATTGAGGTTGGTCATATACCTGTGAAAAAATAACTTTTAACTGCTGCTATGAAGAAGAATCTATACCAATGGGCCTTAAAATATAAAGATTTTTCCAGATGGATCTGGGATATTTCAGCATGATCTGGCATTGTGCCACACATTAAAGATGGTGACCCACTTTTTACAGCAGAAGGGGATACGTGTCTTAGATTGGCTTGGTAACTCTGACCTGAATCCAATTGAGAATTTATGGTCAATTATCAAGGAAATGACTGTACCTTGAGACAGAAGCTCATTGAGGCCCTAATTCAGCTGTAGTATCGTGCTGAAAAAATCCTCGGAAACTGTCAGAATCTGGTCGATTCAAAGTTACATTGTGTTAATGACTTGACAAAGAGCATGGTGGACATATAATGTACACTGGCATCATAATGCGATGATAGTGAATAATAAGCCTTCCGACATGTATATTGTTATATTTGAGTGTATGCTTGATTCAATTAATTTGCACCAGGATGTATATCCATGGACACCATGGGAAGTTAGAGATTAAATTGTAGGAGTCCAGGCTGAGATACATGAATCATCGTGAGATGCGGGTGAAGTGCCAGAGGACTGAAGGATGGCTAACGTTGTGAATCTATTTAAGAAGGACTGCAAAGAAAAAATTGGGAACTATAGACCAGCAAGCCTAACATCTGTAGCTGTTACTGGAGAAGATTCTGAGGGATAATCAGACCCTGCAGGTCCCCCAGAAGGTAGTTGAGGCCAGTTCATTGTCTATATTTAAGAGGGAGTTAGATGTGGCCCTTGTGGCTAAAGGGATCAGGGGGTATGGAGAGAAGACAGATACAGGATACTGAGTTGGATGATCAGCCATGATCATATTGAATGGCGGTGCAGGCTCGAAGGGCCGAATGGCCTACTCCTGCATCTATTTTCTATGTTTCTATGTTTCTATAAGATATACATGCATTTAAAATGACAGGAACTGATTTGGGATAGTCAGCGTGGTTTTATGCAGGAGAGATTGTAGCTCAGGAATTTGACTGAGTTTTTGAAGAAATAACCATGAAGCTTGATGAGGAGTAAGGCCATAGACACAGTATACTTGAACTTTAGCAAGGCCTTTGATAAGGTCTGCATGGTAGGCTGCTCTGGAAGGTTAAATATGTGGGATGCAGGGAGAGCTAGCTAATTGAATCAGAATTGCCTTCATGGTAGGAAGCAGAGGGTGATGGTGGAAGGTTGTTTTTTGGACCAGAGGCCCATGACTAGTGGTGTGCCTCATGGATCGGTGTGGGGCCCTTTACTATTTGTCATCTATCTCACCATTTTTTTTAAAATTCCCTTCCCATATGTTCCTAAAACGATTTAATCTGGAACACAGTTAGAAGTTGTAATAAGAAAGAAGTACAGGTGAACCATCGATTTTCCGGCAACCGGAAATGCTTTTAATTTTATGTCTTTTAACGTGGACAAAATTGCAAGAGCACACTTGAAATCTGCCCTGCAGGTCCCCCTGAAAATCTAGTGCTTAGGCTGGGTGAGGCGGGCAATCTTTTTGGGACTTGCGTGATAATCACCGGGTCGAATTTGCCCCCTGTGGCCGGGGCTCTGGAATTCCGGCCGAGCCGAAGCCAACGAATCTGTTCCCACTGTCGACCTCTGTGTCCGATCGATGGGTCGAATTTGCCCCCTGCAGCCTGGGCCCTTGAAATCCGGTCCAGTCAAAGCCGGCAGATCTGTTCCCATTGCCGACATCTGCGGCCGTCTTTGCGGGCCGGTATCTTTGTTGGTCCACCAAAACAGATAATCTAGCAGGGTTCTGGAACCAAGGGTGCCAGAAAATCGGTGGTGGACCTGCACCTGGAAATTGGAGTTCACCCTCGTTTCATGTGTTGTGATGCCATTAATACCTGCTCAATTTTCAATTAACAAAATGTAATAATGGAAAAATGCATTAAAGTAACAAAATGGTATTTTGCACACCTATTCATATGCTAGAGTGGGTTTTGTAAGATATCACGTTTGGAGTTTCATGCAATTTCTGCAGCTGGTGTTAGGCCTTAAAGCAAATCTGGGGGAATGATAAGCAGTGGTATGTGTCTGGTATGTGTGTGGGTATTCTCCAGCTCGATCCAGTGCCGTAATCAGGTCTTGTGCTTCTGTGAGGTATGGATTCAACAATTCAAAAGATATGACAGCACCATGCATAAAATGGACATGCCGCGGTTGTTAAAGGAGTTTATAGTGATGTATGGGAAAATGGTTAATTTGACCATAGGAATGAACATTTTAACAGGGTAGGATGTGTGCTTTTGAATTGGCAATAATTATTTTAATTTTATTCAGTTACTAGACTAAGTGGGACCCATTGGGTCCCAGTCACACGGGAGGCCTGTTCCCCCAACACTACCCATTCCCCAATGCAAGATTCCACTACTCGCCCGTTCCTCCAACACAACCCGTTCTTCCAACGCAACGGGGTTGTGGGGACGAGGGGGGGGGGGCGGGGCGGGGGGGGGGGGGTGGCGCGGGGGGGGGGGGGGGGGGGGGGGGGGGGGGGGGGGGGGGGGGGGGGGGGGGGGGGGGGGGGGGGGGGGGGAGGGGGGGGGGGGGGGGGGGGGGGGGGGGGGAGGGATGGGGGGGGGGGGGGGGGGGGGGGGGGGAGGGGGGGGAGGGGGGGGGAGACGGGGGGAGGAGCCAGCGATGGGGACCAGAGGGGTAGTGGCTGAAATTGGCGGTGCGATGGACTCACAGTGGGCGCTGGTCACTGGTCGTTCTCCTCCGCCGGGATCAGAGTCTCCGCTTTCTGTTTGGTAACATCTCCGACACTGGGCTGGGCTGAGTATCCGACTCTGGGCTGGGCTGGGCTGGGTTTCTGACTCTCGGCTGGGCTGGGTCTCCGATTCTGGGCTGGGTTGGGCTGGGTCTCCGACTCTGGGCTGGGCTGGATCTCCCACGCTGGGCTGGGCTGGGCAGGGTCTCCGAAGCTGGGTTGGGTCAGGTCTCCGATGCTAGGCTGGATCTCCGATGTTGGGCTGGATCTCCGACGCAGGGCTGCTTGGGGCTGGGCTGCTTCGGGTCCCTCCGAAAATTGGGTCCGGTTGGAAACCTCTGCCGGCCATCCTCAGCTCCAGTAAAGACGCGATGGCGCAGGAAGGGGCGGACCGTCCCGGGGAGTGACAGGGAAATAAACTAATCCGCGCGATGCTGACTGGCAGGAGAAGAGATCGATCAGCGCACATGCGGTTTTTAAGATTTTTAAACCTTGTTAACTTTTACAACATTCAACTGATCGGAACGAAACTTGATACACTCGCAGCACAGGAGAACGGGGAGTGAACTGGCAAAAATCGTAGTGCTATCGTGAACCGTTTTTGCACAAATAGAAAGACCATGCAAACCGGAAGATAACAAGATCAGAGTTTTAGTTATGTATAGATATATGAGCCCTAATACCTGGAAGAAATTTAGTTCCATATTACCAGGATGTTGCCAGGGCTAGAGGGTCTGAGCTAAAGGGAGAGGTTGAGTCGGCTGGGACTTTATTCCTTGGAGCTCAGGAGGATGAGGGATGATCTTATTGAGTTGTATAAAATCACATTAGAAATAGATCGGGTAGATGCACAGAGTCTCTTGCCCAGAGTAGGTGAATCGAGGACTAGAAGACATAGGTTTAAGGTGAAGGGGGAAAAATTTAATAGGAATCTGCGGGGTAACTTTTTCACACAAAGGGTGGTGGGTGTATGGAACAAGCTGCCTGAGGAGGTCGTTGAGGCAGGGACTATCCCAACATTTAAGAAACAACAGGTACATGGATAGGACAGGTTTGGAGGGATATGGACCAAATGCGGACAAGTGGGAATAGTGTATCTGGGGCTTGTTGGCCGGTATGGGGTGGTTGGGCCGAAGGACCTGTTTCCATGACTCTATGAGACTATTACAAAGCATTAATTGTCACAAAAATTGTTAACGTAAACTGCCAGAGTGCTATTGGTTCTTTGTTGACTAGATTTTAGTTTCATATATATTGTGTTTCAATTTAAATTTAAAGGCTTATTTGCTCAAATTCAAGATGAAATTTGAGCAATATACGGTGCCACATTTTCCAAATTGAAAGGAAAAGAAAAGCATTTGTATTAACCATCACGTTTGATGACTTGGCCTGATGTGTCGCATATGAGATCATATGTTCTGCATCACCGATCAAACTTCACTTGAGAATAAACCAGGTTAAAGCCAGCAATTTTTTTTTATTATGTAACATGGCTATGTAACATTAGTAGTTGGAGATTGGGTATTCAGATCTATTTTCCTTGCAGAAGATTGCAACCATTGTTTATTGCTCCTCTGCCAGATCTAATAGAGATGCCTAGGGATACAGATGTACGAGAAACATAAGATGACTGCCACTTGATTGAACAACAGTGAAATCTAGTTTGTAGGAAGGAACTGCAGATGCTGGTTCACACCGAAGATAGATACAAAATGCTGGAGTAACTTTGCGGGAAGGTAGCATCTCTGAATAGAAGGAATGGATGATGTTTCGGATCGAGATTCTTCTTCAGAGTGAGAGTCAGGGGAAAGGGAGACATAGAGATATTGAAGGGTAAGGTGTGCAAACGAGGGATCAAAGGGGACGAAGTTCAAAGAAAATGTAGAATAGATCATTGTTAGCTGAAGGGCAACAAGGCATACAATCAGTAAAATTTAATCAGGACAGTCAGTCTAGTCAGCGAACTGGGATAGGGTTGGGATGGAGAGGGAGGGAAAGCAAGGATTACTTGAAGTTAGAGAAGTCAATAAACTTACTGCTGGGTTGTAAGCTGCCCAAGCGAAATATGAGGAGCTGTTCCTCCAATTTGTGTTGGGCTTCACTCTGACACTGTGGGAGGCCCAGAACAGAAAAGTCAGTATGGGAATAGAAGGGCGAGTTAAAGTTTAGCAACCGGGTAGATCACATAGGTCTAGGTGGAGTGAGCGGAGGTGTTCAGCGAAATGATCGCCAAGCCTGCACTTGGTCTCGTCGATATATAGTCAACACCTGGAACAGCGGATACAGTAGATGAGGATGGAGGAGGTGCAAGTTAAACATCTGCCTCACCTGAAAGGACTGTTGGGCTCCTTGGGCGGAGTCGAGGGAGGAGGTATAGGGACAGGTGTTGCATCTCCTGCAGTTGTAGAGGAAAGTGCCTGGGGAGAGGATGGTTTGGATGTGAAGAGATGAGTTAACCAGGGAGTTGTGGAGAGGACTGGTTCTGTGGAAAGCGGAAAGGGATGGAGATGGGAAGATGTGGCTAGTGGTGGGATCTCATTGAAGGTAGCAAAAATGTCTGAGGATTATATGTTGTATTCGATGGCTGATGGGGGGAAAGGTGAGGACTAGGAGGACTCAGTCCCTGTTGCGATTGGGGGGAGGGAGAGCAAGAGCGGAGTTGCGAGATACAGTGGAGACCTATGCGATGGCCTCATCTATGATGGAACCCCCATTCTCTAAAGAATGAGGACATCTCAGATGTCTTGGTATGGAGCACCTCATCTTGGGCGCAGAAGTGGCTATGACAGAGGGATTGGGAGTAGGGGATAGAGTCTTTGCAGGATGCAGGATGGGAAGACATGTGGTCTAGATAGTTGTGGGAGTCAGTAGGTTTATAATAGATGTTGGTTGATAGTCAATCTCCTGTGATGGAGACGATGAGATCAAGAAACAGTAAGGCGATGTCGGAGATGGTCCAAGTGAATTTGAGTGCAAGATGGAAATTAGT
Organism: Leucoraja erinaceus; assembly: GCF_028641065.1. Taxonomy (NCBI): domain Eukaryota; kingdom Metazoa; phylum Chordata; class Chondrichthyes; order Rajiformes; family Rajidae; genus Leucoraja; species Leucoraja erinaceus. The sequence goes on from NC_073383.1 coordinate 35,479,583, forward strand.
AGTGAAATTAATGAAGTCCTTGAGTTCTGCATGGGTGCACGAGGTAGCCCCAATGTAGTCATCAATGTAGCGGAGATAGAGTTCGGGGATAGGGCCCATGTACACCTGGAACAGGGATTGTTCGATGTACCCTTAAACGAGGCAGGCATATATCTTGAAACAATTTTTATTGCTTATCAAGGTGTTTGCAGGTACTGTTTTGGGAATTTGACAATAAAAGCACGCAACAAAAGCTTTTCACTGTACCTTGGTACACGTGACAATAAACTAAATTAAAAATAAATTAAAAAACTCTTGACTCTTGAAGTAGACAGAAAAATCTACTGAACTGTGGCAAGCATGTTCACGTGACAGGAACCCTGGGATTACAATAGAAGACCTTTTGGTGAACGTAAGTTGTCAGACTTTTTCATCAAATACATGTTAAAATAAACTTGTGGATCAAAATATAAAACTCATCTCTTAAGTAAAACGGTAAGTGAAATGGAACAAACTCCCTGCAAAATCAGATGGGGAAATGTTTTTTTTCCCTTAAACACTGCTATTACAAGAGTAATAAGTGATTAAAGGTAATAAAAAGAATTAAAAGACCATTCATTGTTTTTCTGATTAGTTACTTTGTTTCACTTGCTCGAAGGCAGGGAAATAAATTACAGAAACATTTAAAGTGCAGGACTTACTGGCTAGTTAAGAGAGACACTTGTGCAGCTGAAGATGTTTATAGACTTTCAAGTCATGAATTTTCACTTAGACCTGCCACTTGTGTATGAAATTCACTTAGCTCTGTTTCTGAAATATCAGCAATGACACTAGTGACTGGTGATAGCAGTGAAGATAATAATAATAGTGACAGTTATAATGGGGTGATACCAGTAGGAGTTTTGACAACAATGACGGTAGTGATATCGGTGGCAGTGGTAATGTTATCCTGGACATGGGGGATTAGACTATTGCTAAATCCAAGATCGCAAGTACAACATGACCCATTGGGCATGTTTCTTTTGAATTCATTAAATCAAGCACTCATGTTTATTGATTGAGCTTCCTGCTTTATTGATTGTGTTTCCTGCTTTAAACTGGCCCTGAGATAGAATACTTCCAATTATTGGTACTTGCAAAACTATTTAATTGATATAATAATGAAATCACATTAATATATAAATATTGGAAACATAGAAACATAGAAAATAGGTGCAAGAGGAGGCCATTCGGCCCTTCAAGCCAGCACCGCCATTCATTGTGATCATGGCTGATCGTCCCCTATCAATAACCCGTGCCTGCCTTCTCCCCAAATCCCTTGACTCCACTAGCCCCTAGAGCTCTATCTATCTCTCTCTTAAATCCATCCAATGATTTGGCCTCCACTGCCCTCTGTGACAGGGAATTCCATAAATTCACAACTCTCTGGGTGAAAACGTTTTTTCTCACTTCGGTCTTAAATGAGAAACGGAGGCAAGTGATAGATGGATACAGGCATACAGGTGAGGTGAGGATTGAATGGCAGATTGGTGAACAGAGGATATAGATGATATGAAGAGAAAAGACTGAGATAAGGAAAGAAGTAGCATGAAATGTGAGGCCAGAGGAAGGCATATACCTAGATGGTGACCCCCCCCTTTCCTGCCCTACCTCCCCCTTTCCCCTTCTCACCCCATCCTCCTTCAACTATATCCTTTCCCCTGGATTCAAATTTAACTCCTCTTCCCATCCAAACCACCCCCTCCCCATGTACTTTCCCTTCCAATTACTGCCTCCCCCCACTTCCTTCCTCACATCCATCCAAGGACCCCGGCAGCCCTTCTAGATGAAGAAACTCAGTGGGTGCAGCAGCATCTATGGAGTGAAGGAGCCTATTTCCTTCGCTCCATAGATACTGCTGCACCCGCTGAGTTTCTCCAGCATTTTTGTGTACCTTCGATTTTCCAGCATCTGCAGTTCCTTCTTAAGCCCTTCTAGATGAGACAGGTTCACATGTCTGAAGAATAGTTTCGTCCCAAATGTCCTTGAGTTACTCAAGCACTTTGTATTTTTTTGTGCATTAAACCTGCACTTGCAGGTATTTGTTTCTAAATGCTCACATATACCTCTTCTATCCTCATCTACTACATTCAGTGCTCCCAATGTGGCCTGTACATTGGCAAGACCAAGGGTATTCTAGATGACTGTTTCACCAAACAGATGCCCTTGGTCCGCCAAGGCCTGCTGGATCTCCCTGTTTTTAACTGTTATAACTCTGCTTCCCATGTAACTGACCAAAACTCCCACCTGCCTAATTTTTCTTTCCCTACTCTTCTCTCTGCTGCACCTGGATGTGCACTACTTTCTACCACTATACTGCTCCCATTTCCCCATCCACCTATATTCCTTTCTCTGATCTCACATTTTATGCCTCTTCACTCCTTACCTCACAGGCTTTTGTTTCTTTTTCATCTCTGGCATGTATACACCCATCTGCCAATCAACCTCTCTCACCTACAACCATCTATCACTTGCCTGGCTTTGTTCCAACCCCACCTCTCTTCCAATTGATTCCTCCTACTAGAATCAGTCTGAAGAAGGGTCCCATCCCAAAACGTTGCTTATCCAGGTTCTCCTGAAATACTGCCTAACCTGCTGAGTTCCTTTTGTTCTTTTTCCTCAAGATTCCAGCTTCTGCAGTTCCTTATATTTACTTATCACCTACCTGGCTTTGTTCTGCCCCCACCTCTCTTGCGGTTTTCTCCCCCCTACTATAATCAGTCTGAGAAAGGGCCTGACCCGAAACATCGGCTATCCATGTCCTCCAGTGATGCTGCTTAGCCCGCTGATTTACTCTAGCACTTTGTCCTTACTAGACTAAACTTGTTACCAGCTTCAAAAATGTAATATACTCAGGCTCAATGATACATCTACATTTTGTACAGTTACAACTCCAGGACTTAACTTTTCTTCTCAAGTTATTATTGCTTCCTTTTTAATTTAATTTTCCACTTTAATTTTTTTCTTCCCTCCTTACGATCAAAACTAGATTTCAATCAACTCACAGGCAAAATTCTCAAGCTACAACAAGCTACCGACAATCGGCGACCCATTAGGACGTCCACCTACAACCACACCTACGACAACCTATGACCACACAGACGATAACCTACAACCACACAGACGACAACCGAAGTCAACCTACGTCCACCCACGACAAGCAACGACCCTGTCAGTGACAACTGAAGACAATTCAGTCGCCGGTACCTGTCGCCGGTTGACGTCGGCTGACGTAGGTAGTCGCCAATGGAATTCACCGAATTCAGCACCCGGCGACAACCAACGTCAGCTGGCGACAACCTACAACAGCACCTGCGACAGGAGAAGACAAGCTACGTCAAGCCCACAGTCACTGAAAAGTTTTGAACATTTCAAAATGCAACGGCGACCAGAAAAACATTACGATTCTTTAGGCGACCTGAGGAAACAACTCACGACCAAACAGGCGTCACCCCGCGACCATGTGAAAACAGCCTAATCACCTGTCGTCGCCGAAAAAATCGCCTAAAAGTGGGACAGGGGCATTAGTTGAGTAAAACACGTGATATTTTCTTGCATTTCAAAATACAGCACTCTGGTTTCAAAATTTTTAAATAATTAAAAAATTGAGATTTTCTGATTTCTTAATAATGTTGAAAATAAAATAAACAAAGTAAACACATTATTATGTTATTCAGAAAATCACGTTTTTGAATATGTTTTACACGGGCGGTTGTTGTTGCTGAAGATTGTTTAAGATCAATCCATATTCTAATTTTCAATTAATTGCCTTGAGCCATGTTATCCTCATCTGTTGAATTGATTTTGCCTCAACAACTCCTTCATTATTGGTTCATTAGTTTAGATTTACACAGATTATCCTGAGCAAGAGAACTAGATTGTTTTGGGAGATGTTCTTCACCAAGTGCATTAATGTAACAACAGGCTGACAATAAATTATCTTGTTGAAGAGCCTTCATACAACATTATTGTGTTTTGAAGTAGTTCTTACCTGCTGAATAGTTTTTATCACATGGATTTAAAAAAAAAATTCATTAATTTAGCAAGGTCATTAATTAGTAAGGTTATTTGCATTTTATTTTGCAAGTATTTAAGAGTCATTTTTAACCGCTGCCAAACAAAGTGGTGCAAGCAAATGTATAATGTCTGCACAAAGACGTTGTGCATCAATAAAGTGAGGAAGCGGCTGTAAGCCCATTTCAGCAAATCTTTTTGAAATATTATGAAAAAGATACAGGTAAGAATGAATCCCTTTAAGAGTTGACACCCATTTCTGGTTGAGATGAGGAAGGCATTGTAAATTGCATTGATTGATGCAAATCCTGATAATATAGACAATCAAGACCACATCCCACCCAATGTTAAAGAAAACCTTTCATACAATGGACTAGATTGTATGACTGATATCTTGTATATGATTCAGTCCTTTACTTGTATTTAAATATACATGGATATCTTCTTATAAATATTTACACATAACATTATATGCTAAATATCTAGAGACCAATAGCACTTCTGGTTAGAGGTGCTTAGTTTTTTCAGACTTTTTTTTGCTGGATTTTGAAATTGCCTGACACTTGTGTGAATATAGTCCATGACTTGCAACATTTGGTTGTATTTTGCTTCATTATCTGTGGAATAGCAAATGGTGTTGATTAGTCATTGTGCAATCAGTGAACATCGCTACTTCAGCCTATATGAATGAAGGTCATTGATGAGGCAGCTGAAGATGGTTGGGTCTAAGACACTACCCCGAGAAAACCTGCAGAAATATCTGTGGCTGAGATGGTTAATCTTCAACCACCACAACCATCTTCCTTTGTGCTGGGTAAGATTCCAATCAGTGAAGAGTTTAACCCCATATTCCCATTTGGCTCCAGTTTCGCCATAGTTCCTTGATGCTATACTTGGCCAAATGCCCTCTCGCTCCCCCATCTTGCAGAGACTGACTGAGGCACTCAACACTTCTGGGTTCTATAGTCCCTCCAGAAGGGGCGTGGTCTTCAGGAGAGACAATCTCAACATGTTTTAAACACTAATAACTCTTTTATTTTTCATCGATGGGGAAAATCCTCTTGTCCTGCGTAGTGGAGAGGGACTCCGAGTAAGATGGCCAAAAATCACAGCTGTAAGTGGCAGCATTTTTTCTAAAATCAAGATACAGAACAACAGGAAGTGGTGAAGATCAGACTTTTAGTAATATAGATAGTAAATAACTTGTTTCGTGTATGCACTGTGTGTGAAAAGGTTGTTCAGGACAGGTACTTAGTTAGAAATGGTTTGGACAGTACATACATGGATAGGAAAGGTTTTGAGAGATATGGGCCAAACATAGGCAGGTGGGACTGGTGTGGATGGAGCATCTTGATCGGCATGGGCATGTGGGCCAAAGGGCCTGTTTTCATGGTACGATTTCTCCAGTTAGCATGATGGTACTGCTACATGAAAGGATGAAGTATTTTCACTGTGAAGATGAGATTTGGTTTCCACAAGGACTGCAGTTGTCTACTCATACTGCCATGGACAGATGTATCTGCATCAGGTGCATTGGTATGGATGGATTCGAAGTTTTTTTTACTTTTAGTTTAGTTTAGTTTATTAGTGTCACATATACCAAGGTACAATGAAAAGCTTTTTGTGTTGCGTGCTATCCAGTCAGTGGTAAGGCTATATGTGATTACAATCAAGCCGTCCATAGTGTACAGATACAGGGTAACGGGAATAATGTTTAGTGCAACATAAAGTCCAGTAAAGTCCAATTAAACATAGCCTGAGGGTCTCCAATGAGGTGGATAGTAGCTCAGGACCACTCTCTGGTTGTAGTTAGAATGGTTCACTTGCTTGATAACAGATGGGAAGAAACAGTCCCTGAATCTGTGGGTTTGCATTTTCACACTTTATACCTCTTTCCTGATGGGAGAGGGGAGAAGAGGGAATGCCAGGGGTGAGACCTGTCCTTGATAAAGTTGGTGGCTTTGCCGAGACAGCTTGAAGCGTAGTTGGAGTCAGTGGAAGAGAGGTAGGTTTGTGTGATGATCTGTGCTGCGTCCACAATTCTCTGCAATTTCTTGTGGTCCTGGATGGAGCTATTCCCAAACCATGCTGTGATGCATCCCAATAAAAATGATTTTTTACGGCGCATCTGTAGAGGTTGGTGAGGTTTGTTGGGGACATGCCGAACTTCCTAAACCTTCTAAGGAAGTAGAGGTGCTTTCTTGGTCATTGCTTTGAATGGGTGGCCCAGGACAAATTGCTGATGATATTTAATCTTATGAACTTGAAGCTTTCAACAATCTCTTCTTCGGCGTTGTCAATATATAGCAATGTATGTGTACCGCTTCACTTCCTGAAGTCGATCACTATCTCTTTTGTCTTGCTGACATTGAGAGAAAGGTTGTTGTCTTGACACCAGGTTACAAGGTTCTCAATCTCCTTCCTGTACTCTGTCTCATCGTTATTTGATATCTGGCCCACTACGGTGGTGTCATCCACAAATTTTTAATTGAGTTGGATTTGTACTTGGTAAACTAGATTTAATGCATTCCATAACCAACCTCTCAAAGCACTTCATGATGTTGGATGTCAAGGCCAGTAGATGGTTGTTGTTAAGGCATGAGATCTTGCTTTTCTAAGACAATGGGATGATGATAGTTCCTGAAGTGGGTGGGTACCTCAGACCAGAGTGTAGAGAGATTATAAATGTCCATGAATACTCCCGCTAGTTGGTCTGCGAAGTTTCTAATGACGTGACCAGAGACTCCGTCGAGGCCAGTTGCTTATCGTGGGTTCACCCTCAGGAAGGTCAATCTAACTTCTGCAACAGTGACCCTGGAAGAGGGGATGGATGTGATTGTCCCGTTGACCTTCTGCTCAAAGCGAGTATAGAATAAATTAGGTTCATCAGGTAGGACCGCATTATCATCAGTGATTTGCCTGACTTTGCTTTGCAGCCAGTTATAGTATTCAGACCTTGTCACATTCTGTTGGTGCCCGAATAATTACACTGGGATCGCTTCGCCCAACACCTCCGCTCAGTTCACATTAACCAACCCGATCTCCTGGTGACTCAGCACTTCAACTCCCCTTCCCATTCCGAATACGACCTTTCCGTTCTGGGCCTCCTCCATGGCCAGGGTGAGTCCCACCGCAAATTGGAGGAGCAGCACCTCATATTTCACTTGGGTAGTTTACACCCCAGCGGTATGAACATTGACATCTTCAAGGTAGTCCTTGCTTTCTCCTTCCTTCCCCTCCCCTTCCGCTCCCCTTCCCAGCTCTCCCACAGCCTACTGTCTCCGCCTCTTCCTTTCTTCTTCTCGTCTCTCTCCCACATCAGTCTGAAGACGGGTCACGACCCGAAACGTCGCCTATTCCTTCGTTCCATAGATGCTGCCTCACCTGCTGAGTTTCTTCAGCATTCTAATTCTCAGGGTAACATTTTCTCTCCCCCACATCAGTTCTTTCATTTGAAGACAAGGTCACGCAACCCGAAACGACTCGCAATCAATAAGGTGCTATTTTTTCGTAATAAAAAAAATCATAGGAATCTGATTCTGCAGTAAATAAAAACCTGCATAGAAACATTAGGTTCAGATTTTAATTCTCCAGGGTCATGGCTGAACACTAAATTCTACCCCCCCCAAGACATACACAAAGTACCCTCCCCTTTTTAAATCACCCCTCTATTCAGTTCTTTCATTGGGGGAGGCAAAAAACGGATAAAAAAATTCGGGAAAAAAATACGGGAAATTTGACCCCACTTCGACAATTATCACTCAGGTCTTACATACTAACCATACCTAAACTGATCCCCGTAGCCCCTTATCCCCTTGGCAGCTAAAAAACCATCTATTTTAGTCTTAAATATATTTAAAGTTTCTGCTTCCACTGCTCCCTGGGGCAGTGAATTCCATAAATTAACCACCCTCTGGGTGAAGAAGTTCTTCCTCATCTCAGTTTTAAAAGAGCCCCCCCTTATTCTGCAACTATGTCCCCTAGTTCTAGGAAAATAATATGTCGGGCAGAGCAGGAAACCCCGATTTAAAATTGCTGCATGTTTAGCTTTAGTTGGATCATAATAGGGATTGTGATTTCCTATTAAGTATTTCTGCTCCTTCATATTTTTATTTTTCAGGTATATTATAATTTAAAATCTTTTAATTGTGTTTTAGATTTCCACTTAAAAATGGAAATATAACTGTTTTGAGAAATGTCTCTTTGATAGATCACATTTTACCCAGGGTTACTTCGAATCTAAGCTCCTGGAAATATTACAGAAGAGGATTTTGCCTTAAAGATTTTTTGTGCATGCATTGTGAAGAGAGTTGCAGATTTTGTCCAGCTACTGTGAAATGCAGATAGAGGTCACTGTGACTTCTTGGCATGTGTTGATGAAATGGTGGTAGGAGCAACAACTTAACTATGATGACTCTTACACTTCAACAGTTAGATTGTTGTTATTCAAAGACAATTTCCACCTGGAAAGCAGGAAGAACTGCCGGACGAATTAAGCGGGATCTTGGATTCCAAGTCCATAGCTCTCTGAAAGTGGAAACAGAATAGATAGAGTGGTGAAGAAGGCGTATGTTATGCTTATCTTCATTGGTCAAGGCATTGAATAAGAATCAGGAAGTCATGTTGCAGCTTTATATAACTGCAGGTACGCTGCATTTGGAGTGCAAATCTGTTCAGCCAATTAGAGGAAAGATATGGAAAGGGTGCAGAAGAGGTTTACCAGAATGCTACCTGAATTAAAGGGTAATGGCTATAAGGAGAAGTTGGACAAACTTGTCTTGTTTTCTCTGAAGCGTCAGAGGTTGAGGCTGATGGAAGTATATAAAATTATGAGAAGTATAGATAGGGTAGACAGTCAGAACCTTTATCAAGGATAGAAATGTTAAAGACTTGAGGGCATAGCTTTATGGTGAGAGGGGGAAGGTTTAAAGGAGATATGCAAGGCAAGTTTTCTACATGGGGAGTGTTAAGTGCCTAGATTGCACTGCCTGGGGTGGTGGAAGTCGCAGAACCGACAATGGGATTTCAGAGGTTTTAGACTCTGCAGGGAATGGAGGGTTATGGATCATGTACAGGCAGAGCAAATCAGTTTAACTTGACATCATGTTTGGCACAGATATGATGGGCGTATTCTTGTGCTGTAATGTTCTATGTTGACTAACCCTTATCTGAGATGGATCTGATTTAAATATCACTTTTGTCATGCATAAACACGATTAGGTAGTTAATTCACACATCCAGGAGAAAGATCTAATCGTCTTTGTATGTTTATAAATATACTAGAGGACCGACATCAGCATATAGCAAGTCTCAAATTAAGACACAAGTGTTGGAGTAACTCAGTGGGTCAGACAGCATCTTTGGAGAACATGGATAGGTAATGTTTCGAGTCAGGATCCTTCTTCGGATTGATTGTGCTGTGGGGAAGAAAGCTGAAAGAGAGGAAATTGTTGTAGTTAGCTGCTTCATCTTGGTCCTCATAAAGTAAAGACCAAACAAGTGGAATATTCTGTATGCAAAAGTGCTCATCATCACTACTAGAAAAATGTACTGAATTGTGACCTGACCACATATGATGAAGTCTGAAGTTATCTACATTGAAAGAAGTAAAAACTGGATTGTGATTTACTGTTTTATTTGGTTATTCCACGAGCTTCTGACTCCAATATTCCATGCCTCAGCACATAGAGCTTCTTGCATGTCTTATTTGCTGTCATGATGTTATCTTGCTTGGCAGTCATTTAATAAGCATGCATAGGAGGATCTGATTATGATTTTGGGTTCTGACTGAAACTTGAACTGGTGCCTAAGCTGAAAACCTATTTGAGTGTTTGTGCCAAATAGTGGTAGTTAGAAGAAGATCCTATATGGAGTTGGGGCAGCAGGACTCGGAGCTGATGCAGCGGGGCTCGGAGCTGATGCAGCGGGGCTCGGAGCTGAGGCTGCGGAACTCGGAGCTGTTGCAGCGGGACTCGGAGCTGTGGCTGTGGGACTCGGAGCTGTGGCTGTGGGACTTGGAGCTGATGCGGCGAGACTCGGAGCTGAGGCTGTGGCGGGCCGACTCGGAGCGGAGACGGCGTTCCGGCTTTCGGCAGCGGTGACATCATCACGGAGGTCCGCTGGACTGGAGAGCGGCATCTTCGGCCTGGATCGATCGCCTCAGCGCAGAGGGAGAACAAGGAGGGAAGAGACAGAGACCAAGGCTTTTGCCTCCATCACAGTGAGGAGGTGCTTGGTGAACTGACTGTGGTGTATGTTAATTTGTGTTTATTGTATGTTTTGTTATTTATTGTTACTGTGTATGACTGCAGGCAACGTAATTTCGTTCAGACCAGAAGGTCTGAATGACAATAAAGAAATCAAATTCAAATTCAAATCAAATCAAATTCAAATCAAATCAAATTCACATATCACAAGAATCGTGAAGAGTAAATTCTATATTTAACTTCCATTCTGGAGCCAAGAAAAGGTGAAGTGCTAAGGAAGGTTGTGATCTCTGCTGCTCTCTGGAGGCAAACTGCTCAGAATTGCCCATTTCTAGAATTTAATTATGTCAGAGATGACTCCTTTGGTGCCAGGTGATCAATTCTAGTTTCACTTCCCAGACAACTGCTTGGCAATTAATTTTGCGTAGGCAGTTGACTTAGGTGATGCAGGTAAGGCTTGGAGTTAAAATCATTAAGACACCAGCACTGTCTCAATTTGCCTCTTTCCTGCCTGATCCCTGCTATGTTAAAATTGGGACTTACATGCTGTCTTGCCAGCATCTCATACTTTAATTTCATAGCACCTAGTCCCTTTATTCATGGTTTTCTCACATGTTTTAACGGGTCTTTCCCTCATTGATCAATCTGTATGAAACTGTTAATGACTCATCACCTTCTTTGCCACATTTCATTGCATACAGGATCACGCATAATGCAGTGTACCAATCACATCTAGTGTTGAGCAAAAAGCGGCATTTACAGTAGGTCATTGCTGATAACGGTTATTGACTCCTGATACCTTTGAGATTCCCAGTGGTTGTCGGCTATTCCTAAGGCGGCCAATAACAAGAATCTCTTTTTTCCATTTGTATTCTCATATTTCAATGTATATGTGAAATGTCTCCTTGGAAATTCAATATGTTAAAGTTTACTGAAAGCAATTTTGGTAGAGCAGAAAAATTGATCAGTTAAATATTTCACTCTAGAAAGATCAACGAAAGTTCCAATTCATTCCCCACAAAGTATGTCATGAATTATTTATAATTATGGATTTATACTTCTGTCCAGTCAGGGCAGCTTCTCGGGTTTTTGAGAATTCGGCTGAAAGGTGCAGTTCATCAAAAAATGTTCTTTTTGGAGTGCATTTTTGATGTTAAAGAAAAATATCAAAATAATATTTTAAAAATTATGGCCACAGTCAAATGCTCTCAGCTCCTCTCATGTCTTAAGGTGTTGAATGGTTTAGTATTTTCAAGATGAAGTTCAATAGATTTTGAATATTAAGAGAATTAAAAACTTCTAGGTACAGTGTGGGAACGTAGTTAGATAGAAGATTGGAATAGGCTTATTAGTGAATATTTTTCAGCTGCCTCATAAAAGTGAGTGACAACGTTAATGCTGTAGCAAAGGAAGAAGTGATTGAAGCATTGGATAGGATAAACAAAGGGAGGAAGCATTATGTGGTTCAGCATCTTTGAAAGTAGTTAAAGAATATCCTTGGTAGCGGAAGAAAATAAACGATGAATTTGAAGAGGCTCTTACAATCAACTTCCAATCCTTGGTAGACAACAATGATGGAGAAACTCAGCGGGTGAGGCAGCATCTATGGAGCGAAGGTAATAGGCAACGTTTCGGAACCTTTCTTCAGACTGATGTGAGGGTGGGGGTGGGTGTGGGGGGGGTGGGAGGAAGAAAGGAAGAGGTGGAGCCAGATGGCTGAGGGAGAGCTGAGAAAGGGAGGAGAAAGTAAGGACTACCTGAAATTAGAGAACCCCAATGTTCATACCGCTGGGGTGCAAACTGCCCAAGCGAAATATGACTGCCCAAGCGAAATATTTACAGTGGTCCTCACACTGGCCATGGAGGAGGCCCAGAACAGAAAGGTCGGATTCGGAATGGGAGGGGGAGTTGAAGTGTTGAGCCACCGGGAGATCAGGTTGGTTATTGCGAACCAAGGGGAGGTGTTTGGCGTAGCGATCGCCAAGCCTATGCTTGGTCTCACCGATGTAGAGCAACTAACATCTAGAGCAGTGGATGCAATAGATGAGGTTGGAAGAGGTGCAGGTGAACCTCTTCCGCACTTGGAAAGACTGCTTGGGTCCTTGAATGAAGTCAAGGGGGGAGGTAAAGCGACAATTGTAGCATTTCTTGCGGTTGCAAGGGAAAGTGCCCAGAGAGGGGGTGGTTCGGGTGGGAAGGGACGAATTGACCAGGGAGTTACGGAGGCAGCGGTCTCTGCGGAAAGCAGTCAGGGGAGGAGATGGGAAGATTTGGCAAGTGGTGGGATCACGTTGAGGAGGCAAAAATGTCGGAGGATTATTTGTTGTATGTGACGGCTAGTAGGGTGGAAGGTGAGGACAAGGGGGACTCTGCTCTTGTTACGAGTGGGGGGAGGGGGAGTGAGAGCAGAGTCACGGTATATAGAAGAGACCCTGGTGAAAGCCTCATCTATGGTAGAAGGGGGAGAAGCCACGTTACCTGAAGAATGAGGACATCTCCGATGCCCTGGTGTAGAACACCTCATCCTGGGTGCAGATGCGGTATAGATGGAGGAATTGGGAGTAGTGGATGGAGTCCTTACAGGAAGCAGTGTGGGAAGAAGTGTAGTCCAGATAGCCATGGGAGTCAGTGGGTTTATAGTGGATGTCAGTCAGTAGTCTATCACCTGCGATGGAGATAGTGAGGTCAAGAAATGGTAGGGAAATGTTGGAAATGGTCCAGGTGTATTTAAGTTCCGGATGGAAGTTAGTGGTGAAATGGATGAAGTCAGTGAGTTGTGTGTGGGTGCAGGAGGTAGCACCAATGCAGTCGTCGATGTAGCGGAGGTAGAGTTCGGGGATAGGGCCACGATACGTCACGAACAAGAATTGTTCGACGTACCCTACAAAGAGGCAGGCATAGCTAGGGCCCATGCCCATAGCTATGCCTTGTATTTGGAGGAAATGGGAGAAGTCAAGCGAAAAGTTATTAAGGGTAAGGACCAGCTTTGCTAGGTTTAGGACAGTATGAGTAGACAGGGATTGGTTGGTTCTCCGGTCGAGGAAGAAACAGAGGTCTTTGAGACCCTCCTGGTGGTGGATGGAGGTGTAGAGTGACTTGACATCCATGGTGAAGATGAGAGAATGGGGGCTTAGAAAACAGAAGTCCTGGAGTCGACGAAGAGCATGTGAGGTGTCTTGAACATAGGTAGGGAGGGATTTAACCAGGGGGGTATAGGGTGGAGTCGAGGTTGTAGTTACAGTTTACTGCCGAAAAAAGTGGTGATTTTCAGCAAGAATGGTAACCATCACATCACTTTTCACCAACTTCCTCTAAACAATATTAACTTCAGATTAATAGGCAGAAGCATATCGTTCATTTATCAATTACAATTGCTAATTATGGTAATTGTTGTATAATTTTACACATTATGAACATAAAATACTCGTGTGACGGATATGACTCGGCATGATATAGATGATCAAGTTCGGTGGTTAGGGTTAGGGTTAGGGTTAGGGCTAGGGTTAGGGCTAATGCTAGGGTTAGGGCTGGGGTTAGGGCTGGGGTTAAGGTTAGGGTTAGGGTTAGGGCTGGGGTTAGGGCTGGGGTTAAGGTTGAGGTTAGGGTTAGGGCTGGAGTTAGGGCTGGGGTTAAGGTTGAGGTTAGGGTTAGGGCTGGAGTTAGGGCTGGGGTTAGGGCTAGGGCTAGGGTTATTCACGTCATCTGCAAACTATGTGCATGGACGGTAGTCCTGGCAATTATCCCGTGGATCAACTAACGGGCTTGGACACTCCTGGTAAGCAGGGACACTCACAGTGATCAGGAACACTCCTGTGGACTGAATGGTTTCAGCCAGTCTCCTCTCCATTCTGAAATCCAACCTCTGCTCTTTTGGAGACAGAGCCTTCTCCAGGGCAGCTCCCAGGCTCTGGAACTCCCTCCCACAATTGATCCGAAATTCCGAGTCCCTCACCATCTTCCAGTCCCGCCTCAAGACCCATCTCTTCACCTCTGCATACCCTTAGTCCCATGTCCCCCTCCCCTTTGCATCTCTGTCTTACTACTCTATTTTGTTTTGTTCTTGACTCACCATGTTAAGCGACTTTGAGTCCTTGAAAAGCGCTATATAAATAAAATGTATTATTATTATTATTATTAAGAATACCGGGTGTCAGTTGTGGTGAAGAACCTAAGGGATTGTAACATCCAGTCCTACTAATCAATATTAATTATTAATACCTACCATTTAAGAGTATTTTTATTTCAGATAATATCCCATTAAATAAATATGCAACTTGAATTTTTACAAGTAACCATCGGGACATGCGTTTTTTTGGGGGGGGGGGGGGGGGGGGGAAGGGGTTTGAATCGAACATCGGAATTATTAAAAAAAAACTTTATTAATTTAGAGTTTAATCTTAATTTATGAGGATTATGTTAATTAACAATATAGAAAAAGTAGAAATGGGATAGAATTATGGATTTTCCTTATATACAGCTTCAAAGTAGCGGGACACCAAAGTAGACACTTACTGAAGAATCACAGCTAAACCAGGATGGTCAAATTGGATTTGTTAAGAGTGGTTTGCATCTTCCTAACTTCAAATTTTTTGATATATTGATAGACTTTCAGTTGGGCAGGAATATGTTAAAAGGAATTTAGTGCTCAGGAGTGTGAGGTAATGCATTTAAGTCAAGGCAAGTCATGAGAGTTTATTGTCATGTGTCCCAGATAGGATAATGAAATTCTTGCTTGCTGCAGCACAACAGAATATTGTAGGCATTAATACAGATCAGATCAGTGTGTCCATATACCATAGATTTTACTTCGGAGTCACGTGAGGGACTCCATGAAAGAAACCCGCTACGACGCATGCGTGTCATATCGCATACACGCATTGAACGAGTCAGAAGTGGGAGACGACGTCTCCCTAGAGAGAAAGGCAAAGAAGCAGGTAAGAGACTGCAAAATTTTTTCCACTTACCTTGCAGGTAGGAAATACAAGAAGCTGCAGGAGCTGGAGGGAGACTGCAGAAATATTGCAGCCAGACCAGCAGCAGCAGCCGTTAGCGCGAACCCTCCGGAGAGGATTCCCAAACGGCTATTTTTAGCACAGAACAGCTGTGCCCGACGTCGCTCCCCGCACCGGCAAGAGACTGCTGCCGGGCGGGAAACAAAGCTACACGGCCCGGGGAGTTTCTAGACCAAGTCGGGTCTATTTTTAGATGCAGTCGTTCGGCGCTCCGCAGCTGATTGAAGCAGCTGCACCACCCGGAGAGAGAGAGAGCCGACATCGGGGACAGCAGCCCATGGACCTGCGCTACGGGGTCCGTGGGGCTGCGGGAGGAAGGACGTTCCTCCGAAAACGGCAGGCTGAAAACCAGTACAGGTAAGAACAAATTTCCCTTACCTTTTTTGGTGCTTTTTCCAGACGTGCTTGCTGTATTCTGAAGAGACTGGTGTGTTGCTGAACAGCAGGGAGCCAGCTAAGGACGTCAGGGCACAGCCACAGGTCGTTACTGGTGTGATGCTGAACAGCAGGGAGCCAGCGACTGATGTCAGTATAGAGCTGAAGGGCTGTTGTTTAATGACCAGCAGCAGCCAGCAATAAATGTCGGCACCAGCATCTCCCAGATGGGAGCGAGTGCCAAACTTCACCCTAAATGGGTAGAGGTGCCCGTGAGTACCAGGACCATGGGGAACGGTCCAGTGCCCGTAGGCATGGGGACGGGCAGTGGGATATACCGCGTGCGACTAGTGCCCGAGAGCACCAAGGTCGGCAGGAGCGGTCCCATATATTAAGCACCCGCGACGACTAGTGCCCGAGAGCATGTAAGTCGGCTGGAGCGGTTTGCTGGAGTAAAATTCTCCATATTGGCAGGCTCCGGGATTGGAGGTAGCCACAGTGGGCAAATAATAATATAAGTCCCACAGCAGTTTCCCATATGGGCTGCATGAAATGTCGGGACGCCTCTGAGGAGGGTATGGAAGGTCTGACGGGGTAAAGCCTGAGCAGGTGATGGAGCCACTGTCCCCTATTGAAGGGGGGGGGGAAAACAACCTGCCGAACATGATGAGCAGTACTGCCAGCAGAACTCACGGAGAATGATTGCGAGAGGATGGCTGTGAGTATTGAAGGACTGTGAGTCCACCCATCAACTTCAAGCTAATATTTTTTGCTGAAGTGTTGGCAAGGCTTCTATACCCCGGAATATTGTGGTGCTCTTAATGTAGCCATTGTTACAGGTGCATTTGCAGACATGTTGGGAAGGCCGTTAGGAGTTGGGAAAATCCGTAATACTCTGAAAGGTCTCATGGCGGGCATAACAGCTTTGGCCCGCATGTTAAATAAGGTGTACAAAATTAGTGACCACAAGGATGCCATTAGCACTATTTTTTTGCAATGTGCAGTTTGAAGGGCCATTAAGCCAGCTCTAGACCCTAGTTCGCTATACTATGTAAGCAAAGGGCTATAGACCCCGTTATTTGGGGGGGGAGACCTGTCTAAACAGGTAAAGAATTGGCGAGGAGGCTTGACTTTGGGGCTGATTAAAGCATCCAAAGGTTATCTGGGGAAGACATTAACCTCATGTGCATCCTAAGAGAGGTAGTGTTTTTGTAATTATACTACAAAGAATTGGGCAGAGGTACCCAGCAGCAGCGTCCTGTTTAGGGTTTGGGCCGGGACGACCACTGTGGAAGATGCAAAAGTAACATTAACCTTTAGGCTCTCCACAACCGCATATGAAACCAAGAAAAATAACTTGGTTACCACCAATACCATGGAGGTAGGTGAATTTGGGGCTCCAGCATTAATAGGGAGCACGGAAGTTGGAGGGACATTGCAACTTCATGTTGAAGCGTGGTGTAATATATCTATGGACAGATATATCCTTAGCAGTTTTAAGGGATATCTGATAGAGTTTCTACACAAACAAAACCCTCCAGTACAACATATACCGGACAGATATACATGCTGGTAATGGAATAAACCAAACCTGAACAACAGGATTTGTCTCAAATATCTTTATTAGAAATAAGAAAGATGGGGGTTGCCGTATTATTATGGATTATCAATACTTCACAATGTTGTGCAATATATTCATTTTAAAAATGGATACTTTTAGCAGTGCTAAAGACTTAGTGTTCAGCAGGCTACTGTATGGCAAGTATTAATCTTTAAGATCCTTGCTATTCAATATCCAACAGGGGGAAAAAATTTTAAACCAGCGTTGGGACTGCTGCAACACCAAAATCATAGAGTAATGGTATAGTTGGATGATATCCTTATTGTGGGAATAACTTATGAATCGGCATGTTAGGCAGTGGTTGCCACTAAACAATTGTTTGAACAGCTGGGATTCATTATCCATCCACTTAAGTCAAAATTGACACCATTAACACATTTAATATGTTAATGACTTTACTAATATGGGAAGCCACAGAGTTCAATGGGCGCATATATTATAGAGGTCATTTATTTTGGCCAATGGGAAAATGATAGAAGCTATAAAAGAATTACAATGTTGGGAACACAATGTTAAGTATTGCTCCAAACCCAATAGTTATTCACAACCCGTCTGTGCTATTACAAACAGATGCCAGTGCAATTGGTTACGGTACAACTGATACCATCTCGAGCTATGGGGGAGATGGAATATATAAGAAGCTAACCTACATAACACTAAGGGTTAGAAATGTTAAGTGCATTTCATGGGCTAAAATCTTATTGCTCAGGAATGAAACTGCAGCATGTTAGATGGTAGATAGATAATACCTCGGTGATGGCATATATAAGTCATATGGGTGGAAAGATATCACCAGCTTGTGATGAATTGGCAAATTAAAATTGGCAATGGTGTGTCCAAAGGAATATTTGGTTATGGGCTACGTATCTACCAGGGATACTAATTCAGTGGCAGACACCAGGTCACGAAAATTTATTGAAAGTACTGAATGGATGTTGGATAGAACGGTATTTGCTAAAATCAGTAAAGTATGTAAGGCCGGATATTAGAATCGCATCCAGGGTTAAATCACCAGTTACCGAGGTATGTATCATTGGTACCAGATCCTGAGGCAGAAGCTACAGATGCTGTTTCACTGCACTAGGGGAGGGTTTTCATTTATGTATTACCTCCTTTTCTACTTTATAAATTTGGGGTACTAAGGGACATTCAACAGGAATCGGCATCGGGGATGTCTTAGTACCTGATTGGCTTACCCAACTATGGGTTTCCGGGGTACAGGACATGGTGCTGGAACCATGTATAACGGTAGACATAGTCCTAAGTTGCTGGTGCATCCAGTAACTGAGGATAGCTATCCATGTCATAGAAAATATTGATTTAGTAGGTTGTAGACTCTAAAACACCGCTACGGGACATGGGGCTATCAAAAGAACTGTGGACATGATCACAGCAGCACGAAGAAGGTCTACACAATAACAGTATTTAGGTCATATTAAAATGGACTAATTACTGCCATAATAACTTTCTGGACCACAGAAATAAGGATGTTCCGGCGGTGCTACAGTTGCTCACCAGCCTGCAATATGGATGACTGAGTTTCAGCACTGTGAATAGTGCCAAAAGTGCATTGTCAAGTTATTGGTGGCAAGGAACAGTAAGACAGTCTGTGGGATCACATCCTCTGGCAGTTAATAATTTTAGAGGATATGTTAACACCAAGCCACCAAAAAATAAGATACAACTATATCTGGAATGTAAGTGTGGCTTTGATCTTGCTAAGGAATTGGTCGCCGGCTACAGCATTAAATCTGGATAACTAACTAGAAATGGTAATGCTGATAGCGCTAGTCACAGCGCATAAGCTCCAGTTATTGCTAAAAGTAAGACTGGATGGCTTCACTATTGCGGCACGAAGTTTGGGGTTTGTGATCCAGGACCGTATTATTAAACAAAATAGGCCAGGATCAGCGGGGCAGGTCATAGAATTGATGGCCTACTCCGGAGGACAATGCCTCTGTATAGTAAAGTACGGGTTTGTTATACAGTAAAGGGATAAAGGCTATCAGAGGCAAGGAATTGGTGTTTAATCAGCTATAAGATACTGTACCATAGAGTGTAACTCAGACCATTTCGCGGTGGCTGAAATATGGGATATGATAGGCGGGAGTGGACAATAACATATTTAATTCTCACCCCACCAGGGCTGCAGCTACATCTGCAGCAAAACGCCTTGATGTATCCATGGACCAAATCCTCAGGATTGCAGGATGGTTGTTGGAGAATACGTTTCAGAAATGTTAACAAACCAGTTAGCAGTATGGGAACGTTTTTTTTCGGGGAACAATTTTAAGTTCTGTATGATAATTGATCCCTGAAGAATACAGGGTTATGATTTGAATTAATTCGATATTATTTATCATTTCCATTAAATAATTGGTATGAATGCTTTGAATATAATTAACAAATTTCTCTCTAACTACCAAGGCAGTTGTGAAGCATGGACTCGTTTTCCACGGCATGAGGTCACAGAGCTTTGAAATCTTTCATGGAGTCCCTCACGTGACTCCGAAGTAAAATAGTAAGATTAAACGAGAACTTACCAGTTTGAAGTTTGATCTGTATTTTATGAGGAGGAACGTTGAGGGAATACATGCCCTCCGCTCCCACCCTCATAGGGTCAAATCTTAAGCTGGTATCTCTTTGATAATCTTGCTATTTTAGGTCAATATAGGGTATCTGTGACCTCACACCGCTGCTTTGAAGGATGACACGCATGCGTCGTAGCGGGTTTCTTTCATGTATTCCCTCAACGTTCCTCCTCATAAAATACAGATCAAACTTCAAACTGGTAAGTTCTCGTTTAATCTTACTAATATATGGTATACACACACATAAATAAACAAACAGATAAAGTACAATAGGCTGTTATAGTTCAGAGTTTGTTTGAAGTTGTGTGTAATAGTCTGATGGCTGTGGGGAAGAAGCTGTTCCTGAACCTGGATGTTGCAGATTTCAGCCGCCTGTACCTTCTACGTGTTGGCAGCGGAGAGATGAGTGTGTGGCCAGGATGCTGTGGGTGCTTGATGATGCTGGCAGCCTTTTTGAGGCAGCAACTGAGATAGATCCCTTCGATGGTAGGGAGGTCAGCGCCGATGATGGACTGGGCATTGTTTACAACTTTTTGCAACCTTTTCTGCTCCTGGAAGCTCAGGTTGCCGTACCAAGCCACGATGCAACCGGTCAGCATGCTCTCTACTGTGCACCTGTAGAAGTTTGAGAGAGTCCTCCTTGACATACCGACTCCCCATAATCTTCTCAGGAAGTAGAGGCACTGATGAGCTTTCTTTATAATTGCATCAGTGTTCTCGGACCAGATATCTTCAGAGATATGTACGCCCAGGAATTTGAAGCTCTTGACCCTCTCCATCATCGACCCGTTGATATAAACGGGTCTATGGGTCCCCATCCTACCCCTTCCAAAGTCCATTTGTGGTTTTCTTGAAAAAAAAATCAATATCTCATAAACTATAACACCAGTTCCCCAAAAATGTGATGTCATATGTGACCGTGGTCAGAGGGAGGGGGGTGGTTGAAATCACCCTGGTGTGGTGGTTGGGGTCCGATGGCGGTGCATCGCGGTCCGTGACTGTGGGACGCTCACACGCGGTGGAGACGGAGGAGAGAGAGAAGGGCGAGAGAAGGGGAGAGAGAGAGAAGGGGGAGAGAGGAGGGGGAGAGAAGGGAGAGGGAGAGAGAAAGAAGGGAGAGAGAAGTAAGGAAGAGAGAGGGGGGGAGAGGAGGGGAAGAAAGAGGAGGAGAGAGAGAAGAGTGGAGAGAGAGGAGGAGAGAGATAAGAGGGGAGAGAGGAGGAGAGAGAGAAGGGGGAGAAAGGGGGGGATAGAGGAGGGAAAGAGAGAAGAGCGGAGAGACGAGGGGAGAGAAGGGAGGGAGAGAGAGGAGGGAGAGAGAGGGGGGGGGGGTGGGGAGAGAGAGAGAAGAGGAAGAGAGAAGGGGGAAACGGGAGCATGGGGTTCATTATCCCACACAAGCCATAGGTGACTGGGCAATCTGAACCCAAGCACCAAGTTGAAAGCGGCCAAAGGTGTGCATCACTCGGGACAGCCCCCACTCTCCCACGGCCACCCTCCGCGGGCTGCGGGTCGGGTGGAGCCGAGGTTTGGGACAATGTTCATGCCTTTACAGTGATGTGATGGACGCGGGGTCTGGACCAATCGCTGACAGGTCCCACCCCCCGGCAACGTCAAGTCCGTTATGAACTTTTCTGTTGAGCGGCAGTCATTCCTTTGGCCTTTCGGGTAGGTGGCGTTTCGACAGAGCGGCCATTTGGTAAGTTTGCTTTTAGGTGACGCAGCTTTTCAGTTCCTTGGGTTTATAGGAATCCCTCCCTTTCGGTTAGTTTGCATTTAGGCGTCCCATCCTTTCGGCTAGTAGGCGTTTCGTCTTTGGACTCTTTCGGTTTATTGTCGTTTCAGCCTCGTTTCCATTCCGTTCTTTGGCATCGACTTCTTTGCTTCGGCCTCTCGTCCGTCGGCGCCACGTCCGCACACGCATCAAGCTATGCAGGAGATAGAGGTACTCCCGATGTGACCTTTACACCGGTGAGAGCAAGCCCAGACTAGGCGACTGTTTCACCAAACACTGGCGATCTGTCCAGCAAGACCAGCAGGAACTCCTGGTTCCTAACCATTTTAACTCCCCTTTCTATGCCCATAACGAGCTTTCTGTCCTTGGCCTCCATTGTCAGAGTGAAGCCATGCGCAAACTTTTTTTTACGTTAGAGATACCCTTCGGCTCACCAAGTCTGCATCGACCAGCGATCCCCGCACATCAACACTATCCTCTACACACTGGGGACAATTTACACTTTTTCTTATCGAGTCCACACACAAGATTAGAAGTTGTTCAGCCAGAACTGAACACACTTCTCGGCATCTGCATACAATGGTGTCTGTCTTGTAGCTTCTTGTGCGTGGTGGTGGAAAGATTAGTGGAAACAGGGCCGCGACGTAAACGCTCTTTCCTTGACCCCAATTTACACTTATACCAAGCCAATTTACCTACAAACCTGTACGTCTGTGAGACGAAACTGAAGATCTCGGAGAAAACCCACGTGGTCACGGGGAGAACGTACAAACTCCGTACAGACAGCATCCGTGGTCGGATTGAATCCCGTTCTCCGGCGTTGCAAGCGCTGTAAGGCAACAAGTCTACAGCTGCACCACCATACCGCCCTAAGGTACTGAAGGAACAGCACCTCGTATTCCACTTGGGTAGCTTACAACGCAACCTTATAACATTGGGTTACATTTTCCAATTTTAATAATACAATTTAAATCCAATTTCCAACATTAAATCCTCCAATTTTAATAATCTCCTCTCTCTTTCCTGTGCTCCCCAACCCACCCGGTATGTACTGATTTTCCCCACTATCCCTTCCTTTAATCCCCCATCTCTCATTTTGCTCATTTTCTCTCCATATCTGACATCCTTTTGTCTTATTTTCTTATCTACTTCACCCATCTGCCAATATCCACCTATATCGACCTACCCCTTGCCATGGTTTCTTCCAGCTTTACATCTCTTTTCCAGCTTTCAGATCACCCCCCTCCCACTTTACTACAATCAATCAGAAGAAGGATCGTCTATCCATTCCCTCCACAGATGCTGACCTGACCAGCACTTTGTATTTTGCTCAAGCTTTGAGAGTCTACACTTTATCTCAAGAATAGATAGATTCTCTTGTTGCAGATGATCATTAGCTGGTTCTACTGTTGTACAAACTTTACCATTGGACAAAATAGTCTGTTCCCAAAAAACCTGGGAACTACAGACTGAAACTTCAAGTTAAGAAGAATTCCACAGAATGTGCTTGTTACTTCATGAAATATACATCCACAGCATTAAAACTGACATGCAGATTATGTACAGTGAACTTAGAACTGGAGTCAGAGTCAGCTTTGCAACCTTTCTTATTCTTGGTGACAGGGCTTGATTTAGCCTGGGAAGCGTAACTGATTTTGGCAGCCAAAATTGATATCCGATACCTGCCTGAACCATGCAGTTCATTTAATTTATGAGATATCAAGATTGCTCTGTTTTGGTATAGCAGCTTGAAGGGTGAAAGCTGTAGCACAAAGCTTTTTTATATTGATTTGTAATGCTTTGTTGATTGTGCAGAAGTATTGGTTTTGTTTGTACATTAATTTAAATATACATAGGAAGTTTTTAAAAACAAGAATTATTTTAGAAGATTTAGAAATAAATCCAATGGAAATTTGATGCCAGAAGATTAACATGCTTAAAAACAAAACACCTTGTAATTGCATGATCCATCAAATGAGTGGTGCATGGCAGGCATTTGTTTGAATGCCTGCTGCTGCAGAATTCTCTGGTGCAAATTGCCACATGCTACAAAATTGCCCATGTGCATGTTGAGCACACAAGGTCTTTCTCTCATATAGTAGGTATGTTACAAAACCTACCTGAATCGTGTCTGAGCATCTGCCCTACCCCGTGTGCGCGATTTTGGCGCTGTTTAGAGGGGGCGGGTTTAAAACGCGATTTTTACTAGGCTGTTCCAATCGAAAATGTTCAGCCTAGTAAATCATTAACGGAAAATCGCTGAAAGACCCCGTCGCAAAAGGTATTATTAGTTTTTATGGCCTTGTATAATATTTATAGTAGTTTAAAAATCACTCTCTCACTCCGCAACCTCTCGCAGCCCCAGGGTTTTATAAAGCAAACAATTAAAGGTATGTACCTTATTTTTACATTAAATGGGGCTTGTATATAACCCTGTTTATAAAGTTTTCTATAGCGAGTAGTTCATTTTGGGCTCTTTATATCCCACAGTATTTTTCTGGGCACTTGAGGGCACAAATCCAGCGCAATGTGAACGTTCTAAACCAGCGCGTTCACAGGAACCCACTAGAAAGCCGATTTAAATTGACTTTAATTTACAGCAAATGAACACTAAATTCCTTCCATTTGGCCTATAAATTGATGTAAATGAGATTTAAAAATCATGTTTTATTGTGAATTATTTGTGAATATTATTTGGACACTTGGGCTATTTAAAAATGTTAATCATTTATTAAGAAATGGATAGATGTTTAGATTCAGTAATTGAAGTTTGAAATTAGCTACAATTGGGTAACTAACTAATTATATGCTTTAATTTCAGGTCATCCAAGTAAGATTATTTTATATTTGTTTCAGAATGCTTCAATCTATGATAACTGAAATTTTCATTCAGTTCTCTTAATTTTTAAGAAGGTTATGGGCTTTTGACTGTCCACGATCACAGCTTTTTTGTTATGTCCATAGAAAATCAATAGGGAACAAGATGCTAATTTCCGAGTATGAAAATGGCCATAACTTTTTTATTACTTGAGATATGAAAGTGAATTAGGTGTCAAATTAAACTTATTGTTATGCTTTATCTGATGGGATAAATTGCAGACTTGATTTTTTAAATCTCAAAATTTTGTAACATTGCTACATATAGTGGAATATCCAAATGAAAAGGGTTACATTCTTGTGTCTGGGTTCTCAAGGTTGGATAGGTATAACAGTCAAATAGCGGGGAAAAATAAATCGGGGTGGAGCAATGAAAATCAAGTGGTCTGTCAGGAGGATCATAACTCAAAAATTGAGAGTGCGTCATGAGAGGGGGTGTTATTGGTTACTGAGGGGTGGCACAGAGTGGGTGGGTGTACAATCAGGAAGGAGTTGGCAGCAAGGGTTGTGCTGCAAATCAATTGTGGGGAGTTGTCTAAAAGATGAATCTGGTGGGAGCTGGGAAACAAGAAAGTGCAACTGCATTAGGTAAATATCTGTACTATTTCTAAAGCTCTCATCTTGACCACTTCCGGTCTGCGTTTTACTTAAATTTGCATTAAAAAAGTTACCCTATATCGCTAGGATTACTCGCCACCTTACTCACCGTTCTCCTCTGCTCCAAGCCACAAAGTTTTGTCACGATCGGTGGAAGATTACAAAAGTAATGAAGGTATAATAAATTGTGAGATCAGCAGATTGGTCTTCTCGCCTGTCAGTCGCCATGAAGGTAACGCCCTTTCCGGCACCCGCTGTTAATCTTTGCTGTTAATCACCGGGCGGGGCGAGGAGAATAAAGCTCCGGAGGCGGAGCTGAGTCCGCAAGCCATACAGAGAAGAAAGACCAGCGCCCGCTGTGAATCCCCATCACACCCCCCAACCCCTTCCCCTCTGGTCCCCCCCTCCCCCATAATACCGCACTCTCCCCACGGCTCTTCCCCAGCCTTTTCTACGTGCTCCCTCCCCCCTTGCCCACACACATCTCCCCCCGCCCACCCCAACCTCCCCACATACCCCTCCCTTTGCACACCCCTCACAACCCTCCCCCCTGCGCACACACACCCCAAGCTCTCTCTCCCCCCTCCCCCTGCATCGTTACTGCAGCTGCGGGAGGCTCTGGATGAGCCGGCCCGGCCCGACCCAGCCCAGCCAGCGCCGAATTGGAATTGCCGCCGATGTCGCAACGGAAAACGGAGATTCCCGGTGGAGGAGAACGACCAGCAAAGCGACCAGAGCCCGCTGTGAATCCCCATCGCACCCCCAACCCCTTCCCCTCTGGTCCACCTCACTGGCTCCTGCCCCCCTCCCCCCTGATAATGCATCTCCCCCCCATGGCTCTTCCCCCGTCTTTTCTCCGAGCTCTCTCCCCCCTGCCCCCGCACTCCTCCCCCCCGCACCCACACCGCTCCCCCCCCCACACCCAACCCCTCCCACACACCCACCCTTTCCTCCCACACAACCCTCCCTTTCACACACCCCTCACAACCCTCCCCCTGCCCACACACACCCCTCTCCCACACACACCCTGCCACACACACCCCTCTCCCCCAAACCCCCCCTGGCCACAAATACCCCCCCCCCCACACACACCCCTCACCCCCCCACAACCCCTCTTCCCACACAACCCCCCCACAACCCCCTCCCAACACAACCCCGCCCCCACAACTCCTCCCACCGCCCCTCCCCCCACAAAAGTGAAAAACGAGCATGTTTTAACTAATCAAGAAAGGGAGGGGTGAAGAGTATAGAGAACCTGATTTTCAATGCAAGATGGAGACCTTGAGAATCCAGATTGTGCTAAGTGATACAGTTTGAATACAATACAATCTCATAAAGTTGAAACAAATACAAATTTACTAATTAATGGCCAGCCTCCCACTCAAGCCTTGATCCAATGCAGTTTGCTTACCGTTGCAACAGGGCGCCAGCTGACACCATCTCTCTGGTCCTAAACTCATCTCTTGAAACGCTGAGACAACAAGGACTCCTCTGTCCTGGTCTAACCGCAGTGAAACTACAGCCAAGAAGACCCATAAATGCCTCTACTTCCTGAGGAGACTGAGGAAATTTAACATGCCTCCAATGATTTACAAATGTCTACAAATACACCGTAGAAAGCATACATCAGGTTGCATCACAGATTTGTTTGGGACTGCTCTGCCCAGGACAGCAGGAAATTGCAGAAAGTTGTAAATATAGCCCAATTCATCATACAGACCAGACTCCCCATCATTGACTCCATCTACACTTCACAATGCCTCAGATAAGCTATCAACATATTCAGATACTTTTCCCACCTTCATCTCCTCACTGCCGTTGGGCAGAAGATACAGAAGCTTGAAAGCATGCACCAGCAGACTCAGGAGCAGCTTTTTTCCTTCTGTTATCAGGCTTCTGTACGGTCCTTCCATAAACAATAGACAATAGGTGTAGGAGTAGGTCATTCGGCCCTTCGAGCCAGTCATCCTGGCTGATCATCCCCAATCAGTACCCCGTTCCTGCCTTCTCCCCATATCCCCAGACTCCGCTATCTTTAAGAGCCCTATCTAGCCCTAAACTAGGGTACTGTCCGATTTGCCTCTATCCATTGCAGATGGTGGACTTTGTCTCTGGAGCTGGTGCACTATAATGCTGAGAACTATATTCAGCACTGTGTATCTTCCCCTTTACTCTACCTATTGTGCTTGAGTTTGTCTTGATTGTGTTTATGTACAGTATTATCTGATCTGATTGAATAGCATGCAAAATAAAGCTTTTCACTGTATTTCGGATCACGCGACGATAATAAACCTAAACCTAAAGCTAGAATGGGCTTGCAAGAAAAGCAGCCATCAAAATTAACCATGAAGTGAGAACAGGAAACTTACAATTAATCATGGAGTGCAGTGTTGCAGACCAGAGCATGAGGAACATTGGTAGTGGAATCAAGATTGA
Organism: Leucoraja erinaceus; assembly: GCF_028641065.1. Taxonomy (NCBI): domain Eukaryota; kingdom Metazoa; phylum Chordata; class Chondrichthyes; order Rajiformes; family Rajidae; genus Leucoraja; species Leucoraja erinaceus. Next base: position 35,507,065 of record NC_073383.1, read on the forward strand.
TTGGAAGTAAAGGACCAGCCTCTGAAATGAAATAAGTGCAGAGTGTTAAATGACAGACTAGTCCCAGACTGGTTATTTTGAACATTTTGATCACAACAACAAAGTCCAGGAATTTTTGAATTCATGCCTGGAAGGATGGAGCTGGTTTACTGGGCCCATAAAATGACTAGAATAGAAAATAAGGGTAAAAATGCTCGTAATAAGAACATGGGTGAATACAAGAATGTGATCTCATTATTATAAATAAGCCTATACATTTACAAACCCACCTGACATCCCATTTAACAATTTATTAGAGAATTGTGAAACCACTTTAAACCCCACACCATCAGAAATCATGAAGAATTATAAATTTGGAATCTGATTTGAAGTCAGAAGGATGACTGGCAACTACAGTTACTGTTCGAGAACTATTCACGGCATTGTATTTTAAGATTGTGGACTGAGATTTTTGAATAAACAATTATAGAATGCAATTTATTGTCATTCAAACCTAGGTTTGAACAAAATATAATTTCTACAGTTTTTTTACATTACAAAACAATCCAAGACCCACACTTAACACAGTTTACATAAACATTCATCACAGTGAGTCTCCAACATCTCCTCACGGTGATGGAAGGCAAAGTCTTTATCTCTTCTCTTTGTTCCTTCTCCCGTGGTTCAGCAGTCCAACTGCAGTGTCGAGGCGAACTGGGGCTCCGATGTTAAAGCCTCCAGCGGGCGATGGTAAGTCCTGAGGTTAGGCCCTGGCTCCAAGTCCTTAAACCCGCGATTCCAGCGGGAGAAGTCGCCGTTGCGGAGCTCGAAAAAGCGGTCTCCCACCAGGGACCTGCGAGCTCCCGATGTTCCCATCCACCGGGTCTGCGACCGGTGCCTCCGAACTCCAAAGTCGGGTCACAACTCTGCGATGTCAGTTCCGCAGGCTCTGCAACTGGAGCCCTCAGGTTAGTCCCGGCCGGAGGTCGCCGCCGGCTCCACGATGTTAGGCCCAACGACATCCGAGACCCGACAGGAAATAGTCGGGTCTCCGCACAGGGAAGAGATTTAAAACCGTTTCCCCCACAGCCCCTCCCCACCACCCCTCACATATACACAGCTAAAAAAAATAATAAAAACTAACTCAAGACATACATTTAACAAGACAAAAATAAAAAAAGACAGACGGCTGTAGTCGAGCCGCTGCCGTTAGGCGCCGCCACTGTACTTGCGAGCAATTCTATTTCAAGTTACTGAACATGCCATAACTAATTTTCAAGTAGGTTTGTAGGATAGCCACATTTATGGAAATAGTCTCTGGCAGGGAAGGCATGGTAGTGCAGTGGAAGTGATGCTATCTTACAGCGCCAGAGACCCAGGTTTGATCCTGACTATGGGTGCTGTCTATACGGAGTTTGTATGTTCTCCCGGGTGAACCGGATGCTCCAGTTTCTTCCCATACTCCAAAGGCATACATTGTAGGTTAATTGGCTTTTGTAAAATGGTAATTTGCCCCTAGTGTGAAGTGTGCGGGGATCACAGGTCTGCGCGGACTCGGTGGGTCGAAGGGCCTGTTTCCGCCTTGTATCCCTAAACTAAACTAAAACTAAACTGAATGAGTTTTTGCAAGTAAGTCTCATTATTGTACATGGGCCAGATGTAGCAACAATTGATCCGAGGTTCATCAACATGAACACAAGTGATATGAGAAATGGCTGTAGCAGAAATTCCTGCTATCAATGTCCCATCATTGAGAACTGCTAAATCCAAGTCTCGAAGAGCTACAAAATGCTTTAATCACTTTAAGTAAGGAAGACAATCTTCGTATGTAAGACTGGAAAAACAAAATGTGATTCTTATGTGAATCTTATTTCACTGTACCTTTGTTAGTTAAGTGACTATAAACGCGAACTTGAACTTGAATGTATGAAATACAGAAAATAAAAATGCAGGTTCCGTAATCAATTAGAAAGGCTAGTAGTACACTGGTACTAGTGGAATAGAAAAACGTTTTGCTGAGGTTGAATAAGACTTTGGTGAGGTGTTATTTAAAGCAATGTTCACAGATTTGATCTTTGTTTCTAAAGAAGGGTAAACTTGTTTTAAAATCAGAATAGTGAAGATCTGCTAGATTGTATCCCTGGATGAAAGTGTGGTTCTGTGAGAATAGACGACAAAAAATAGAATTTAGAAGAATAAGAGATCATTTTGTGGTGCCGAGAGGTAACTGAGAAATGGAGGTATTCTTAGAAGGTGCGAGTTAGTAGAACTACAGAATATTAATAACATTGTAGAATAATTATTACACTAGCTGTGATTTTACTTATTGTATTCATACCAATTGAAAAAGATAATCATGGGATTTCAGATTTACATCTAACTGTGGCAAGGATTCCTGTTTACTGTGGTAAGGATTCCTGCCTCTACCTTCATTGTAAACATTGAGTTCCAGATTCTTATCAAACACTAGGTTAAAACTTATTTTCTCATCTCCCCTCTAATCCATCTGCCAATTTCTATAAATTCATACCCCCATCACATTTTTCCTCATAATTTTATTAATCTTTAAAAAATCAGCTTCCTTTTGCCAAAGAAATCAACACCTGATCCAATATTTCTTCATGATTGCAGTATTGCAGTCCTGGCACCAATCTTGTGAAGATCCCCCCCACCTTCTATGCAATCACATCTTTCCTGCAATGCGGTGAGTAAAGCTAAGCAGCGCTGAAGATGTTGCCTGTTTGTGTTGCCATACTGTAGGACAGATGTGATATTCACTAGATTGTAGCCTGGGATGGAAGCCTTATTTAGCAACATTGACTGCTGGTACCTTTAAGTAACTGTGGATGTACACTGTGACATTCCTTCATTACTCGACATCACTTAGTATTCTGCTACATTTTGTATGATTACTTGCTTTTCAATCTCACAGGTCAGAAAAGGGACTGAATAAACAATGTTAGTTTACATAAAAAGACACAACGTGCAGGAATTACTCAGTGGATCAGGCAGCATCGCTGAAGGACATGGATAGATGACGTTTCGGGTTGGGACCCTTCTTCAGACTGATTGGGAGGGGTGGGACGTGGGGGGAGAGAGAGCTGGAGGAGAGGAGGGGCATGATAAAGCCAGGCAGGTGATAGGTTGACCCAGGTGAAAGGAGTTTACGATAGGCAGATCATTGGACAAAGACCAGAGTTGAAAAGGTATAAGGTGTGAGACAAAAGACTTGAAGAGTTGTGAATTGCAAAGCTAGAGGATGGAATGTAGGTGGAAGGGAGTGGTGAAATAGGTGTGATAGGGAGAGTTAAAGACAAAAAGGTTTCTGTCAGAATGAAGGGTTTAGGAAAACCTGGTTGATGATGAATATTGCAACTCTGCTGAGGAAAAAGAAGGGGGTGTATGTCAGGTATAGTCAGCTATGATCAGGTAACTCCCTTGAGAAGTATAAACAACATAGGGGCACACTTAAGTGAGAAATCAAGAGGCCAAAACTAGGACCCAAGATAATTTTGCAGATAAATTAAAAGGGAATCCTAAGGGATGCTACAAAAATATTAAGAGCAAAAACAAGGGAGAGAATAGGCCCCCTTAAGGTTCAACTTAGTCATCTATGTGTGAAGCTAAAGGAGATTGGCAAGGTGTTAAATTAATATTACTCATCTGTAGTTAACATGGAGAATGTCATGGAAGATAAGAGATTAAGCAAAATGAATAGCAATATATTCAAACATCCACATTATAAAATAGGAGATGATAGTTGACCATGTTTAAAAGATATTTGGGCAGGTACATGGATGGAAAGGGATTAGAGGAATATGGGTCCAATGCTGGTATATGTGACTAGCTCAGATAGACATGTTGGTCGACATGCACAAGTTGGGCTAAAGTAGACACAAAATGCTGAAGTAATTCAGCGGGACAGGCAGCAATTTTGGAGAGAAGGAATGGGCGACGTTTCAGGTCGAGACCCTTCTTCAGACTGATGTCATGGGAGGGGGTGGGACAAAGATAGGATGTAGGCAGAGACAGAAAGACTGGTGGGAGAACTGGGAAGGGGGAGGGGATGGAGAGAGAAAGCAAGGGCTATTTGAAGTTAGAGAAGTCAATGTTCATACCGCTGGGGTGCAAACTACCCAAGCGCTGTTCCTCCAATTTGCGCGGGGCCTCATTCTGCCAATGGAGGAGGCCCAGGACAGAAAGGTCAGATTGGGAATGGGAGGGGGAGTTGAAGTGCTGAGCCACCGGGAGATCAGGTAGGTTAAGACGGATTGAGCGAATGTGTTCAGCGAAACGATCGCCGAGCCTGCACTTGGTCTCGCCGATGTAGAGAAGTTGACACCTGGAACAGTGGATACAGTAGATGAGGTTGGAGGAAGTGAACCTCTACCTCTGGAAAGACTGTTGGGGTCCTTGGATGGAGTTGAGGGGGGAAGTGAAGGGACAGGTGTTGCATCTCCTGCGGTTGCATGGGAAAGTACGTGGGGAGGGGGACATTTTATCTTTGTCCCGCCCCCTTTCTGACATCAGTCTAAAGAAGGGTCTCGACTCTAAATGTCACCCATTCCTTCTCTCCAGAGATGCTGCCTGTCCCGCTGAGTTATTCCAGCATTTTGTGTCTCTAACTTCAATTATAACCAGCATCTGCAGTTCTTTCTTACACAGTTGGGCTAAAGTGCCTGTTTTCATGTTATATGCATCCATGACTAATTAGCAGCTCAGTGTTGCATTAAGGAGGTCAGCAAGTGTCCATATCAAAGAAGCAGAGGCTTCATCTATTTATTTTTTCGTCAGCCTGTAAAGTACATAATGATGGTTTGTTGCTTTGGGGGCTTTCCACAAAATGAAGACAGATATTTGGAGTATTGGGAGTAATTTTTGGCACCATATCTGAGGAGAGATATGCTGGCTCTGCAGAGGGTCATAGAGTCATAGAATGATAGAGTGCTACAGTGTGGAAACAGGCCCTTTGGCCCAACTTGCCCACACCGGACAATGTGTCCCAGCTACACTAGTCCCGCCTGCCTGAGCTTGGTCCATATCCCTGCAACCTGCCCTATCCGTGTACCTGTCTAACTGTTTCTTAAACTTTGGGATAGTCCCAGCCTCAGCTGCCTTATCTGGCTTCTTGTTCCTTACACCCACCATCCTTTGTGCATTCAATATGATCATAACTGATCATCTGAAATTAGTACCCCGTTCCTAGTCTTTCCCCATATCCCTTGATTCCTTTAGCCCTAAGAGCCAAATTAACTATCTCTTGAAAACATCCCGTGAATTGGCCTCCACTTCCTTCTGTGGCAGAGAATTCCACAGATTCACAACTCTCTGGATGAAAATGTTTTTCCTTATCTCAGTCCAAAATGGCCTACCCTTTATTCTTAAACTGTGACCCCTGGTTCTGGATTCAACCAACATCGGGAACACTTTTCCTGCATGTAGCCTGTCTAATTCTTGAAGAATTTCATGTTTCTATAAGATACCCTCTCATCCTTCTAAATTCCAGTGAATACAAGCCCAGTCGACCTATTCTTGCATCATACATCAGTCCTGTCATCCCGGGAATTTACCTGGCGAACGTATGCTGCACTCCCTTAATAGCAATAATGTTCTTCCTCAAATTAGACCAAAATTGCACAAAATACTCCAGGTGCTGTCTCACCAGGGCCCTGCAAAACTGCAGTAGGATCTCCTTGCTCCTATACTCAAAACATCTCGCTATGAAGGCCAACATGCCATTAGCTTTCTTCACTGCCTGTTGTACCTGCATGCTTACTTTCAGTGACTGATGTACAAGAACATAGGTTCACCTTGAACCTATGTCCGATGTTCCTCGACTCCCCTACTCTTGGCAAGAGACTCTGTGCATCTACCCGATCTATTTCTTTCATGATTTTATGCATCTCTCTCAGATCACCCCTCATCCTCCTGCGCTCCAAGGAATAGAGATCCAGCCAACTCAACCTCTCCCTATAGCTCACTCCCTCTGGTCCTGGCAACATCCTTGTAACTCCTCTCTGAACCCTTTCAAGCGTGACAATATCTTTCCTATAACATGATGCTGAGAACTGAACACAATATTTTAAATGCGGTCTCACCAATGTCTTATACAACTGCAACATGACCTCCCAACTTCGATACTCAATACTCTGGCTGATGAAGGCCAATGTGCCAAAAGCATTTTTGACCACCTGATCTATTTGCAACACTACTTTCCACCTGCATTCATAGATCCCTCTGCTCTACAACACTCCCCAGAGGCCTACCATTCACTGTGTAGGTCCTGCCCTTGTTAGACATTGCACCTCACTCTTCTCTGTATTAAATTCCATCAACCATTCCCCAGCCCACCTGGCAAAATGATCCAGATCTTGCTGCAATCTTTCACAACCATCTTCATTATCTGCAAAACCACACTCTTTTGTATCAGCAAACTTGCTAATCTTGCCCTGTATGTTCTCATCCAAATCATTGATGTCGATGACAAACAGTAACAGGACCAGCACTGAACCATGAGGTACACCACTAGTCACAGGCCTCCAGTCCGAGAAGCAACCTTCCACCATCACCCTCTGCTTCCTTCCATGGAGCCAATTTGCTATCCATTCAGCTATCTCTCCTTGGATCCCAAGCGATCTAGAGGGGGTTTACAGGAATGATCCCAAGAATGAATGGATTAACATATGATGAGCGTTTGACAGCACTGGGCCAGAACTGGCTGAAGTTTAGAAATTCCATCGGGTGGCGCCATCGAGTGTTGCAGCCTCGCCAGCAGCTGTTCTTTCACCATTTTTTTGTTGTTTCTTGTATGTCTAAAAGTTTGTTTTAAAGATGTCTTAGCCTTTTTTATGTGGCGGATAGGAGGGGGGGTGGGAAAGGGGAAAACTGTTTCCCAGTCACTACCTGGTCGTAGATGTGTATTTCTCTGAGTCGCATCTTCGCCGCCCCCTCGCAGGCCTAACAACTGGATTGGCGCGGCCTTTCCTGCTGAAGACCGGCCAGAGCTTCAGCAACGGGCACAGCACTGAATTCCATCGCGGAGCGGGACGATGCCTTAACGGGGATCGCCTGTGTTGAAGCTCCGGGGTGTTGGGCCTGCTGATTAACAGTGTGGAGCTGTGGTCTGCTGAGCTTCTAGCCATGGGCGGCGCTGACTTTAACATCGTGGAGTCCTGGGATCCTTTGCCGAGGGTCGCCAGTCTTGAATCTCCGCCAAACTCGGCCTGTGCTCCTCGGGAGCCGCGGTCTCCAGTAGGAAGCGGCCGACTCAAAAACTCCAAGCTGCATATGTGTTCTTCCGTTCCTACGCCGGAGTTCCGATCATCCCGGCGAGAGGGCCTGAAACATCGGGCTGCCGTAGCGGCGACTGCAGAGGGCTCAAAGGCCCCAACCACGGGTGAACAAAGAGGAAGCTGACTGAACTTTATTGCCTTCCCTCACAGTGGAAAACATTGATTCTGCTGTTTGGGGATGTTTATGTTAAATTCTATCGAGCATTGTGTTCTTTTTATTCGTGTGGCTGTATGGTAACTCAAATCTCAATGCACCAAAAGGTGCATGTGATAATAAATGTAACCCTGAACTTGAACTTGAAAGATGAGGGAAAAACCTCATTGAAGCTTATCGAATATTGAAAGGCTTGGATAGAGTGGATGTGAAGAGGGTTTCTACTAATGCGAGAGTCTAGGACTGAAGGTCCTAGTCTCAGAATTAAAGGATGTTCCTAAAGGAAATTCCTCCTGATCTGCCTAAAGGATCAGGAGGAATTTCTTTAGTCAGAGTGTGGCGAAGCTGTGGAATTCGTTGCCACAGAAGGCTGTGGTGGCGAAGTCAATGGATATTTTTAAGGCAGTGATAGATAGATTCTTGATTAGTACGGGTGTCATGGTTTATTGTGAGAAAGGAGGAGAATGGGATTGGGAGGGAGAGATAAATCAGCCATGATTGAATAGTGGAGCAGACCTGAGGGGCCGAATGGCCTAATTCTGCTCCTGTCACTTAGTACCTTATGACTTTATGCTCTTATTCATGTCTTTTAGTTTAGATTTGTTTAGTTTGGAGATACAGTGCAGAAACAGGCCCTTCAGCCCAATCAGTCCACGCCGACCGGCGATCCCCATACACTACACTATCCTAAACACACTAGGGACAATTTACAATTTTACCAAAGCCAATTAACCCACAGACCTGTACGTTTTTTGAGTGTGGGAGGAAACTAGAGCACCCGGAGAAAACCCACACAGGTCACGGGGAGAATGTACAAACTCTGTACAGACAACATCTGTAGTCAGGATCAAATCCCGGTCTCTGGCGCTGTAAGGCAGCAACTCTACCGCTGCTCAACCATGTCCTCATGGAGATCTGCCTGGAAAGCTGCCAAAGGTCTTTTATTGTTGCTGGACGAGGGGGATCCAATGTTATCATCAACCAGGCTTAGTTTAATAACCTAGAGCAGTTGGTGCTGAAGCTGAAGATACGTGGCAACTACTTGACTCTCTGCACTGCCTACATGTTCTCCAGGTTTGAAGAGATGTTGCCTATGAGCCACTTAATGTTGGACCTGTGCGTCACATAAACTACAATTTTAAAGATTTATTTTAAAGAGCTTTATAGGTAAAGTAGGTTGCAAGATTCTCTCTGCTCCAATTTCTCTCCATGATTTTACTCTTGTTAGAGACAAGCACATTGATGATACCTTGAAGCATTCCCATATATGAGCATGAGGGGGATTTTAGGTGTTTGAAGGAAATGTGCCCAGCTTCTTCACTTGAGAGAGTGGGAAATGTTTGCCAATTGAGATTAAAGTATGAGGAATTAACATTTTTATATAAGTGGTCTAGAATCTAATAAGGCACCCATCTTTATGTATTTTATCAGTGGCTGGGACAGCTGCCTTTAGAGTTTAATGGATACATTTCAGGAAAATATAACTGGCAGATATTATATTATAGTTTATTTTCATCTCTTCATTTCATTGATTATCTTTTTATTAATGTCCCCAGTTACAAATTATAATTGCCCCATTAGACCTGTGCTTCTCTGGGGCACCTCTATACTACTATACAGGAGGGCCTGTTGTGAACCTGCACAAAACAACCCCTACTTTCAAACCTCACACACAATCTAGACCACGACAAACCTACAAGTCCCTCCCATATGTCTCACCCACTAAAGGCCCTATTCATGACCTAGCCCTTATTTTTTTTAAGACAATGCTGGCAATCCTACTGCTGGCAACCTTCTGGCTGAAGCACCTGGCTGCATGTAGCCTTCAACGTCACCTTGGCTCCCTATTCACAGAACAAGCCTCCCTGTGCAGTGTTCTCCATCAACTTCTCCTGATATCCCGTGAGCTCTTTCCACCTCTCTCTCATCATTGAAGGATCCATGCATTCATAAGGAATGCTCCTGAACACATGAAAGAGTGTTCCCTGTGAAAACATGTTGTGTTACATTACAACAACAGTGGCATGGCTGGCAATGTTACTTCCAGAACAATTTTCACAGGAGAACTTGATAATGCTGTTTTATGAATCCCACATTTCAAGTTCTTCCTCTGTACGTGACATTATGGTGACCTACAACACTGTTTTAATAAACACACTGATACAAACTCATTCATGTAGTACCTGTGAGTTTTACATCAACTGAACTCAAAGAACTCATCCTCAAATAATTTGAACAAAGCTACTTAGATTTACTATTATCTAATAATATGTTGAAACTTGATGCAGTTCATTATGTCAAGTTTTTACTGTTGGCTAGCGCACAAAACTAATTTACTTTCTCATGCAACCTTTTGCCTGATTCCTCTATCTTTATCTCCAGTTACAGGTGCAGCAGGCTCATGCAATTAGTTGTCATTAAGAATAAGACTTTTCAGTCAGGTGTCTCTGCTGCTTTCCTTTCTTCATCCAATCCATGTAGATTCTTACAGATCCTCATTGAGTATTATATTGTATGAGCTTATATTTTTCTCTTGTTTATTTTTTTTCCTTCATGCCTTTATTGAGCTTATCTTGTCCATAATGCTCACATCCAGTTGCTTTTTCTATCTGGCCACTTAACTACTGACGGCCAGTTTTTCCACCTATTCCAAATATTGTCATGCCATTCATTATTCTCTTTTATTAGGCATTGTTCTTCTTTAAAATCAACCCAGTAAAGGAATCCTTGACTTCCATTGCTTAGTAATTGTGCCTTTCTTTCCTGAAGTTCTTTTTATTTTGAATCCCTGCAATTAAGTCCACAGTCGTACCACATAATTTATCAAAGCCAAGAATGGCAACTGTGATAAAGGTAATCTTTGTCTTATTATCCCTCTCAACCTTCTATAATATTTGTCACATTGAAGTACTATCTCCCTGCAAAACTTCTCCATTGTTCAGCAGATTAAAACAGAAACTACTGGAAACAATCAGCAGGTCTGGTCAGGCAGTTTCAGTTTCAGTTTAGTTTATTGTCACGTGTGCCAAGGTACAGTGAAAAGCTTTTGTTGCGTGCTAACCAGTCATCAGAAACACAATACTTGATTACAATCAAGCCATTCACAGTGTACAGATACATGAAAAGCAAACAACATTTAGTGCAAGGTAAAGCCAGTAAAGTCCGACCAAAGAAAGTCCAAGGTTCACCAATGAGGTATAGTAGTTTGGGACTGCTCTCTAGTTGTGGTAGGATGGTTCAGTTGCCTGATAACAGCTGGGAAAAACTCTCCCAGAATATGGAGGTGTCCTTTTTCACATTTATTTTATCCGATGGGAGAGGGGAGAAGAGGAAGTGGCCAGGGTGTGACTCGTCCTTGATTAAGCTGCTGGACTTGTCGAGGCATAGTGAGGTATAGTCAATGGAAAGGAGGTTGGTCTGTGTGATAGTATGTGTGATGTGGTGACAGCACCTGTGGAAGGAGAATGAATTAATGTTTTAGATCCAAGTCTCTTTGTCAGAACTGAGAAAATTAGTTACTTTCCATTAGAAGAGAAGGTGGGGGTGGGATGGATAAAACAAAGATAAACTATCCAATATGTTGAGGCCAATTGAGTAAACATATTATGGTTCTTTGAAATTGTAATATGTTGTTCACAGAAAGGCTGTGGCTGTTGTTTCTCATGATTCATCCTGTACTCTTCTCCGATGCATGTACATATACAATGTCAGCACCCATTTTTCTTATGCACTCCATACTCACTGAAATGAATAAACAGAAATTTCCTTCAAATATTGGGAAAACAGACTATCTACATGTTGACAGACCGACATTGCCCTTGATTTAATGCATTGATTTTTCAATATCCACTGTTGTTTACAAATCCTTCCACGGCTTTGCTTCACCCTATCTCTGTAATCTCCAACCCGTCAATTCTTGCTGTGATATTTGTATTCCTCCATTTCTACTCCATTGAGTATTTTCCTTATTAGTTGTTCCACTATTGCTGTAGTGCCTTCAACTACCAACAATCTAATATCTGAAATTCCATCTTCATCACTCAATCATTTCCTTCTCTTTTACAATATTCTGCCCTAATATTGATTTCACTTTGTGCCAAAAGCTGTTTGATAGTACTCCTGTGTAGAACATGTAGAACATTTGCTATATTATATTTGCATAAATTTGTTTTTACTGGTGATAATATTCTCTTAAGTCCTTCACAGACAATTAAATTGTCTTTAAGATATCTGCACTCTCTATTATACTACTGTATCCATAGAAACTTCCCAACTGTCTAACCTTGTCATGTTATGTAATTTTGATTTAAGAGCATATTGTCTACAAGAATACTATTTAATTACCTTTACACTGCTGTTTTGTCTTGTTAAGGTTGAAGTATATTTGGTTTTCATTTCTTCTCTTTTTTGGCTGTATTCATATTCATCATAATCAGCACCACTGAATCTTTATGAATTAATGCATTCCTGTTCCCATCTATTAGAAAACATTTATTTTCCATACTGACCATGGATTTTATAACAATCCTATTTGCTTCACAAGTGTCCTTAAGAGAAGAAAAAGTGTTGTATTTATCTGTACTAGTCAGTATGCTTCCAAAACTATAGCAAAGTGGTTGACTCATAAAATTGCTCTTAGACATAATCAAATGAACTATTCAGTTAGAACCTATAAACAGAATAAAAATAAAAATCGATGAGTGATGGGAGTGATGAGAATTTGGAATGAATTCAAAATGGATGAACCACCCTGGAGAGAATTCGAACATGGCAGTGTCTCCTAGCCCAATATTTTGTAAAGTACTTATCACACACTTATGTAGTCTCACTCACAGAATCATATCCTGAAGGCAAAATTACAGATTTCTCTATCACAATCCTCTACCCCCAGCAAGGCAGACCCACCAGAGGTAGTAGTACAAAAGGAATCAGTGCTGGAAGCCCTCAACATTAATTGCAGTGACTAAGTGGTTTTATTACAGCAAGGCAATCATGGTCAAGGTAAACGACTGAGGATTATCATCTACTGTTCTTCTTTAGCTGATGAACTTGAACTTCATATATCACAATTAGTAGATAACTAGACCAAGTGGGACCCGTTGGGCCCCGTTCCCCCAACGTAATATTCCACCACTCACCCGTTCTCCCAATGCAACCCGTTTCCACCACTCACCCATTCCCCCAATGTAACCTATTCCTCAACGCAATGTTCCACTACTCAACCAACTGCGGGGAGCAGCTCATACACTCCCCTCCCCTCCCTCTCCCCCCCCTCCCTCCCTCCCTCTCCTCCCTCCCTCCTCTCTCTCCCCCCTCCCTCCATCATTCCTCTCTCCCCCCTCCCTCATTCCTCTCTCCCCTCGCCCCCCCCCTCATCTCTCCTCTCCCCCCTCCCTCCCTCATCCCCCCTCTCCCCCTCCCTCCTTCCCTCATCCTCTCTCGCGCCCACCTACTCTCATCCCCCTCTCTCCCCTCTCCCGCCCTCATCCCTCTCTCTCCCCCCTCTCTCTCCCCCTCATCCCTCTCTCTCCCCCTCGCTCCCTCATCCTTCTCTCCCATAGCTCCCTCATCCCTCTCTCCCCTCCCTCATCCTCTCTCCCCCTCCATCCCTCATCCCTCTCTCCCTCCTTCCTCCCCCCCATCCCTCCCTCATCCCTCTCTCCCCCACCTGCGCTCATCCCTGTCCTTCCTTCATCCCTCTCTCCCCCTCGCTCGTTCATCCCTCTCTCTCCTCCCCCTCCCCCCTCCCTCCCTCCCCCTCCCTCCCTCCCTCTCCCTCGCTCTCCCTCTCCCTCTCTCCCTCCCTCTATCTTCTCCCCCCCCCCCCCCCCCACCATGCTGTGTGCCGGGCTGCGGAACTCACTCTCTCTATGTAACGCTGCGATGAGTTAGGGCTCCGCCCAGTGTCCTCACCCATGGGCTGGCGCCGCTGAGGCGTTGCCCGTCCCGGGACCCGTGGGGCTCAGCGCTGCACCCCCCCCATCTCCCTGTACCACCCCATCTCCCTCCTCCTCATTTCTCTCATCCTCCTTCCCTCCCATTCCCTGCCGCAGCACCTACCCAGGTCGTAGTGCAGTGCCAGGGCCTGTAACGCGGCGTGGTTCTCATACTCGGCCCGGCCCTGGCTGTAGGTGGCCGAAGCACTCGCAGACCTGGGCCTCGACGGAGCCGGGCTCGCTGTGCCGGGCGCGGGGTGAGGGTGGCGGATGACCGAGCCAGAGTTGCGCGCACATCAGTAGTACAAAAGGAATCAGTGCTGGAAGCCCTCACCATTAATTGCAGTGACTAAGTGGTTTTATTACATCAAGGCAATCATGGTCAAGGTAAACGACTGAGGATTACCATCTACTGTTCTTCCTTAGCTGATGAACTTGAACTTCATATATCACATTTAGTAGATAACTAGACCAAGTGGGACCCGTTGGGCTCCGTTCCCCCAACGTAATATTCCACCACTCACCCGTTCCCCCAATGCAACCCGTTTCCACCACTCACCCATTCCCCCAATGTAACCTATTCCTCAACGTAATGTTCCACCACTCACCCATCGCCCCCAACTGCGGGGAGCAGCTCATAAACTCCCTCCCCTCCCTCTTCTCTCTCCTCCCCCTCCCTCCCTCCCTCCCTCCCTCCCTCCCCTCATCCCTCTCTCCCCCCCCCCGCCCTCCATCCCTCTCCTTCCCTCATCCCTCCCTCTCCCCCTCCGCTCCTTCTCCCCCTCTCCTCTCTCACCTACTCTCCCTCTCTCCCCTCTCCTCTCTCCTCTCTCCCTCCCTCCCTCCATCATCCCTCTCCCCCCCCCCTCTATCCTTCTGTCCTCCTCCTCATCCCCCCCCCCCCCCCCCCCCTCCCCCCCCCCATGCTGTGTGCCGGGCTGCGGAACTCACTCTCTCTATGTAACGCTGCGATGCGTTAGGGCTCCGCCCAGTATCCTCACCCATGGGCTGGCGCCGCTGAGGCGTTGCCCGTCCCGGGACCCGTGGGGCTCAGCGCTGCACCCCCCCCATCTCCCTGTACCACCCCATCTCCCTCCTCCTCATTTCTCTCATCCTCCTCCCCTCCCATTCCCTTCCGCAGCACCTACCCAGGTCGTAGTGCAGCGCCAGGGCCTGTAACGCGGCCTGGTTCTCATACTCGGCCTGGCCCTGGCTGTAGGTGGTCGAAGCACTCGCAGACCTGGGCCTCGACGGAGCCGGGCTCGCTGTGCCGGGCGCGGGGTGAGGGTTGAGGATGACCGAGCCAGAGTTGCGAGCACATCATGAAGCGGAGGCTGTGCTGCAGGATGGCGGTGGCCGGGCGGCCCCCAAGGCGCTAGTACACCTTGACCAGGCCCCGGGCTTGGGCACGACTCCAACCCTCAGCTCAGCTGCCACCTGAGCCCCAGTCCAGACCCCGACTTCATCTCCGGGCTCGTCCCTGACCCCGGACCCAGGCTCGTCCTTGGTTCCAGCCCAGGCCCAGTCCCCGGGCTCGGCCCACATCTCCAGCCCAGGTCCAGGCACCGGGCTTGGCCCGCGGCACCACCCTCTCCACCAGGTACTGCTCGGCTGCAGCTCCTCGGGCGGCGGTGCCACTCCTTCACCATGGCAACCTCCAGTCGATTGACAGCGGTCGCGGCAAATCAGTGCGGTCATAAAACGGCGCCGCCCCTTCCTGAGTGACAGGAGAGGAGACTGACAGCAATCTGCGCATGCGCGGTTTTTATGATTTTTAAACCTCGATAACTTTTACAATATACCATTGATCGGAACAAAACTTGTTGCACTCGCAGCACAGGAGAATGGTGAGTAAGGGGGCGAAAAATCGCAACGCTATCGCAATAGAAAAATCCTGTAAACCGGAAGAGCATAAGATCAGAGTTTTAGTTATGTATTGATTTATTCTCCTCCCCTCCCCCACTCCCTCCCTCTCCTTACAACAATCTAACAAATCTCTCATTGCACTCGGTGGAACACTCTTGATTGGCAGCTTATGTAAATGAGATCCCATTGTGATGTCATTGTCGGGTGGAAGACTGTTCATGGCAGCTTATGCAAATGAGATCCCATTATGACATCATTGCTGCAAACTGCCAGAATCTCCCAGCAACTGTCACAGCATCTGTCGTTATTGTTCTTAAAGTGTGGTTTTGCAAATTTTTAAATGTTAGTAACATGAAATATAACTGTTGCGGCAGATTTCAAGTCAAGTCAAGTCAAGTCAAGTCATTTTTCATATCTTTCAGGTAATTAGCACCCTAGCCGCTAATTGGATGAGAATGGATAAGGGGAATATCTTCGGTACGCATGCAAGCTGCCTCAGAGACCTTCAGAGCTTCTCCATTCATAAAGCTTCAGCACACAGTCTTTTGATGAATATTTTCTTTATTGTAGATATAAAACAGTAAGATACATCCAAGGTTTTTCCGACTTGTTACGGCTTTCTTCTTTGAACTCCAGCTCATTACTTCAGATATTAGAAAGCTCCTCATGTCTCTGTAACAATGACATGTAATGACATGGTCGACATGGTCGAAGGATTAACCTTCTCCCTCGTCTCCAAAACAAATCTAAAAACGAAACTTCTGCGCAAGCAGTTAAGCAAACATGGCCAAAGACACGTCATAAATCCCACCCACATTATAACGGGCAGTCTAAAATTTAAAGGCATATGCCATCCACAATGACATGCAAAACAAGCCAAATGGCCACTACAATAACATCAATCTGAACAAAACTTGTCACAAACCACCACAGGACAATGGTGTGTAAGGTGGCACTGCCCTGTACCGTTTTGATGTAGTTCAGATAATGAAAAGCTGGCAAACTAACATGCTCACGTACAAGATGAGAGTTTTAGTAATATACTAGACCAACTATGACCCCGTTCCCTCAACAAAATATCCCGCCACTCACCCATAGCCCCAACTGCGCAGGACTGACGTCTTTCAAGTTTAAAATGTCAATAACTTGTAAAATATAAGATCAATGTGAACACATCTCGCTCTCCATCTTCAGTCCCCTATTCCCCTCCTCCATTATCCTCCCTCCCCCCATCCTCCACCAAACCTTCTCTGCTTCCTCCCCTCACCCCCTCCTTCCCCTCCTTCCTCTTCCCCTTCCCCTCCTCCATTACTTCGCCATCCCTCTGCCCTATTCCTCATACCTCTCCCTCCCTCATTCCCCTCTCCCCTCTCCCATCCCTCCCTCATCCCTCTATTCCCCTCCCTCCGTCTTCTCTACCCACCCCCCTGTGCTGTGGGCCGGGTTGCGGCGCTCCCTGTCTCTATAATAATAATAATAATAATAATCTTTATTTATATAGCACTTTTCAACAAAACCAGTATTTGAACCAAAGTGCTTTACAGAGATTGATTAAATTAATTGAACAGATCAAATGTCAATAAATCCATAAAAACAAAAAAAGAGAAAAAAGAAAAAAGACACAGAACAGTACACTATAGAAATCAACAAGAAACGTCCCCCCACAGCAGAATTCACTGTGAGGGAAGGCACTAAAAATATCCAGCTCTCCCCCTCATAGTCCACCCGAGGTCGGGGTCTATATGTGGCCTCCTCAGTCAACTCGACGTTCTCAGGCCCTCTGCCGCGAAGCTGGATCATCGGCGTCGGGTGAACGATTCTTCAGCGGCCTGGACTGAAGCGGCCGCCTCCTCCCTGAAGACTGCAATGTCCAAAGTTCTCAGGCCGCGCTGGCCGGACCGCTGACTCTGGCGAACTCGGACACCAGGCCCCGCGGTGTTGTTGAAATCCAGTGCCGCCTGGATGCTCTGCAGCCGCAGCTCTGCGATGTTCCCAGTGCCCCGGAGCTTACCCGAAGGCGATCTATGGCCCAGGTCCGCGAGTGCTTTGGCCGCCTTAAGCCAGGTCCTGGCCGAGTACGAGAACCAGGCCAGGTTCCAGGCCCTGGCACTGCTTTATGAAAATGAAAAACCTCCTCCCAAGAAATCTTGTTTTTTTAAATGATTAGCGATCCCAGATTTGCTGCTAAATGAGATTTCATTGTCTTGTACCCATTCCCCCAACGCAACTCATTCCCCCAACGCAATATTCCACCACTCACCCATAGACCCAAACTGCGTAGGTGCGGCTCACAAACTCCCTCCCCCTCATCTTCACCCTCCCTCTTCTCTCCCATCTCCTCCTCCAATCCCTCCCTCACCTCTCCCTCCCTCTCCTTTTCCCTACCCTCAGTCACACCCTCCCTCACTTCTCCCCTATCACTAAACACTAAATCACCTATCACTCCCCCACTAAACACAATGTTTAAATAACATTTATTTTCGCCTCCCCCTCCCTCTCCTTACAACAATGTAAGAAATCTTTCATTGCACTGGATGGAGCTTATCTCATTGTGATATCATCGTCGGGTGGAAGACTGTTCATGGCAGCTTATGTAAATTAGATCCCATTGCGATGTCATTGTCGGATTGTGATGTCATAGGTGGGAGAAACTGCCAGAATCTCCCAGCAGCTGGCACAGCAACTGCCAAGTTATTGTTCTCAAAGTGGTTTATTTTTTATTTTTACATGTCTATAACTTGTGCAATATAACATCAATCTGAACGAAACTTGACACAACCGACCACAGGACAATGATGAGTAAGGTGGCGCAAAAATGTTAGCGCTATCTTGTACCCGTTTTGCCGTAGTTCCGGAATCACATGTATATGCGTAGATAGATGGATGGATGGGAGGGATAGATGGATAGACAGACGGACAGACAGACAGATGGTGGGATGGATGGATGGACAGACAGACAGACAGATAGATAGATAGATAGATAGATAGATAGATAGATAGGTATTCAGAAACAACCAAGATGAGAGTTTTAGATATATATAGATAGATAGATAAATAGATGGCTTCCTACTCACAGATGCAAAAAACTTCTAGTGATGAGATATGCTCCTGAATTAAGTGGACAAATGTAGTTACAGACGGATCCTGTTGGATAAATATAGAAATGCAACAAATCTAAAACTGACGATTTGTGTTATCACTGACCAAGGATATTTGAAGTAGGAGCATAGAATAGTTATCATTAGACCCAGGATGTTTAGGCACTAAAAAACTCTGAAATAGGGAGGCAAAAAGACATAATAAAATTGCAAAAAAGGCACAAAAAGGCATTTATTGACAAAAAAAGGCATAAAAAGGCATGTATTTCCATCACCAAAATATGGTTAAAAATGATAATATAATGGTATACTACATTAAATGACCAAAGTTGCCTGGTTGCACATAATTACTAGCATCTTTTTCAAATTATCTGGTGTTAAACTATGCCGTCTCAGACAGAATATGCTTCAGTTGTGAAAAACTTCTTTCTATCTCAGCTGAGGTCACTGGTACATACCCGAAACAAGCTACAGACTCTATATTCATGTCGATATCTTGTGCATTACAATTACCTTTGAGAACTTTAGCTATGTTTTGTATTTCTTCATGAACTTTGTTAGCTAAAATCACTCTCTCACATTTTCCTTGTATGTCTTTACCTACATCGCCAGGAACTTTACGAATATCGTCAATTACTTTGTTGAAAACCTGCAAATTATTCACTAATGTTTCGCCACGTTTCTCAACGGAAGTGGTAGCTTGCGGGAAGTTTACAAAATTGGGAGCAATAATTAGATTTTGGAGAAGACTGAACCAGCGGGCAGCGGCATAAATGAATGAACGACGGACGGTGGCGCCCTTGTAATCACGGTACAACCAGAGAAAATAGCACGACCTTTTGGCAAAACAGCAAAAAAAGGCTGATTTAGGCACTCGATCGTGAAAAAGGCATTATCTTGGTGAAATCATCAAAAAAGGCATGAAAAGGCACATGGCATTTATGGCAAAATCCTGGCTCTAGTTATCACAATGTTTGATATTTTGATTGAGTTGAATGCAGAGAACTGTGATATGAAAGCCATTGTCAAAAGTTTAGTAAATTGGCCTGATGTCACTGAGGATTTAAAAGACTTAGTGTCTATGTATAGAATTTGCCAGAAGTGCAGAGTGTCACCACCCTAGGCACTGTTACAGACATAGAGACCTACATGATCATATCAGGGCCCAAATTTATTATTGGTATTGGTTTATTATTGCCATGTATACAGAGATAGTGTAAACTTTGTTTTGCATGTCAATCAGGTAAATCATACAATGCATGAGTATAATCAAATATACACGTACAACAATGCAAAGAGAGAAAGGAAATGGAGCGCGGAATATTTTGTTCCATCTACAGAGTAAGTACATGAAAAAAAAGTGCAAAAAATTGCAATGAGGTAGATTGGGAGATTGGAACAACACCCTTAGCTTGTGATATGTACATTCAATAGTCTGATAACAAAGGGTAAGAAACTGTTCCTGAATTAGGTGGAATGCGCTTTCAAGTTTCTGAGGCAGCATGCCCTAGATGGAGTTGATGGGGAGGGGGGTGTAGGATGAGGTGGAGAAGTGGGGTTGGGGAGGCTGGTTTGCATGATGGACTGCACTGGACTCACAGCTCTATGCAATTTCTTGAGGCCCTGGACTTGCTATGGTGCATCTGTAAAAAATGGTGAGAGATATTGAAGATATGCCAAGTTTCCTTAGTTTTTTGAGGAAGTAAAAACATTGTTGCGGTTGCTTGGCTGTAGTGTCAATGTTCCATTTCAGCAACATGGATGTAGACCTTAGGGTATGTACCCCACCCCGCTTTCTGAAGTTGATGATGAGTTCCTATATTTTACTAACTGTGGCATCGGATCGACAATGCCAATACCCACACTCACAGTAGGGGTAACATATGATGTGTTTATAGGTAATGAATGACAATAGTGATGAGAAAGTCTGGGCGCAGTCCCTCATCTTCAATGTGCATGGGAGGCACTGGAAATCACAGGCTTGACCAGGTAGGTAGCTCAATCGTGGCCTAGAAGGAGAGGCTGGATGTCTTGGGTTTATCCCAGAGGCTCAGTCCTGGTCTCGAAGGAGAAGGCACGACGATCACAGGCTTGTCCCTGCAGTTCATTCTAGTCTCAAAAGTGGAGGTGCTGGCAGTTCTGGAGGCTCAGCCTTGACCTTGAATAGGAGGCACTTGTGGTCTTGGGCTTGTCCTGGTGCTCTGTCTTTGCCTTGAAGAGGAGGCACTGGCTGAATTTACTTACTCGTTCACTCATTTGCTCACTTATTTATTTATTATTTCTCCATTTTCCCATGCTCATTCTGCCTCTATCTGCCTTTTCGATATGTATTTTTTTTTAGAAAAGTCAAAGCAGCCAAAAGTACATAATGTGAAAAGCAGTTCAGTTGCAAATGGAGTTATCGTATAAGCTTAAAAGGCAGTATATGTAATCCTAATAGCATATGGTCCACAAATTGTGTTTGTGGTTCATGCAGATCTGTTTGTATTAATTTTGTATCGTATCTAGATGATATGGGCAAGTATGATGTGCAAGATTTTCCATAATAATTAATTGTGATTCCCCACCCCATGATTGTGCATCCAAAATTCAGTCTCAAGAGACAATTACATACAAAATATGCTGCACCGATTTTATATTTCTTTAACCACTACAATCGAGTGCAAAATCTATCCTAAGATGTCTGTCCAATTATAGCTTTTTCTGTAACATGGTAAAAATATTGGCAACAGATTGCAAGGATAATGCTGAAACACCTGTAATGAATTATATTATTATATATGTCAGCAAAAATGAAGCAAACTAAATATCTCTCTTCAGTTGGTATTGATTTGTGAAAAGGATAGACTTAAATAACAACTGGATCAGAGCAATAAAAGTGAACTGTGCTGAGTGGGCAAGTCAGTTATTGGGTTCCAACTTGCCGTGAGTGTTTTTTATTCAGCTTCTTCAGAAAAGTTTGCTCATTTGTGACTTGAAATCCAATTTCCTCTTGATGTTTAGTCAGCTGGCAATGTAAAGAATGTCGCACTGAGACAAAAATGCAATCCCATCTTGGTGACCTCATTCAATAATATATAGCAGCTGATAATACCTCTGGAACTTTGCGCATGACATTATGTAGTCACACTGAGGAAAAAGACTTTCCTCATCCACTCAGTGACATGTACGATGAACCTTGGTGGAGTAGGTCAGCCTCGTTTTGAAACCTTTATCTTTTAGTTGTTTCTTGACTGAACTATTTTAAAGCAATCTGGCAATCATCCCATCTTACACTGTCTATACACCTGAACTTATCTATCAGAATTGCTTTATTTACCACAGATTAATCGAAAGGCAGAGAAATGCAAAAGTGATGAAGGAAATACTAAATAAATTAAACCATTACAGTCAGACTCTTGCTGGAGCATCCCAGCCTACTGCTTTACCCAAACCTAACAGACAGACTGCTAGATCCAGGTGCAAAAACATGTAGGAAGATAACCGGGGGGTTGGAACTTGGGGGCGATCAAGAGAAATTAGGCACTCTTCAGCAGATGTACCAAAGATCTCCCACCACTAACAGTTGGTGAGGTTAAAGTCATATCATATCAACACGGATATGGCAAGAGGTATTGTTTACTCGAGAAATACCATACCTCTTTTTGTCCAAAGTCAGGATAGTATCAGAAATCAGTGGAACAAATACCATCTCAGGAAGTCTACCAAAGAAGCTGCAGATGTAAGGATACAGGAGGATACAACACTAACCCAGCCTCCAGTCTGAAGGAGGGTCTCGACCCGAAACATCACCTACACTATATTAATTTGCTCGAGAGATGCTGCCTAACCCGCTGAGTTACTCCAGAACTTTGTGTCTTTTTGGTGTAAACCTGTAGTCTGTAGTTATTTCTTACACACTAATCCAGCAGAGTATGGAACACCTTAGCCTAGAAACAGAGACAAAAGGAACAGCAGATGTTTGAAAGCTGGAGGAACTCAGCAGACGGCTTCTGTGGAGGGAATGTCATTTTGGGTTGGGACCCTTTAGGCTCAAGACCTTCTTCAGAGTCTGAAGAATGGCTCCAACCTGAAACGTAATTTGTCCAATCCTTCCACATATGCTGCATGACCTGCTGAGTTCCTCCAACACTTTGTGTTTTGCACAGCCAAGCAACAACTCAGTCCAAGATAACTGCAATCAGTCAGGGCCATTTCAGGAGAGGCAATCAATCTACTGATGTATCTGGTGAAATTTGTATTAAAACTTTTGGATGTTTGCATTTTCTCTTTTTACTTTTATTTATTAAAGGGGGGATATAACCATGAAGATTATGTAATATTGTTTATCCCATGTTTATTTCTTTATGAACTGTAACATTTAATTAACTATGACTAGCTGCTCACCACGCTGTAATTATAAATGTTTAAGTGAGCGGAATTAATTTACCTATCTGGCACTAGATGACAGCTAGGATGTTAGCCTTTTTGTAAACCTTTACTTTATTTAGCTAAGAATCCTATTTTTCATGGTGCACAGAACAGTAGAATGCATGTCAGCCTTCAACCCATAATGTCTATGCTGAATCCTAGTTAAACTAATCTCCTCAGCCTACATGTAATCCATATCCTTCATTCCCTGCGACATTCATGTGACAATCGAACAGCTTCTTAAACACCACTATCATATCTGCTTCCACACTATCGCTGGCAGCATGTTTCAGGCACCTACCACTCTCTGTAAAAAACTTAGCCACACACATTTCCTTGAAACTTTCCCCCTCTCACCTTAAAGCTGTGCACTCTAGTCTTTGGCATTTCCTTCCTGGGAAAAAGATTCTGATCGTCTACCCTATGTATTACAGTCTGTCATAATTTTATAAACTTCTGTCAGGTCTTCCCTCGACCCGCAATGCCCAGAACAAAACAATCCAAGTTTGCCCAACTTCTCCTTATAACTAATTCCCAATTATCCAGGCAGCATTCTGGTAAACATCTTCTGCAACCTCTCGAAATCTTCCACATCTTTCCTGTAAAGGAACAACAAGAACGGCATACAATGTTCCAAATGAAGCCCAAACAACTTTTTATAAAATTGCAACATGACTTCCTAATTCTTATACTTAATGCCTCGACTGAATGAAAGCAAGCATAACATACACCTTCTTTACCACTCTATCGCCTGGTGTTAACACTTTCAAGAACCCATCCGTACATTAACGGTGTTAAAAGTCCTGGCTTTAAATGTGTACTTTCTCCTTACATTTGACCTCATTACGTGCAACACCTCACCCTTGCATGGATTTAATCTCCATTACATTGTTTTCAATTTGAATCACTGACTATTGTGAAGTACCCTCCCTGGTGTGATGCATTAAAACATTGTTGTAATATAATGCAAGTTCCAAGTCTGATGCTGATAAAAATATTGAAAAATTACTGAAAAAAGGGGACATAAAACAGTCAGATAGTTTACACCCAGAAAAATGCACAAAAGTAGGACTTGCATGGCTCCTGACATGATTGGGCACATTTATCTCAGCTGAAAGGTGTCAGCCCTTAAAGGCAAATTCCCCAAGGCAACCAGACAGCTGAAGATGCAGGGAAGAATGAAAGAGCTTTCATATTTAGAGAAAGGAATAGCAAAGCTCAGCCGAATGAAGATGGAGGTCTTGTATTGCAAAATGGGGCAGGAGATCCTCTGGGGCAGCTGTTAGAAGAACCTGGGAAGAAATGACAAGCATTATCTCCTTCAGGAGAGAGAATACCTTTAGCATGAAGTCATTCCTAAAAAAAAGCTTGGCTACAAAATACAATTATCTTGCAAACACAAAGGACAAGGACAAAGGACATTTATTGTCACATACACCAATTGGTGTAGTGCAATTTGAGTTTCCATTTGCAGCACACCAATAAAAATAAAATATAACATTAAAGAATTTAATATTGAACATAAAAACATCCCCCCACAATGGTTCCCACTGTGAGGGAAGGCAACAAAGTCCAGTCCTCTTCCTATTGTTCACCCATGGTCAGGCCTATTGAGGCCTCCGCAGTTGCCGCGACGGTGGCCCGATGTTACAGGCTCTCTCGCCGGATGATGGCGCTCTTGCATCGGGAGAACACTCTCAAGGGCTTGTAGTGTCTGGAACGGCCGCATCCTCCCCGGAGACCGCGCCTCCCGAAGTCCACAGGCCGCGCCAACACTGACGATCTCGGCGAGAGATCCCAGGTGTTTAAACCCAGCACCGCCCCGCAACTGGACGCTCCACGACCACAGCTCCACACACACACAAATGTATGAGTGCATATGTATTGCAGTCATATGCATGTACACCTACACACACTTACTCAATCTACATTTTATATGCCCCGGTCTCTTACACGCCACACTCCACCCTCTCAAGATCCATGCACTAACCCCAAAACAGGTCAAGACTACGAAGTTAGGACAATAAAAGATTGATCGCTATACTTTCATTTGGGCAAAGACAGCAGGAGAAGTGGGATGGCCATGCAAACAGGATGGGGAGGCGTCATGGAAGCTGACAACTTCATCAAACTGGAGAATACCATCCAACTTATCGATAAAGAATTTTCAAAGACCAAAACACCTGCTGTGATAAGAAATCTGCTTTACATGCTCACTTTCTGTTTGATACCATTGCCTTCAATTCGATCCACTGTGAAACCCTCTTTTCTCTGTGTTTAATCACTATGAAAGCACTTGGAGTTTTTCAGACAAGTGCAGCCTTCTGATTTGTCTGCAGATATGAGGATTGGTCCCCAGAATACTGTCAATTAGATTAGAGGGAGCTGGAGGTAAGATTGCCGGAGAGGAGTAGTAGGAAGGGGACAATGATAGTGATGAGCACATTTTATCATTATGCCTGACACCAAACAGCAACATAGGAAGAAACAATGGACACCAGCAGGCAGTATTCTGCCATTAAACCAAAGGGAACCTGTGCTCTCTCCAGAGACTAGGGGAGGTCCATACATCTGAACTGTCCCAAAAGATGAGGTCTATGATTGGAATGCTCTCATGACAAGGCTAACGGAATCAAGGGATAGGTGGATAAAAGCAGGAACGGGGTACTGATTTTGGATGATCAGCCATGATCATATTGAATGGCGGTGCTAGCTCGAATGGCCTACTCCTGCACCTATTTTTTTATGTTTCTAACATGAGTGCACACTGTTATAGTGATCATATTGCTAAACCTTTCTGGGTTAATGGAGGAAATCATAAAGACTATTGAGGAGTCCATCTCAATGCTCTCACAGGACAGTGTTTGGAACCAGGAGCCTCTGCTATTCACATAGGAGACCATGCACACTTCTTTCTGCAGTTGTTCCATGATCATGTGGGAGGTTTAAACTCTGCAAGAAGCTCATTGGAAAATTACATGTTAGTAGGGAGCTGCTTTATATCCTTATTGGTGGATGTTTTCATTGACCAAAGAGGTATCTTCTGTGAGTGATTTGTTACTCACAATGGTCTCAATGATGCCACTGATGAACAAATGCATTGTTCAGGAGCAAAGTAAGCCTGCAAGTTTACAGATTGCAATTCTGCATAAACAGAGATGCAACACATGCAATTCTGCATAAACAGAGACGTGGCATGATGGAACTCGTCTCTTCTCTGCACGAGTGGAGACATGTCTTTTCCCACACACAAACCTCTTCATCAAGAACAAATCCCACTCAGATTGTGCAGAGCAATTCTGAGGAGAGTAATAATAACACCAGGAACCAGACACTGATTCAGGGTCTGTCAGCAGGAGCAACCCTGGGTTTTGAGGATGAAGCCATGGCAGCACTGAGTACAGCAGACGTACCATTTTATAGTTTGTTCCCTCCGAGATCACATAGTGTGCAGGTTCAAGCTAATGATATCATCCTTGCTTGAATATCAAGGCACTTCTCACTACAGTCTCAGGCAGT
Organism: Leucoraja erinaceus; assembly: GCF_028641065.1. Lineage (NCBI taxonomy): Eukaryota > Metazoa > Chordata > Chondrichthyes > Rajiformes > Rajidae > Leucoraja > Leucoraja erinaceus. Next base: position 35,533,319 of record NC_073383.1, read on the forward strand.
ATGCACGTCTGTGTGGCTAGTCTATAAGTCATAGACTGCTTCTTTCTATCAATGTATCTTACAGTATTTTCTGAAAGGTCTGTCAGAAAGGAGATCTTGATTGCTATGCGCAAATTGGGCCAAAGGGCCTGTTTCCATGCTGCATGAATCTATGATAGTGTAAACATTTATATAAGCGGAGGTTAAGAGAAGTGTTTCATCAAGCTGGGTGTTATCAGTGTACATGCTGAAACCTACATATGATAAAAAGTAAACTGCATATGTTTGTAATACACAGGGTAGGAAAGAGGTGGGGAAAGAGAGGGTGTGTGGGGGAAAAGGGGGAGATTGGGTGGGATTAGTTAGAGGTTGCCTAAAATTAGAGACTTCAATGTTCATACCATTAGGTTGTAAGCTACCCAAGCGTTCGATCCATCAAAGCATATTAGATCATCAGGTTACTAACTGTTTAACTCCCCTTCCCATTCCCACATTGACCTTTCTGCCCTGAGCTTCCATTGCAAGAAGGAGGCTACACACAAACTGGAAGAACAGCACCTGATATACTGCTTGGGTAGTTTATAACATTGGGTCATTTGAACATTGAATTCTCTACTTTTAGCTAATCTCTAACTACCCCCCCCCCCACACACACTTTTTTACTTATCAAAAATTTGCCTTGCCTATGTCAACCTATTACCTGCCATTCTTTGTCCTGCTTCTTCCCTTTTTCATTTTTTCTCTCCCCTTCACAATTAGTCTGAAGATGTGTCTCGACCTGAAACATTGTCTATCCTTCTCCTGCTGAGAAATGCTCAGATGCTGCCTGATCTGCTGAGTTACTCCAGTGTTTTGTGTCCTATTGTATGATACTAGACTAAGTGGGACCCGTTGCATCCCATGGTCACACTCACATCCAAACTCACGGCTAGTGGGCTGGCAGTTGACTCACGGCTATTCCTTGAAATTCCATTTCAAGCAGAGTACAAGGCCACCAAATTCAAATCCATTTTCCTACCATTTCAAGCAGGGTGCAAGGCCACCAAATTCAAGTGCAGTTTCTTACCTCTTCGAACAGGGTGAAGGTCACAAAATTCAAGTGTAGTTTCATACCACTTCAAGCAGGGTACAAGGCCACCATATTCAAGTGCAGTTTCCAACCACTTCAAGCAGGGTGCAAGGCCACCAAATTCAAGTGCAGTTTCATACCACTTCAAGCAGGGTGCAAGGCCACCAAATTCAAGTGCAGTTTCATACCATTTCATGCAGGGTGCAACGACACCACATTCAAATGCAGTTTCATACCATTTTGTGCATGGCCACCACATTCAAATGCAGTTTCATACTATTTCAAGCAGGGTGAAACCACCATAAAAACCACCATAAAACCACACAAAACACCACACTCACAGTTCAGTAGACATTCAGTGTGTTCAGTTAATTCACAGCTCAGACCGAGTCGTGACCTCTCCCTCCCCCATCATTCAGAGACTGAGCCACACCCACACTTCCGGGTTTTATAATCCCTCCCCCTCCCACCGGAAAAGGTGTGGACTTCATGGCGTGATTGACAGAAGAGAGATTCCCAACATTTTTTAAACACTAATAACACTTTTGTTTTTCATTGATGGGAAGAATCCTCTGCACCTGATGAGCAGAGGGGGACTGAGTTAGATGGCCAAAAATCACAGCCGTAAGTGATAGTGTTTTATCTAAAATCAATAGAGTGCAAACAGGAAGTTGTCATGTTTAGACAAACAACCATTTGCATGCAGTGCCTTTTCACTTCAACCCAAACTCAACTAACAACCATTTGCATGCAGTGCCTTTTCACTTCAACCCAAACCCCCCAAACAACCATTTGCATGCAGTGCCTTTTCAATTCAATCCAAACCCCCAAACAACCATTTGCATGCAGTGCCTTTTCACTTCAACCCAAGCCCCCCAAACAACCATTTGCATGCAGTGCCTTTTTACTTCAACCCAAACCCCCCAGAGACACGTGACGCTCTGGCTTCCTCCATCTTGCAGAGACTGAGGCACTTCCGGGTTTTATAGTCCCTCCCCCCTCCCACCAGCAGGGGCAGCAGAGAGAATGGTAAATTTAAAAAAAAACATTAATATCTCTCATTTTTCATCTGGGCCAGGAAGGCGGAGGGGGGCTCTGAGCGAGGTGGCCAAATATGACGGCCGTAGGTGGCGGCGTTCTCTCAGAAATCACAGCACAGTGAGCCAAAAGCGGTCAAGATCAAACTTTTAGTAATATAGATTGCAGCATAAGCTAAAAAATTGAGAGGTCCCAGTTATAGATCCTTGGGGGATGTCAGAGATAACAATGTGTACACAGGGGTCTGAGTCACGAAGAGCAGAAACAGGACTTTTGGCCCACCTTGTCCATGGCAACCATCAAATAACCACCTATACTAATTTACCAGCACTTGATTTTTAGCATTTAATAGCAGTGGAAGATCATAGAACAGTAAAAACAGGAACAGCCCTTTGGCCTGCACATAATCCATATCCTTCTAGTCCCTATATATCCATGTGCCGATCCAAAAGTCTCTTAAATGCAACTATCACATCTGCTTCACCTGCTCGGACTAAACTCCATCTGCCATTTCTAACAATCTTAGAGTTATCTGCAAACTTACTATCCAACCCATCTGTTTACATCCAAGTCATTTATAAAAAGAATTGTTGATTATTTGGCTTTAACAGATAGAAAATGGGAAGGTTATCCCTGCCTTATTGGATTTTCAACAGTAATTGAACAGGAACCAATCGTCCCTTCACACTTTGCACAATCATATCATATCATATCTATTATATATTAAAACTGTGTGTGTGTGTGTGTGTGTGTATATGTGTGTGTGTGTGTGTGTGTATATGTGTGTGTGTGTGTGTATATATATGTGTGTGTGTGTGTGTGTGTGTATATATGTGTGTGTGTGTGTGTGTGTGTGTGTGTGTGTGTGTGTGTGTGTGTGTGTGTGTGTGTGTGTGTGTGTGTGTGTGTGTGTGTGTGTGTGTGTGTGTGTGTGCGTGTGTGTGTGTTTTTCTGGCTGTGTGTGTTTGTGGGTGCCAGATTCGGCCTTTGATTCCATGCTACGCCAGCACTCCGTCATTAACCTCCGTCATTTTCTCCATGTCACTAGCTCATTCACTTTTACATCCGATTTTGCACTCCTCAAAACATTGTTTCTTTTTATGTACCCATTTTTAAACTAAAATCATGCACCCCCTCCCCCACTCACTCATTTTGTCGCCTCCTGCTGGCCAGCGACCATAACGGCTGCTGATGCCCGCCTCTCCTCCAAAGACGCCGCCATTTTTCCCTGCCCGGCCCGGCTCTGCCACGCTGCCTCAAGCCAAACATCACATCTTCAACCGCTGCTTTTCCAGCAGCGGTGGAACAGCCAGCGCGACAGAGCCGATGTCTCAGAAGTGCTGAGGATGCCACGCCTCTCACTCTCTAACCGCAGCTTTCACTCACTTCATTCCCCAGTGAGTTCTGTTCAGTAACAACAACAACCCCCTCCCCCCTCCGCGATTTCCCCCCCCCCTTCACCTCACTCCCCCCCCATCCTCTCCTTCCTTTCCCCCCCTTCTTTTAAAAAAATCTGACCGCTGCCCACTTACATTCCAATAACAGTGATTTTTTTTTAACATCTTCGGGTAGAAATTTTCCTTATGATTTCAAAAATCCAAGCCCCAATAAATTTGGTCCATTATTTCCCGAGATATTTACTAAATTTATCACCAAACTGACATTTAAAAAATATACTAGACCAAGTGCAGACCCGTTGGGTCTGTTCCCCCAGCGTGTGGTTGCGGGGGAGGGGGGTCGGCATGCGGCGTCACACACACTAACTACCCCCCTTGATATATGAATATTATTCATTTGCTCCTTCTACCCCTTAACTGCCCTATCTAATAATAATAATAATAATAATAAATTTTATTTGTTGGGCGCCTTTCAGACATCTCAAGGACACCTTACATAGATTAACAGGAATATAAACACAACTAAAAACAGAATTCAGTCCAAAAACAGAAAATCAAAAACACAATGTGAAAAGAGAGCAGCGGCAGCCAAAGCGCGCCAGCGTCCACTCTCCCTTCACGGCAGCCAGCTTGGACAAAGACTAACAGGATTACGTAGAGACAGAAAATCATCCCCCCACAATGGATACCACTGTGGGGGAAGGCATAATGTCAAGTCCCCAACCCCAGGTTCACCCCAAAGTCAGTCCTGCCACCGCATTTGCCTCTACGGAGGCCCGATGTTCTTGGCCGTTCTCACCGGGTGGTCTTGCCCCGGCGTCGGGATAGTCCTCTCAGCGGCTGGGCCACCTGGAACGGCCGCTTTTAAGCTGTAGACCGCGGCTTCCGGAGCCGACAAGGCCGCGCCGGCTTTGGAGCTCCCAGGCTCCCGATGTTGAAATCGGCGCCGCCCGCTCCGCTCCGCAGACCCGCAGCCCGGAGGTGTTGCTCTCGGCGGTCCAGCTCACCGGAGCTCCAGCGCGGCGACCCAGGCAAGGCATCGCCCACTCCACTCCACGATAGCACTCCAGCACTGTGCCACCACCGAGGCCGAGGTGCTGGGCGATTCCCGCCAGGAAACGGCGTTCCAAGCCCGCTGGTAGGCCGCGAGGACGGGTCCACGGGCAGCCTGGAGAAAAAGCTGCCTCACTGACCAGGTAGGGACCTAGAAATAAAATTGCCCCCTACCTCCCACATTAAAAAGTCCATTTCTCCAAACGGACGAGACAGGACTAACTAAAACACTTTTAAAAAAGCGAGTTTAATGGACGGCTGCTGACGTATAGCCCCCAACTCGCAGGCACGTCTAGAGAGGAAGGGGGGAGTGGTAGAGAGTGAGGGCAGAGGGAGAATGTGGAGAGGCAGAGAGAAAGGGGCAGAGACAGAAGGGCAAGAGATAGAGGGAGAGGGGGGTGGAGGGGAGGAGGTGAGGGATGGTCGGTAAGGGGGGGAGGAGGGGTGGGAGAGATGGGAAGAGAGAGAGAGACAGGGGAATACAGAGAGATGGAGGGGGTGAGAGCAGGGGGAAGGGAAGGGGAGGGGGGAAGGGAGGGGGAGAGGTGTGGGGGAAACTTTAACTTCTCTATGGGGGGAGGGGGGCAGGGAGGGGTGGGGAGGGGATGGGGTGGAGGGAAAGGGTAGGGGAGTGGTGCAGGGGAAGGGGGCTTTTTAGGGGAGGGAGGACCAGGGGGGAAGGCAGGGAGTGCTGGGGTGGGCGGAGAGGAACGAGGGAGAGAGGGGGAGAGAGAGAGAGAGAGTGGGGGAGGGGGAGAAGAGGGGGAGAGAGAGAGGGGGAAGAGAGGGGAGAGAGAGAGAGAGAGAGAGAGGAGGGTGAGAGAGATGGGGAGAGAGAGATGGGGCACAGAGAGAGAGGGGGAGATAGAGAGCGAAATGCAACCGTGCACCACGCGTTCAGAATGTTCTGGAAAAGAAGCGTGCGCGTCTCATGCACGAAAGCTGTTGGCAGATCTATGGAATTCAGGGGAGATGGAAAATCATTATCTTAGTATTAGGTGATGGGTGTGAATCGTCAGGAATTAGGCACATTCCCTTTCCTTCTTGCTTAGCCTTACCTTTTTTAGATTCCTTATTTTCTTTTTCTTTTCTTAAGGCCCCCTTTTCTGTGGGGCCTATTTTTTCTTCTTTTCTTCCCACATCCATTACTATCCTCATTCTTTTCTTCTTTCTCTTTTCCTTTCTCTTTTTCTATTTTCTATTACAGCTTAAAGTTTGAAAAAAAAGTTGTACAAGAAATGTAATATGTTGCATATTATGATTAAGATGTATGTACATTGTTCTGGAAATGAAGCGTGCGCATCTCATGCACAACAGCTGTCGGCAGCTCTATGGAATCGTCCCCCCCTCCCCCCCTCCCTCCCCCTTCCCTCCTCCTCCACACGCACACACAGCGGGTCCGACCTAAGCTGTCAATGAAGACAGCTAATTTATTTTTTTTAAACTGTCTTTGAAATTAAAAGTTAATGTTAAGCATTAGTGATGTTAAGTGACAAATAATTCAATTCAATTAAATGAAAACCAATAGAATCTACAACCTGGCAGGCTGGGGGGGGCAGGGCCGGCGGGGCCAGGAGGGCAGTTGGGCCATGTGCAAAGGCATTGTGAGGTCAGCAGGGCAGGGCCAGCAGCCAGGCTGGGTGGCAGGGCCGGGCGGGGCCAGGAGGGCAGTTGGGCCATGTGCAAAGGCATTGTGAGGTCAGCAGCTGGGCAACCTTAATATTTTTTTTAAATGTCAGTTTGGTTATAAATTTTAGTAAATATCTCGGGAAATAATTGATCAAATTCATAGTGGGTTGGATTTTTGAAATTATAAGGAAATTTTCTTTCAGAAGATGTAAAAATTTCACTGTTATTGTAACGAAAGCAGCTGGGCAGCGGTCAGATTAAAAAAAAAGGTCAGATTGGTCAACAATTTTAATAAAAAAGTCAGGAAAATAATGTATCAAAGGTACAGAGGAGTGGATTTCTAAACTCGCAAGGAAAATCTCTACTGAAATATGTAAACATTTTCTCCTTTCGGCATCTGGTTTTCGAGGAGATATGTTTCACATGCAAAATGACACGCACGCACGCACGCACGCGCACACACACAATTTTAATAGATACTCGACCAAGTGCAGACCCGTTGGATCTGTTCCCCCAACGTGCGGTGGGGGGGGGGGGCATGTGGCATCACACACACTAACTACCACCCCGCACACACGCTAACTACACCCATGATAAAATTAATATTATTAATTAGCTCCTTTTACCCCATAAACGCCCTATCCACTGACGCATAGCCCCCAACTAGCAGGCGTGTCTAGGGGGGGGGGGCGTAGAGAGTGAGGGCAGAGAGAGAATGGGGAGAGACAGAGAGAGAGGGGCAATGACAGAAGGGCAAGAGAGAGGGAGAGGGGGTGGAGGGGAGGAGGAGAGGGTGGTGGGTGAGTGGGGAGGGTGGGGGGGTGGAGGGGAGATGGAGATGGGGGAAGAGAGTGGGGACGGGGAGGAGAGAGTGGGGAGGGGGAGATGGGGAGCGAGTGGGGAGGGGTAGGAGTGTAGGAGGAGAAGGGAGAGAGAGGGGATGAAGTTGGGGGGAGGGGAGCAGCAGAGGGGGAGAGGGTGAGAGGAGGAGACAGGGGTAGGGGAAGGGGGTGGTAGAGGGGGAGGGTGGGAAGGGTGGTTGAGGGGTAGGGAGAGGTTGGTGAAGGGAACGGGAGAGGGGGAAGAGGGGGAGGTGAGAGGAGAGGGGTGGCGAGTGGCGAGAGAGGGGAGGGAGGGGGAGAGGGGAGAGGGGGAGGGGAGAGGAAATGGTGAGGGGGAGGAAGAGGGGGAGGGGAGTGGTGGAGAGAGAGTGGAGGGGGAGAGAGAGAGAGAGGGAGAGAGTGGAGGGGAGAGAGAGGAGGGGGACCAAGTTGGGTCTGTTCCCCCCTCCCCTGTAACCACACGTTGGGGGAACAGACTCAACTTGGTCTAGTATCTACTTATAGATCCACTCACTTTTCATACTGACTGCTGAGGCTGTTTCTGTTCTTTGAAGTTCCTCTTTCACTATCCAAATCAAAATATCTATATTCATTATTGATGGATGCAAGTCTAATAAGAAATGTTAACACAAAAAAATGTACGAGCAATCAGTGAATAGATCCTCGTGGTCTATTTGTCTGTAGCTGAATGCCCTTTTAATTGGTAATGTGAAGAATGCCCTTTTAATTGGGTAATGTGAAGAAATTGGATTTCAGCCTTTTTGAAGCACTAAACTGTTATTACATTTATACTGAAGCCAATTTGGTCTAACAACATATCAAGAATCTGGCCAAAAGGCAGTTGAAACGGCATTTGGATAGTTTATATGCAGAATGAAACACTAAAACAAATTTACTACCTTTCTGTGCACAAATCATGGAAGAATGTGTAAACCCTTAAAGACACATCATCATGAAAGCAGTAACGCACAATGAGGCCAGTTGCAAGGAAGAGCATGGGCTTCCATATTCATGAAGAAGTACAATACAATACAATACATACTAGATGCACTAGGGGCGCTGCACTGGCAGCAGCCTCTGCCTACAGCCTGTCTGTTATTTCTGTCTTTTTTATTATTTTTAGTTAGTCCAAAGTGTTGTGTTGGGGGAAACTTTAACTTCTCTATGTGGGGGAGGGGGGCAGGGTAAGGGGGAAACCGTTTCTCAGTCTCTTCCTGGCGGGGACGCGACTATTTCTCCGAGTCGCGTCCTCGCCCCCCACCTCGCGGCCTACCAGCTGGATCGGAGCGGCCTTTCCTGCCGGGGACCGGGAACCGGACCAGGGCTGCTACAGCGGCGGCGCAGCGCTGGAGTCACCGCGGAGCGGGCGATACCTACCTGGGTCGCCGTTGGAGCTCCGGAGCGTTGGGCCGTTGCTCCAACATCGTGGAGCTCTGGTGCGGAGAGCTTCCAACGCGGGCGGCGCTGAACGGCATCGTGGAGTCCTGGGGCGCCTTGCAGAGGGTCTCCAGCAGCAGTCTCCACCCGGCGCGGCCTGCGGACTTTGGGAGCCGCAGACTCCGGTAGGAGGGGGCCGACTCTGTGTCCACGCCGCTGAGGACGTCCCGCAGCCCCGACGTCGGACTTTTAACACCCCGGCGTGCGGTCCTGAACATCGGGCCGCCCGTAGCGGCAACTGCGGAGGGCTTGGGGAGGCCATGACCACGGGGAATAGTGGAGGAAGAGACTGACTTTGGTGCCTTCCCACACAGTGGGGAACTTTGATTCTGCTGTGTGAGGATGTTTTATGTCAAATTCTATAGTGTGTTGTGTCCTGTTGATTTTTATTGTATGGCTGTATGGAAATTCATTTCACTGTGCCATCAGGCACACGTGACAATTAAATCTATCTTGATCTTGATCTTGATACAATACAATACAATACAAATTTATTGTCATTTGAGCCCCAGTGAGACTCAAACGAAATTTCGTTTACACAGCCATACAAAGACAATGTCCTACAGACATACACACAATTAAATTCACACAAACATCCATCACAGTGAATCCACTGTGATGGAAGGCAAAGTCTTTTCTCTCCCCTGCTCTCAATTTCTCTCCCGATGTCCAAGCCCCAGGCGGGTGATGATAAGTCCCACGGCCATTTTAGGCCGCGCGGGGTGATTTACGGCCCCGCTTCCGGTCTGAAAATACAAGGTTGGAACCCCCACGGGCGATGGTGAGTCCCACGGCCATGAAGTCGCGCCAGGTGATGTACGGTCCCGGTCCGGGTCATTCCAACCCCGCGACACGGGCTGGAGAAGTCTCATTGCGGGAGCTCCGGGAAGCGGTCTCTCTCCCCCCGGACCCGCGAGCTCCCGATGTCCCGGTCCACCGGACCTGCGGCTGCTTTGCTGGAACCTCCGAGCCCCAGGAGTCGAGTCGCAGCAGTGAATCACCGCCGCTCCCCATGCTCCGAGGCCGGCCAGCTGGTGAGTAGTCCACAGCTCCGCAGTCTCCCGAGCCCCCGGGTCGTTCAGGCTGGAGGCCGCTCCACGGTGCTAGGCCCCAACGACAACGGAGACCCGACAGGGAAAAGGTCGGGTCTCCCAGACAGGGAAGAGATTTTAAATAGTTTCCCCCCCCTCCACATATACACATTTAAAACCAGTATTAAAAAACACCAAACACTACATTTAACTAGAAAAAAAATAAAAAAAAGACAGACAGGCTGTAGGGGCCACTGCAACGGGTGAGTCGCGCCGCCCACACCCTTTCAGTAGTAACACACAATGAGGCCAGAGTTGCAAGGAAGAGCATGGGCTTCCATATTCATGAAGAAGTGCATTGATGTGCTCGTTAGTGAGATGCATAATGGAATACATTTATTGGATATTGGGAGTGAGGAAACTTGCCAACTCTTCGATGAGAGGAGCCTGGTAATCAATGGCTCCGGTAATCAACTCCTGGAAAAAGATTCTCTGGAATATGGAATAATACTGCAAGAAATTTTGTGGTCTGACTTGGTCTGTCAGGATAATTTCTACACCAACATGAATAAAATGGGAAATTGCATCCTTTAGTGTGCAGAAATAATAAACATTAATGTGGCAGCTGATGGTACTGCTGAAGACTAATAGTGTGCTTTTGTCTGTGATATAATTATTTAATGAGTATGTTAGTAACTATGTACTTCAAAAATGCATTAATTGTCAGTGAACTTTCTAAGATGTTTGAGCTCTGAAGACACGGTCCGATATGTCAGCAGGGCTTACCTTTAATTAACAAAAAAACAACAAAGTATTGCAATGTGGTCCTAGTTATGTTGAGACTATTCCATAAAGTTCATAGTTGTACCTTTAAGGTCCAAACGATGTCAACAAGAGGTATCAGAAATAGTTATATCATTAAATGTGCGCCTGATATCAGAAAAACATGAGGCATGCTAATGTGAATAGTGCTCAGAACAGCTTGGTTTAATTTCCCTTTGGGCAGTGTTTCCGACAGAAATGAGCCCTAAAGGAATTTACTTAAGATTAAATCGATTTTTGTGCAATTTGCATTTGTCAAACTTGTTTCAACCAATCCACTTGCTGGATTTAAACTTAATTGGTTTTATTTGTTGGTTAGGTGCAGGTGATATTTTGTAAATGTTACATTAAAATTATTTAGGATATTGAAAAGACACTGATTTGCATGAATGAATGAGGCCTATCTTTGCAGGGTGCCTTAGCTGCCAAAAAAGTAGGGTGAGGTTATACAGTGTTCATATGGTATTATAGAAAATATGGTATTTTTACACGTAAATCATAAATAAAGATAAGAATGTATGCACAGTTTCTTCAGCCAGCGCTTCGTTCACTTTTTCTTTATAGCGAGTGACCTTTGACAAATCCCATGATTCCTTGCGTTTTTCGGGATACCGAACTCGCTTATTGCCAACTGAATATTGACACATTCCTCAATAATGAGCAAACATGCAACTGATATATTTTAGGATTATATTTACAGGATATGTACAGGATTATGTGGAATAATACATAGCAGTAGATCTAGGCCTTTCTTGTTAAAGTATCAAATAAACAACTTTCTCGTTTCAGATGTGTTCTCGAGTGGTAGCTCCAGAGAAACTGATGCACAGAATCAAGCATTGGAAAAGTACATACACTGTGAAGGACCGTATTCAATTTTATGAGTTCATGGACTTATTGTTGCTGTAAGTGTTGAAATACTACTCCTTTAAGTACATAGAAACAAATACAGTTACAAAAGTAACTATAGGTTGCTTTAATGCTCTAGCACAGGGCCCGGCAACCTATGGCCCGCTGAATGCAGCCCGTAACCCGAAATCATCCGGCCCGCAGACTTCCTTCATCTCCGGTGCCTCCAGGGCCCGATGCCGCGGCGCCCAGGTGTGGTGACGCAAGCAAAGGGACGCAAAGGCGCAAGGAGGCCTGCGCTGGCAGCCACAATTTTGGAGCCGCTGAGCGCAGCCGAGCTACGAGCACCGAGCTCTGGATGTACCGCATCCTGCGCAAAGCCGTCAGCACGGCCGTGCACCTTCTGTGTCTGGGCTTCACTGTCGGGATTGGGGTTGTCAATAGGCTGGGGACGAGTGAGTGTGAGTATTTGAGCCACCGCCTTTAGGACAGAGCCAATGCAATGGTCCGTAGGTACGCCATATTCGTGAGCACCCGTAACTAGGGGCCAGTGATCCGGGTTATGACCTCAAAGGGGCGGGATCTATGTGAAACGTGATTTGATGCCTGCCATCCGGGGGGGATGGGAGCGGGATCATGTGTACACGTGGTAAATGTGGCCCGCCATCCGCTCACAGACATGCGCCTTGGCCCCTATGCAGAACAAGGCTGCTGACCCCTGCTGTAGCAGAACAACTTGTACAAGTACAAACAAAATGGCTGAGGTATTCACTGCAGAATACACAATTCACAAACCAAAAAGGGTGGGGAACTTTGAAAGTGAGAAATTTAAAGTAACTGGTATTAATTCAAGGACATATATTGGAGAAAGTGGCGGGTGCCCATCAACAATTGACTTAAATAGAATAGTTTCCGTTCCAAGATCCTGAATGAAGCAACTGAATAAAAACAATTCAGTACAGGGATAGTTAAATTCTGAGATTCTGGATCAGTCGCAGTGGACCAAACTATTTCAAACACTCTTTTTCAATAGAGGGAGATATATCAGGAAACTGGACCATTGAGTTTGGCATTGATTTAAAATGAAATCCAATATTAAGGAAGTGTAACTTGGAGAAACCATCCCGTAATGTGGCAGAGACAATGTGGTTTTATGAAAGATAAATAGTTTTTAACAATTTAGTGGTGTCTTTAGGAAGATATGACATACATAGTAATAAGGGAACAAGTGGTGTGCATTCTTTTAGAAAGACATTTCACAAAAAAAGTTTGTGAGATGAAGTAGGTGTTCATGAGGATTAGGACAATCAATTATTGGTATTGTTTTATTATTGTCATGTGTACTGAGATACAGTAAAAAACTTTGTTTTGCATGCTGTCCACGCAGATAATACAACAGGAGTACAACAGGTAGTACAAAAAGAGGATGCAAGCATTATATAGTGTAACAGCTCCAAAGAAATTGCAGATAAAATAAAAGTGCAAGTGCTGCAATTAGGTAAATTCAGAGTTCTGGAATACATCCTTTGCATAGGTCCATTTAAAAGTCTGATAACAGTGAGGAAGAAGCTGATCCAAATATATCCTTAGCATAGGTTCATTGAACCTATTGCGCCTGAATCTGGTGGTATAAGAGATTGACTGGGGTGTCAGCTGTCTTCCCAAGGCAGAATGTAGTTAGTAGTCATAGAGGGGTGAGGGGGATGGGGGAGGGGGGGGTTTGTAGAGATGTGATGGGCTGGACTGCATCCACAGCTCTCTGCAATGTCTTGCAGCCTTAGGTAGAACAGTTTCTGTACCAAGCTGTGATACCATCTGCAGAAATTGGTAGGATTCATTGGAGACATGATGAATTTCCTTAGTCTTCTGAGGAAGTAGAGGTGTTGGTGTGTTTTCTTGGCCAGAACGTCAATATAGTTGGTGTTGAGAATTACCATGAAGGATACTGTGTCCAATTTTGGCGGGTGACATCGTTCATCTATGTGACTGTTTAAGGGGTATAAAATAAAGAATTGGAATAAATGGGTCACTTTCTCGTCAACAAGTTTTTATGAACAATGCACCATAATTTGCATTATGTAGATTGTCAGAGTTCATTGTATACACATTTGCTGAAGATACGGAAGACAAAGAAAGCAGCATAGAATTAGAGGTCGAGTACATGATCGGCAAGGAGGCCATTCACTTTAACAGGAAACAATGAAAAACAGAAGCCAGAAAATGTAGTTGCAGAAGTATTTTTTCAACGTTACGCAATTGAAAATCATTTTCTCAAGCATGAAATGTGATGACAACAATTTCCTGCTAGTTCATGCTACTAGAAAATTAACCCTTGCAAGCTCAATGCAATTCCATGTCACAAATATCAAATTGTTAGTAAAAAAAGCAAACTCAATGCTAGCATTTATCTCAAAAGGGCTTGTATACGAAAACAGTGATGTAATGCTGAGGCTCTAAAAAGTGCTGGTATGGGCGCATTTAGAATACTGTGAGCAATTTTGGGTACCATATCCGAGGAAGGATGTGCTGGCTCTGTAGAGGATCCAGAAGAGGTTTACACGAATGATCCCATGAATGAGTAGGTTAACTTATGATGAGCTTTTGTCGGCACTGGACCTGTACTCGCTGGAGAATGAGGGGGGACCTCATTGAAACATGCAGAATAGTGAAAGGCTTGGATTAAGTGGATGTGGAGAGGATGTTTCCACTAGTGGGAGAATCTAGGACTAGAGGTGATAGCCTCAGAATTAAAGGATGTTCTTTTAGGAAGGAGATGAGGAGAGATTTCTTTAGTTAGAATGTGGTGAATCTGTGGAATTCTTTGCAACAGAACACTGTGGAGGCCAAGTCAGTCAGCCACGTGCCGTCAGGGTAGGCAAGGTAGGCACTGCCTACCCTGACTAAAATTATGAAATGGCAATTATTACATATAAATAGTAAAGGCATGGGAGAATTATGCCTATCTAAGAGATCGATCTCTTAGGTAGGCATAATTCTCCATGCCTTTCAACCGCAGCACTTGCAACACGCGAAGGTCTATGCAGCCCACGTGCCGTCAGCGCTGCTTCAAGCCATCAATGACAAGCGGGGCTGAAGGCAGCAGAAATTCTGCCTCTGCAGTACTGCACATGCGCAGCAGCCTACTGCGCATGCGCAGCGCGAGTTTCTTGGCAGGTTTTGCAAATATGGATTGTCATTATTTAAGAGTATCTTAGGAAACAAAGAGTGAAGAATGGAGTTTGTGTACCAATAACATGGTAAGTACATTTCTTGGTGCTTTATGTTTTTAAATACCATATTTCCCGGGATGTGGGGAGCTCCTGTTTGGGGAGTCTGGCCCGTGGTAAAGTTGCTGGTAGGCAGGAGCATTGTGAAGCAGGGGATCGGGGCCAGTAACCCATTTGCGACGCTCCAGGCACGGAGCCACCGCATTGTGGCCGGGAGTCAATTAGCCTGGGTGGCTGCGAGTGGCCGCCGGGACCGGACAGTCCCTTCTGCCGATCCCTGCACAACTCTGGCAGTGCACTCCGTCTGAAAACCTCTCTCCTGCCACTCGCCGGCCTCACTCATGTCAGCCACTTCCCGCAAATCCTTAAATTCCGACAGCGCGCTGAAGGTTACTCGGCTGTTGGAATTTAAGGATTTGCAGGAAGCGGCTGACATGTGCAAAGCCGGTGAGTGGCAGGTGAGAGGTGTTCAGACGGAGAGCACTGCCAGAGGTGAGCGGGCTGGCAGAAGGCGCTGAAGAGGCAGCCAATTCTGTTGTCGGATCCCGGCGGCCGCTCGCAGTCACCCGAGCTACTTCCCTCCCCGGAAGTGGTGGCCAGTTCTGCTGTTCGTGCCTGGAGCGCTGCAGCAACGGTGAGTGAGTGACATGATCTCCGACCCTCTCCTTCTCAACACTCCTGCCCTCCCCGCATCTTTAACCCCTGGCGCAGACTCCCCACATGCTGTGAAAGGCACTCTCCCTTCAATTGGTCCCTTGAATTAGTATTGTCATTAATAAGATGACAACTGATTCAACGTCCCGGTGTGCTCCCGTTTTTCCCACCATCTCTCCACCTGCCTTCATCCTCCGTCCCCCACCCATTCAGTAATTTAAAAATGAAGGAGATTTAGAAACCTTGGGAAAATTGAATTGTCACTTATTTTTATTTTTTACGGAGAGACCAATCTGCGCATGCGCAGTTTAAGATTTTTTTAAAGCCGACTGACTGCCTACCTTGAGTAATTACTCACGGCACGTGCCTGAAGTCAGTGGATATTATTAAGGCTGAGAAAGATAGATTTTTGATTAGTGCATTTGTCAAAGGTTATGGGGAGCAGGAGAATGGGGTTAGGAGGGAGAGATAGATCAGTCATGATTGAATGGCACTAGACAATAGACAATAGGTGCCGTAGGCCATTCGGCCCTTCGACCAGCACCGCCATTCACTGTGATCATGGCTGATCATCTATTGGGTTATAAGCTACCCAAGTAGAATATGAGGTGTTGTTCCTCCAGTTTGCGCATGGCCTTACTCTGGTAATGGATGGGACCTGGGACAGAAAGGTCAGTATGGGATTGGGAAGAGAAGTTAAAATGATTTGCAACCGTTAGGCCTGGGCGGACTGAGAGCAAGAGTTCGGCAAACCAGTTTGCTTTGTCTCGCCGATGTAAAGGTGGCCACATCAGGAACACATCAGATGCAGTAGATGAGGTTACAGGAAGTGCATGTGAATCTCTGTTGCACCTGGACTCCCTGGTTGGAGATAAGAAAGGAGATTGGGAGATAGGGACAGGTGTTAAATTCTTTGTGGTTGCATTTCTCAAGTGTTTGCTAGGCATCTTGCTATAAATGTCTCTTTATAAATGTCGCGGGGTGACGCCTGTATGGTCGTGAGTAGTCGCTCAAAGAGTCGTACCTTGTTCTGGTGCCGCTGGATTTTCATCATGTTGAACATTTTCAGATCCCTGCTTGCGACTATGACAGGTGCTGGCAAGTCGCTGAAAAAATCACGTACGTGGGACAGGCCCTTAAGAGACTTTATATCATAGGACTTCAAATTGTAGTCCTCTAGGCTAATTCAACCAATCTCCATTTTGTTTTTATTTAATGTGAAGAAATTTTAATTTTCCCTTCTAAGTTTCTGCCTGTCTATTTGAGTGTTTTGAACAATATTTTTTTTGATCCCAAAATTTTATATCAATTTCCATTGTTAAGATTGGATTCACTATACATTTTTGGAGTTGGATCCCACTCTCTTCTTACAGGCTCTTGCACATCCACTAAAAAGAGCAGGTTTGAGTTATTATTTTTCTTTTTTGAAAATAAAAGGAAATAAAATTTGACCAGAGGAGATAAAAACCAGAAGAAATCATACGTATTGCTCACTATGCAACACATAGGTTCAGCAAACAAGGCAAAGGTTGAGAGCAGTAAGTGATATGCTTCATTTTTGCTGCTCTTGTGCCTTATTTCCCACAACTTTTAAGCAAATTTAAAGATGGGAAATGAGTAACAGAAAAACAAAGGGATAGTTTCTATTAGGATGGAGGGCTGGGGTAACGAAATGTCAAATGGAATATGGCACAATGTGAAATAGGTGGTAATGGGTTATTATGCGTGGTCATGAGTATATCTGTTGTACAATGCTTTTATCTGAAGTCATTAAAAAAAACTTACTATCCCACTATTTTGACACAGGCATTGTAAGATGTTATTCTTCCAAATTCTGTCCCTATCCCTTTCAATTGGAATTACTGATGCCATTTAACTCTCACACCTCTACCCTGAAATTGTTATTGTTTTGAATAACCTAACATTTTGAAGAACTCTTTAATGTGAAGCAAGTTATGACTCATTATGTGACCTGCATCTTTGAGGAGCGAATGTAGGTGCCAAATTTGACTGCCAGGTCAATAAAAATAATTATCTTATAATGTTATATTAAAATTTGAATATTTGAATATTTATGGAGTAATTTGGGAAGATAAGCAGGCTTTGGACAATACTGAGTGACTAAAATATTATTTGTAGTAAATTTTGTGATGAATATGGAGAAATGATTTTGAAAATTTACTTCAAAGTAAGTCCTTGAAAATATAAATTGACAGTGGAATAACTAAAAAAAATAGCTAAATGGGCTTTGGATACTTTGAGAGTAAAGCTGATTGGTATTTAAGTTGATAATGAGGCATTTATTTGCTATTTCATCCTGATAATCTTCCAATGATGTATCTTCACATGTCATTATTCTTAATGTGTAAATGTGATAGGATATTCAACATCTGGGGAAACAATTGGTGATCTTTGTGTCCTCCTAATATCTGTAAATGCACACATTGCTACTCAAGGAACTCTATGTCAATCACAAGCAGAGATCATGCTTGATTTTTCTATTCTGATCCAATTAGTTGTCATAAGTGGAAACTGGGAACTGAAGTGAGCACCTTCCAGTGTAGACTGCATATTACAACACAATTGAAAGTGTGCATCTACAAGGGCAGTGGAAGTGTTACATATTAATATTTAATGGCACATGTAAAATAATTCACGATTTGGGCTGAGACATAAAACAGTTATCATAGCTGGAGCCTACAATACCTCACATATAATCAATTAATTTGAATGTTGATGTGTTGCATAGTGAACATTAAGTGCGATTTCTACTTTTATCTCCTCTGGTCAAATTTTATTTTCTACTTTTTTTCCAAAAAGAAAATAATAAAAATGTAGTAAACTTGCTTGTATTTATTCTTTTGAAAATGGGTCCGATCCAAAATGCCATCTGGCCATTTCCTCCAAATATGCTGCCCGACCCTCTGAGTTCCTCCAGCAGTTTGTTTTTTGCTCAAACTGTATTATAATTTTTGCTAAGGTTGCCTTAAAATGGTTATTTGAATCCCTGTAAAATGCTCATGCTTGTGCTCCGACTTCTTCCTTGCACCAGCTGGAAGATGGAAGCTTCAGTTCAATCACAGAAGACTTACAACTTTGTCCTTTCTGTTCAGTAGGAATGTAGAGTTGCAGCCCAGTGTCAGAGGGCAATGTACAATTGCAATCTCTCACAATTACACCATATACAAGATATAAGATACAAGATCCATTTATTTGTCACATGTGCCAGATGGAACAGTGAAATGTAATCACCATACAGCCATACAGTAAAAGTAAAGAACACAACATAGAGTTGATAGAATTCAACATAAACCATCCCCACACAGCAGAATAAAAGTTTCCCACTGCGAGGGAAGGCACCAAAGTCAGTTCTCTTCCTCTAATGTTCCCCAATGTTCACTCGTGGTCGGGGCCTCCCCGAGCCCTCTGCAGTCGCCGCTACGGGCGGTTCGATTTTCAGGCCTGCTCGCTGGGGTGATGTAAGTCCGACGTTGGGGCTGAGGGACATCCTCAGCGGCCTGGACATCAGAGTCGGCCACCTCCTACCGGAGTCCGCGGCTCCAAAGTCCGCAGGCCGCGCTGGGCAGAGATGCAATGCTGGTGGCCCTCGGCAAAGGGCCCCAGGACTCCACGATGACGGTCAGCGCTGCCGGTGTTGGAAGCTCTCCCAAACCGCAGCTCCACGATGTTGGAGCAGTGGCCCAACGCTCCGGAGCTCCAAACAGCGATCCGGGTAGGCATCGCCCGCTCCGCGGTGAATTCAGCGTCGCACCACCGCTGTTGTAGCTCTGGTCCAGTTCCCGGTCCCCGGCAGGAAAGGCCGCTCCGATCCAGGTGGTAGGCCGCGAGGAGGGGGGCGAGGACGCGACTCGGAGAAATAGTCGCATCCCCCCAGGAAGCGACTGGGAAACAGTTTCCCCCTTATCCTGCTCCACCTCCCCCACATATAAAAGTCAGAGATTCCCCCAAAAACAAACTTTAAACTGACTAAAAATAAAAAAAAGATTGAAAAACAAACGGGCTGTAGGCAGAGGCTGCTGTCAGTCCAGCACCCCTAGTGATCTGCATCATTGCCACTGCACACTAACATTCCTCTCCTCCGTAATTCTATTGATTTCTGTTATGGTAATAGAAAGCAATATGGGCCAAATTGGTCCTAAGCAATCAGGTCCAGATTGCTTAAGAATTATTTAGTTAAAGCAGTCTTCAGAAAGCAGGTACCAACAATTCTATTTGTAGACAATTGTTGGAGTCTTTAATTTCCTCATCAACCCTGTCACCATCCCCTGGTCAGGAGGATGGAACCATGTTCCATCCAGTGGAAGTCAGTGGAAAGCAGTACACCGCTGATATGTAGTACAGCTTAGAAGTCCACAATTGTGTTGAATTGCAGGAGACTACCAAATCCCAACAGACAGTGGAATTTTTATTTGAGGATTTTAATAGCGTCATTAAAGAGAGTTATGGCAACATCCCCTCAATTGTCAAATCCCTGACTTTGTAGCCAGACGCAGGTCCAGGGGCATCTTTTAATTCACCAGCAATACAACCTTTGTTGGATGAATTACGGGTGCAATGAGTCTAAGTACAAGAGGGAGATCGATAATCTGATTGAATGGTGCCAGAGCAACAAACTTACTCTTAACTTTAGCAAGACCAAGCAGTTGATTGGTGATTTCAGGAAAGGAAAGTCGCGCATGCATGAACCCTTGTTCATCGATGGTACGTATCTCTGAAGAACTGCCCTTGAGACAGCACATTTATGCAATCATAAAGAAAGCTCATCAATACCTCTACTTGTTCAGAAGTTTGAGGAGATTCGTCGTGTTGATGAATACTCTATTGAATTTCTACAGGTGCGTGGTAGAGTGCATACAGCCAGGTTGCATCATGGCCCTTTATGATAACTCAAGAATGAAGGAGGTTGCAGAAAGTAGTGGACATTGCCGACTCCATCACAGGTATGAGCTCCCCATCAGCAAAGGGATGAACAGGAAACTCTACCTCAAAAAGGCAGCTAATATCATCAAAGCCCCATACCACTGTGGCCATGGCCTCAACTGGCAGCTGTCATTGGGAAGTGGCTGCAGGAGCTGAGAACTGTCCTCTCCAGTTTTTAAGAACAGCTTCTTACCATCAACATTGGACTCTTGAACCACACTTCACAACCCTAATCACAACTTTATCTCAGCATTGAACTACTATGATTTTTTTTATGGGTTGCACCATGTACTTCAGCTTGCACTATTATGGTCTGGTTGCTACGTATTACTGATCATTTATTATTTTTTTTGCATATTTTTTCATTGTATTGTTGCGTTAATATGCCCGTGCCACTGCAACAAATTTCATTGTTCAGTTCCCTGTACGTATAACAATTAAACACTCTTGATTCTTGGTGGAACTGCCCTACGTGAATTCAGGTAATGAATCACAGAGTCATAGTCATAGAGCGAGTCAGCATGAAAACAGGCATTTCGGAAAAATTAGTCCAAGCTGATGTTCACCCATCCATTTTACAATAACTATGTTAATCTCATTTTATTCGCCTCACATTTAGTTTAGTTTAGAGATACAGCACGGAAACAGGCTCTTCAGCCCGCCGAGTCCTAGTTGAACAGCGATCCCCGTAAACTTGAACTATCCTATGCACTAGGGACAATTTACAATTTTACCAAAGATAATTAATACTACAAAGCTGTACATCTTTGGAGTGTGGGAGGAAACTAGAGCACCCCGGGAAAACCCCGCTATTAGGGAGAGAATTTACAAACTCCGCACAGACAGCATCTGTAGTCAGGATCAAACCCGGTTCTCTGGCGCTGTAAGACAGCAACTCTTCTGCTGCACCACCGTGCCGTTTCCCTAGATTCTACCACTCACATTAGGGGTAATTTTACAGCAACCAATTAACCTACCAACCCACATGACTGGAATGTGGGAGGAAACTAGAGCACCTGGGGGATATCCATAGAGCACAGGAGACTATGCAAATTCCCATAAATTTGCAGCTAAGGTCTGGATTGAACCCAGATTTCTTGAAATATGAGGCAGTTATTCTACTAGTTGTATTACTATGCTGAAGTGGGTATGGAGGGAATAGTATATTCAAAAACAGGCTGATGTACACGGTTAGTGGAGGGAATGTATAATTGTTGTGACTTGAAATACCATGGTAGCTGGCAGGAAAATAGACCGTGGCTCTCATGATTCATGGATATTGATCACATGCTACTTTCTCATCCATGAAATGCAAATGTAATTTTTATTATGTAAAAGGTTCCTTGTGAAAGACATTTTCAGGCTGAAGGCTCTGAATCTGAATCTAGGAAGCAGTTTTTAGTTGTCCAGTTCAGAAAATAATGAAAAGTTTAGTTTAGAGATACAGCGTGGAAACAGGCCCTTCAGCCCACCGGGTCTGTGCCGACCAGGGATCCCTGCACATTAACACAATCCTAAACACACTAGGGACAATTTACATTTATACCAAACCAATTAACCTACAAACCTATACGTCTTTGGAGTGTGGGAAGAACAGAAGATCTCAGAGAAAACCCACGCAGTCACATCTGTACTGAGAATCCATACAGACAGCACCCGTAGTCAGGATCGAACCCAGGTCTCCGGCACTGTAAGCTCTGTAAGGCAGCAACACTGAAGACTGAAAAGGGAGAATTTATTATGGGGAACAAGGAAATAGCAGATGAGTTGAACAGGTACTTTGGATCTGTCTTCACTAAGGAGGATACAAACAATCTTCCTGATGTACTAGTGGCCAGAGGATCTGGGGTGACGGAGGAACTGAAAGAAAATTGGCAGGAAATGGCATTGAGTAGACTGATGTGACTGATGGCTGATAAATCCCCAGGTCCTGATAGTCTGCATCCCAGGGTACTTAAGGAAGTGGCTCTAGAAATCGTGGACGCATTGGTGATCGTTTTCCAATGTTTTATAGATTCAGGATCAGTTCCTGTGGATTGGAGGGTAGCTAATGTTATCCCACTTTTTAAGAAGGGCGGGAGAGAGAAAACAAGGAATTATAGACCAGTTAGCCTGACATCGATGGGGAAGATGCCAGAATCTATCATAAAAGATTAAATAGCGGCACATTTGGAAAGCAGTAATAGAATCAGTTTGAGTCAGCATGGATTTACGAAGGGGAAATCATGCTTGACTAATCTTCTGGAATTTTTTGAGGATGTAACTAGGAAAATGGACAAGGGAGAGCCAGTGGATGTAGTGTACCTGGACTTTCAGAAAGCATTTGATAAGGACCCACATAGGAGATTAGTGGGCAAAATTAGGGCACATGGTATTGGGGATAGAGTGCTGACATGGGTAGAAAATTGGTTGGCAGACAGGAAACAAAGAGTAGGGCTTAACGGGTCCCTTTCAGAATGGCAGGCAGTGACTTTTGGGGTACAGCAAGGCTCGGTGCTGGGACCACAGCTAATTACAATATATATTAATGATTTAGATGATGGGATTACAAGTAACATTAGCAAATTTGCAGATGACACAAAGCTGGGTGGCAATGTGAACTGTGAGGAGGATGCTATGAGAATGCAGGGTAATTTGGACAGGTTGGGTGAGTGGGCAGATGCATGGCAGATGCAGTTTAATGTGGATAAATATGAGGTTATCCACTTTGGTAGCAAAACAGGAAGGCAGATTATTATCTAAATGGTGTCAAGTTGGGAAAAGGGGAACTACAACGGGATCTGGGGGGTCCTTGTTCATCAGTCAATGAAAGTAAGCATGCAGGTACAGCAGGCAGTGAAGAAAGTGAATGACATTTTGGTCTTCATAACAAGAGTATTTGAGTATAGGAGCAGAGGTCTTTCTGCAGCTGTACAGAGCTTTAGTGAAACCATATATGGAGTATTGTGTGCAGTTTTTGTCTCCAAATTTGAGGAAGGACATTCTTGCTATATAGGAAGTGCAGCGTAGGTTCACAAGGTTAATTTCCAGGATGGCGGGACTGTCATATGCTGAGAGAATGGAGCGGCTGGAACTCAGAAGGATGAGGGGATCTTATTGAAACATGTAAGATTATTAAGAGTTTGGACACGCTAAAGGCAGGAAATATGTTCCAGATGGTGGGGGAGTCCAGAACCAGGGACCACAGTTTAAGAATAAGGGGTAAGCCATTTAGAACCGAGATGAGGAAACACTTTTTCACACAGATAGTTGTGAGTCCGTGTCCTGCCTCGGGTTGAGGTCAGTTCTCTGGATACTTTCAAGAGAGAGCTAGATAAGGCTCTTATAGATAGCGGAGTCAGGGGATATGGGGAGAAGGCAAGAATGGGGCAAGAATGGGGTACTGATTGTGGATGATCAGCCATGATCACATTGAATGGCGGTGCTGGCGCGAAGGGCCGAAAAGTCTACTCCTGCATCTATTGTCTATTATCTACCCCCATGCCACCCTGTGGTTTAGTTTAGAAAAGGTTTAGTTATGAACAGAATTGTGCAAAGCATTAGCTCCATCTGGCTAATTAGGAATCTAAATATGGGTGATTACATTTCTGATAAGTAAATAAAAACAGAATAATTAACATCATTTTTAATTGTGTAATTGTGCTGCTAACATTGACATGGTAAATGCATATGTACTTTTATATTTTTGTTAATTTGTTGGAAAAACACAAGAGAAAATGATACAAAGTAAAAGCAAACCACTGTGGATGCAAGAAATCTGAAATGTATTGAAAAATTGCAGGAAATGTTCGGCAAACCTGGTGACTATGTAACGGGTATAGCTTGGACCCAATAGCAGCACAGAATCAGGCAGGTATAATTGGTAATGAACTTTATTACGATACCGTAACCCAGAGTAGTAACACAGGAATGGGTACACCGTACTCACAGGATTGAGCGAGGGTTCTGAAGAGGGGCAGGCAGGAGACGTAGTCGGGGTAGCGGAAGGTCCGGTAACCAGGAGATCCAACACACGATGCAATCAAACCAGCGAGGGACAGACGAAAGGAGAGTCGAAGCCAGGCAGGTAGTCGAGGAGCCATTGCAGGGATACACCAAAGAGCCCAGGAGAGAGGCAGACAGAAACCAGAAGGTCGGGGACAGAAGGCCGAGGTGCTATCCGGGAAGACGACAGGACGGAATGGTCAGGGGCAGGCAGGTTCGAATCCGTGTAGGCAGTCGGGGAAATCGCTGGAGAGTCTTGCATGAATGCTGAGAACAATCTGGCACTGTGTGAATGGCGAGGAGAGTCTATATAGGTTAATAGGTGATCAGAGGCAACTGAGTGCAACAGGTGAGGAGAGTTAGGCTGATGAGAGGGGAGTGGCAGGCGAGGAGAAGGAGGGACCGGTGGAAAAGTACTGGGAGGTGAAGTGGATGAGAATGAGGAGAGGGCAGACTGTGACAGACTATGGTTATACTGCTTTCTATTCCAGCTGGAACTGAATATTTCATTAGTTTTCCCTCCAATTTCCACCCATCCCTCACCTTCACATGGAAAGTTAAGAGTCCAGTGAGGATATGGAACTGAAGGAAATTTGGATTAGTACTGAAACAGTACCGGAGATGTTGGTGAGACTAAAAGCTGATAGGTCCCAAAGATGATCTACATATCAGAGTTTTGAAAGAGGTAGCTGCATAGGTCATGGATGCATTGGCCATTATTGTTCAGAATTCCCAGATTTTAAAATCATTCCTGTAGATTGGAGAATCCCAAATTTGATGACACTATTCAAAAAAGACAATAGAAAGAAAACAGAACTACTTCCTACGGTAGTTAAACATTGGTGGGAGAAAGAAATACTGAAAACGATATTAATGGATTAACCAAACATCTACGATTGCACAATAGGATTGAGCAAACTCAATGACATGAAAGTGAAGATAGACCCAAATAGCTGGAGTAACTCAGCGGGTTAAACATCGAAGGATTTTGGATTCAAATAAGGGTGGTGAACCAAAAGAATTCTCTACCATGGGTCACGGAATATTTTTTAAAAGAGATACATTTCTAGTTTTAAAAGGCATCGAGGAAGTATGGGGAAAGAATATGAATTTGGTGATAAGAAAAAAGATTAGCCATTGAATGGCATACCAGGCTGGAAAGGCTGAAATCTTATTCCTACGTTGTTGATTATGTCTGATGCTTCTCTGCAGTTTAGATATGAGCAGCAGGGGGCAGGTATGAATAATGTGGCACACTATGCAGAATACGTCCCAGCTTCTTGCCATTGCTTCAACTCAGCAATTACATTTTTCTACTATATCTTTCACTGGTGTGCTTACAAAACAGATCAAAATTAGGAGCCAGACTTACACATGACATGCTCACATTTCTAAAACTGCAAAGGCAGGATGGTCCTTATGAAGTCGGGATGCCGATCTTCTTTTATCTGGTGTGGGTTTTACAAATTGAATGACAACTACCGCATTTGCTCATAAATAATACAATAGCTCAGTAAACCCGATAATGATCACATGCCACTTTTATAAATGTTACACCTATAAAACTGAACACTGAGAAGTACTTTTTAAAAATCAGTATTGCAGACACTTCACAAAGTTTAATGAATTCAGTTTTACTGTAGTATGTGGGACAATTGGCTGGCAGTATTTTAAAGCTTAGGCATATGTGCAGAATGGGCTTTTGGCTGTCATTTCTATTTAATTACCATAAATCCTTCCGCTAACTAAAGACTGAAAGAATCCTAGACTGTTCAGAAAACGAAATGGGAATGAACAAAATGAATGTTTCTAAAATGTGCATATTGCACATCAATATGACAATGTCTTTGAATATATTGTTTGGTGAGAGAAAACCTCTGCTAATGCAACTATTCATTACATTAGGGCATGGTGTAAGAATAAAATGTGACACAACATAAGGAGCAGATTTTTAATTATGCTGGTAATTGGTTTAGTTGAGATTGGCAGGACCAGTACAATTTCAAATATATATTTCAAGTTCATATTACCTGAATCACTGCATTTCATTTTTTAATTTTGTCTGGCTTTTTAAAATGCATAAATGAGTTGCATTTCAAGGCAACAAAATTGACAATGATCCTTTCAGTAAGTGATAAGAACATTTACAATATTTTGATTATAAATTGCTAGTGATGAATAAATAATACGTTACAGGTCAGCAATGAAGTATTGACTACTTTAAAAATAACATGAGCAAGTACTGATGGAGAAGCGACAATTACTTGTTCCTTCCAGCAAATCATTAATTTTGCCTATTGCAAACTTTACTCATGATATTTAACCTCGGAGGAATAAAGAACCATATACATATGGTCTGTACGATAACTTGACATAGAGAGTATTAAAGTAGAATTCACATGATACCATTGGATATTGCCTTTGATATCAATGTTCAAACACACAAATGTGACAAAGCTAAATGTGAATTGGTAGGCATATTGCATAAGACATTTTGCATTTACTATCATTTAACCAATTAAGGTACATTGATATTTGAGTTACCATACAGCCATACTAAGTGAAAAGAACACAATAAACACTTAAAATAAAATTTAACATAAACATCCACCACAGTGGAATCAACATTCCTCACTGTGATGGAAGGCAATAAAGTTCAGTCATTTTCCTCCTTTCTTCACCCGTGGTCTGGGCCTTTGAACCCTCCGCAGTTCGCCGCTACAGACGGTCCGATGTTCAAGCCCTCTCGTCGGGATGATCGAAACTCCGATGTCGGGACGGATCAGAACGCTCTGCGGCATGGAGTTCCCGAATCAGCCCGGCTTCACGGTGTTAAAAGCCCACAGGCCCCGCAGTCGGAGCACTTCTTCGGGCAATCTTCGACAAAGGATCGCAGCTCCTCTGTTAAAGTCCGTGCTGAGCCTACGGCTTGAAGCTCCTGGCCGGTCTCCAGGAAAGGCCGCACCAATCCATATAAGATATCTTTGGACTAAATTCAGTCAGACCAAATTTGTTTTGCAAAATACCAGAAAATAACAAACAGGCTACAATTCCTAACTTTAATAATTAAAACTGCTTCATTCAAATAGGTATTTCCAACATAGTTGTGAAGAATGTCTTCAGTATAGGATGAGCATGGAGTGAACAATTTATATTGGAGCTTGAACTACCATAGACTTATACCCCCATTGAATGGAAAAACCTGTGTGATTTTAATGTAATTAAAAAAATATTTGTTCCAATCTTTTTTGGATTAATAAGACACATCATAAACTCTTTAATATTTCTCTTTAAGTTATAAAGCTAATTAAGAATGCTTCAGGATCTGGAACTCCTTTTCATCTACATCAATTTACTAATATTAACAAATCTCACAGAGGATCTTCCATAAATGACAAGGTCCTATCAGCATCTGGCATTCTATTTTATTTATTGTGTTTCCATTTTAATGAGAATTAACAATGTATTGAAAAGATATAAGTTTTATCACAATTGCCTTGGTGTATGTGTTAAATATTATTTAAATCAAGCAAGTGCACAATGACTAGTTATATGTTTGACATGGGCAAAAAAGAGTAATATAGAATTATTACAATGTACGGTACTGAGGATGATGCATTACAAGGTGGGGATTCTTGCATTAGGATAATCTGTTCTGTGGTATCTCTGCTTAATACAGTGAACTCATACTGATTGTAAATCAACTCACCGGTTTATTTGATAGGTTGTTAAATATATTAAATACCTTTGAAAAAGATCACCAATGCCACTTCATTAAATACACCACATCAAAGGGTTTGCTTAAGGCAATAGGTCAATTGAAAATATATTGGAATGCCAGATCATTTTGT
Organism: Leucoraja erinaceus; assembly: GCF_028641065.1. Lineage (NCBI taxonomy): Eukaryota > Metazoa > Chordata > Chondrichthyes > Rajiformes > Rajidae > Leucoraja > Leucoraja erinaceus. Next base: position 35,561,122 of record NC_073383.1, read on the forward strand.
TTTTTTATAAGGTAAAACCTATAAATGAACTTTACAAAGTAACAAATCGTAAAACCATAATTTAAACTTTACAAATCGCACCTCATTGGTGATAATGGAATTTTTAATGTGGCATGTGAGGATTAGGATTTATTTGCACCTGAGAGCTGCAATGTTTAAAAACTATTTCTAAGACTTGTCTACAAATGAACATGCTGAAATTACACACAATAAATGGGAAAGAAAAGTATATTCCCCCTGTTTAAATACGGTTAAGACCATTATTGGAAACTAAATGGAAACTACATTTTGAATCCTTCCATTTGAAATGTTTATCCTGAATTCTCAATGATACCATATTGTAATCACAGACTGTTTACCCCATGGAGTTGGGTTTGAATCCAACACAGGACATGTGGCAAGGCTTTCCTCAGTTTCATTCAGGCTTTCATCAGAAAAGGGATGATTTAATGGTTTTCCTAGTGGATAAATTTCACAGCAAACAAAAGCCGTCATTAACATTCAAAGAAGTGAGACGTTAAAGGTTTCACATTGGTGACATTCTACTTCTCAGATCTGGCACAGGTTAAACATCTAACCCATCCTGATTTAAGCTGCACAATTTTTCAGGGGCAGAAACAGTGTTATCCTAATGCTTGGGGCAAAAGTCATATATACCATTGTTGAGATACACAATGTTGCAGGGGTGGCTACTGCAAGATGATGGATCTTCCTTTAAAATAATAAATATGTGTAAGAAAAGGACAGCAAAAAGCCACTTTCAGCCCAAAATGCCATTTCCTCCTGAGATTCCTGCTATTAAAAAAATACAGTCTTCTGGGTGCCCATGGTAGGTGATGCACATTTCCTGTGCAAACAAATTGCTTCCCTTCATTGCACCTTGGCCATTGGAAAAGCCAATAACCCCTCTGAAGTCGATGGACCTATCTTGCTAATATTTGTCTTGAGTCCAAATTGAATGTTTTCCCAGTTTACTTGAAAGGCATGTTGAACATCTCATAAATGCTTGTCCATTCTCTACCTAATACTATCATATCCTATGCAGCTGCCTGATTAATAAAGTCACAATAAACAAAGTGTTCACCATCACTCACAATCACTGTGTATTTGTGTGAAATAAGCTCTTGTCTCTTGTAATGGTCACCCATTATTTCGTGTAGAACGACAACAACAGGTGCTGAGGTTGAGAAGAAAGATGATGAAGAGGAAGAAATAAATTGAATTTTTTGCAGATCAACTGTAATTAATAATTAACTTTGATGGTGTCACACTGCAATGCCATATTGTTGACTGCCACCAAAGTTGAATCCTGTATATCCATTAAAATGGAGGCCCATTGCAGAGACCAATAGAATTATTGTACTGATGTTTTCAAATACTTGTTTTTTCTTCAACTAGAAATTATATAGATTTGCTCCACTATTAACGAAAACATGTAATTATCACCACCTTCATTTTTAGCATCCTTACAGTTGATGTGCAAGAAGTTCCATTTGTTCCTTCTCTTTCTCTTCATCATCTTTCTTCTCAGCCTCAGCGCCTGTTGTTGTTGTTGTAGATCTACACAAAATAATGGGTGACAATTACAAGAGACAAGAGCTTATTTCACACATATAAATAGTGATTGTGAGTACTTCTAGTCATTCCCTGATGCCGTTTCCAGGCCACCTACCATGATATTTCCTGCAGCATACTCCATGCACAAACATGAGTCAATTAAGTGAAGAGCTGATGTAAGAGTAGAGGTATTACCCTACTACCATGGTTGAAATGGTTTTAAAATAGTGTGTACAAGAAAAAATGTCGACACCTAATATTAGATTCAAGAGAACAAATATAACAATGCCAGGATCCTCAAGAAGCATATCGAAACGTAATTTTGTATTCCCTTGTATGCACCTTCTTTAGGTTTTTGCTACAATGGTCAGCTGTTTTGTAATGGAGATAGTTTATAATAATTGCTTTTCTACATTTTTCCATAATATCTGTTATAGACAGACAAAAAGGCCCAGTACAATTTCATGGTGTTCACAATTCTCACAGATATATCCATGTCTGTGTGACAAATCAACAAAAACATTGTGCTACATGAATGAATTTTGTTTTACAGGAAAATATCACAGCCATATGGATTACAGTGCAATATAATTTATATCAAAACATGCCACCAGACAGCAGTTAAAGAATGTTCTTTTAAAACTGATTAAACAGTCATTAGAGATTCTGTTGCCATCATTTTTTTGTGTTATTAAGACACTAATGGAATTGTGTACTACATTATTTATAATGCAGTGCCATACTGCTAAATGCCTGTTTACATTCTTTTAAAACAACTTAGCGTTTGTCTTTTTCAGTTTCCTTTTTTTCTCATTGCTGAATAGTTTTTACTTCCTTGATTATAATGAAATACTTAGAATATGAGGCAATCCTGGCAGGTTTGCATGTTCTAGTGACCCTAAATCTCCTCCTTGAACCTTGTGATGCTGTTGGCAGGGAGTTACATAACATTGATCTCATTTGAATAAACACATGGTGATACATGCCCAAGTCAGGGAGATATATGCCTTGATGAGGAATTAGGTTTACCTATTAATGGTCAAAAGCTCACAATGTTGAAACAATCTTGATTAGTCAAACATCCTATCTAAGTTAGCAACCACAAGTGTTGTTGATGGAAGAATGAATGTTAAGTCCAGTGGCACCAAATAGTTTTATCCTGGATAGTGCTGGAATTCTTGAATGTTTTTTGATCCTGTCCAAGAGTTGTGAATTCAGATTATCTTTGATTAGTACTTCATAGAAACTTTAAGAGGCCAAGTTTCACTAAGTAAGCCTCTGGAAGCAAACATAGCTGGTCCACCACTCAAGTTATTGCACTGTGGTGACTTTCAACATATGGACTTGAGTAGTTAGATAATAGGGATATCAATGATGGTAGGGGTTACAGCCACAATGATGGATTACCAGTTGATCAGCATGAGAAAATGATGATGGGACCGAGTAAGAGAATGCGATCTCAGCATTGGTGGCACATATGTGTTTAGTTTACTTTACTTTAGCTCAGATATACAGCGTGGAAACAGGCTCTTTGACCCACTGAATCCGCACTGACCAGCGATCGCCACCATACACTAGGGACAATTTATAGAAACCAATTAACCTACAAACCTGCATGTCTTTGGAACATGGGAGGAAACCAGAGCAACCGGGGAAAACCCACGTGGTCACAGAGAGAACGTACTAACTCCATACAGATCCATAGTCAGGATCAAACCCATGTCTTTGGTGCTGTAAGGCACAACTATCGCTGTGCCACTGTGCCGCTCACTGGTCAGAATCTCAGAGATAGAGAGGGTCAATGACAAAAAGGGACTTTAATGATGGTGGGATGCTGCTGATGATGGGTATATTTCATAATGGTAGAGTTCTCAATGTGGTTGTGATGTCTAAATAATAGTGGGGTAGTGATTGACGATGGTGTGCGTTTCCACAATGGAGGGGAAAGGGGGAAGGGTTGGAGGGTTTTAGGGATACATCCAAGTTTCTGGGCTTTTGATTGATTTACTTATCAGACAATTTTCTCAGGCAAGATTTTCTTTTCTTAAATTTTTGATTTCTTGCTCTGGTCGCTAGTGCAAGCAGCCTTCTTTTTATATGACCCAAAAACATATGATCTTCCAGCAGGAAGCCTGTAAGAAATGGGTTACAGTTAAGTATTAGTGGATTTAGGAGCCATCACTGAAAGCTTAAATTATATTCCAAAAGTGTTTACATCTCCCTGTATACTGTGTAGTGACCATTTGGCTTGTTTTGTGTGTCATTAATCATGGCATGTGTCTTTAAATTTTAGACTGCCCATTATATTGTGGGTGGGATTTATGACGTATTCTAGGGCGTGTTTGGTGCTAAGTTTCTTGCGCAGAAGCTTAGTTTATAATTTAGTTTTGGACCAGCATGGGGAAGGCATACCCTTTGACCATACGAAGTGTAACGGAGACACAAGGAGTTTTCTAACCTTTAAAGCAATATGCTAGAGTTCGATGAACATTATAATGTATGTCGGAAGAAGTTTGGATGTACCTTATTATTTTTCATCAACAATAACGAATCTATTAATCAAAAGACAGTGTTATGAAGATTTATCTGTGAAGGAGCTCTGAAGGTCTCTGACGGAGAGCTCGCATGCGTATTACGACATTCTCCTTAATCATGTAGTCCACTTAGCGGCTAGAGGGCGTAATCGCTTGAAAATAAAAATCTGCCGCTACATACTGTGATATTGATTATTTGGCTAGGAAGTTTGAAAGCTAAAAAACATGAAACCCCTCTTCAAACTCTATAAGGACAGAAATTGTAATCCAGAGTGCCTCTTCCTCATTTGTCCCACATGATGAAACATTGGACGAGGTGAGGCACAAAATTCTTACTGTATGTCAGCTAGTTATGTCAACATTCAACACCCCCTTATCATCTCTGTTATTCCCGAAGAGTTTCATCTTGCTTAATTTAGATACTGACCATGGGAACATTATCTGCAAAGGTTATCAAAGTCAGTATTGACAAAATCCAGCTCTCGTGAACCTCTTGATTCCTCAACCCAGATTTCTTATCTGATGTGCAATAGTGAATGAGATGGAATTTTTCCTTCTAAATATTGTGACTACTATAGTTATTGGGTCGGGATTTGACATAATTGGTGAGAATTTCTAAACTCAATGTTAATTTCCAAACAGTTTGCACTTAAGACAGACAAGAGTGTTTTATTGTCATATACTGACAACAGAACAATGCAACTTAACAGGCCCGTAATGGCAATAACACTCAGATAATATATAATATCTAAACATACAATAAACTAATAACCGTAGACACAAAGTGCTAGAGAAACTGCGGGTTAGGTAGCAGCTCTGGAGACCATGGATAGATGATGTTTCGGGTTGGGACACTTCTTCAGACACTTGTAGTTACCTCAGCACTTTGTCTCTAGAGTTACTCCAGCATTTTGTATCTTTACAGTTATTCTAGCACTTCCATGTTCTCCAGACATGTTGCCTGACCCACTAAGTTACTCCAGTACTTTATTTATTTTTTGTAAAGCAGAACCTGCAGTTCCTTGTGTCTAATCGGGTGGCGCCAGCAATGGCTGCCTCGCCAACAGTCTGTCTGTCCCTTCCTTCTTTGTTGTTTTATAGTATGTGTTAAATGTATGTTTTAGTGTTCTTTCGCTTGTTTTTTTGTGGGAGGTGAGGGAAACTTTTTAAAATCTCTTACCTTCAAAGGAGATGCAATTTTTTTCCGTATTATATCTCCGTCCGCATTTTTGCCTAACATCGGGGAGATGGCGGCCTCTGCTGGAGACCAACTTCGGGAGCTCCAACCATTGAAGCCTGTGGACTTAACATCGTGGAGCTTGTGGTCTCTGTTGGGGATCGACCTTGGAGCTCCAACCACGGGAGCCTGCGGACTTTAACATTGTGGAGCTTGCATTCCCTGGTTAGAGACCGACTTCGGGAGTTCCTAGCCACAGGAGCTTCGATCGCCCCGATGTGGGAGCTTCGATTGCTCTGACGCGGGAGCTTCGATCGCCGCAATTGCGTTTTTTTAGTATAGCTGTATGGTAATTTGAGTTTCACTACCTTAATTGGTACGTGACAATAAACTGATCTTTGAACCTAATCTATAAACCATAATACTATGTAACCACCATAGTGCACAAAGAATACAAAATTCATAGTGCAAGCAAAGACACTGTCCATAGACGATCGTAGTTACTGAAGTATGTGAGGTATAGCGTTCAAGAGTTTGATGGTTGGTGGGAAGTAGCTGTTCTTGAACCCGATGGTTACGGTTTTCCAGCTCCCAATGGTAGTATTGAAAAGAGAATGTGGTCAGGGTGGCTTGTGTCTTTGATGATATTGACTGCATTTTTAAATTAACTCCTCCCGTAGATTTATTCACTGGTGGGGAGATCAGTGCCTATGATGGACTGGGTTGGTCTGGGTCTCTCTCAAAGTTTCCCCCCAACCCCCCAGACCCCCGGGCAGGTCTGGATCTCTCTGATCATTGTCTAGTTCACATTCCGACCTACAGGCAGAAACTAAAATCAGCTAAGTCTGTGGTCAGAACAACAAAAAGGGGCCCAAGCGAGGGCATTGAGAACCTGCTTTGATTGCACGGATTGGTATGTGTTCAGGGAAGCAACCACAAGCCTCGATGAGTATACAGACACTGTATCATCATACGTCAGCTTTTGTGAGGAGAGTTGCATTCCAACTAGAACCCGGACCTGGTTGAACAATGACAAGCCCTGGTTTACTGCAGAACTCAGACTGCTCCGACAGTCTAATGAGCAAGCCTACAGGAACGGGGATGCAGACCTTAACAGGCAGGCAATTTACAAGCTGAGAAGAGGAAACAGAGCTTTCAAGGAAAACTCTGAGAACTCTTCTCAGCTAGTGACTCTTCTTCAGTTTGGAAGGGTTGGAGACCAAGCGCCAAGCCTGTACTTGGTCTCAAGAGAGTCAAGAGTCAAGAGTCAATTTAATTGTCATTTGGACCCCTGGAGGTCCAAACGAAATGCCGTTTCTGCAGCCATACATTACACACAAATAGACCCCAGACACAACATAATTACATTTAACATAAACATCCATCACATAGCTGTGATGGAAGGCCAAATAAACTTATCTCTCCACTGCACTCTCCCCCCCCCCCGATGTCAGAGTCAAAGTCATAGCCCCCGGCTGGCGATGGCGATTGTCCCGCGGCCATTGAAGCCACGCCGGGTGGTGCGAGGTCGCACACCGGGTCTTGGTGTTAGAGCCCCCGGCGTGCGCTCGCAAAGTCCGCGGCCATTCCAGCCGCGCGGGGCAGTGATGTCAGGCCCCGCTCCAGGAGCTCTTCGACCCCGCAACTCGGGCGGGAGAAGTCGCCGTTGCAGAAGCCCTGAGAAGCGGTCTCTCTCCAGGGATCCGTGGGCTCCCGGCGCCGTCGTCCACAGACCCGCAGCAGCAGCCTCCGACTCTCCGGTAGCAGCAGCAGCAGCAGCAGCAGCGCTCCTCCACCGCTCCACCTGCTCCGGACTCGGCCAGCTCCGCGACGGCAACGGTGAGTCGACACCTGAGTCCCCGGCTTCTTCCTGTTGGAGGCCGCTCCTCGTTGCGGCCTCAACGACACCTGAGACCCGACGAGAAAAGGTCGGGTCTCCAGTGCAGGGAGAGATTCAAAATGTTTCCCCCCCCCCCCCCCCCCACCCCCCCCCCCCCCCCCCCCACACACACACCCCAACATAAAATAACAAAAACTACATAAAAACACAGACAAAAAAATAATAAAAACGCGGACAGGCTGCAGAGGCCGCTACTGGCCAGAGCCGCGCCGCCTACCAGATGTAGAGCCGATGTAGAGCAGTTGACACCGAGTCAACTTGGCAATCGTTTCGCCTAACACCTCCGCTCAGTTCGCATTAACCAACCTGATCTCCCTGTGGCTCAGCAGTTCAACTCCCCCTCCCATTCCGAATCCGACCTTTCTGTCCTGGGCCTCCTCCATGGCCAGAGTGAGTTCCAAATTGGAGGAGCAGCACCTCATATTTCGCTTGGGTAGTTTACACCCCAGCGGTATAAACATTGACCTCTAATTTCAGATAGTCCTTGCTTTCTCCCTCCTTCCCCCTTCCTAGCTCTCCCACAGCCTACTGTCTCCATCTATTCCTTTCTTCTTCATGCCCCCACCCCCACATCAGTCTGAAGAAGGGTCTCGACCGGAAACATCAACCCATTCCTTCGCTCCATAGATGCTGCCTCACCCACTGAGTTCCTCCAGCTTTTTGTCTACCTCTGTAAAAATTCTCAAGTTTGCGGATGACACAAGCCTGATTGGACTGATCCAGGATGGGGAGGAATCTGCCTACAGACAGGAAGTGACACAGCTGGCGTCCTGATGCCTTTGTAACACAACCTGGAGCTCAATGCTCAAGACAGTGGAATTGATTGTAGACTTTAAAAGAGCTCCCCTTCCCCTCACCCCACTCACCATCATCAACACCACGGTCACATCTGTGGAGTCTTTTAAGTTCCTGGGAACCATCATCTCCAATGGCCACCATTGACTCCACAGTCAAAAAGGCAGAGGATGTACTTCCTGCGGCAGCTGAAGAAGCAAATCTGCCACAGGCAATGATGGCCAAATTCTATACGGCCATCGTAGAGTCTCTCCACACTTTCTCCATCATAGTCTGATTTGGCTCAACCACCAAGTACGACATCCGGAGGCTGCAGCGAATCATCCGATCAGCTGAGAAAGATATTGGCTGCAACCTTCTCTCCATTGACGAATTGTACACTGCAAGGGCCAGGAAGCGAGCGGGTAAGATAATCTCTGACTCCCCTCATCCTGGCCACAAACTCTTTGAATCACTTCCCTCTGGAAGGCGACTCCGTACTGTCAAAGTGCCACAGCCAGACATAAAAACAGCTATTTTCCACGAGTAGTAGCTCTACTCAATAACCAAAAACCTGTACCCTCCTTTTGCTCTGGTATTTTATGTAATTCACATGTTTAATTGTAATGTTTTATTATTAATGTTTAATATTTTATCTGTCATTCCTAACTGTCACTGTATGCCATGTGGTCACTTGTGGGCGGAGCACCAAGGCAAATTTCTTGTATGTGAATACTTGGCCAATAAACTTATTCATGCATGCATTCAATCAATCATTCATTCATTCAATCATTCATTCATCATTCATTCATTCATTCATTCATTCAGTCATTCATTCATTCATCATTCATCCATTCATCCATTCATTCATTCATTCAGTCATTCATTCATCCATTCATCCATTCATTCATTCATTCAGTGTCTGCAACACGGACTGGATAATGTCTGGCAGTTGCCAAATCTGGCTGTGATGCAAACAGTCAGTATGTTCTCCACCATGCACCTGTTGAGGTTTGGTAGAGTATTCGGCGACTTACCAAATTTCCTCAATTTCCTAGAAAGTAGAGGTTTTGATGAGTTTTCTTAGTGATTGTATTGATGTGCTGGGCCCAGGACAGATCTTCAGAGATATGCACATCCAGAAACTTGAGCTGTTCATTCTCTCCACCGACGTTCCGATGATGAAGACAGGTTTATGCATCATAGGCTTTCCTATCTTAACATCAACAATCGGCATCTTGGTTTTGCTAACGCTAAGAGAAAATGTGTTGTTCCAGCACCATTCAATTTGATTTTCAATCTCCATCCTGTAGTCTGCCCTATCCTTATCCATTATTCATCCAACAATGGTTGTATAGTGAATGGTCAAGATGTGGCCTGGAGCTGCTGGATCCCATACAGCAATGCTCCAAAATCCTCTACAGTGAAAGAGTTGGGATGGAAATGTGTGGGAGAATGTACTGTGGGGGCAGAATAAGCCTCATTTCTAAGGCAACTGAGTAAACTCTGGCAGTCAACTAAACCTAATCTGTCAGATTGTCTCTGACATTCGAAATATTGTAAGTCTCTGATAATCCCCTATCCAACTACTGGGAAATTTTGAAGATTTGAAATTGTATATCGAGTGATGTTTACCACACTCTCTTCCAATTACCAGGGCTCAGTTCCTGTGCTTCCTTCCAGTTTACAGGGGACCCGGTTCATGCAACGTCTTGCAACCCATTGGGGCCCTGGCGTCCACACTCCCTTCTAACTCAGTGGTGCCAATTCTCCTGCTCCCTTCCAACTCTCTGGGCCATGGTTCCCACTCCCTTTCCCAATTCACTGGAGCCCCAGTTCACACACTCCTTTCCAAACCACTGGAGCAACAGCTGCTCTGCTCTCTTCCAACTAACCAAGGACCTGGTTACTGCACACCTTTGCAACTCATTGGGTCTTCAGTTATTCATTCTCTTTAAATTCACTGGACCCTGATTCCCACAGGACTCTACACTTTTCACTGGAAAAATAATTCTAGTACCATATAAGTAAAAAATGTGAATTAAAGATGTATTGAGGTATTAATAGAACATTAAATAGTTTTAAGAAAATCTGCCCGTCTGGCACAGGCAAAGTCCAGAGAGACCCGATTAAATAAATATTGCATATTAAACACGTACACGCTAATGTTCCTTTGCAGAATCCTGATCTTTACTCACCACCAAGAACTATGTTCCTTGATCAATAACCCCTTTGGCATACCAAAGTGAATCAGCCAGTTCAAATCATTGTGTCATATTTTACTTAATTTGAGTTTTGCATCACATATCTGCAGACTGCTGGGACTACTTGCCTTCGAATGTGATACCATCCAGCTCTGCGTTTGGAGAGGTGGAGGGGCAGGAGGTGGAGGGGCAGGTGGTGTAGAAAAAGTAGGGACTCTGCAGAAGGTCTTCGATAGGTTGGGAGAGTGGGCAGAGAAGTGGCAGATAGAATATAGTGCAGCAATGTGTGAAGTCATGCAGTTTGGTAGTTGGAATAAAGGCATAGATTATTTTCTAAATGGTGAGACAATCCAGAAATCGGATGTGCAAAGGACTTGAGGGTGCTGGTGCAGGATTACCAAAAAGTTAATCTGCAAATCGAATCAGTAGTAAAGAAAACAAACACAATGCTTGCATTTATTTTGAGAGGGCTTATATACAAAAACAGTGATGTAATGCTGAGGCGCTGGTCTTATAGATGCTGGCGCATTTGGAATATTATGAGCAAATTTGCGCACCATATCTGAGGAAGGATGTGCTGGCTCTGGAGAGGATCCAGAGGAGGTTTACAAGAATGATCCCAGGAATGAGTAGGTTAACATATGATGAGCGTTTGATGGCACTATGCCTATATTTGCTGAAATTTTGAAAAATGAGAGGGGGCCTTATTGAAACGTACAGAATAGTGAAAGGCTTGGATAGAGTGGATGTGGAGAGGATGTTTCCATTAGTTGGAGAGTCTAGGACTAGAGGTCATATCCTCAGAATTAAAGGATGTTCTTTTAGGAGGGAGATGAGGGGGAATTTCTTTAGTCCGAGTGTGGCGAATCTGTGGAATTCTTTGCCACACAAGGCTGTGGAGGCAAAGTCAGTGGATATATTCAAGGCAGAGATAGATAGATTATTGATTAGTATGGGTGTCAGAGGTTATGGGGAGAAAGCAGGAGAATGTTGTTAGGAGGGAGAGATAGATCAGCCATGATTGAATGGTGGTGTTTACTTGATGGGCCGAATGGCCTAATTTTCCTATCACATGATCTTTTGCCAAGCTCATCTGCAGCTGTAACATCTGTGCTTTTGCTCACTATGGACTTGACTATTCCAATGACTGACCTCCCTTTTCCTGCCTCCATAAATATGAGGTCATTCAGAATTCGACTCTCCATGCCCACGCTTATATTACTTCTTTGCTAAATGATCTTAATCTTCTTCTTTTCGTGTCCATCTTGTTACAAATGTTGACCTCACTGTCATCCTCAAAAGGATGCAAACTTTCGGCGACAATCAGTGGCAGCCATCACTTGATGCAATAGATGATGGTGGTAGCAGAGTTAGCTCAGGATACTCAGGATCCAGTTTCCAGCCCCGTGACGTGGACGCTTCTGCTGTGGAGCCAATTAACTTAATGAACTCCCAGATATGCAACATCTTATTTTTTAATTTATTTATTGCTTTAAATCACAAAATAATCTCTTGTGGGAAAATAAGAAGGATCACTTTGAGATCACTGCGATGTCTCCCAAGTGATACATTTGGTACTTGAAGTACTTGGGTAAACTTAGTAATCTGTTTGTTAAATAGCACAACTGTTACAGTACTCTAGAACACTGCTGTTAATAGGTAGACAGTCTGGCTCATGGAAAGAAAATTGAGGATTTTACCTATCTGGTCATTCATCGATTTGTTTTCACATAAAGCAGCAACCAATGCTAACAGATTCACCTGGATGAAGAGCAAGAAGGCTATTAAAGCCCTTTCTTCAAATGCTGCATAGCATAGTTGTTTATGTTCCATTAATTTCAAAGAAAAGGGTTAATTTTACTTGGGGGAGAGGGGTTGGTAGAGGGGGGAATGAGAAGAGGGATGAGGGTGGGCTGATGGTGGATTGAGTGTGTAAACCTTGAATTTGTCCACTTAAGCATAATGTACAACAACAGAGAGAATGATTACTCCAGAAGATTTAGAACAGTGGGCAATAGAAACTTCATTTGACAAGAATTTGAGGAAATGATCATCTTGGTCAATCATTGAAACAGAAATTGTCAAAATCCAAGATTAATAGATTGGAGAGGAAATAGCTTGAAGGACTGGATGACAAGGTGGTTTAGGACGATTACAACTAATATCTCATAGTGAAGGTAATCATTGACTAGTTGAGCCAAATGCCTGTTTCTGCCGTGACTTCAGATGCATCTGACAGGAACAAATTAAATAGATGCAAAATGTTACATGTTTAGAGATGAATTTACATATTAGATATCTGTTTGGCCAAATTTAAAGCATGACCATAATGAGGTGGAGAGCCCTTGACTGATCTTTCCTTTTTCAGGCCCTGGGTTATTTGTGATAATTATAGTAACTTGTGCGAGATCAACTCGTCCAGTTAAAAAACTAGAGATGCAGCTAGTACCTCCTGCTTTGCATCATGAGCCACTGATCTACTAAAGTTTCCAAATTAGTGGGTGAACACTGATTTTTATTTCATATTTTCTCAACATAAAAGAGGCCATTTGGTTCATTGAGTCAATGCTGGTTCGCAGAGCAATTCCATTGGCCTACTTATTTAGCTGTAACCCATCCTCTCAACTTCTCCCTCCCCCAAACCTATCAAACTGGAGGCTTCAGAGTAAATCAGTGCAATAGCAGCATGTACATGTGATCTCCACACAGTCAGTGTCCAAGATCGAGATCGAACGCAGGTCACTGGAACTGTGCAGCAGCACTAACTACAGCACCATTTTATCAGCTGCCTTAATAATCTAAATTAACATGAGACTGAACTAGATCTTTACTAAATTTCATGTATAAATCTTGTTTTAATCTGTATTCAGAATGAAGTAATGTACATTGGGATGTTTTACAATAGTTAATTTGGCCATTTTCAAACCATACTGATTTAAATTAAAATAAGCTTAGCTATTTTCTGTTTATTACTGTGACCTTTTTCTTGAAGCACTGTTATAAAATGATGGTTCCAGATAGTTCTTTGTGAAATTTTGAAATGGATTTAATGCAGCGTGTTATGAAAAGGGCGATCGTTATCAAAACACATACTTTTAGAACTGTGTTCTAAAACACAGTTCCCATGGACAAGCAATGATTTGAATAATTTCACCTTTCAAATCAGCCGTCGAATACAGCACATAATGCATCGACATTTTCACCACCTCCAACGGGATCCCACCACCAGTTACATCTTCCCATCTCAACCCTTTTCCGCATTCTGCAGAGACTGTTCCCTCTGCAACTCCCTGGTCACTCATCCCTTCTAACCTAAATCACCGCCCCCCCAGGTACTTTCCCCAGCAATCGCAGGAGATGCAACATCTGGCCCTATACCTCCTTCCTCGACATCATCCAGGGACCCCGATTGTCATTTCAGGTGAGGCAGATGTTCACTTTCACCTCCTCCAACCTCATCTGCTGTATCCATTGTTCTCGATGTGGACTACTACTGTATGTATCGGCAAGACCAAATGCAGACTGGTCGATCGTTTCGCTGAACACCTACGCACTGTCTGCCTTGGCCTGCGCGATCTCCCGGTTGACAAACATTTTAACTCCCCTTCACATATTTATACTGAACTCTGTCTTGGGCCTCCTCCACTGTCAGAGTGAGGCCACATGCAAATTAGAGGAACAGCACCTCTGATTTCGCTTGGGCAGTTTACAACCCAGCAGTATGAATATTGATTTGTCTAATTTCAAGTAACCCTTGCATTCCCCCTCTCTCTGTCCTCCCCCAGACTAGCTGTCCCGCTAATTACTGTTCGTATTCCTTTGTTATCACCTCTTCCACACCCAACAATGGACCATTGTGGGCTCCACCTTTCCTTGGTCATCGGTGCTGGCTCTGGTGTATTCTCTACGTCTAGTTGCCCACCCCCCTCAATCTCAATCTGAAAAAGGGTCTCGACCCGAAACGTCACCTATTCCTTTTCTCCAGAGATGCTGCCTGTCCCATTGAGTTACTCCAGCATTTTGTGTCCAATTTTGGTGTAAACCAACATTTGCAGTTCCCTCCTACACAATAATTTGAAGTAATACCTGATATTCCTCATAGTAAAGGATGGAGAAATATTTGTATTTCACTTTATTCAGTCTCTAACTATTTTCTTAAGTGTTTTGTTCAAAGATGTACATGTGCTCTTACAGGACTGAATCAGTAGATAAAGTCTTCATAAAAGAAGAGGAAGTCCAAGCAACAGAGGAAACCTCAAGTGATCTATTACAGGTCAGAGAATTTAAGATACACAAGGGATAGCAGGTTATGAGGTATATAGAGATGTAACAGAGCAAGATTAAAATTCTGATCCCAAGATTTTAATAAAAAGCTGCTTGGATGATCTTTTGTTGAGATGCAAATTTAAAAGAAACCATCACACCACTATCATTATGTCTATATTATTTAATTAGCTATCAATTTTAAATCTATGGGCAACTATTTAATTAAAATCCTTTTCACAATGGAACATTTGAACAAAAAATCTGTTTACTTACTATGTTCCTGTTAACTGCTTACACCAGCTCCTAACATTTCTAAAATGTTCAGTTAATGGAGATCAGAAGTTAACAAATGTTCATACTTTTCACTTCTATATTTCTGAGTGAAATTACAACCTTATTGTTCAACTTCTGTTCTTCCGCCAATTATAAACTTTAACATTTCCCTGGTGAAAAGAGAACAGAGCCTTTCTGAGTTTGAACTAATGGCTTTGATGAGATGATGGAAAGATGGATTTTTTTTCCTGTTCCTCCTAATCAGTTTTTTTTAGTTTTCAATTTTTGATTAAATAAATTTATTATCTCAACAACGAAATAAATTAATCAGAGATTCCTAGATGCCTACTCCTTCAATACAAATGTATTAATTGGTTTAAAAATATGCCTATAGGCCTGCTGTTGGAGGAGCCCAAGTTGTCTATTACTGCATTTCCTTTGACCAAAGGTTCTGGAGACAATGAATCATTTGAAGCTTTCAAAACTGGGCCTTGGAGATTTTGTTCGGTCAGATTTTGTTCGGTTATTCCATGATAATAGACAGATTAAGTTAAAAACATGAAAATCAGAACTATGCAGAAGTGTTAATATTGACCAAATTAAAGACACCATAAAATGGAGGATCCCTGCATGTCAGAACTGCTTAACCTTTGTCAGTGGAAATTTACAGGCTGTAGATGGCGCCGACCAGACTGGGCATCAGATTGATATGTAAGGCTGAAAGATCCGGGTGTTTCCTCATTTCCCTTTAATTGATAAAATATATATAATCTCTGCAAACAAACTTAAATGCATAAAATTGATTGGATCTCTGCAAGAGCCTTGCACATATTGTAAATAATGTTGCGAGACAGTTACCCTGTTAATTGTTGATTGGTTGAAATGTTAAGCCCTGTCAGGTTTGTTTGAATCCCAGGGTAAATGTTGCATTATTCAAATTCTGTTAGCTTCTTCTGGAAGCTTCTCCTGCAAAAATATAGGGGAAATTCTGTTATTGGTCTGTGTAACTGTCAATAATGTTTTGTTTGATTGGATTGTAAATAGACCACCCTTCTGTAGTTCAGCCCCACAAGGTTCGGGGACCTATAAAAGGCAGCCCCCACGAAGTCCTTTGTCGATCTTCTGGAAGTGTGCTTGTAACTGCGTGACCTTTTGGAGTGTTTCTGCATGCACGAGGCTGAAGGGCTTGGCCAGGCAGTTACAAGGATTGAACCTGCAGTGGGTTAGGTATCATATAGGGTAATTTGTTGTGCTATCCAAAAAGAAAGATTAGTTGTTCCAGTGCTTGAATCAGTGGTTTATTGACTGAACGTGACTGGGGGGAAGCTTAGAAGAGTTTATTTACTTTGGGGGCTCGTCCGGGATCTCAACGGACCCACAAACACAAGCTTGCGATTAAGGATGTTGAGCTGTTCCTGATCGCGAGTGCAGAAATCGGCACCACGGTGCGGTTTTCGCACTGATTTTCGTCACTTCGCTAGTCGGTGCAGATCGATCATTCACGGGCTTGGGAAAGAGTCCCAATGAGATCGTAGAACAGAGTCTAGCAAACACTGAGGGCGTTAGTGCCTTTGGGGTTGGAGGCCCTACTAGAACTGGGTTAAAGGCCCATAACATAACATCAGGGTTGGGTTAAAGGACCTGTCCTCTGGGTTTAAGGCCCGTAACCTGGGGTTAAGGTTGTCACCCCACTTTTTAAAAAGGGAGGGAGAGAGAAAATGGGGAATTGCAGACCAGTTAGTCTAACATCGGTAGTGGGGAAACTGCTAGAGTCAGTTATTAAAGATGGAATAGCAGCACATTTGGAAAGTGGAGAAGTCATTGGACAAAGTCAGCATGGATTAATGAAAGGTAAATCACGTCTGACAAATCTTATAGAATTTTTCGAGGCTGTAACTAGAAGAGTGGATAAGAGAGAACCAGTGGATGAGTTATATCTGGACTTTCAGAAGGCTTTCGACAAGGTCCCACATAAGAGATTAGTGTACAAACTTAAAGCACACGGTATTGGAGGTTCAGTATTGATGTGGATAGAGAACTGGCTGGCAGACAGGAAGCAAAGAGTAGGAGTAAACGGGTCCTTTTCAGAATGGCAGGCAGTGACTATTGGGGTACCGCAAGGCTCGGTGCTGGAACCCCAGCTATTTTCAATATATATTAATGATTTGGACGAGGAAATTGAATGCAACATCTCCAAGTTTGCGGATAACACGAAGCTGGCGGGCAGTGAGAGCTGTGAGGAGGATGCTAGGAAGCTGCAAGGTGACTTGGATAGGTTGGGTGAGTGGGAAAATGCATGGCAGATGCAGCATAATGTGAATAAATGTGAGGTTATCCACTTTGGTGGCAAAAACAGGAAAGTAGATTATTATCTGAATGGTGGCCGATTAGGAAAAGGGGAGATGCAACGAGAGCTGGGTGTCATGATACACCAGTCATTGAAAGTAGGCATGCAGGTGCAGCAGGCAGTGAAGAAAGTGAATGGTATGTTAGCATACATAGCAAAAGGATTTGAGTATAGGAGCCGGGAGGTTCTATTGCAGTTGCACAGGGTATTGGTGAAACCACACCTGGAGTATTGTGTACAGCTTTGGGCTCCAAATCTGAGGAAAGACATTCTTGCCATAGAGGCAGTACAGAGAAGGTTCACCAGACTGATTCCTGGGATGTCAGGACTTTCATATGAAGAAAGACTGGATCGACTCGGCTTGTACTCGCTAGAATTTAGAAGATTGAGGGGAGATCGTATAGAAACTTACAAAATTCTTAAGGGGTTGGACAGGCTAGATGCAGGAAGATTGTTCCCAATGTTGGGGAAGTCCAGGACAAGGGGTCACAGTTTAAGGATGAAGGGGAATCCTTTAGGACAGAGATGAGAAAAACATTTTTCACACAGAGAGTGGTAAATCTCTGGAACTCTCTGCCGCAGAAGGTAGTTGAAGCCAGTTCATTGGCTATATTTAAGAGGGAGTTAAATGTGGCCCTTGTGGCTAAAGGGACCAGGGGGTATGTGTAGATGCCATGTGCATGTACCTTTAATATAGTGACTTCACCACTAGTAACCACTCCCCATATCAGAAGTATAATTGCAACCTCCCCACCCATTGATCCCTCTCTAGCTCCGGTGACAGACCACGTACAGCTAGGGCAGCAACGGTTATGTGATATCAATAAAAAGTAGTAAAGACACAGTGTGTTCATGACTCCACTTTACATGGTGTCACAATCGTGCCTCCGCACCTCCTGTTTGTCGGTTTTTATTTACGTTTGACCCAGTTCCCTATCCCTTGTTCTATCTCCCGTGCCATGGCTACCTCTTGCCGCAAGCCCGATGTGCTTGTCTTCGACTCGGACATTGCCCATCGGTGGGGTGTCTTTAGACGCGATTTCCAGCACTACGTGACGATCGCCCATCCTGCTGCCACCGCTGAAACGCGGGCTTCTCTGCTCCTCAACCTGGCTGGTCCCGATGCCCTGGAACGATCTGAGTCGTTTGTATATGCTGCAGGTGAAGATGCTCGAGACCCGGTATGTCTTATAGCTAAGTTTACAGCAATGTGTGACATCCCCACCAACTGCATTTTAGAGCGTTTTAAAATGTTCAGCCGGCGTCAGATCCCTGGAGAGTCAATCGACAACTATATCGCCGCGTTGCGACACATGGCCAGGCGTTGTCGCCTGGACGCTCTGACCCCCGATCAAGTGACCCGCGACATCCTAGTATATGGCCTTCTCGATGTGAAGCTACGGGCTGAACTTCTGCGGAAGCCCGACCTGTCTCTGGACGAGGCTCTGCACGCCTCCCGCATGGCTGAGGCTGTCACCTCGGCACTGTCGCCTGCTGATCATGACATTAACTTTGCCACTGCTGCTGGCCGCCGGCGGAACGCTGGCCCGCCACGGCAACAGGGTTCCCCTGCACCCGGGGGCGGGAGCCCACGACGTTGCCCCAACTGCAATTTTGCCTCCCATCAGTTTAATGTGTGCCCTGCCTTGGGCAAGACATGCAATTTTTGCAAGAAGTTAAACCATTTCTCTGCAGCCTGCCGCTCTCGTGGGAAGCCGGCCCCCCCTCTTCGGAGAATGTTAATCAACCTTGCTCAGGCTGATAGCGAGCCTGGTTCCCAGTCTCAGCCTGACGAACTCCCTTTGTCTGATACCAGTTCATCCCAGGGGGAGACCAGCATTTTTTCACTCTTGGATGCACATGCCTTGATAACGGACCCTTCGGTTCGGGTCACTGTCAATGGTTCGACCTTCTCAGCAAAGCTCGACACGGGGGCCGTAACCAATGTAATGTCAACAAGCCTTTTCAAAAAGATAAGAACTAATGAGATAGTGACTGTTGCCAACTCCCGCCTGCATGCCTATGGGGGAGCCGTACTCGTTCCCGTGGGAAAGGCAACCCTGCACTGCAAGGTCCTGAAGGCCTCTCGGCCCCTCACCTTCTACCTGCTAGACTCCAACAACGTCACCTTGCTGGGTGCCCAGGCGTGCCAAGACCTCGGTTTGGTCTCCTTTCACCGTGATATCCACCAGGTGCGGACCCTCATGGACCCCCTGCACGAATACCCCGACCGTTTCGACGAAAAGCTGGGCAAGCTGCCCAGCTGCTACAAGATTGCTGTCGACCCCAGCGTTGAACCGGTGATCCGCCCGCCGCACCGCATCTCCTTCGCCATGAAGGACAAGGTGAAATCTACGCTGCTCAACATGGTCACCATGGGCATACTGAAAGAGGTGAGCGATCCCACCCGGTGGGTCTCCACCATGGTTGTTGCCGCGAAAAAAGACAAAACTGAAATTCGCATTTGCATCAACCCCAAGGACCTGAACCTGGCCATCAAACGCCCGCACTACCCAATGCGAACAGTGGAGGACGTCGCTGCACAGGTTGGTCCGGCCACTGTTTTTTCGGTCCTCGATGCCAAGAGCTCTTTCTGGCAGATACCGCTGGACGAGCGATCCTCCTACCTGACGACCTTCAGCACGCCTTTCGGAAGGTTCCGATTCCTCCGCATGCCATTCGGGATTAACTCTGCCAGCGAGGTATTCCAGCGAACCATGGAGCAGCTGTTTGCCGGTCTGCCGTGTGCTATCATCGTTGACGACATTCTGGTCTACGGTAAGGACGTGGCTGAGCACGACCTCCACCTCCGTCAAGTCCTAGATCGGGCCCGTGAAATCAACCTCAAGCTCAACCCTAAGAAGTGCCGTTTCCGCGTCCTGGAGGTCACTTACGTGGGCCACGTTTTTACTGCCTCGGGGCTGAAGCCTGACCCGCAAAAAACGGCTGCTGTCTCCGGGATGTCCTCACCCACCGATGTGCCCAGCCTGCAGCGTTTCCTGGGCATGGTCAACTACCTGGGAAAATTTATCCCCGACCTCAGCGAGCTGAGTGCGCCCCTGAGGGAGCTCATCAAGAAGGACACTGCCTGGGCCTGGTTCCCGCATCACCAACATGCCTTCGACGTCCTGAAGTCTAGACTAGTCAGTACCCCCACTCTCAAATTCTTCGATCTACAGCGTCCCATCGTTCTCACCTGCGACGCTTCCAGATTTGGTCTGGGTGCCGCCAGCCTGCAGCTCCACGATGGCCGCAGCTGCCCGTTTCCTATGCGTCCCGCACCATGACCTCTGCCGAGCAGCGCTACGCTCAGATTGAGAAGGAACTGCTTGCCGTGGTATTTGCTTGCTCCAAGTTCAAGGACTACATTCTGGGCAACAACTTCACGATCGAGACCGACCACCAGCCGTTGGTCACCATCCTAAACAAGCCGATCCACGTTGCCTCTTCCCGGCTGCAGCGCATGATGCTGCAGCTACAGCGCTTCACTTTTAAAATTGTGTATCGCAAGGGCAAGGACATGTTCGTGGCCGACACGCTGTCCCGCGCACCACTATCGTCCACTGATCGCCACCCATACGAATCGTCTGACCTGATGGTGCTTAACGTTAACATTGTGCCTTCACAGCAGATGCAGTCCCTGGTCAAGCACACTGCCAAGGATCCTGCCCTGCAGCAGCTTGCCGACGTCATTCGACAGGGCTGGCCAGACAGCCGTTCATCCTTGCCGGCCGGTGCCGTGCCCTACTTCCTGGTCCGTGACGAGCTTGTCCTGCACGACGGTGTGGTGGTGAAAGGACACAAAGTCGTTGTGCCCGCCGCGCTGCGGGACCACTATTTTCAAGTCGCCCACCGCGGTCATCCTGGGGCCGAGGCCACTCTGTCCCACGCCCAGAGTCAGTTCTACTGGCCCGGCATGGCCCAAGACATCCGGGAGAGGGTCTCCGCCTGCGCTACCTGCAATAGCCTCGCTCCCCATCAGCAACGTCAGCCGCTTCTGCAACAGCCTGCCCCTGAACTGCCATGGATGGCAGTCGCCACTGACATTTTCGAATGGCGTGGCAAGCACTTCCTGGTCCTCGTTGACTCTTATTCCAGCTGGTTCGAGGTCGACCAGCTGCACTCCCTCACCTCTTCGGCCGTCATCGGGAAGCTGCGCCGCCACTTCGCCACTTTCGGCTCCCCGGCGAGCCTCCAATCTGACAACGGCAGCCAGTTCACCAGTGCCGAGTTTCGGGGTTTCGCTGCCAGCTGGAACTTCCGACACTACACCAGCAGTCCAGAGTACCCGCAAAGCAACGGCCTGGCGGAGCGCGCTGTCCGCAGTGCTAAGGACTTGCTGGAGCATTGCAGACTGTCCAAATCCGATTTTTACCTGGCCCTCCTCAATCTTCGGAACATCTCCCGCGACACTGCCTTGGGCTCGCCAGCTCAGCGGCTGATGGCTCGCACAACGAGACCTCCACTCCCTGTGACCCAGCAGTCCCTCGTGCCCTCTGTTCTCCAGCCTGCTGCTGTCCAGGAGCGCATTGCCCTCAAGCACGCAGTGCAAAAGCGCTCCCACGACCAGTCCTGCCGTCCCCTGCCGCGTCTATTCCCCGGCCAAGTCGTCCGGATGCAGTCCCCCTCCGGTCACTCCAAACTTGCCACCGTCGTCGGTGATGCTGGTTCGCCGCGGTCCTACCTGGTCGACCACGACGGTACCATCTACCGCCGGTCCCGCCAACATCTGCGGCTTGTCAACGAGCCCCCACCACCGCCTGCCGACCCTTTCTCCCCTCCGTTGTCCGCTACACTGCCCGCCGCCCCACGCATGCCTCGCTCCCTGCCATCTCAGCTCGTCCAGCCCCGCTCTCCGCCTGACAGCCCTCGTTCCCCTGCCCGTCCAACCGCTGCTGCGCCTGCGTCCCCTCCTCTGCCTCCGCCGACTCCTTCTCCTCCAGGATCCCCGGTTCGGTCGCCCGCCCCAGTTCCGGCTCCTGCTCTTCCTGCAGAGGGGGGAGATGGCGAGCTGCGTACCCGGTCCGGCCGGCTGGTTAAGCCGCCTGTCCGCTATGGTGATTTTGCTTAGCTGGTTCATCTGTTTGTTCAACTGTTTGCTTACATGCTCGTAGCGTATGAGACGTGGTCGCCCCGTCACTACTGTATTGCTTTGTTTCCAAGGGGAAGGATGTAGATGCCATGTGCATGTACCTTTAATATAGTGACCTCACCACTACTAACCACTCCCCATATCAGAAGTATAATTGCAACCTCCCCACCCATTGATCCCTCTCTAGCTCCGGTGACAGACCACGTACAGCTAGGGCAGCAACGGTTATGTGATATCAATAAAAAGTAGTAAAGACACAGTGTGTTCATGACTCCACTTTACAGTATGGAGAGAAGGCAGGTACAGGATACTGAGTTGGATGATCAGCCATGATCATATTGAATGGCGGTGCAGGCTCGAAGGGCCGAATGGCCTACTCCTGTACCTATTTTCTATGTTTCTATGTTTCTATGTAATACTGGTTTTTGTACCCATCCTCTACCTTCTTTGTCCTTAACTACATGAGCTATCTTTTTAGTATGGTTTCTGGTACTGTGAACTCTCGGTCTATTTACGATTAATAGAGCGGTCGGGTTTAAGGAATCCTGTGCTACAGAATCTGATTGTCTATTCCATTCACATGCTACATAGTGCGTATCTGAGGCATGGGGATCGTAAGATGAATAAGGTGGTGGGCGTGAATTCTTAATTTGAACACTTTCCCAATCTTCTGAATAATCATCATCATCATCCCCCTCACAACTAACGCCAACCATCTGATTCTCACGCTTGAAACGTATTGATGCCAGTTTCCCTGTGGAAGATTTTCTTCGCCCCTTCTCTTTAATACTCTCAGGCTCCTCTCTCAAGCTGCCTGGAGGTTCGTATGCTTCGATATCTATTTCTATCGCCCGCATCAAAGTTGCGTCCTTCCAACTTGCCATTCTTTCAGCCCCTCTATTTGCTTTCTGTTCTTCGTAATAGTTTTTCCACAATCCGATTAATTCTCTTGCCTCTTCACTATCGCTACACTGCCATATAATCTGCTCAATATACTTCAATCCCTTCACTGTATCAACGCCACCTTCAGGCCATAATTTGCTCCCTAATTCTCTATTTAGTACCACAGAAATAATTCTCAATCGGTCAGCTTTTTGTGGAAACTCACTGCATATTTCTTGTAATGGCTGTCATATCCTTATCCCCTTGTTTCGCCATGTTTTTGGACAATGGAAGCAACTCCTAAGCCTTTCACACCTCCATATCTATTCAATTCAATTCACTCCTCCCTTTCAATCTCCAAGACTACCAAAATCATTCCCGAACAATGGCCAATGGCTCCGAAGCGCTGATTGTCTTGTAACTTTTTCACACAGTTGCACAATGAATCCTTCCAATCTACTATTAAAATTATTTTCTTGTCTCTCCCAAATTCACACAATTCCCACTCTACAATTTCAACAGTTCGCAATCATCCAAAAATTAAGGTGCTCCAGGGAACAATCAACCACAATCAAACACGTTCCCGTAGCCTGTTTCCTTTACCCAGATCCACCTTAATCTAAACACATGCAAATGAGCTCCAAGCACACAAGCAAAATCGTATACAGAAAATAAATTATACCACTTATTATTATACCCAACCACATTCCTGTATAAACCACAAGCATTCGTCTAATATCGCATTTGTTAACCGTACAGTTTCAAAAACAATCACAGTATATTTTTTAACCCCTCCTCGTGGTGTGCTCGGTCAAAGGAACAATCCCCTCCCCGAAACAATCGATCGGAAGGACACTGACCCCTGGCCGAACAAGCACGAGTCGGATTCCGATTATAACAACAGTCCCGATCAATTTATAATTTTATACAAACGATTTAACAGTGTATCTAACACTCGAAATTTGAATCAAAGACAAAACACAGGCAAACACAATGCAATAGTCAAAAACAAAGGTGACTGGGTCGAAATTGAGCAAATCTGAAATTCCCACCAGCCTCAGAGAACCGATTCCTGCTGGTTGTGGCGTAGGGATGATACAGCCGGAATAGAGGAATCTTACCCATATAGGATGCCTTGACCATGCCAGCGGCCTTTAATTCCTCCTGCAAGTCCTTGACTTGCTTACCCAAATCCTCTCCGAAGAGGAATTTAGCATGCTGAACATTGCTGGACCTGCATAAATGTGCAAATTTGGGGTTCAATTCCGACTTAATGCCCTCTTTCCGGAAGCAGTTAATCTCCCAATGAGCATTGCACAATAGAGCCATTAAATCCTGCTGTGCTTCCGACAGCTGAACCTCATCCACCGACCTAGCAAAGGCCGTAATACCTGCAGACAATAGCCGCAGGATCCACTGTAGTTTCATCTCTCTGGATCTTGTTCTGCACCCGATGTTTCCCAAATGCTAGCATTGACTATGGGAACATCCAAGGTTTTGCAATTTCCCGGACTGGGATATCTCCCAGCCGTTTCCATCATAACCTCTTCCTTCCATCAGATGTTCCAATTGAGACAAACGGCCAATCGCATCTGCCATAGATGTGGGGATAGAATCCTCTTGGCCCGAATCGTCCAACAGGACTTGTCTCACAGATTTGGCTTTGGCTTTTCCCCCACTCGGGGCTGCCAAGCTGCTCCCTCTAGGAGCTGAATCAGGGCTAGCTGTGCAGACCGACGCTGCCAGCGACTCCGAGGTGGAAATGGATGGCCGTCGGTGGGGAGATCGACGTTCCCCCCAGCCAAACCTCGCGCCATGCGTCAAAGTATTGACACGCATGCGGGCTGGCGGGCTCTTCACGTAGTCACTCACGTGACTTTGATATAAAATCTGCACCTTCTTAGTAGACACAGGCGCATCCATGTCATCCCTTTAATCAATTTATGATCTCCCAAAATCAAATGAAGTTCAGAACCTGTCTGGGTTTGCAAGGACAAGTCTGCCAGTATCCCATCTCTAAGCCAGTCGAAGTAGTATATGGAGGAAAGGCAATCAAACACAGATTTGTGATAACCACCGGATTAGATTGTAATTTGATGGCTAGAGATTTGCTTTGTGCTTTCCAATTAAAAATAGAATGTGGTGACAGAAGCATAATAGTGACCCCCTGGGCTCTCTTACGGCAGTGTTACTCCATGGTGACCCCTCAATGGTGGTCCTTAGATCTGGACAAAGAACCCCACTCCACATTACACTGGCATGATAGGAGTGGGAAGGATAAAGAACTGGAAGCCTTCTTTAAACCGTATGAGGGACAGGATTGTGAAGTGGAAGTGTTGGAACTTGTTGAGGGAAGAGAGGGGGCTGCCGGATACACCAAAATACCAGCACAATTATGGAGAAGAACTGAGGAAGTTGCTCCTTACATCACCCGAAAGGTGAACCACCCAGCAAAAGCTAAAGACCTAGGAACGACGGTAAGAAAGGCAATCACCATGCATATAATCTCTGCATACAAACTTAAATGCATAACATTGATTGGATCTCTGCAAGAGCCTTGTATATATTGTAAATAATGTTGCGAGACAATTACCCTGTTAATTGTTGATTGGTTGAAATGTCAAACCTGTCTGGTTTGTTTGAATCCCAGGGTAAATGTTGCATTATTCAAGTTCTGCTAGCTTCTTCTGGAAGCTTCTCTTGCAACAATGTAGGGGGAATTCTGTTATTGGGCTGTGTAACTGTCAATAATGCATTGTTGTAATTTCTTATGTTTGATTGGATTATAAATAGACCATCCTTCTGTAGTTCGGCTCCTCAAGGTTCGGGGCCTATAATAGGCAGGTCCCTTGGCCCTTTGTCGATCTTCAGGAAGAGCGCTTGGGACTGCGTGGCTTTTTGGGGTGTTTCTGCTTGCACGAGGCTGAAGGGCTTGGCCAGGCAGATACAAGGATCGAACCTACAGTGGTTTAGGTATCGTATAGGGTAATTTGTGGTGCTATCCAAAAAGAAAGATTAGTTGTTCCAGTGCTTGAATCAGTGGTTTATTGACTGAATGTGACTGAGGGGAAGCTTAGAAGAGCTTATTTATGAAGCTGGGAATCTGAATGAAACTGGAAAGTGCTGAAAATACTCATCAGGTCAAGCGGCATCCATGATAAGAGAAACTGTTAACATTTCAGATCGAAGACTCTTCATCAGTACTATAAACTACATGTCAGCCATGATGTCAATAAATCACAGAGGGGTTGAATAGGCTACATCTATGCCCAGTATAAACAAATTATATCCTAATTAAAAAACATTTCAAAATTGGAGTCAGCTATTAATTAAAGGACCAAACTGTAATATGATAAAGGAGATGTAATTGCTGTTCAAACTTGCCTTTCCTACGTTTTGTTGGACCCAGTTCAGTTGCCTGCTGTGGTGTTCTATGAATTTGTGAAAAACATTTGTATTGAACATTGTCTATAGTTTTCTAAGTATCTCAGCCTCCAACCAGCTCATTTGGGAATGACAATTAACAGCTGATATAACGTTTGCCTGAAATTACAAGTTGTGGTTTATAATTGCTTTATTGGTTGGTAGTATAACTGTACAGTTTAGATATATACATCTAATCAAATTATTAACTAATCTGTTTACAGGTTTAAAGTAAAAATCTTAGATATTGCCAATAGAGAATATCATTGCAATGAATAATTGAGATGTTATGCATGAATCATGCTTCAATCCTCAATGTGTTTCACAAATGATTATTATTAATATTATGTGCCGCCATGAATAATTTAAATGTGCCTGCATGACTTCCAGTTTGCAGTAATGGAATTACTTCCTGAGAATTTAAAATCATAATTTAAATTTCTATAAGGATAAATGGACAACTTACCAATGTTCTTGCTTCATGCTCACACATTGTTATGTTGTTTTAACCCTCTTTCATAAATTTGGGTGTGCCATAAATTGTTCATGTGTTCAGAGGCACCAGGCCGCTCCCTTGTAATGCTCAAGAGATATCAATAATGCACCCCTCTTCTCGTGCTAATGGATAATTTTAAACTTGCACATGTCCTCTGATTAAATGTTATCTCTGTATGCTTCGTTCTCATCTTCTCCGAGCTAACAATGATTTCCTTGAACCTTCCCCTTTGATGTCTAGTTTTCACTACTTACCCTTCCTTATCTTTATCTCCCTCTCCCCTGACAGTCTGAAGAAGGGTCTCGACCCAAAATGTCACCCATTCCTTCTATCCAGAGATGCTGCTTGGCCCGCTGAGTTACTCCAGCATTTTGTGTCTATCTTCGGTGTAAACCAGCATCTCTAGTTCCTACCTACACGTGACCTTGACTTCCATGGAGGGGACCATCTGCAATAGTTCCTGCAGATTGTTACATTTCTCAGTGATGACAATTGGAAAACATGAGCCAGACGATATGTTGATGTTTCTAGGTGTTGGATATGATGTGGGAGTGGGCTCTATGCAGATGGGCATTGTTTGCTTCCTGACACAAGTTGCACAGCTCAGCCTGAGTGGCCAGCTATGGCCATAATGATGTCAGTAACCAGTGGTGTAACTATGAAGCCACCCATAGAATTAGTATGTTAATTGCTAAATCTTGAAGAAAATATTACCCGTAATCTAAGCCTGCAGTGAGTTTAGAAAATGTCTAATATCTACAAATGCAAGCAAACCAACTTGATGTACTTCTGTGGTGAATGTTCAACGGAAGTTATAGTTTGCACCCAAAAGCTCCAGTTTTTATTAGCATGGGTGGAAGTGTACAGCGCATAACAAGTGACATCATCAATTCTGCATCTGATGCCAGAAACTATCAGGTGTTCTCATGGTAGATAGACACAAAATGCTGGAGTAGCTCAGGGGGTCAGGCAGCATCTCTGGAGAAAAGGAATGAGTGACATTTTGGTTCGAAACTCTTCTTCACACTGAGAGTCAGAGGAGAGGGAAACTAGGTATGAAAAGGTTCAGAACAGCCAACACTGATGACCAAGGAAAGGTGGAGCCCACAATGGCCCATTATTGGCTGTGGAAGAGGTGATAATGAAGGGATATATGGATGCAAATAGTGGAACTAGCAGGAGGAGGCACTAGCAGGTGTTCACATGTGGATTATATACCCTGCCAGTTCCAAATTTCTGGTAGGTGTAATCTAACCCAGGTAAAATTGTTATTTGTGATTCATGTGCTAATAGATAAAATGATCATACTCATTCTATGGGTATTCACAGTTGGCCTTCATAGTTACACCACTGGTTGATGCCTTTCACAGCGATGCAGCAGCACCTACCTTTATGGGCCTGTCCCACTTACGTGTCCTTGACATGCAAATTACGTGACCTCGTGATCGCGTTGAGCCGCTGCGGTACCGCGACGGTCGTGCACGGTTTCATGCGTACGCACAGCCGTCTGGAGCGCGTGACGTCATTTGAAGATGGACACAATGCTGGAGTAACTCAGCGGGACTGGCAGCATCTCTGGAGAGAAGGAATGAGTGACATTTCATGTCAAGACTCTTTTTCAGTCTGAAAAGAAGGGTCTTGACCCGAAACGTCACTCATTCCTTCTCTCCAGAGATGCTGCCGGTCCCACTGAGTTACTCCTGCATTTTGTGTCCATCTTCAATTTTCTTGGCCCCGCTCTGTGAGTAGAAGTGGGGGCGGATCCGGACCGCAACGGCCGTGAGCCCCAGGCCGAGTTCGGCGATCGTTTGCCTGCTTCTGCTGCTGTTGGAGGTGAGACGTTGTGTTGCGCCAGGGTCTTGGGCCTGTCCCACTTTGGCTGTCAGTTACGCGACAGGCCATTGGCGCGCAAAGATTTTGTTCGCTACAAAAATTTTGGAGCCCCGCGCGATGTCGCAACACAACTCCACACCCCTCCGCGCTTCTCAGTGGGACCGGCCCCGCGCAGCCATACGATGCTCGTGCGCCTCAACATGACCACGAGGTCGCATAATGTGCGTGCCAAGGCCACGTAAGTGGGACAGGCCCTTTAGGCTGAACAGGCTAATTAGAGTCATAGAGTCGTACAGCATGGAAACATCCACTTCGGCCCAACTAGCCCATGCTGGCCAACGTGCCCAATTTACTCTGGTTCCGCCTACCCAAGCTTGACCCATAACTCTCTAAACCTATCCTATCCATGTATCTGTCCAAATGTCTCTTAAACATAATTATAGCACCTGCCTCAATGACCTTCTATGGCAGCTTGTTCCATATACCTACCACCAATTGTGTAAAAAAAATGACCCTTCAGGTTCCTATTAAATCTTTACCCTCTCAACTTAAACCTATGTCTTCTTGTTCTCAATTCCCCTACTGTGGGTACAAGATTCTGTGCATTTACTCAATCTATTAATCTTGTACACCTCTATAAAATCACCCCTCATCCTCCTGCGCTCCAAGGAATAAAGTCCTAGTCTGCTCAGTCTCTCTTTATAACTCTGGCCTTCGACTCTTGCAAACATTCTTGTTAATCGTCTCTGCGCCCTTTCCAGCTTGTTTACATCTTTCTTATAATACCGTGACTAAAGCTGAACACGATACTCTAAATGTGACTTCACCAATCTTATATAAGTGTAATATGACCTCCCAACCTCTATGCTCAATACTCTGACTAATGAAGGCCGATGTCCCAAAAGCCGCCTTGACCACCCTATCTACTCATGATGCCGCTTTCAAAGAACTTTGTACCTGCACTCCCAGATTACTCTGCTTTGCAACACTTCACAGAGCCCTGCCATTCACTGTACTGGTCATGCCCTTATTAGATTGCCCAAAATGCAATACCCTGTACTTCTCTGCAATAAATTGCATCAACCATTCCTCAACCCACTTACCCAACCGATCAAGATCCTGCTGCAGTTTTTGACAACCAATTATGAAATGATTCTCATCAAGGGAGTGTTAGCCTACAAATAGTAGAACAAGCTGGGAGTAAAAGTACAAGCATACAAAACACTTGAGTACCATAGCCCTGCCTTGAAAGGAAAATTAAAAAATTGCTTGCCAATGCACCAGCAGATTTCATGAACAGCCTGGGGATGTTTAACACAAGTTTTGAATCGTTCATACACGGGATGGTGAGGCTATTTGTTTTTATGGTCAATAATAAGGTGAAAAATAATGCTGATAGTGCTGTTATTGGGAATGGAAGAAAGCAACATCATTTCCAATGATTGGTTCGGAAGTGTATAGGGTGATTTCACTAAAGGTCACTGGAGCGTAGATCCGCACCCACGTGACCGAAAATTTAAACTGGAGTACACTTGGTACTTCCGGTACATGTTAGTGAATGGGAAAACACGCACTTTCACACCCGTTAAAAACATCGAAAACGGCCAGTTTTTGAGCTGCAATTTACTGTGCCAGTCGGGGTGACCGTGAGGCACAGCTACCTATATTTACCGTCCAAAAAAAAGATAGAAACTAAGGTAAATTCAAGAGGGAGCTGAAGGTGCAAAACCAGCGGAAGTGCTTATCGGACATTTGTCGTGGAGATTTAAAGACCCAAAATATCGGGAATTATCGCGTTTGCTCGCTGCATTTCATCAAAAGTAAGGCATTATTGACTTTTTTTATCTTTATTCATTTGTTATATGAAGAGTTTTAAAAGTGAAAAATCCGTCAGTAAAATTGCTAAATCGCCCATGGTTCTCAGGTGGGTTTTAACATGCAAAATGAAAACGCTTCTGAAGCTACATTTACCATTTAAATAATCGTAAACTATCAATGCGTTTTGAAATAAAATTTCCTCAGATGCAAGCTAAGGAATGGGATAATTGTCAGCTGTTAGTTGGACAAAATTAGGACATTTTATTATTTCCCAAAAGATATTTCTCAATGTTTCTTGTTTAAGCCTGCACATTCACCCAAACTATTTATTTATTTATTTATTTGGGTGATTAGACCCATTCACTAACATGTACCGGAAGTACCAAGTGTACTCCAGTTTAAATTTTCGGTCACGTGGGTGCGGATCTACGCTCCAGTGACCTTTCGTGAAATCACCCTATAGTGCTCTTACCATCTTAGCAGCTTCATAGAAAGTTATAAATATCTAATTTCCATACCTAGCTCTCAGAGCTTCAAAGAATATTTCAGCTGACAGTTTAAGGTAGCAGCTACTGCATGCCACCTCAAACATTGTAAATATGCGATGCAATAAAAAGCTACGAGAAAGCACAAGCAATTACATTATAGCATTCAAAGACCTGGGGAATCTGGAGAGTTTTTATACACCGGTAATTCTCTAAGAGACACGTCACTGTGTGGACTATGATGAAATGATCCAGTTAAAGTTATTATGCACTAAATCTTTATTGTTGCTTTGATATATAGGATTACAGTTTCCTTACAGATGACAAGTTGAGAATGCCAGGGAATTTTATCATGTGCCCGACATAAATGTACAGGTGGTCTACAGTCAAGGCATAATATGCAAAGCCTTTGTTTCAAAACAAATGCAGCATCATTTGACCACCAGTGGCACGAGTCACTGCTATAGATGTACTTTTGGTCATTCCCATTCCAACTGTTCTTTTAAAGGTGTTACTGTAGGTCTTTCGCCACTCACAACCTATTCTCCCTTGATGGATACTTCTATTGAATAGTAAGGACACATAGCCGTAAAATAAAATTGAAGGCAATAGATGTGTGTGTAGGTTTGAGTGCAGAAATACCATGTTTCCCGTAAGAAAGTACAAAGATGGAATCTACAAAAAATTGCAACCATTTCACGTGCATAGAATTTATCTATATGATAAGCAACTATACTATAAAATAACAGGATTATGAGATCACAGTTTTCATTGTTGAAACCATTGTCAATGCAGATTGACACAATAGCAGCTGTTCCAGAATGAGGTCCATAAGTGCATAAGTTCTACAAGCAGAATTAGGCCATTTGGCCCATTAAATATGCTCTGCCATTCAATCATGGCTGAACCATCTTTCCCTCTCAACCCCATTCTCCTGCCTTCTCCCCATAACCCCTGATACCCTTACTAATCAAGAATCTGTCAATTTCTACCTTAAAAATATACATTGACTTGGCCTCCACTACCGTCTGTGGCAATGAGTTCCACAGATTCACCACCCTCTGACTAAAGAAATTCCTCCTCATCTACTCTGCTCCTAGACTCTCCCACTAGTAGAAACATATTCTCCAAATTTACTCCATCCAAGCCTTTCACTATTCGGTAAGTTTCAATGAGGTTTCCCCTCATCATTACAGATTACAGATCAGGTTACAGATTTTGATGGCATACTTTTCTGATGCTACTGGTGGTCCATAGTGTGAAGATGGTACTATGTGTGTGTAGGATGGTGTTAGTGTGCGGGGATCGCTGGTCGGTGCAGACTCAGTGGGCCGAAGGCCTGTTTCCGTGCTGTATCTCTAAACCAAAATAAACTAAACGTCAGCCACTAGTTGGCCTCTGGTACTAATCGTGATGACTGTTCAGTAAATGCAGGATTCCAGCCTTCTCCCTGCAGCCTTCTTAGTAGCAAGCATCTAGTGTGTCGCTACCATCTGGCTGCTCATTGGAATGTGCCTTTAAGAGCTGTAGGCCTGCTGTGATTGCTCTGGCAAATGGTTGGCATTTGAATCAAATACCTATGCTGATTGCCATGTAAGAATGCATTTGGTGGGAGACAACACTCTGATCTTTTCATGGGATCTGATTAGTTGTTGGCACAGCATGCAATAGTGTTTCAGCACTCAAAGAATGGAGCAAACCAATTTCTAAGATATCTTGTTATATTCCTAATTCATTGAGTCTGGAATTACTAATATCCATGGAGAAATCAGCAATTATTCTCCATCCTTCACAACCGTAGGGGGAAGCATATTCAGTACTTACTATGATAATCACAGCACCATGAGATAGGAGATTCATTACATTTTGCAGATTAGATCTTTGTCTCCATGTTATTTCAATATTATGCTTCCAAACCACTTTAATATTTTTACAATTCATTGCACACATTCAGTGCAGTAGAACAAACTGGGTTTAAAATCACAGATTTTATTTCTGTTGATCTATTGATGGCTTGCTGTAAATTGGTCTCAAAATTAATGGCTTGTTAGTGGAGAATCATGCATCGTATAAAAGCAGAAAAGATCTGCACTTTTTCGTTAACAAGCAAACATTAACTTTTTAATGCTCTGATGACAATATGCGGAAAAGGTTATAGACTTTTGCAGTTAATACCATTTCCAGGATTTATTCTTGTCAAGCAACTAAAATTCATGTGAAATACATCAGTTTAGCAAGGAATCGGTTTTGTCTCAGGTTGATTAAATATGCAGAAGCACTCAATGATTTTCAGCGCTTCAGTATTTTGAAACTGTAATAGCCTGAATCTCTGAATATCTTAAGGTTGCAGCAGCTTTTGTTTTAAGAATCTAAAGTTGTTTTAAATTACATAAGCCTTATTCTAAAAAGAGACACAAAGTGCGGGAGTAACTCAGCGGGTCAGGCACCATGCATGGAGAATATGGATAGGCGAAATTTTGGATTGTGCCCTTCCTCAGAATGATTGCAGGAGGGAGGGGGGGGAGGAGCAGGTCAAAGTATGGCAGGTAATAGGTGAACACAGGGAGATGGTTGGACAAAGACCAGAGATGAAAAAAGGTATGAGACTTATGTCCCTGTCCCGATGATTTTTTAGGCGACTACAGGTACTAGGCTGTCGCCACATGCTCGCCGTGATGTCACCTGTATGGTCGTGAATAATCTTCTCAGTCGCCCAAAGAATCGTAGTGTTTTTCTGGTCGCTGCTGGATTTTGAAATGTTCAAAACATTTGACGCCAATGTGCGTAGCATGACTTCTGACACCTGTGCTGTCGTAGGTTGTCGCCAGGATGACATGGGTTGTCGCCAGGATGAAGTAGGTTGTCACCAGTGCTGACTTCGTTTTTTTTGTTGTTAAAGTATGATTCTATTTCAAATTTTATGTCGAAGGGGTGATCCAGTCGCCGGTTTGTCGGCGACCTGCTACGACTATGACAGTCGCCTAAAAATAGCCTAAATGGGACAGGCCCATAAAGGATTAAAGAGTTGCAGTTTGTGAGGCCAGAGGAATGAATGTAGGGAGGGGAGGGGGAAAATTGATGTGAGTTCAGGTGGGGTATAGGGGATGGGGCAGGGGGGAAGAAAGGGTGTGGGGGAGAAATGGTGGGTTGTTAGAGATGACCAAAAATTGGAGAATGAAATTTCATACCGTTGGGTTGTAAGCTACCCTTGCGGTGTGAGGTGCTGTTCCTCTAGTTTGGGTGTGGTCTCACCCCGGCAAAGGAGGAGGCCCAGGATAGAAAGGTCAGTATGGGAATGGGTAGGGGAGTTAAAATGATTGTCAACCGGGAGATCCAGTAGGGCTTGGCAGACCGAGCAAAGGTTCGGTGAAACAGTTACTGAGTCTACGCTTGGTCCCGCCATTGTACAGGAGGCCACATCTGGAAAACGAGATACAGTGAATGAAATTAGAGGAGGTTGACATGAACCTCTGTCTCACTTGAGACTGTTAGGGTCATAGGATGGAGGCGAGGGAGGAGGTATAGGCACAGACGGTACATTGTCTAGATCTCTGGTGCTGTGAGGCAGCAGCTCCGCCAGCTAGTAGTATAGTATATCTTTATTGTCATTTTCCTGAGTACTCACATACCCAGAGGAAACAAAAAAAACGTTGCTCAACCAGTGTCCATTTAGTGTGCAGTAAAAAATAAATAGAAATAAAAATACATATATCATGAACAAATTAAATACTCTACTCTCTACTAAACATCAACAGGCGTTCCGATTGGCAGCGGCACGACAGTGGCTCTGCTGCAGTGTGTCCAGGTTGGTGGTTGGTGCGCGATACTTTGGCAGGGGGCAAAGTCCGTTTATCAGTCTTATAGCCTGCGGGAAGAAGCTGAGGAGCATCCTGCTGGTTTTGCAGCTAATGCTCCTGTACCTCTTCCCAGATGGCAGGATGGAGAATATGTGATGCGATGGGTGGTAGGGGTCTTTGATGATGGAGATGGCTCTGCTGATACATCTCTTCCTGTATATGTCCAGCAGGAAAGGGAGTAGAGCACCAATAATCCTGCTGGCGGTCTTCACAATCCTGTCTAGTTGGTGCCGTTCGTACGCCTTGCAGCTCCCGAACCAGGAAGTGATGCCGTAGGTTAATGTGCTCTTGATTGTCCCCCTATAAAAAGTTCGTAGGTGTGTAGTGGGGAGACCTGCTTTCCGTAGTCTTCGGAGAGGGTGTCGCAATTTAACATCAGACAAAAATTAAAGGATTTTGATTAGTATCTGAATACTGGTTAAGAAGGTTATTCCCAAAGATTAAATGTGCACTGGTTAATTTTATATTGTTTTCCCCTTGCAGCTTGAGGATGTCAATTCATTGGGAGAAAGTCATTATGAAAAGTTAACAAAATATCTCAGCAAACAGTTCCATCAGGAAGAAAGAAATTATGGAACCATCACCATAGACAGTAAAAGGCTTACCAAACAGCCACTGTTGGTCGAAAAAAGGAAGCAAGCAGTAAGAATTTACCGCTTTAATTTTTGTTAATATGCAATGTTTTCTGTTTACATCAATGTGTTCTGTAGCTTTATTCCTCTTCTGAGCCTTTTCATGCAGGCTACCATCGCCTTCTGAGAATGGCTAAGGAGTCAAACCTCTTCATGGAATTAAAGCTACCAAGTGCTAAACTGATGAAGCAGTGTAAGACCAAGAGTGACCCTTTATTTAATTATCCCTAAATTTTCCCTACCTGTCCACTTTACCTGATCTCCTGGTTGCTTAGCAGATAAACTCCCCCTCCCATTCCCAATCTGACCTTTCTGTCCTGGGCCTCCTCCATTGTCAAAGTGAGGCCCAGTACAAATTGGAGGGACAGCACCTCATATGTCGCTTGGGTAGTTTACACCCCAACGGTATGAACATTGACTTCTCTAACTGCAAATAGCCCTTGCTTTTCCTCTCTATCTCCTCCCCCTTCCCAGTTCTTCCACCAGTCTTACTGTCCCTGAC
The DNA here is from genome assembly GCF_028641065.1 of Leucoraja erinaceus. Taxonomy (NCBI): domain Eukaryota; kingdom Metazoa; phylum Chordata; class Chondrichthyes; order Rajiformes; family Rajidae; genus Leucoraja; species Leucoraja erinaceus. The sequence continues at coordinate 35,597,174 of NC_073383.1, forward strand.
TACATTCTATCTTTGTCCCGCCCACTCCCCTGACATCAGTCTGGAGAAGGGTCTTGACCCGAAACATTGCCCATTCCTTCTCTCCAGTGATGCTGCCTGTCCCGCTAAGTTACCCAGCATTTTGTGTCTACCTGTCCAACACCCTCACTCAACAGAGATTTAGGACTTCAACCATGTGAAAAAGTCACAGATGTTAAAACAAATCATTTCCTAATGTGCTCTATACAGTGCATTCAGAAAGTATTCAGACCCCTTCACTTTTTCCACATTCTGTTACGTTACAACCTTATTTTAAAATTGATTAAATTCTTTTTTTTTTATCATTGATCTACACACAATATCCCAGAATGAAGAAGCGAAAACAGATGTTTAGAAATTTTTGCAAAGTAATTAAAAATAAATAACTGAAATATCACATTTACATGAGTATTCAGACCCTTTGTTATGACACTCAAAATTGAGCTTAGGTTCATCCTGTTTCCATTGATTATCCTTGAGATGTTTCTACAACTTGATTGGAGTCCACAAGTGGTAAATTAAATTGATTGTACATGATTTGGAAAGGCACACACCTGTCTATATAATGTCCCACAGATGACAGTGCATGTCAGAGCAAAAACTAAGCCACGAAGACAAAGGAGTTGTCCGTAGGCCTCCGAGACAGGATTGTGTTGAGACACAGATCTGGGGAAGTGTATAAAACAATTTCTGCAGCATTGTAGGTCCCGAAGTGCACAGAGGCCTCTGTCATCCTTAAATGGAAGAACTTTGGAACCACCAGGACTCTTCATAGAGCTGGCCGCCTGGCCAAACTGAGCAATCCGGGGAGAAAGGCCTTGGTCAGGAAGGTGACCAAGAACCTGATGTCACTCTGACAGAGCTCCAGAGTTCTTCTGTGGAGATGGGAGAACCTTCCAGAAAGACAACTATATCAGCACACCACCAATCAGGTCTTTATGGTAGAGTAGCCAGACGGAAGCCACTCCTCAGTAAAAGGCACATGACAGCCCACTTGGAGTTTGCCAAAAGGCATGAGAAACAAGATTCTTTGGTCTGATGAAACCAAAATTAAACTCTGCTCTGAATGTCAAGCGTCACGTCTGGAGGAAACCAGACACCGCTCATCATTTGGCCGATACCATTCCTATAGTGATGCATGGTAATAATAATAATAATACATTTTATTTATGGGCGCCTTTCAAGAGTCTCAAGGACACCTTACAAAAATTTAGCAGGTAGAGGAAAAACATGTAAGGGGAATTAAATAAATAGTAGAGACATGACTAGTACACAAAGTAATGACAGAATTCATTTCAAAACACAATATGAGGCAATTAATGCACAGATGAAAAGGGAGGGGGACGTGGGGCTAAGGATAGGCAGAGGTGAAGAGATGGGTCTTGAGGCTGGACTGGAAGATGGTGAGGGACACGGAATTGCGGATCAGTTGGGGGAGGGAGTTCCAGAGCCTGGGAGCTGCCCTGGAGAAGGCTCTGTCCCCAAAATTGCGGAGGTTGGACTTGTGGATGGAGAGGAGACCGGCTGATGTCGATCTGAGGGACTGTGAGGGTTGGTAGGGGGAGAGGAGGTCAGTGAGATATGGGGGGGGCCAGATGGTGGAGGGCTTTGTAGGTGAGGATCAGGATTTTGTAGGTGATCCGGTGGGAGATGGGAAGCCAGTGAAGTTGTTTGAGGACTGGAGTGATGTGATGCCAGGATTTGGTGTGGGTGATGAGTCGGGCGGCTGCGTTCTGGACCAGTTGGAGTCGGTTGATGTAGGTGGAGCTGATGCCAAGGAGAAGTGAGTTGCAATAGTCCAGTTGGGAGGAGATGAAGGCATGGATGAGTCTTTCAGCAGCGGGAGGTGTGAGAGAGGGTCTGAGTTTGGCGATGTTGCGGAGGTGAAAGAAGGAGGATTTAATGACATGGTGGATGTGAGGCTCAAGGGAGAGGGTGGAATCAAAGATCACGCCAAGGTTGCGGGCCTGGGGAGATGGTGGTGGCAGCATCATGCTGTGGGGAAGTTTTTCAGCGACAGTAACTGGGAGACTAGTCAGGATTGAGGGAAAGATGAACGGAGCAATGTACAGAGAGATCCTTGATCAAAACCTGCTCCAGATCGTTCTGGAACTCAGACTGGGGCGGAGATTCACTTTCCAACAGGACAACGACCCTAACCGCACAACCAAGACAACGCAGGAGTGCTTTGTGACAAGTCTGTGAATGTCCTTGAGTGGCCCAGCCAGAGCCCAGACTTGAACCCGATCGAACATCTCTGGAGGGATCTGAAAATAGCTGTGCATCGACGCCCCCCCCCATCCAACCTGACAGAGCTGGAGAGGATCTGCAGAGAAGAATGGGAGAAATTACCCAAATACAGGTGTGCCAAGCTGGGAGCATTATACCCAAGAAGACTTGAGGCTGTAATCACTGCCAAAGGTGCCTCAACAATGTGCTGAGTAAAGGGTCTGAATATTTATGTAAATGTGATATTTCTGCTATTTCTTTTTAATTACTTTGCAAACATTTCTAAACACCTGTTTTCGCTTTTTTTATTATGAGGTAATGAGTGTAGATTGATGATAGAAAAAAATATTTTAATCTATTTTAGAATAAGGCTGTAAAGTAACAAAATGTGGAAAAAGTGAAGGGGTCTGAATACTTTCTGATTGCACTGTATATTAGAGTTCCATTATGGTGCACAAATTGGAACATTTTTTAATAATCCGACAATACACATAATCTTTTTCTGTGTGTACATATAATCCTTACATAAGTTTGAATATTGGACAAAACAGGGTGTACCATATATGCATTCCTCTAAAAAATGAATTAAAGCTGATAACAAAGTCTAAATAAAAGTGAATAACTATTATCAACAATAATTATCAGGACCACTGCTTGGGCTAATTTATAGATTACAAGGTCTCTGCCCTTCAGTATTTACATGGGATTTCAGCAGCTTTCTTGGTCTGCATCCATCCATGCTGATCAATAGATGCCTTGCGTTTTTTAATGTCACCTTCCTCTTGTTCGGATATGAGGTTTGCTTTTGGTTGATGTTGTTTGATTAAGATGTTGTTTTTCCATCTTCACCCGAGATGGAAGGATAGATATCTCATTTAAATGCTGGAGGTAAGCTGCCAGGAATATAGATAGCTGTGGTATGAAAAGCCAGAAAATTCTGTTGATCGTTTTTCCGGAAAATCTTAAAAGGAACATGGTCCTTTAGTTTAGACGAATAGAGGTCACTTTATTCAGTGAAGATGGGCAGGCTAACACGAAGATAACACGAAGATAAAACCACAGAACAAATGAGCACATGAAAGGTCCTCTTTCCTTTTAGCTAGGCTGAAAAGAAGATGAAATAACCTAGAGTGCAGAAATATTCTTCTCTGATCCTAGTGTTCAGTTTATGATGAAATATACTGACCTCATCAGGGCAAAACATGTTTCTCTTAGCTTTCGCGAATTGTAACAGAAAGGAACATTTTCAATGTACTCAAAACAATTTCTGGAAATATGGACACATTCGGTTACTTCAGGATCAACGTGACTTGGTGAGCCAAAATATTTGTTTTGGCACTATATGGATTGTATGATTTTATGACGTATGACTATTTAATCTCCTAGAACTGACATGGTGAAAATCTACAACAAATAAAATGCAATCTGAACCTACCACAAATATAGCTATCCACTGAGTTGTCCCAAACCTGCGTCTCCACTATGTTCCATAATATATGATCTGAATTGTCTTATCACCTAACTTATCCAAAGGCATCCAGTTCTCTACATGGCTTGCATTTTCAAGGAGGTCCTCCATACCCACCATTTCACTTGCAATCTGAGCCCTCTCTGATTCCTTTCTCCCTGTTCCACAATTTTCAATCCTCTCCTGAGCTTTAGGCCAACAAATGATATCAATTCACTCCCAATACTCTAGGCTGATCCAACATTCAAAGATCCCATTAAATATTTTCCTCACTATCTCCATGCTTGGGATGTCTTTTAATTTTTCCCCTCAATCTAATTTTCTCCTCTGCAAATCTATTCCTTGGCTGTAATTGTAGTGAAAGTCAATCTGCTTGACAACTAGTTAACTTATCCAGTAACTAAGTGGTTAGTGTGTGTGTGTGTGGGGTGGTTAGTGTGTGTGTGTGTGGGGGGTGGTTAGTGTGTGCGTTGAGGGGAGCGGACCCAACGGGTCTCACTTGGTCTAGTATACTTATAAAACTCTCATCTTGTCCTCTTCCGGTTTGCGTTGTTTTAAATTTGCACAAAAACGGTATCCGACAGCGCTACGATTTTTCGCCACCTTACTCGCCATTCTCCTGTGTTGCAAGTGCATCAAGTTTTATTCCGATCGGTGAAATATTACAAATATTATTCATCTGTCATTTGCCGGGATGGCGACGCCCCTTCCTGCACCCGCTGTCAATCACCGGCGGCGAGAATAAAGCTGAAGGAGCGGAGTGAGCAGTGTGCGGGCGGGGGCTGTGTTGTGTTCGTGGGCGGGGGCTGAGCCCACACACCCATATTCCTCCCCCTTCCTTCACCCCCCCTTCCCCTTCCCCTTCCTTCACCCCCCCTTCCCCTTCCTTCACCCCCCCTTCCCCTTCCTTCACCCCCTTCCCCCACCACACACCCCCTATCACACACCACCCCCCTCTCACATACACCCTCCCCGACTCCCCCACCCCCACCCCCCCTCCCCCCCCCCCCACCCCCCCCTTCCCCCACACAACCCCCCTTCCCCCACACAACCCCTCCTCCCCCACACAACCCCCTCTCCCCCCACAACCCCCTCTCCCCCCACACAACCCCCCTCCCCCACACAACCCCTCTCCCCCCACACAACCCCCCTCCCCCACACAACCCCCCTTCCCCCACACAACCCCCCCCCCCCCACACCCCCCTCCCCCACACAACCCTCTCTCCCCCACACAAACCCCTCCCCCACACAACCCCCCCTCCACCATGCACCCCCTCCCCCACACATCTCCCTCCCCCACCCCCACACCTCCCCCCCCATCACATTAATTTCTACAATTTCTCCTACCTCTGAAACAATTATGAGCAAACAAATTTTAATTTTTTTGAAAATAACTTAAAAAGATTTTCGGACTACAGACATAAAACATGCATCCTGTTAAACATTTACGCAGATTAGATGGATGTGACTTGCTCTTCCCAGTTGAATCTGATTTGGTCATACTTGTTCAACTGTTCATTGACTCTGCCTGTGATAAGTTCTAACAATATTCCGGAGCAGTTGTTAAACTGAAAGGTCTGTAGATGTTTTGAGTAACTTTTTAAGAACCTCTCCCAACATGCATCATCCATTATTTTTGGAAATCATACTGCATTTTTACTGTGCTATGTAACCCCATTATTGTTGTAAATTGGTCCCCACCGGATTCTGGTGAGAATACTGAATGCTTATATACATAGAACATAACACAGGAACAAGCCTTTCGCCCCCACAATGTCCTTGCCGAACATGAGGCCAAGTTAAACTAGTCTCATCTGCCTGCATGTGATCCGTATCTTTCCATTTCCTGCATATCCATGTGCCTATCTAAAAGTCTCTTAAATGCCACTATTATATCACGCACTACCACCACCACCACCACCTCTGAATGCATTCCAGGCACCCACCACTCTCTATGTAAAAATGTTGTCCCGCGCATTTCCTTTAAATTTTGCCCCCTCTCATCTTAAAGCTATACCATCTAGCCCTAGACATTTCCTCCCTAGGAAAAAAGTTCTGACTATCTAGCCTAACTATGCCTCATAATTTAATATACTTCTATCAGGTCTCCACTAAACCTCTAATATTCCAGAGGAAATAATCCAAGTTTCTCCAACCTCTCCTTGTAGGTAATACTCTTTAATCCAGGCTGCATACTGCTAAACCACTTCTGCACCCTTTCCTAAACTTCCACATCCCTCCTTTCACGGAGCAACCAGAACTGCACACAACACTCAAAGCACAGCCTAACCAATGTCCTATAAAGCTGCAATATGACTTCCTGACTCTTATACTCAATGCCATAATCAATCAAGGCAATCAAAGCATGTGCCTTCTTTACCATTCTAACCACTTGGGTTGCCACTTTTCAAAGACTTGGACACCAAGATCCCTCTGCTGTTAAGGGTCTTGCCATCATACTTCCCCTCTACTTTCAACTGAAGCCAATAGATGGGTTTTTCACACCTAACCTATTGCTTTTGAGTCCTGAAATTCTTGGGGTGACCCCCAAAAAGCAAATCTCATAATGGACTAGAGCCAAGGACAGAGGATTAATCAATGGGCCAAGAACACCAAGTAAACCAAGGTGTGAAAAATATGCCTGCTCAGGTGCATGTCTCCTATTGGACTGCCTGGCCAACAGTGCTCCACAACACGAGAATATATGAAGCCTAAATTAGCAGAAAAACAAAGCAACAAGGAGTTTAGTTTAGTTTATGATTGTCACATTAATCGAGGTACAGTGAAAAGTTTTTTTGGTGTGTCGTATCCAGTCAGCGAAAAGACTATACATGATTACAATCAAGCCGCCCAGTGTTCAGAAACAGGATAAAGGGTATAACGTTTAGTGCAAGATAAAGTCCAATGAAAGATAGTTCAAAGATCCCCAATGAGGTAAATGGGAGGTCAAGACCACCCTCTAGTTGATAATAGGATGAATAATTTGCCCAATAACAGCTGTAACGAAACTGTCCCTGAACCTAGACCGTTTTCAATCTTCTGCACCTCTTGCTGATGGGAGAGGGGAGAAGAAGGAATGACCGGGGTGAGACTGGTCCTTGATTATACTGGTGGCCTTACCGAGGCATCGTGAAGTGTTAATGGAGTTAATGGAAGGAAGGTTGGAAAATCCTTGTTAAAGTTATACTATATCCAACACATAATTGGCAAAACGTTGTATTTAGGAGTAAACTAGATTAAGGCCTTGGGGGACCAGGTCTCCCGTTGGGTCCCATTCTCACACGGGAGGCCTGGTTGTCCAACGCAATATTCCACCACTCACCCATAGCCCCCAATTGTGCAGGCGCGGCTGACGGGTTCCCATTGTGATGCTCCTGATCCCCCCTCACCCACTCCGCCCCTTGCCATCCGCCCCCCCGCACACACTCACTCCATCCCCCCCATCCATTCTTAGCGGCTCTCCAGCGGTGCAGCCATTTCTGCCCATTGGGTTCCAATTGTGAAGTAGAACACGCAGGTATTACTGAGCAGACACAGCTGACGGGCATGGCAAGTGGTAAAGGGATTTATTAAAGCTTAAAATGTGAATGACTCTTAAATTATAACAACAATTTATATGTTAAAGGAGATTTATTCAGTTCAGTTGTTTCTTGTTGTGTCTCTTTTTGCATTCTGCTGCTCACTGCCACTTGATGTTTCTTTGCTGTTGATGAAATAAAAGACACACAATTTTAATATAGAGACCTTATTGATTGGTCAAATTTTAACTTGAAGAAAATCTGAGAATTTACCTCAGAAGTCATCATTCAACCAAGCATGCGTTTAATGGCAAAATTCATGGTCGATGTTCCATCCTTCAGGAAAACTTTGACATTTTCCTTCATTTTTCCTTGGCTAAGAGCCACATATAGTTGTCCATGCTGAAATACCGGTTTCTTGAAGTATATCAACACTTTCTCCATGGTTTGTTCTTACGCTTTATGGATTGTCGTAGCAGAACTTGACTGAATGGGGAATTGGGTCTGCTGAAGGGGTATGTCTTCTGTCAAATTGAGCGTTATCCTAGGAATGAGAACAATGTAATCTTTGAAGGCTCCCATGTAGATTGTTGCAATGGTCAGATGATTGTGTAGCTCTTCCACAATCATCCTTGTTCCATTGCATAGCTTTGGGGGTTCCAAGTTTCTCATTAACATTGGAGATCCTTTTTTCAACTCCAATTTGTGTGGTGGTAATCCAGAGATCTCGAGTGAATCGAGGAATTCTGTTGGGAAGCAAGTAGCATTAGTTCCCTCAGTGACCACATTGAAAGAAAAGTACTCTTTAATGATTCCAGAGAAGCGTGTGATACATGTAAAATTGATCCTTCCCATCGTATCGTTAAGCGGACTCAAGATACAATTGTCGGAGAATAATTCTGCAGGATTGTCAAATGCGGGATAGATGAAATGAATACAATCCACCAGTATTTTTGCTGATGGAACCATGTCTTGTGGCATTTTAATTTCATCATCTTCATTCTTTAAAATGTCGTCTTCTCCAACTTTCAACAAAAATTGAGAATAGTCGCCTTCGCCCTCTCTCAATCGCATAGTTGTGTGCAAGTGAAAAGTGTCCACAATTAGGATTTCTTGATGCAGGAATTTTCAACATCATTTCCCCCTTTCACTACAGGAAGGAGTTGTCGAATATCGCCACAACAAACGGTAAGAATGCCATCAAAAGGCTTAGTGTTGCTGCATACATCTTGTAGAGTTCTGTCCACTGCTTCAAAGCTCTCTCTCCTAATCATTGGGGATTCATCCCGAACAATGAGTTTCACTTGCCTCATCAAACATGCAGTGTTAGAGTTCTTGTCAATGTTGCAGAATGTATCCTCAGTCATTTGGATGGCTATCTTGAACCGAGAATGTGTAGTTCTTCCACCAGGCATTAATGTAGCTGCTATCCCAGAGGATGCCACAGCAATAGTCACATCACCTTGACCTCTAACTTTGAAGAGGATCAAATGGGTGATAAATGTTTTTCCGGTTCCTCTTGGTGAATCAGTGAAAAACATTGAAGGAAGCTTCCTTTTCAAGCAGTTGCACACCTGGTCATACTGCCCTCTGCTCAGCATTCAGGAGAGGTTCATTCTCCTCAACAAATTGCTGTTCAGTTCTATCGTATTGCAATTCCTGCAGCAATTCTGGATTGTCATCATCAAGGTGCATCCTTCCATTTCTTGGTCTTGGTTCTTGGTTCTTGGTTCTTGGTTTCTTAGTCCTCCAAAATATTCCCAATGGAATTTAAACTGGAGGTGGTACCCCATCTCCCCCCCTCCCCCACACCTCTCCCCCTCCCCTCTCTCCTTCCCTGCTCCATCTCCCTCTCCCTCTCTCCCCCACCCACTTCCCTTACTCCACCCCCTTCCCTCTCTACCCCAACCCCCTTCCCTCTCTCCCTCCGCCCCATTTCCCCCTACCCTCTGTCCCTCTTCCACCACTCCCCCCCTCCCTCCCTCCCCACTCTTCCACTTCTCTCCCACTTACCCCACCCCCCTTTCCCTCTCCCTCCCCCACCCCTCTCTCTCCCCCTCCCTTCCCCCCCTCCCCTCCCCTCTCACTCCCCACCCTTCCCCTACCCCCAACCCCTTCACCCCACACCCCTTCCCTTACCACTCTGTCCCCCCCCCTACCCCTACCCCTACCCCCTCCCTCCCCCTACCCACTCTCCACTCTCTCTCCCCCCCCATCCCTCTCCCTCCCCACTCTCTCCCCTCTCTCCCCCCATCCCTCCCCTCACCTCCACTCCCTTCTCCCCTCCCTCCCCCCCACCCCTCTCTCCCCTCATCCCCTCCCTCCCCCCACCTCTCTCCCCCATCCCTCTCTCCTCCCATACCCCACCCCTCTCTCCTCCCCCTCTCCATCTCCCTCTCCTCTCCCTCTCCCTCTCCCTGCCTGCAGTCATACACAATAATAATAAATAACAAAACATACAATAAACTCAAATTAACATCCACCACAGTGAGTTCACCAAGCACCTCCTCACTGTTATGGAGGCAAAAGTCTTAGTCTCTGTCTCTTCCCTCCTTGTCCTCCCTCTGCGCTGAGGCGATCCAGGCCGAAGATGCTGCCCTCCAGTCCAGCGGACCTCTGAAGTGATGTCGCCGCCGCCTGAACTCCGATTCGGGCCGCTGCCGAAAGCCGGAATGCCGTCTCCGTTCCGAGTCGGGCCGCCACAGCCTCAGCTCCGAGTCGGGCCGCTGCCGAAAGCTGGAATGCTGCCTCAGCGAGTCAGTTGTGGAAAATTAAAGCGTTCCATTGTTTTGTTGTAATTCTCAAGCTCGTCTTGAATATACAACGGAGCCTGATCATGGTGCTTCACTTCAATCATGACATTAGGATCACTCATTGTTCTCCATTCCTTTACAAGGTAATCTTCAGACATTGAATTCTTGAAGTGATCCCATAATTGTTGAGGATTGTTGATCTCAGTATTCAGCAAAACAACAAACAAATCTCTCATTGCACTGGGGAGTTTTGTCTTCTCAGCATCTGCCATTGTTTGTTGCCAATGATCGTCAGTCTGCACCAAAACTCTTTGTCTGCAGACGTCTTCGAAGGAAAGATGAATTTCTCCATCAGGTGTCTTCAATGAATCGAAGGATACTGGCCCTTTTGCGTGATGGAGAAGCAGTCTCAAGTGGTAGAGGTCACCACATCTTGGAGACACGGTATACACTCGTCCCAGAACATTGGCTTCAAAAAGTCCTGGAAGATCTTCCACTCTCTTCCCAACCTTCCTTCTTTGCCATCTCTTATTCTTCCATGTGTAAAATTGGGGAACATCAGCATAGTGCAGTGTTCTTGGAAATGGCTCTTGAGAACACGATGCCATGAATTCAGTTACAGTCGTTCTCGTCATATCATCATTGCTCACTTGCTGAGCAGCATTGACTGATAACGACTCGTTGTTGTTGTGGTATATGTACCTGGAGTCGAAAGACTACGGGCTGTCTCTCATGAATCGGAAATCCAAGGATTGATGCCACTGCTTCTGATAGACCAATGTATCTGCCAGTTAAGTACTGTGTAATTTTGTCATCCCTGTTAACTCTAAAAGCTCCTTGATAACTTCACTTCAAGGTGTACTTGCTGACGTACTTGACTGACTTTACGAAGGAGCATATCTCAATGTTGATGTGAGATTTGAACCTTCAATAGTTGAGCGTTATAGGGCACCATCCAATCAGAAGTGATAGGGCGATGCCAGCGTCCCTCTTGATGTCCCTGAAATCCTCCCATGTCTGGAGATCTTCTCCTGTATCGAGCATATGAATTATGTCCACACGTTGTGCTCCAGGTTGGGGGGGGGAGGGGGGGGGAGCATCTGGGAGAGGCAGCTGGGGGAAGGGGATGGCTTCAGGCGGGGGCTGTCGTGGGCCAATGGGGGGGTGGAGCGTATTGCAGCGGGGGGGAGAGCGATGGCTTCAGGAGGGGGCTGTCGGGCTCTGGGGGGGGGAGCGTCGTCTACAGCCGGGAGAGGGGGATGCCTTCAGGCGGGGGCTGTCAGTGGGGAGGGGGTGCGAGTGACCTACAGCCAGGGGAGGGGGACAGTTTCAGGCAGGGGCTGTCGTGGGCTGGTGGGGCAGCAGCATCCTACAGCTGGGGTAGGGACACGGCTTCAGGCGGGGGCTTTTGTGGGCCGGTAGGGAGGAGAGGATGAGCATCGTACAGCCGCAGGAGGGGGAGGGCTTTAGGCAGGGGCCAGTGGGGGGGCTTTCTGAAGGGATAGTATGGGTGTTGTAGGCCAAAGGGCCTGTTCCAATACAATACAATACAATACAAATTTATTATCATTTGAGCCCCAGTGAGACTCAAACGAAATGTTGTTTCCACAGCCATACAAACAAAGACACTGTCTTACAGACATACACATAATTAAATTCACACAAACATCCATCACAGTGAAGCCACTGTGATGGAAGGCAAGTCTTTTCTCTCCCCTGTTCTCCGTGTCTCTCCCGATGTCCAAGCCCCAGGCGGGCGATGATGAGTCCCACGGCCATTTTAGGCCGCGCGGGGCGATTTACGGCCCCGCTCCCGGTCTGAAAGTCCAAGGTTGGAACCCCCACGGGCCGTGCCGGGTGATGTACTGTCCCGGTCCGGGTTGTTCCAACCCCGTGACACCGGCTGGAGAAGTCGCGTTCCAGAGGGCTAGTATGCACATTGTGAGCCGAATTGACTTTTCTTGGGCTAGTCCTGCAGCTGGGGATGGGGTGGCTTGAGGTGGGGGCCGGAGGGAGCGTTCTGTAGCCAGGGGAGGAGGACAGCTTCAGTCAGGGCTGGTGGGGGGTGAGCGCTGCCGTGGCCTACCTCTGCCCTGGCCTACCTCTGCCATGGCCAACCACTGGGCGGGGGATGAGGGGGTGTGGGCGGGGGTGTTGTACCCTGCCAATGTCCGGCACGGCCCTGCCAGAGCCCGGCCCTCAAACCCCCAACTCTCACTCCTCACTTCTCCAGGATTTTGAGGTTGCATCAGTCGGCGTTGCAGTCGGCCAGGCACCGCACTCCGGGCCACCTCCACACACCGGGCCGCACCAGGGCGGACGGCTTCTGGACTCACGGCTTCTGGACTCACTTGACTCATGGCTTTCTGGACTCACTCTGACTCGCGGATTCTGGACTCCCTCACTCCTGGCTTCTGGACTCACTAACGGTTTCTGGACTCAGCCCGGCCTCCGGGGCTTTATTCTCCTCGCCCCTGTGATTGACAACGGGTGCCGGAAGGGGCATTGCTGTCCTGGCGTCTGACAGGAGTGAAGACCATCTTCTCGATTTTTAAACCTTCATAACTTTTGTAATATTCCACCGATTGGAACAAAACTTGACGCACTTGGAGCACAAGAGAACGGTGAGAAAGGTGGCAAAAAATCGTAAGGCTATCGCATACTGTTTTTGCGCAAATTCAAAAACAACGCAAACCAGAAGAGGACAAGATGAGAGTTTTAGTGCAGTATAGATGTTAACTAATTATTAGTGTTGAGATTCTGTTTAACACCTCTCTCAGTATTTATTTTTTGTTGCTTCTGACAGGGGTGTAAAATGCTCTGCTGATTTTCCAATACATTTTATGCTGCTGCATAAAGTCGGGATCTTGCCTGGTGAATTTGAATGTCACCTTTTGCCTTCATTTTCCTTCTCATTAGTTCCTTCAGACATTGATGCAGCTGCTACCTGAATTATTATAATGGATGTAAAATATTTGATATATTTTCTTCCATTCTTGTATTCTGAGCTTATTTTAGTGTGTCAGCCTACTGGGACTGTCTAAATGCATTGATATTTTTGATACTAGTGTCACATTTTAACCTATTTCCAGCCACGCACAAACAAAGGCTTAAAAGTTGACTGGTTCTATACATAGGACAATAATGAAATTCATCAAATGCTTGTTTATTTGACAAGTCGTTATCAACACTATTATTTTGTAGTCCTGATAATTGCTTTTTGGTCCACAGTATGTGACTGAAATTTTTTAATATTCTGACACTGATGCCAAAAACACCAAAGCTATTCCACTCTGTGCTTAGAACAACTGTGCTTTGACCAATTATCCTACAGCTGGGACACAATCCTGTGGCAGTTCATCAAAGTAAGAACTCAAGTACAGCAATATAGGGAAACAGAATTCCACTTCATTTGTGGACATCATAAACTGCAGATAATGCAATCTTGAGCAAAATACAAGATGCTGGAGGAACTCTGCATGTCAGGGAGCATCTGGGGAGGGAATGGACAGGCTACATTTTTGGTCAAGACTTTCCATCATACTGATTAGTGTTGGGAGGGGAAAACTGTAAAATAGAGGTGGGGGTAGTTCAACGCCCAGCAAGTGATTAGCGGATAGAAGTGAAAAGGAGACAAAAGGTTGTCAGAAGTAAAAAGGAGATGGGGCTCTGCGGAGTAAATACTGGGAGTTAGGCAAAAGGCTACAAAGCAAGACCTGAAGGGTGATAATTTCCGGATTGCCCTTGGTACCATGTGCTGGTGAGGGTAAGAGCAGGAAGATAAGACAGGTGAATGTGTAGCTGAGAAATTGATCGAGGGGGCAGGAGTTCAGAATATTCAGCGGGCCAGACAGCATCTGTGGAGAAAAAGAAATGGTAACGTTTGGACTTGGAACCTTTCTTCAGACTGAAAGTAGAGGTGGGAGGGGGAAATAAACTGGTGGTGAGAAAAGGCCAGAACAAATCAGGGCCGGCAACATATGACCTTAGGAAGAGTGGAACCCATAATGACCCATTGTTGGCTGGGGAAGGTGTGATTACAAGAGGGATGCAAGATGCAAATAGTGGAACTGATAGGATGACTAGGGTGGGGATTGGAAGGGATCCAAATCAGGTGAGAGGCTGGAAGTCAATGAAAGCCAGTTCCATAGACAGAATAGGCAGGAGCACATCAGGGAGGGAGGAATGACTGATGTATTAACTTACATTTATTTCAAAGTGAGAGGCCTGACAGTTAAGGAGAATTAACTCAGGGCATAGAAAGATACATTCGATTGGGACGTTATAGCCATTATGGAAACATAGTTAAGGGAGGGACAGAACTAGAAGCATTAACTTCCAGTGTACAACTGCTGCAGGCGAGATAGAGGTGGATGTAAAGAGGAGAGGGAGTTACTTTACTGATAAACGAGAATGTCATGGCAACTGTCCAAGATTATTTTACTGATAGTCCAGTGAAGCTATATGCATGGAGTTCTGATATGAAAAAAATGACCACCTTGTTTGTAGTATATAATAGCCCACAAATAGTCAACGGGATTTAAAAGAACAATTATGCCGGGGGTTGCAGGCAGCTGCAAGACTAAAAGGGTTGTGATAGTTGTGGATTTTAACTTTCCCAATATAGACTGATACTACCTAACATAGTGTCAAGGGCTTAGATGAGGTGGGATTTGTTCAGGAAATTTTCCTTAGCATATATGTAGATGACCTGACAAGGGAGAGGGCAAAGCTTGACCTACTCTTAAGATACTGGAAGAGCAAATGACTGAAGTGTCGATGGGCGAGCCTTTTGGGGCCAGTGAGCACAGACTAATAGCTTTAAATAGTTATGGATGAGTGCAGGGCTGGTCCACAAGTTAACATTCTGAATTGGGGCAAGGCCAACTTTGATGGTATTAGACAGGAACATGAAAATGTTGATTGGAGCAAGTTGTTTGCGAGCAAAGGACGTGCGGAAGTGGGTTGTTTTTGAAAGTGTGATGGTGAAAGTTCAAAGCATGAAGGGTGGAAGGTGGGAATAAAGAAGTCTAGGTGAAATTGAGGCTCTGGTCATGAAAAAAAAGAGGCATGGGCCAGGTATAGGCAGCTGGGTTCAAGTGTATCATTGGAGGACTTTACGCTAGTTCACAAGTTATAGGAGTAGAATTAGGCCATTTGGCCCATTCAATCATGGCTGATCTCTGCCTCCTAATCCCATTTTTTGCCTTCTCCCTATAACCCTTGACACCCATTCTAATCAAAAATGTGTCTATCTCTGCCTTAAAAATATCCACTGACTTGGCCTCCACCGCATTCGAGTTCCACAGAATAACTACCCTCTGACTAAAGAAGTTCCTCCTCATCTCCTTTCTAAAATAATGCACTTTAATTCTGAGGTTATGATCTCTGGTCCTAGACTCTCCCACCAGTGGAAACATCCCTTCCACGTCCACTATCTATGCCTTTCATTATTCTGTTAGTTTCAATAGACAATGGACAATAGGTGCAGGAGTAGACCATTCGGCCTTTCGAGCCAGCACCGCCATTCAATGTGATCATGGCTGTTCATCCACAATCACTATCCAGTTTCTGCCTTCTCCCCATATCCCCTGACTCCGCTATCTTTAAAAGCCCTATCTGCTCTCTCTTGAGGTTATAATTTTCAATGAGGTCCCCCCTCAACCTTATAAACTCCAGCAACTAGAGGCCCAGTGCTGTCAAATGCTCATCATATGCTAACCCACTCATTCCAGGAATAATTCTTCTAAACCTCCTCTGGGCCGTCTCTAGAGCTAACACATTCATCCTCGGATATGCAGCCTAAATTTGCTCACAGTACTCCAAATGCGGCCTGACCAGCGCCTTATAGAGCCTCGGCATTACATCTTTGTTTTTGTTTTTCAGTCCTCTTGATATAAATGCTACCATTGAATTTGCCTTCCTTACTACCGATTCGACTTGCAAATTAACTTTTTGAGAGTCCTGCACCAGCACTCCCAAGTCCCTTTGCACCTCCGATTTCTGGATTCTCTCCATTTAGAAAATAATCTACGCCTTTATTCTTAATAACGGAAATGCATGACTCCGCACTTTGCTATACTGTATTTCATCTGCCACTTCTTTGCCCACTCTCCTAAGTGGTCCAAATCCCTATGCAGAGTCCTTGCTTTCTCTACACTGCCTGCCCCTCCACCTATCTTAGCATCATCTGCAAACTTGGCCACAAAGCCTTCAATCCACTGATCCAAATCATTAATATACAACGTGAGGAGAAGTGGCCCCAGCACTGACCCTTGCTGAACTCCACTAGTCACTGGCAGCCAACCTGAAAAAGCGCCTTTTATTGCAACTCTTTGCCTGCCATCTAGCCAACTCGCTATCCATGCTAGTAACTTCCCTTTAATACTATAGGCTCTCATCTTCCCTGACGTACGGCACCTTATCGAAGGCCTTCTGAAAATCTACGTAAACAACATCTACGGCTTCCCCTCTGTCTGTCCTGCTATTAACTTCCTCAAAGAACTCCAGCAGATTCGTCAGGCAAGATCTTCCCTTCACAAAACCAAGCTGACTTCGGACTATATTATCGTGAACTTCCAAGTACTGCATAACCTCTAAAATAGAAGGTGAAAATGATTATCAAAAATTACACCAGGATCTTGATCAGTTGGGCAAGTTGGCTGAAGAATGGCTAAATGTGAGGTGTTGGATTTTGTAAAGTCAAACCAGAACAGGACCTTCACTGTGAATAGTAAGGGCCTGTGGAGTATTGTCGAGCAGAGGGATCCAGGATTATACAATTCCCTGTAGTGGCATCACAGGTAGGTAGGGTGGTCATGAAGGCTTTTGGTACATTGGCCTTCATCAGTCAGGGTATTGAATATTGAAGTTGGGATGTTAAGATACAGTTGTACAAGATGTTGATGATGCAACATTTGGAATATTGAGTTCCATTTTGGTCACCGTGGAAGGATGTCATTAAGCTGGAGAGAGTGCAGAGAAGATTTACAAGTATGTTGCCAAGATGAAGGCCTGAACTATAGAGATAGATTAAGCAAGCTAAGACTTTATTCCTTGTACCGCAGGAGGCTAAGGGATGATTTTATGGAGATGTATAAAATCATGTGGATAATTGGTTGGGTGAGTGCATGGAGCATTGGTTAAAGGGGAATGATATAATAGGAACCCAGGGGTCAACATTTTCACTCAGAGGGTAGTTGATATATGGAATGAACTGCCAGAGGAGGTAGTTGAGGGAAGTACAATAACAAAATGTAAAAGAAACTTGAAAAAGAAAGGTTTAGAGGGATATGGGCCAAATGCGGGCAAATGAGACAAGCTTCGATGGGGCATCTTGGAATTGCCAGAAGATGATGTGTTGGATTGCGAGGCACGAGGGGTGAAATGTGAAAATCAGGGGAATGCTATCCTTGTTGCGTCTGGGAGGAAGAGAAGGAAGAGCAGAACTATTGGACACAGAGGAGACGTGGATGAAGGATCCATCCATGACAGCAGGGGGGAAACCACATTTACTAAAGAAAGAGGACATCTCAGATGTCTTAGAATGGAAAGCATCATATTGGGAGATGCATCATCTTGATGTGATAGAGACAGAAAAATTTAGTTTAAGGGAGAGGGTCACACTGAGGATTGTACATATATGGAATGAACTGTTAGCTGGATAATGACACGGGGGCAAATGGGACCAGCTTGAATGGAGCATCTTAGTCAGCATTGATGAGTTGGGCCGAAGGGCCTGCTTTCAAGCTATAGATTATGAGTATAACAACGCTGTTGGTGTTTTCCACCACCTGCGGCCTATTCTTCTTCTGGAGATTGATATTGTAAGTTTGAGAACTACTGGCAATGAAGCCTGCTCAAATAGCAAAAATAATGGAAATGCGACTATGCCCCATCATACATACAGAGCAATGCTGCCTATAATGGCTGTTTTTGGCATTCACGAATGGAAAGGGAAAGGGTGATTTAAATGTAACTGTCTGTGCATTTGTTCACAATTGATTGCATTGGTCCAGATAAGATTTTTTTAAACGACTGGAAAGTAGACTTGACACGAAACACAATCTAGCCACAGTGACTGACAAGAAACTGGATTTTTTTCTGGTGATCTGATTCAGCTGGCATTACCTCCCCTATTATTCTGCTCCACTTGCAGTGTGGTGGAGTACTGATGAGAGTGATGGCTTTGAAGTGATTGCAAGCTAAGAGTTTACATGACTTAAGTGGACGTCACAGAGAACCGGGACTTCCACAGAGAAAGGCAATCACTCCTCGGGTGTTTAATTAAATGTCTTATTTGAAACATTAGGATGATGTAGACATTAAAACTGCAGCGCTTACATCCATAAACTGATAATTGAGTAATTGAATGATTTCTAGTTTTAACATCAACATAAAAGTCAATCAGATTCATCAAATCCAAATTCACAGGAGTCATCTTATATTTTTACATTTTGCATTAACCGTTTTTAAAAATGCTCCACTTAGGCATGCTCACCATGAATTGATTAGCCAGTTCACATGCAGTATTGCATTTCAAACTTTATTGTGCAACTGCAACCAATCAATAATGTATCATTATTATGTCGACATAGATGAAGATAATTCAATCCATCAATTACCCACTGCAATCTGAAGTCCGTCAGAAATATTTGCTTTGCGTTTGATCTTATTGCTCGGTATATTTCTTACTTCATCACCATTAAATCAGATGATCAATCCTAGTTCAAGGAGTGTGGAAATGCATGCCAAGAATGGTAACAAGATGAACTTGAAAATGAGGTGACAATCTGCTGGAAATAAAGCACATCACCATGTGCAGTCATAACAATGAAAGCAATAAACTATAAAGTGCTGAGCAATCCACAATGAAGCTATCAAAGCTGTGAAACTCTCTATATCTGGTCACAATGCAAAAATATATTATTAATAACTTTTTCATCCTCCTTGATGATAAGAGACCTTGTGTGAAGGGCAAAGATGAGGAATTCACAACTATTTTCTGAAAAATGTTCCAATAAATGATCCTAACCATTGTCCTATGAAGGCACAATCATAAACTCTAATTTAATCTCTTGGACTGATGCCAGGAAATGACCTAGTTTACTGCACGGAGCAAAATCCGCAAACTCTGATACTGTCACTGCAGTTGTCTTGAAGACGTGCTCGAGAATTAGCCTTGTCATTATCTAGACTGTTCCAGTACAACAACAACAATATTGATATCAATTAGATTCAAACACACTTTCAATCACAATAATAATCCTCAACTACCAGTCGTTCCCAAATCAATCAGATCCAAGCATCTGCAGTTCCTTTCTACACAGATCCAATTCACCAATTTACCTTGGATCCCATGAACGTTTTGGAGCAGCCTTCCAAATGGGACCTTGTCAGAAATCTCAATCACTTTGAGCAACCGCGGGCAGCCAGCGACCGTGAGCGTTGGAGCCGGATGGAGCGGTGTGTGGAGCATTTGCTCCAATGTGACAGGCTCCGGGAGATGGAGTCAGGGCACAGTGGGCTCTATGGCAAACCCACAGCAGTACCTCTTGAAGGGCTGCACAGTGCTTCTACCTCATCAGAGGGGAGCACTGCGGGTCAGTTCTGGGCTGACCTGGAAGTGGGGTCCACAGAAGAAAAGTCAAGTGTGCAGGGGGTTCAGGAACGAGAAAACCCAATACAACCATAGACAACACCCCTACGCACCCACCAGTAGAGCAAGACCGCCTGGTGAAAGCTCGAAGGACCGGTATACAAAACATGTCTTTTTAGGCCATGGCCCAGGCCGGCCTTCTTGGAAGATACGCGGACCTCCAACTCCAACCAAACCACAAATCCAGACACCAGCGCATCAACATCAGCGAAGAACTTACAAAAAGAAGTAAACCTGCCGCTGGTAACTATGGAGGTAGGTGGGTCTGGTTCCCTACAAAATACAGGGAGCATGGAGGTTGGTGGGAGATTACACTCATTTCTGAATGCATGGAGCATGTTAACAACCGATACTAGGGATATACAATAGAATTTATACACAAGTACAGCCCTCCAGTTCAACATATACCGAACCGAATGTTCGTACTTTCTGGTAAAGAAAAATCAGAGGCGCAAGCTGAACTGGAGCGGCTTTACGCAAAAGGTGTAATTGAAAAAACCCAACACGAACCACTAGAATTCGTGTCCAATATATTTACCAAAAACAAAAAAGATGGTGGTTGTCGCATCATCATAGATCTGACCAAATTGAATACATTTGTACAATATATTCATTTCAAAATGGAAACCTTTGTTACTGCTAAACAATTAATTTCCAAAGGCTATTCAGTGCCTATACGAGGTGACCACAGATGTTACTTAAAATTCAACTGTTGGCAGTATAAAGCACTACCAAATGGGTTATCATCAGCCCCCAGGCTGTTCACAAAAATTTTGAAACCAGCGTTTCTACGGAAACGAAAACACATGGTCATGGCATATCTGAATGACATACTTATTGTGGGCAAAACTTTGGAATTCGCCAAACAAACTGTAACAGCCACAAAACAGTTATTTGAAAAACTGGGATTTATTATCCATCCAGTTAAATCTAAATTAACGCCTTCCACTACTATGGACTATTTGGGGTTCATCATTGACTCAGATGTCGGTGACTTTGCCTAAGGGAAAGGCAACAGACTTAATAGAGGCTTGCAATAACCTCATTGACATCATCAAACCATCCATCAGATTGGTAGCAAAAGTAATTGGCAAAATGGTGGCTCCTTTTCCAGCCACACAATTTGGACCTTTACATTACCAAAATTTACAGAGAGCAAAAATACAAGCACTCAAAATCAATGCAGGTCACTTTTACAGACCTATGAAGCTACCAATCAAAGCTAAAATTGAACTAAAATGGTGGATAGATAACATCTGGCTTTGTTCCAATCCAATCATTGTCAGTAACCCTTCTATGGTACTACAAACTGATGCCAGTGCACTTGGGTGGGGTGCCACCAATTCCATCACCAGCTGTGGAGGTAGATGGACTGCTCAGGAGGCATCATTATTACTCACACTGGGCATAAACTACCTGGAAATGTTGGGTGCATTCTATGGCCTAAAGTCATATTGTACTGGGTCATATCACCAGCATGTTAGACTACAGATAGACAATACCACCGTGGTAGCATACATCAACCACATGGGTGGAAACAAATCGACATCATGTGACAATCTGGCTAATACAATTTGGCAATGGTGTATCCAGAGAGATATTTGGATATCTGCTACTTACCTACCAGGAAGACTAAATTTAGTGGCAGACACCAGGTCACGCAAATTTAATGAAAACACCGAATGGATGTTGAATAAAAAAGTATTTGCTGATATTACAGCACGATATGGAACACCAGATATCGATCTATTCACATCCAGACTTAATCACCAGTTATCAAATTATGTTTCATGGGAACCAGACCCTGGGGCAGCGGCGACAGATGCATTTTCGCTGCATTGGGGGAAATTGTTTATTTACGCATTCCCTCCTTTCTGCCTCATCAGTCGGGTATTAAGGAAAATACAGCAAGACTCTGCGTCTGGTATTTTGGTAGTACCCGATTGGCCTACTCAACCATGGTTCCCAGTGGTACTAAACATGGTATTAGAACCATGTATCACCATCCCACATAGACCAGATTTATTGCTTCATCCCGTAACAAGGGATAGCCACCCATGCCATAACCATTTGAATTTACTAATTTGTAGAGTTTAAAAACACCACTACTACAACTGGGACTGACGGACCGAACAGTGAACATAATCTCGGCGGCCCAAAGACAGTCCACCAAAAACCAATATCTGGTCTACATCAGGAAGTGGGAGATGTACTGTCACAAAAACAACATCACCTACAGAGATATGAACATCCCATCTGTTCTGGAATATCTGGCAGGCCTCCATTATGATGAGGGGCTCAGTTATAGTGCCATCAACTGCGCCAGAAGTGCCCTATCAACTTACCTATGGCAAGGGACAGAGTGTCACTCTGTTGGGGCTCACCCACTGGTAACAAAACTTATGAGGGGAATTTTTAATACCAATCCCCCAAGAACCAGGTACTCCCAAATATGGGATGTAAGTATTGTCCTGAAGATGCTCATGGCTAGTTTTCACGGGGCGACTTGATGCAAGATGTAGCCAGAGTGGAGTGGTCGTGGTCTAGCACGATATCACACGATATAACGGGGGTAGAGTAAAGAGTTCCCACGGTACTCGGCAATTCTGTCATTTGTGCGAGTGACTTGTCCGTCTCCCGATCTTTCCCGTTAATCGTGAATGAACATCGTGGACTGTAGTGTAGTTAATCACGTGGCACAAATGATGTTACTTTGTGTCACACACTATATTGGTTTTTTTCACCCGAGCTCTTTAATGAGCTGAAGAATAATCTGTTTTTTTAGACAAATGTTGTTTGGTGCGATGCACCTTCTCTCAATATGTGCAAGAAGTCGTCTTTTTATTTTGTCAAATATGAATAAAGACTGTGTCTCACATTGACCGTGATGATTGTGTTATTTTATGATCTACTGAGAGGTGAAACTTTCAGCCTGAAGAAGGCTCTCGACCCGAAACGCCACCCGTTCCTTCTCTCCAGAGATGCTGCCTGTCCCGCTGAGTTGCTCCAAGCAACTGGTGTCTATCTTCAAAGGACTGACCAGGACTGCCTCTCTCTCTCTCTCTCTCTCTCTCCCTCCCTCCCTCCCTCTCACACAGGCATGACTGGAGGAACTCTGCGGGCCAGGCAGCATTTACGGAGGGAAATGGACAGGCGACCCAATCTTCAGGCTGCCTTATGTCTCTCTCCCCCCCCTCCCCCCAACTCCCACCCACACACACGAATGCTGGAGAAACTCAGCGGGTGCAGCGGGGCCGAAACGTTGTCTATTTCCTTCGTTCCATAGATGCTGCTGCACCCGCGGAGTTTCTCCAGCATTCGCGTGTGTGGGTGGGAGTTGGGTGGGGGAGAGAGACAGGGTCACTGAAACAGGCAGGTGAGATTTCGCATCCACCTTGTGTGTGCCTCTCTCTCTCTCTCTCTCTCTCCCTCCCTCTCTCTCACACAGGCCTGAATGACTGAACTCCGCGGCTTCACTCACTGACTATGGAGCCCACTGGACCCCCAAACTCCACCCCCACGCTTCATCCCTCACTCCGCCCCCCCCCCCCCCAAACTCCCACCCACACACG
Source organism: Leucoraja erinaceus (assembly GCF_028641065.1). NCBI lineage: Eukaryota > Metazoa > Chordata > Chondrichthyes > Rajiformes > Rajidae > Leucoraja > Leucoraja erinaceus. The sequence goes on from NC_073383.1 coordinate 35,620,390, forward strand.
CGAATGCTGGAGAAACTCCACGGGTGCAGCAGCATCTATGGAACGAAGGAAATAGACAACGTTTCGGCCCCGCTGCACCCACTGCACCCGCTGAGTTTCTCCAGCATTCGTGTGTGTGTATGGGTGGGAGTTCGGGTGAGGGGGGGGGGAGAGAGACATAAGGCAGCCTGAAGAATGGGTCGCCTGTCCATTTCCCTCCGTAAATGCTGCCTGGCCCGCGGAGTTCCTCCATTCATGCCTGTGTGAGAGTGAGGGAGGGAGAGAGAGAGAGAGAGAGGCACACACAAGGTGGAAGCGAAATCTCACCTGCCTGTTTCAGTGACAGACACCCAACGCCAGTAAATGAAGACACCCCCATCTGTCTCCCCCTCCTCTCCCTCGACTCCCCCACCTTTCCCTCCCAACTCCAGTCCCGTCCCGACCCCCTGGGAAACTGAAGGTTTCCCGCTGTAATTAAAGAGTTCCCACGGTAGACTGTAAAACTGGGACCCTGGTTCTGGACTCCCCCAACATCGGGAACATTCTTCCTCCATCTAGCCTGTACAATCCTGTAGATACGATTAGACAGGTATCTAGTTATTTAATTCAATTAATGATTTCTATCGCCTAGCCTCTCATCTTTCAATCGGGTTCGGCCAGGAAGGAACTGCAGATGCTGGATTAAAACAAAGATAGACACAACATGTAGCTCAGCGGGACAAGCAGCATATCAGAAGGGTCTCGACCCGAAATGTCACCCATTCCTTCTCCCCAAAAGATGCTGCCTGCCGTCGAACTCATTCTCTTTAAACCGGCATCTGCTGTTCCTTCCGACACATACACAAGAAATAAGCAACTTTTCGGGCCGAAACGTTGCCTATTTCCTTCGTTCCATAGATGCTGCTGCACCCGCTGAGTTTCTCCAGCATGTGTGTGTGTGTGGGTGAGAGTTGGGGGGGGTAGAGAGATAAGGCAGCCTGAGGAAAGGCTCGCCTGTCAATTTCCCTCCGTAGATGCTGCCTGGCCCGCGGAGTTCCTCCAGTTAGAAACTGCTTTCAGACAAAAAGAGACACATTGACATTAATGAAATGCTTGTTAGCTAGTTTTATTAGATTTGTATGTAAATAGCAAACTGGCTGGATTCACTCTATCCAACTTCCGGGTTCACCGTTCGCAGGAGTTCCCACGGTAACCGCAAGAGTTACTACGGATATCGCACTGGCCACTACGTTCATAAAATGTTGCAACGCTCAACCACAAGTGTACAAGTCACTCTTGGACAAATTCAAACATGTTTGAATTTTCTCCCGAGTACCCAAGTTACACGATTACCTGCTGTTAGCGCCACGGTGGTCCACGAATGCCGTACTGTTATCGCACGAGGTTCCCACGATGTTAAACTCTGGTTACCTCTTGCGTCAAGTCGCCCCGTGAAAAGGAGGTTTCAGGAATTGGTCTCCAGCAACAGCTCTGCCCCTACACAGACTGACATTAAAAACAGTCATGCTAATGGCATTGGTCACGGCACAAAGGGTACAGTCATTACATAAATTAAGACTGGACAATATGACTTCAACATCTGAAAATATTACGTTTCATATTTATGAATTAGTAAAGCAGAACAGACAGGGATCAGCAGGCCTCAATATAGAATTTAGGTCATACCCAACAGATGATCGTCTCTGTATAGTAAGACATTTGTCGTTATACATGGAGAAAACGAAAATCATCAGAGGCAATGAAAAGGCACTCTTAGTCAGCCATAAGCAACCACACAAAAGAGTGACGGTCCAGACCATCTCAAGATGGCTGAAACAGGTGCTAACACAGGCTGGGATGGATACTAATATTTTTAAATCTCATTCCACCAGGGCTGCAGCTACATCGGCAGCTATGCAGTTGGATGTACCAATGGACCAAATCCTCAAGGCAGCAGGATGGTCAGGGGAAAAAACATTCCAACTATTTTATCATAAACCAGTCATGAAACCTGGAACGTTTGCAGAAACAATTTTAAGTTCTGTAATTTAATTTACCCCATAAATAGGGGTTATAATTTTGTGTTAATAAATTTTATGAATTTCAATGTCGAATTCATGTCTAAATTATGTTGACACAATTCCTCCTACAGTCATCAAGGCAGATGTGATGCATGGACTCGTTTCCACGGCATGAAATCACAGAGCTTTAAAATCTTCACGTAGTCACTCACGTGACTCCGAAGTAAAATAGTAAGATTAAACGAGAACTTACCAGTTTGAATTTTGATCGTTATTTTATGAGGAGTAACGTTGAAGGATTACGTGCCCTCCGCTCCCACCCTTGATCATATACTCAACTGGTATCTCTTCTCTAATCTTACTATGTTTAGTCATTACAGTTATCTGTAATTTCACACCGCTGCTTTGAAGAATGACACACATGCGTCCTGGCGAGGTTCTTCACGTAATCCCTCAACGTTACTCCTCATAAAATAACGATCAAACTTCAAACTGGTAAGTTCTCGTTTAATCTTACTATTTCCACCCTCACGTTAATCCTGTTCCATAGAATAGTTTTCAATAACTTCCATACCACTCGGGCCACAGAGAGAGTCATAGAGTTATACAGCACATAAACAGGCCCTTCTGCCCAACCCATCCATAACGACCAGGTTGTCTAGCTGAGGCAGTACCATTTTTCTATTGAAAATGTTAGACACACCATGGTGTAATTGTCTGTCCTATCCTTGCTGTCCTTCCTGAATAAAGGTACCACATTGGTTGTCCTCCAGTCATCTGGATTCTTAGTTGTGGCTAGCAAAGATGAAAACATCTATTTGTAGGAAAGAACTGCAGATACTGGTTTAAATCAAAACTAGACACAAAATGCTGGAGTAACTCTGCGGGACGGGCAGCATCTCTGGAGAGAAGGAATGGGTGACGTTTCGGGTTGAGCCCCTTCTTCTGACTGATGTCAGGAGAGTGGGCGGTACAGAGATAAAATGTAGTCCGAGACAGTAAGACTGGTAGGAGAACTGGGAAGGGGACGGAGAGAGAGGGAAAGCAAGGGCTACTTGAAGTTAGAGAAGTCAATGTTCATACTGCTGGGGTGCAAGCTACCCAAGTGAAATATGAGGTGCTGTTCCTTCAATTTGTGCTGGCCCTCACTCTGACAATGGAGGAGGCCCAGGACAGAAAGGTCAGTGTGGGAATGGAAGGGGGAGTTAAAGTGTTAAGCAACCAGGAGATCAGGTAGATTTAGGCGGACCGAGCGGAGGTGGTCAGCGAAATGATTGCCGAGACCGCTTGGTCTTACCGATGGACTGGAGTTCACATCTGGAACAGCGGATACAGTAGTTGAGATTGGAGGAGGTGCAAGTGAACCAGGGACTCACCTGAAAAGACTGTCGGGGTCCTTGGACGGAGTCGAGGGGGGAGGTATAGGGACAGGTGTTGCATCTCCTGTGGGGAAAGTACCTGGGGAGGAGGTGGTTTGGGTGGGAAGGGACAAATTGACCATGGAGTTGCAGCGGGAACGGTCTCGACGGAAAGCAGAAGGGCTCCAGAAATCTCCCTCTGTCTTCCTGAGATACATCTCAGACTCTGGGGAATTTATTTTCAAGCCTGACAAGCCATCTATTAATTCCTCCTTGTTCATGATAACTTGTTCTAGAATTTCACCACCTCTTACCTGAATTGCCCAACTGCAATGTCCTTATCCTTAGTGAATGCAAATGAAAAGTATTCATTTAAGACCTCAGTGAAGTCCTCTGGCTCCAAGGAAAGATTACCCATTTAGTCCATAAATGGTCCTCTTCTTTTTCTTGTTACTCTTGATTTACAAAATGGTCTGGTGCTTTTGTTATTCTGTCCAGCCATGATTGTTTGTGCCTGCCCTTTGTCCTTCCAACTTCTTTATATGATCTCGATAGACCTCCCCCATATTCTGTTCTCAACATCTGCCATACTTCCTTTTTTCTCTTTATGAAACCTTTGATATTTCTTGATATCCTTGCCGTTCACCCTTAAATTGGCCTTGAACTCTCAGTTTTTGACTTTTAGATGACTTCCACTTGTTGGATATAGACTTGCATGCAGGAAATTCTCCCAGGTCTTATCATGTCACATTGAAATCAGCCTTGCCTCAATTCAGGATCTTAATGGGAGAATTTTCATCATATTTCTCCCCATGACACTTCAACCACAGCACCATTCCAAGCATTAAATCCATTATTTCCCCTTATCTTGTAGGAATATCTACGTACTGTTACAAAATGCTCTCTTGGACATCTTTCACAGTAACGTGATCTCATTTAATATTGGAGACATGAGAAACTGCTGATGCTGGAATCTTCAACAAAGTGCTGGAGGAACATAGTTGGTCAGGAAACATCTGGGGAGGGAATGGACATGTGACATTTTGGGACAGGACCCTTCAGACTGAAGAATCAACCGAGGAGCTTGCTGGGTTCTCTGGCACTTTGTGTTTTGTTCAATTAATATTATGTAAATTGAAATACTCTTCCACCATAACCCAATTTCTCATACCACTGTGAGTTACCTCCATATCTGTTCCTTTATTTCCTGCTTATTGTCAGGAAGCCTGTTGTACACCCTTAGTAAAGAGATTCCCCCCTTGTTTCTAATCTCTATCCAAATGCATTCATTTGAACTGCCTGCAATGAGGCCATTTTCTCTTTTGCACCACACTTACACACTGCAGGGTTTGCTTAAAGTTTCTGTACTATTTAGTGTTGAAATTCCAGTCCTGGCCTTTTTTCGATCATGCGTCTGACCTTCCTTCTTTTATAAAGTCCTTCACTGATGATTGCATCTCTATGGCATAAATTCAAATATCTATTATGAATTCAGATAAAACTAAAACCTTCTACTTTAACATTACTTTTCCTTGATGTATCCTTAGTCATTAATACTCCATTATTAATCTCTGTGGGGGAGAGATTAAATTATGCTGGAACTGTGCCAATCTGACCAGGTACTGGTTGCACTTCCAATCTGTCCACGTGCACCTCAACATAACGTTTCAGCGTCAAACCCAGCACCAATTGTATTACTAACTCTATTAACATAAGTTACATAATACAAGTTTGAGAGTCACTCTCACTAACCATAGCTTCATTTTTAAAATAAGATTTCTTACTATTTCTACACTTTTGCAATACGGGGGGTAAACTAGGGACAGGTGGAGCAGGGATACATGGAGACACCCTGAATTTTGGATGTCCTAGTGGAGAAAATAAATGACGCCCTCTATACACAGGGTCCTAGAAACTCCTGAAAGTTACAGTAGGTTAGTAGAAGATTATTACAATTGATCAACTTCAGGATCTGAAAACTATTTGAAGAATGACTGCACATGCATGTCATCTTCCAACAACTGCACCATCAGCTTCAACCCAATATTTTAAATCCAAAGTTTCAAGAATGGATATCACCATTCACTTGACCTCATCCCCAGTCTCCAATTTCTGATTTCATCCAAACCACAGCCTCTAAATTCACCACTACCTTTTCCTTTACCTCACAATATTTCCGATCTTTCTATTCCTTATTACTAATCTAGCCCCCATTGATTCTTCCAGCCATTTACTGAATGCCATGTGGAGTACCATGGCACACCAATTGCTACCAGACAACTTGCATCATGTAGACTTAAAAATAATTCTGAAAGTAAAATACCATGCCATCTCTGACATTATCATTCAGAAAGTGGAATCCCCTTTCTTGTCCCAGCCCACTTTTGCATGTGTAATATCCACTTCAATTTCTATCACTAATTTTTGGGTAAAATACATATTTTGTATAAAACTTTAAATTTAGTTTGACAAGATGTTGGCAGTTTCATCCAATATTCACATGCTAATCGTGGATTGAACTGCCTGGTGGGTTTTGTTGTGAATTTCAATACAAGCTTTAACAAGGTCTTTAAAATATCATAAAACACTCTGGCAGTAATCCATAGAAAACATAGAAAATAGGTGCAGGAGGAGGCCATTTGGCCCTTCGAGCCAGCACCGCCATCCATTGTGATCATGGCTGATCATCCAAGAACAATTACCCGTGCCTGCCTTCTTCCAATATCCCTTGATTCGAGTAATGAGACATATCCCACAATTATATCCTGATGTTGACATTTAGGTATCTGAAATTATTGCTGCATTTACCACAAATAGAGATTGATTGGAATGGAGAAGGAAGATAATTGCCACATTGAGATATGATAGATTATAAAGCACATACTACAGAGCATAATACACAAGGACCAGCATGATTATTGCAGGAGCTCACAATGATGTTCAACAAAAGCTGGTTTTAGACATAAAATAGCTAATTTTAGATCCGATTTTTAAATCTGACCATTTGTATAAATGTTCATTTGGAACAAAATTTAAAAAAACTATAGATTCCGGTACTTTAAAACAAAAGATGAAAATATTAAAAACACTCAGCAGGTCCGGCTGCCATGATAGAAAGATTTGAATTGCAAAGCATCTCTTTTTGCCAGCTATGTAATTCAATTTTAAAGAAAAATACAATGTAAAGGAATATTTATTGTGGCATCCAATAGCTGAAGGATCTACACCAGCTCCTGAAAGCTCTTGGTGACCAGACTCCCACCATGTTCTCCAGCAGATAACCCTCGTCCCAAATGTAACAACTTCCCACCATCAGCAAGGAATGGGATTGCTCCGTGAATCGGCATTCTCAAGGTCCGAAATAGCCTTCCTCTCTGTGTACAGATAAATGATGAAAACATGGAAAATATGATTCCATATATGGTGAATATTTCTTGCGATTTCTCATTTGAACTGCCCTCCTCGACACTCTGCACAATCCAAGTTTGTTTCCCGAATGACTTTTGACATTATCAAATTGACAGGCAGTAAGCTGAGCAGGAACAAGGGAATGGAAAGTCAGACTGGAACAGGAAAACTGATGAAGACAATAGGAAGCGATCTGGAAGATGAGGGCTATTTGGTAATCTGTTTCAAAATAGAACAGTAGAGCACAGGAACTGACCCCAAGGACTACCTGTCCACACTGAACATGATGCCAAGTTAAATTAATCTCCTCTGCCTGCAGGTGATTCAAAACTCTCCTTCTCCTGCATGCACCTATCCGAAAGCTTCTTAAATGCCCCTATTATATCTGCCTCCATGGGCACCCCATACAACGCATTCCAGGCACTCAGCACTGTGTAAAAATTGGCCTCACATCTTTAAACTTCACCCTTCTCACCTTTAAGCTATGCCCTCCAATTATTGACATTTCCATTTTGTGCAAAAGATTCTGACTCTACGCTATCTATGTCTTTCATAATTTTTATACTCTTCTCCTCATCACTCAGCCTCTGATGGCCCAGAGAAAACAATCCAAGTTTGCCTAACCTCTCCTTACAGCTAATATCTTGAAATCCAGGTAGCATGCTGGTAAACCTGTAACTAAAGCCAGATCTGTACACAATTATCCAAATACAGCTTAACCAAAGTCCTATAAAGCTGCAACATGACTTCCTGATTCTTATATTCAGTCCCACGACAAATGAAGGCAAGCATACCATACGCTGCCACTTACAGCGAGCTGTGGACATGGAACTCAAGATCCCTCTATACATTAAAGCTGTTAAGGGTCTTGCTATTAACTGTATACTTTCCCCTTACTTTCGATCTACCATGGTACAAAGCCTCACACTTGCTCTGATTAACCTCCATTTGCCATTTCTGATTCTGATCTATATCGGCTTCCTTGCTGTCAGCAACTCCACCAATTTTGGTGTCATCTGTAAACTTACAAACCAACCCATTCACATACATCCAAGTTATTTATATATCTCACAAATCACAGAGATCTCGGCACAGATGCTGACAATATTTACTTCCCTTCCCTCATCAATCACCACCATCACCTCCTATAAAAATTCAATCAAGTTTGTAAGACATGACCTGCTGCAGACAAGTCATGCTAAGGTCCCTAATTAACCCACCCTCTTTCAAATGAGAGGAAATCCTACCCTGAAGAAACCTCTCCAATAGCTTCCCAATCACTGATGTGAGTCTCACTGGCTGTCATTTCTTAGATTTTGTCTACTTTCCTTCTTAAATAAAGGAACAATATTAGTTTATATTTCTCCTGGACCTCGCCTGAGGCTAATGAAAATACAAAGATCTTCTTCAAAGCCAAGGCAAATTTATCTATTTCTCTTCAGCAACAAATTGTTAAATTTGTGAATTTACAATCTTACGGTCCTTGAAAAATAACCTTGGACAAAATTTGGTTCATGTAGATGCATGCCAATCGATAACAAATCTTTTCTGCTAATTGAAAAACTAGTAGGATTTTATGTCCCAGTTTGTCTTGAACCACGGAATAGGTTCTAAACAAAGAAAGACCTATCCTTGTGTAAGAAAGAACTGCAGATGCTGGTTTAAATCGAAGGTACACACAAAATGCTGGAGTAATTCAGCAGGACAGGCAGCATCTCTTGGAGAGAAGGAATGGGTGATATGGGTGTCTACTTAGACCTATCCTTAGTACATTATCCTCAATACAAGTCTGGAGGCAGGCCCAGAACTATTTGCAGGAAAGGATGTATGTAGAGGTGAAGTGGCTTGTGTCAGATAGAAGGAAGGCTGTTCTCATACAAGTATACAGCACGTATACATGCCTTTTGACCCACCATGATAACTATGCCAACTATCAGGTCCTCTCTATACTAATTCTATTTATTAGTACCTGGTTCATAGTCTACCATGTTGTGAAACGTGGCAATGCGTCAGGCAAAGGTTTGCAGTGGGCAGGGGCCAGAGTTGGCCCCAGGGGCCAAACAGATGGTAGAAATTGTTCATTAGTCAGTGGGTCAAAACGTTCATTAGTCAGAGGCATGGCAAGACAAATTTCACTACACCATTTGGTGTATGTGACAATAAATGTCCTTGTCCTTTGTCCTTGTCCATTTGATAGTCAAGGGAAATGGGGGATTAATAACCAAAGGTATATTGATGATCAGGAGAAGGACCAGTTTGTAGATGCAGATTAGATCGGCAGGTTGGTAGGTAGAGGACGGATTGGGTAAGAATTTGTTGGAGGTGATGAGGATTTTATTAGGGTTTAAGTGAGGTGGGCTTGAAGCAATGCCAGGTAGATTAATCATTTGAAGGAGTCTACCTGAAGTGAGTTTGCAGAATCTGACTGGGATCTCCATCTTAATGATGACGCAGACTTTCTTGTGGATGAGATGACCTGCTTCTCCATGGGATGTAAGTGGTGAGTCATGCATGCTAAAATGAAAATTACAGAAATGGGATTCCAACCTGCGATACTCATCATTGGATTAAAAGTAGAGAATACTGGAAAAGCTCAGCAGGTTAGGAAGCATCCAGTGAAGGAGTAACAGAATTAAAGTTTCAGGACAAAGACCCTTCACCAGTTCTGGGGAAGAATCTGTGATACTCCAAACTGTATTCAATTATACAGGACTCTATTTTCCATTGTTACGTATATACTTAGGATTACTGCCTGTGTATCTAAAATTCAAGTTGTGTAACAGACTCACCAGTAATAAAACAGTGTTCCGATAATAGTTATATTTACTGAAATCAGTGTTGGCCTTGACATGAAGCATTGTCGGATATGGAAGGAGTATCCTTTTCTTACTGTTCCTTTCAAAGTTACAGTTAGTTTTTAGCATTTCAATGCAGTGGTTGGGACTTCTAAGAGTTAATGGAACATCCTCTTCTTACTGAAAGCAAATTTGGACAAAGAAAAAATATCAATATTGTATAATGAAAAAGTTAATCTTGATGACGTATCACATAAAATGAATGTAAAACTTACTTAATGTTGGTGATTATTTTGGGCGCATTCCAAGAGATGGCAGTCAGAACAGATTGCCACTGCTGGATTTGACTAACATGCAGAGACACTTCTTCATATGCTGTGCATCTGTCAAGTGATCACATTCCAAAAACTGTATTAAATTGAATTTACAGTAGGAGTGGAAAATTCCAATTAGTAAGTAGATAAGGAGTTATTTTTCAGTGTTGGAAAACAAAACAATTTTTGCAATGAGAAAAGATTTGGAATGTGATAATTAATTTAACAAGTAGAACAATAAATAATGTAAAACACAAACTTGGCCCTCTATTCCATGAATCTGAAGAAGTTGTCCAGACCCAAATCATTGTCTGTTCATTTTCCTTTGTTGCCTGAACTGAGTTCCTCCAAAAATGTATGCTCACGGGAGGTTCACAAAAGCCCACAGTAGTGCAAAAAAAAGAGATATTAACAGAAAAATGAGAGGGAAGTTCCAAAACTCCACAGTAGCAAAACAAAGAGAAATTTGTTGCCAGTAAAGGGGAAGAAGCCATTTCTCTATTGTCACTGAAGGCAAATAGATCTTCTGATATTTTAGATAACTTCAGGTTAATACAATTTAGAGCCAGTAAATAGGCTAAATTTTAGCAATTTAATTTTTCAAATAGATGTAAATGGTTGGAAATAGAGGATTGGCAAGATTATCCAAGAGTGAAAATACTTACTGAGTTAAAGCAGTCCCAGAAGTAAATCTTCTCATGGTTGTCCATGTCCCATTAGATGAAATCACATCACAGAAACTTGATCATCACAATCTATTTTGCCACTCTCAATGATGTGTGTTGGCTGTTGGAGTTGACGTCATCTGGATTATTCTCTTAATGTGGATGCAAAAAGCTATCATTTCAAAAGAGTAGTGTTATCACCAGTGCCCAAGCCAATAATTATTACTCAATCAACACCAAGATAAAACATATTAATTGGTCATTAACACATCTGTCTGTGTGGGATCTCATCGTTTGCAAATTAGCGACTATATTTCTTACATTATGACAGTGAGTGCAATTGAAAAGTGCTTCATTACAAATAAAGTGCTCTGTGATGTCCTTAGATCACAAAAGGTCACGTAAAAGTGGCATATTTCCTTTAATAGAAGATTAAGAATAGTTACGAACCTGAGACCTTAAAGATATGGAAATCATGGATATTATAGGTTTTGAGATGTGATAATCTATCCAATTTAAACAATGCTTACAAGAACAGGATATTTTGGGATCATGGAAGAGTGGCTGTAAATTATTTAACTAGGCATTTGGGAGAATTATTTCAGATTATATTGGATTATAATAAAATGATTAAAAAGCCTCTGAAAGATCCTTTGTCATGTTGCTCTGATCTTAAAAAGGTGAATCTATTTGCAGTTACAACAAATGTGGTGAAAATGCTCAGCAACAAGAGATCAAAGGAGAATGTTCCGTCCATCACTGTTATTTCCCCATTTTTTAAATATTATTTTCTATTTACCTATCTCAGCTCTTTTCTTCCTGTAATTATGCATCTTTTTATTGTTCCTAAACACCTCGCACTATCCTTGCAGAACCCCCAAAGGACTTGGAAGACAAATTCTACTGCAAATGCTGCAATCAACAACAAAAACAGAATTCAGTAAGAACTCAGCAGATCAAACAGCATCTGCAGAGGCAAAATGTCTAAGTGATGTTTTGCATCGGGACCCTGCTTCAGAATCAGAATCAGAATGCTTTAGATAGATAGCCTATTGTCATTCAGACCGAAGTCTGAACAAAATTGCAGCAGTCATACATATAATACCATACAATAAAACAACAATAAACACATATTAACATCCACCACAGTGAGTCCACTCAGCATCTCCTCACTGTGATGGAGGCAAAAGTCTTAGGTCGCAGTCTCTTCCCTCCTCTTCTCCCTCTGCGCTACCCCCCCCCCCGGGCGATGTTAAGAACAGTCCCGCGGCTCAAACACCGCGGCCCGGGATGGTTGAAGCTGCCGCACACCAATCCTGCAGAAGCAGCTGCTGGCCCGCGGCCGAACCCCGGACTCAGGCCACCGCCGCCAGAACACCGTCCCAGCCACCCTCACGTGAGTACTGCGCCGTCTTCAGCCTCGGGCTGGGCCGCCCCGACATGGGCGCCGAACCTCCCCCGGACCGGGCCGCCCCGACTTGGGCGTCGCTTCTCCCCCGGACCGGGCCGCCCCGACTTGGGCGTCGCTTCTTCCCCGGGCTGGGCTGCCCCGACTTGGGCGCCGAACCTCCCTCGGGCTGCGAGCGCCGCACCTTCCCGAGCTCGGCCGCTCCGACGGGAGCCTCGTTCCACCCTCGGGCTGGCCGCCCTCACGGGAGCGTCCCAACCTCTTCCAGCCCTGAGCCGGACCACCCTCACGGGAGCGAGCTCAGGGCGAGTCCTGACGGTGCTCTGCCTCCGGAGCCTCGAGGTCGTCAGCTCCATTAGGCCTCAGCACAGACGGAGGCAGAGAAGGGGAATACGACAAAAAGGTCGCATTCCCCCGCAGGGAGAGACTGCAAACCCCGTTTCAACCCCCCCCCCCCAAAACACAAGCTAAAACCAAAAAACTAGACTAACCAAACAAAATAAACAACATAAAAAACACAAAGACAACGGGACTGCCGGTGAGCCGCTGCAGCCAGAGCCGCGCTGCCACTCCGAATTGTCATTGCATGTGTCACATACAACGAGATTACTGTGTCTCTCCATTTAAAAGAACTTCAAACATTCACATACTCATACTTTTTACATTCCTTCCCTCCCCAAACCCACCCATGGATTCACATTTACATAAATTAACACTGTCTCCCACCCCCCCTCCTTCCCCATAACCCGCTCCCGAGACAGAGTTCAGTTCCAAGATTGCTGATGGGTAGAGAGGGAATAGGAAATATATAGCCATATATTTACAAAGCACCCCATTACAATGTTTCTACAGAAGCTTCTGGAAGGAAGTCAATCAACCAAGTAATGCAACACTCTCCTGGGGAGTATAAACAATTCAAACAAGGCTTCACACTTCAGCCAATCATCAAACAGTAACACAAACACAGCCAATCATGCTAATGCATCTGCAACACCTTTTGGTTTCTCTGTAAAGTTCTCTTACACTTTAACAATAGAGAGGACATCTGGATCTTTCCTTATTCTGCATATCAATCTAAGGTCCAAATGCCGATGATATAAATTTTGGTAGTTGTGCTGGAAAATAAATACCATAACTGATAAGAGCTGGATACATTTAACATTTAGTTTAGTTTATTTAGTTTAGTGATACCGCATGGAAACAGGCCCTTTGGCCCACCGGGTCTGTGCAGACCAGCGATCCCCGCATATTAATGCTATCCTGCACACACTAGGGACAATTTTTACATTTACCAAACCAATTAACTTACAAACCTGTATATCTTTGGAGTGTGGGAGGAAACCGAAGATCTCGGAGAAAACCCATGCAGGTCACAGGGAGAACGTACAAACTCCATACAGACAGCACCCATAGTCGGGATCGAGCCCGGGTATCCGGCGCTGTAAGGCAGCAACTCTGCACCTCTGCACCTTGGATATTGGATACTGATATCATGGATATTGTCAATGCACTGTTTCACCTTTTGAGGGGAGATATGAAGGGTAGATTAACCTATGAACTTCACAACACTCCGGTATTCCTGGACATAGATGATATACTATTGCTTCAATAATGGTTTACAACTTTGTTTCCAGGCATTAGTCTTAAAAATTCTGAAAACCGGCAGAGATCAGGTGGAAGAATTTCCCTGAAATACATCAAGTTTATTTACTTTTTAGATAAGATGCCAATACCTGATAGGTTGTTCTCATCCTATGAAATGGAAGCATGCCAATTTCTGGCTAGATGGCCAGCCTGTTGTCTGGGACTTCCAATTGTACTTTGTATGTCTGAGAGTATACTTGTGATTCAATTGTACTCAGAGCCTTAACTACAAAAGTCTATAAAATTGTGGACGGCACAATGGCGCAGCTTGTAGAATTGTTGCCTCAATGCCAGACTCCCAGGTTTGATCCTGATCTCAGGTGCTGTCGGTGTGGAAATTGCGCATTCTCCCTGTGACCGTGTGGGTTTCCTCCGGGTGCTCCGTTTCCCTCTCACATCTCAAGAGATGGAGGTTTGTGGATTAACTGGCCTCTGTAACAAGCTCCAAGTATGTAGGGATGGAGGGGAGGCACCTCAATAGTGCACATGTCGGGGGCGGCTATGAGAGCCTCAGAGAACTTACTGGCAGTCGAAGAGTTTACATAGCGGGAGTAGCGAGCAGGGAGATAGGATTTTGAGCGAGAGAAAGGCAGAGATGCATCGAATATAATTACACTATGATCAGACAGACGGGCATCAATAATTTCTGTATTACAAAATGGGAGACCAGACGAAAGCACCAGATCTAGTATATGGCCAAGCCTGTGCATGGGTCCAGTGGTGAGTAGAGTCAGATTGAAGGACTCAACCAGGTTCATAAATTCACTCACAAGAGTCTTTGTGGGTCAGCAGACATGGATGTTAAAGTCACCAAGAATCAGGACCCGGTCAAATTTGGGCAACAAGCTAGCGATAAGATCACCAAATTGCGATATAAAGCCCTTATGCGTTTTTGGTGGGCGATACACAAGAACAATTAAAAGTGGACAGATTAGGCCAAATGTGATTAGTTGATGTTCAAAACTGGAGAAATGATCAGCTTTCAGAAGGTGGCAGTTGAAATATTTCTTAAACACAGTGGATAGGTCCCCACCGCGATCGAAGAGCCTAGGCAAACTGAAAAAGTTACAGGTATCAGGACAGAGTTCCACGAGTGGAGCAAGCACACCAGGATTAAGCCAGGTTTCTGTGATCAGTAGGAAGTCCAATCCACGTGAGGTGAAGAAGTCATTAAGGATGAAGGTTTTGTTCAGCCTTCAGTCATATAATTACAGCATTCACAACCTCAAGAGACATCAAAATATTTCATATGCAATGAAATAGATTTGATTAGTTTTGTTATGTTGAAAGTACAATAGCTCATTTGAACACATAAAGTTCCAATATGATGAAGACCAGATAATTAGATGTATTAATGTTGTTGAAGGTTTAGTATTAGAATGGAAACTTGGGAGAACACCATTCGTCTTGTTCTGAGTAATGTAGTGGAAGGTTCCATGTCAGAGTTTGCAAAAATTGTCTCAGTTTCATGAATAGCAATCTTGTCACTCAATTGTGCTATTTATGGAACTTTTTGTGCATAAATTAGTGACTGTGATTCCAACATTACAACAATAATCAAATCTATTTCAATGGCTAAAAACATTTTGGTGTTTCATTTGCAACTACAACAATGGATTACTACCCCAACTTTTCACCCAACCATGTTCCGAAATGATCAATGAATTATCATATGGATCCTCATCAGCTGCTTACTTTCAGCGATCTAACAGCTTCTCCTGGAATCACAGTATTGATTCTACCCTTCGAGAGACAGTGAAAATGATTTTCACCTTGTGACATCTCCAAGAGAAATACAAGGTTGGCCACTGTACCTGACCTTCTTCAACTTTGCTAAAGCTTTTATTCTATCTGTATGGAGGTACTGTGGAGAAATACCTTTGGAAATGGCCACATAAACCTTCATGTATTAACCTTTAATACTTCATGATGCCATGCACCCATGCTCATATAATAGTACAGCAGAGTCAATCTCATTGAAGATCAGAGTCAGACAAAGCTTGTACCATTGCTCTAACATTTCCCTCAATCTTTCTTTCTGTAGTGTTGTTACTTGCTTCCAACAAGGTTCATGTGGGAGTAGAGCTAATCTTTAGAACTAATAAGAAACTGTTCAACCTCAGAAGCTACACCTCAGAACAAGTGTTATCTGAACCTCAGTGATCAAGCTTCAGTATGGGAATGACATTTTTATTTGCTAGTGCTCAGAGGATGAACTCCAAGGCACTGCCGACTCATTCACTGAAACATTCACTAGGACTTTACATTGAATACCTGCGAGACAAAAGTCTTGTCCCCACTGCACAACATTGCCGTCCAATAATAAAATTTTACAGTGAGACTGCAAAATCTCTGGAAAGACACCACCAAATTGTCTCTGCAAAATCTTCAAATTCAGTAGGAATAAGCGACCTAACATTAGTGGCCTCTCCCCATCAACATCAGCAGCATTGATGCCCTTATTGCACTCCATTATGCAGGCCACATAATTCACATGCATGATATCAAACTCTCACTAATCCAAGCTTCTGTCAGTGGAAGGGGATTATTAGGCAGACTGAGTAAAAGGTTCAATGGTGCATAAAGCCTCTTTGAAAAAATGCAACGTTCGTGCTGAGACCTGGGAGCCTCTAGTCCAAATCGGCTTGGAGAATGTGCATTGGGATGGTATTGAGAATCTTCAGTCCAGGCATCAAGAACACACTGGAGCCCTGCATCAACAGCAGAAGAACCACACCACCTCACAAACTATTCTGTGGATGCTGAGGTTTCTGATGAGGGCCATGTGGATTCTTCCACAGATTGTGCAGGAGGAAGAATCCACACGAGCCTCATCAGAAGCCTCAGAATCCAAAGCACTACACTGGAAGCAAGTTGTAGATTGGTTATTTCCTACTAGCCAATTGTAGTGCTTGTTAGTAGTTGCTCCGCCCAATAAGCGTTTTATATTAGCAAGAGTTTGCCTACGCCATTCAGTATGAGTAGCTGCTACGAACTGTTATGTCCTGCAAACTGATTCTGTAAGTACATTTAATAAACATGTGTTGTGTCCTGATATGTGTTTGACTCGACTCATTACATGGTGTCAGAAGTGGGATTCAAACCCACTCCTCCAAGGAGGAGATCCGTATCTGCATAAACCCCAGAGATCTCAACACTGCTATCAAACGCCCGCACTACCCAATGCGAACAGTCGAGGAAGTTCCTGCTAAAATAGGCAACGCATCAGTGTTCTCTGTTCAAGATGCCAGAAGCTCGTTTTGGCAGATTCCACTGGACCCAGGCTCGTCCAATCTTACTCTGTTCAGCACCCCCTTCGGCCGTTACAAATTCCTGAGAATGCCCTTTGGCATCAACTCCGCCAGCAAAGTTTTCCAGCGTACGATGGAACAATTGTTTGCTGAGTATCCATGCGCCATCATTGTTGATGATTTTCACATCTCTGGACGCAACCTGGCTGAACATGATGTTAATCTGAAGAAAGTACTAGACTGTGCCAAAGACATTCAGCTCAAACTCAATCCCCTGAAATGCAAGTTTCGAGTCCCAGAAGTTACCTACGTCAGACATGTTTTCACAAGTGATGGTCTCAGACCAGACCCATCAAAAACTGCAGCTATCAACGAGATGCCGGTTCCTACTGACGTTGCGAGCCTACAAAGGTTTCTTGGAATGGTCAACTACCTGGGAAAATTTATTCCCAACCTCAGCGACATATCTGCTGTGGGAACTGACACACAAAGACCTGGTCCTGGTATCTGCAGCACCAAAAGAGCTTTCGACACTCTCAAGTTGCAGCTGGCTAGCGCACCTACTCTCTCCTACTTTGCTTTGGAGTTACCAGTGACGCTCACCTGCGATCCGTCCCAGTATGGAATTGGCGCTGCTTGCCTGAAAACCACTACCGGTGGCGACTGCAAGCCCGTTTCTTATGCCTTTCACACACTAACTGACACTGAACTACGTTACACCCAGATCGAAAATGAATTGCTCACTGTGGTTTTCGCCTGCACAAAATTCAAGGACTTTATTTTTGGGAAATCTGTGACTATAGAAACTGATCAATAGCCACTGGTCACTATTTTGAATAAACCCATTCACGCTGCCTCAGCCCGCCTACAATGGATGATTATGCAGCTGCAGCGGTTTGATTTCAGCATTGTCTATAAGAAAGGCAAGGACATGCACATAGTTGACATGCTATCAAGAGCCCCATGCAAAACCATCTAACAACAACTCTCTGAACAGGACCAGTTCTCAGTAATGAAGGTATCGGATGTTCCTAGTAATTGCTGGAGCCGCCAGCCGAACACATGGCTGCTGACGAGACTTTACAATTGCTGTCTGCAGTCATCCGGCGTGGCTGGCTGGATAAACAACACAACCCCCCTGCTCGCGATCTGCCCATCCGGTTTGCGACGAACTGGTGTAATAGGACGGGATTATAGTTAAGGGCTACAAGACAGTTGTCCCAGCTGTTCTCTGGGACGAGTACTTCAACGCCATCCACAGGGACCACCCTGGCCTGGAGGCAACCCTACAACGGGCATAAAGCATGTTTTACTGGCCTGGTATGACCAAGTACATATGTAACAAAACTGAAGTCTGCGCCGTCTACAAAAGCCGCACCCGGTTCACCCTCTCCCATGGTCCACGTTAGCCACCGATATATGCGAATGACATGGGAAACACTATCTGGTTCTTGTTGATTCTTATTCGGGCTGGTTCAACATCGATCTACTCCAAACCATTACATCTGAAGCGGTTATCGAGAAGTTGCAGTGCCACTTCTCCATGCACGGCTCCCGTGCACATCTTCTGTCTGACAACAGCAGACTGTTCACCAGCCAGTCTTTCAAAAACTTTGCGCAACGATGAGACTTCCGACATATCACCAGCAGCCCTAATTTCCCGCAGTCCAACGGACTCGCCTAACGAGCCGTCCGAAGCGCAAAATAACTAATGGAGCGTTCATGCCTTGCAAAATCGGACGTTTACCTAGACCTGCTCAATTCAAGGAACATTGCAAGGGATCCCATACTGGGTTCCTCAGCCCAGCAGCTGATGTCTTGCCAAACCCGTGCTCCCCTGCCTGTGTCCCAGCAGCTTTTGCAGCCACAAGTTCGTTCTCCGCCTGCGGTCCAGAAACAACTACAATTCAAACGCGATACACAGAAATGTTTTTTTGGCAAATCCAGTAAGCCACTTAAACCTCTCACCAGTGGACAGGTGGTTCGCCTCCAGACCAACAAGGGCTATGGCTGCCTGGGTCACATCTACGACTCTGCCAAAGATCTGCGCTCTTATCTGGTTGAAGCGGACTGAACCATTTACAGACGTAACCGTCAAAATATCCTTCCAGTGAAGGAAACGCATCCAGCGACTCCATATCCAAATGTCTCACGTTTTGTATTCCCTCCCACAACCGGTCCTGCTGCTCCACTATTAGAGACCATTTCCACTGCGGTCTCCCCGCCGCTTTCGGCGCCTGGCTCGCCAATCTCACCACCTCCCTGTCCCGTCGGGTCCCCGGTCACATCTCCCATTCCCTCCCGGGTATCTTCTCTGGTGAAAAGAGGTGAAGCGGATTCGTACCGCACACTTGCCGGACGGGTTAGCAGGCCACCCATTAGATACGGTAATTTGGTGTAACTATATAAACTTCCCCATATGCGTTATTAGCGTTCCGCTACCTATATTGCTTAGCCACCATGTTTCTGTGTACCGATGCTTTATTTTTGTTTCTACAAGGAAAGATGTAGACTGGTTATTTCCTACTAGCCAATTGTAGTGCTTGTTAGTAATTGCTCCACCCAATATGTGTTTTATATTAGCGAGAGTTTGCCTACACCATTCAGTGCTGGTAGGAACTGTTATGTCCTGCAGACAGATTCTGTAAGTACATTTAATATACATGTGTTGTATCCTGGTATGTGTTTGACTCGACTCATTACACAAGTCATCGTCAATATCATGGCACTTCCTAAAATGAATATCAGACTAATCCATGTGCTCAGTTCTCAGGAGTGTAATTTGAAACCACAACCTTTTCATTTGGTGGTGAGATTGGTAAACACAGCCTATATGACAATTATACCTGAATGCTCGTTTATTACATTATTGGGTAGCTCAATGGCGCAGCTAGTAGAACTGGTCCTTTACAACTCCAGTGATCCAGGTTCAATCTTGACCTCTTGTGCTGTCTGTGTGGAGTTTGTATGCTCTCCCTGTGACAGCATTGGCTTCCTCTGGGTGCTCTGATTTACTCTCACAACCCAAAGATGGGTGGGTTGGTAAGTTATTGGCCACTGTAAATTGCCCTCGTGTTTGCGTAAGTGGTAGTATCTGGGGAAATTAATGGAAATGTGGAGAACACAGTAATATCTGAGGTAGTGGGATTTTTTCTGTCATTGCTTTCAATACTCAAGGTTTGCTTTGTATCTTCCTGCTTTGGACACCTTCCTTTCTGCATCATACCTAGGTACACCTTGGGTCTTATGAACAGCAGCATTTCTGTAGGAGCATGTGTTGTCAAGGATTGCAGTATTGATCTATTGCTCAGTAGAACATAAGTGAATTAATCTTTCAGAGTAAGGACTGATCTGGCTTCTCTGATCTGCTTTGCTATGTTTTTCTCTGTTTCAGAATGATTAACAATGAGGGAGATACAGCTGCAGTTGGAGATGAAAAGGTCAAAAGGGAACAGTAGGCTGGCTGGGAAGTCCAGGAGGAGGTGGAGTGTTAGAGATAGGAGAAGGGGTCATCAGTGGATGTTGAGAACTCCTTGACAAAGAAATTGGATTGGAGGCGGAGGCAACTGAGGAGCTCAACATCATGGAGGGCTCAGAACGCATTGAGGCATGGGCACATGAAAACAAAGACCATTGCTGAATGCAGAACATTTAGCATTGAAGAGGGGGAGGTCAGGGGGAATGATGGAAACACAATACGGTTTGGGGCTGGAGTTATATACAGGAGGGCAGTTGTGGTGGGAGGAGACCTCAGGGGAGGTACTGTGGAGAAAGGAGGCTAACTCAGAACAGAGAGGGGTCTGTGGAGTGGCATAGGGGTAGGGATTTGGGAATTGCCATGGTTAGCATTAGAGTCTGGCACTGGGACCCAGCAATGTTGGTGTTAAGGGCCCTGGTCTGAAGGGGCTCAAGGAGCAGTAGGACAGGGAATAGTCAATGGCTGAGACCTGCAGGCAGTCGGGAAAGCTGAGGGAATTGGCAGCATCGAACTGCAGGTGGGGAAGGGCTGAAGGAACTAGGATCCGGTGAAGTCAGTGGCCCAGCCTAGGATCAGCTGGGGAGGTAGAAAGTACCGGTGATGTCGGTATGGGTGTGGCTGGACTCGGTGTTACCGTTGCTGTGGGCCCTATTTGATCTGGCGGCAATGGAGTCGCGGCTCCCAACCATTAGGCGTGCGCTTATAACCTGGCAGCATGAACATTGAATTCTCCAATTTCAAGTAACACTCTCCTCATTTCGTCCTGTCCCCCACCCACCTCAGTGTGCACTTTTTTTCCTCCATCACCACAGTCCCCAGCTCCTCCCACCGCACATGCTTATCTCCGATCACTGAGACCCATATTTCAATTGATGCCCCCTCCTTTCCCTCCCCTCTATCCCCTCCCACCCAAATCGCTCCCTCCGGGTTTACATATCACTCCTCCTCTTCTTTTCTTATCTGACACCCTTTTCACCTCGAGTCCTTGTCCTGATCTCCACCCGTCTGCCAATCAACTCTCATCTGTTTCCACCTATCATTTACCACGCTTTGTTTTTTCATAAACTATTCAAATTGAAATGAATGGAATTCTGAAACATTATTGAATACAATGAACTTGTAATGCTATATGTGTAGGAAGGAACTGCCGATGCTGGTTTAAACTGAAGATAGACACAAAAAGCTGGAGTAACTCAGCGGGGCAGGCAGCATCTGTGGAGAGAAGGAATGGGTGATGTTTTGGGTCGAGACCCTTCTTCAGTAATGCTATACGTTACCCAAATAAATATGTGTTTTTATACAGGATTTAGAGGTATTAGATGCTTTACCCTCCATAATGAATAGCTGTCTGCTAACACCATGAATGTATCCATACCATCCTCAAACTAATCTTGGTGGACAGAATAGAATGGCATCCTGCACCACTTCATATTTGGAGTGGTATTTTCAGTGGGTCGTTCTTCCAGATCTTTGTTAGTGCTGTTAGTGATGGCAAAGCTGCAAACTGCTTAGAATTAAGTTTTTCCACTGTTCGCTTCATTGCTAGGAGGGTATTGATTTGTGGTGAGTTTGTAATGTCAAACATTTGTCAGCCCTGCCACTCAAACAGTACTCAAGTACTTGCTTTAATGTCGAATTCTCTCTGTCAATTCCACTGTCTCCATCACTGTGACAGTAAGATCTTTTGCAGATCTTAGGGTTGCTTTAAATGTACAGTGTCTCCATCAGTGATTGATCAGCCAATGTTGATAATTCATCTGCTGAACCATTCTATTTAGTTAATTGATATTCAATATCATTGTCATTTTGGGACAGAAAGTTGGCCCACCACTATATTCTTGAGGTATTGTGGGCTTGGGTCCAAGATTGGCCAACATGCGTTTTGATCCATGCCTAACAAGGAATGGTGGAACTTTTATGATACCAAATATGAATGCCTTTGTCTCTTTAATTGAGTGTAATTCACTTTTCTTTCTCCTAGTTAGTCTGTGCTATGAGAAGGTTATGTCCCTTTCCTGGATGTTACATATACTGGCTTTGAATAAAATATGTCTTTAGACTTTAGAGAAAATGTGGAAACAGGCCCTTCAGCCCACCGAGTTCACGCCGACCAGCGATCACTCCGTACACTGACTGTATCCTACACACTAGGGACAATTTACAATTTTACCAAAACCAATTAAGCGACAAACCTGCATGTCTTTGGAGTGTGGGAGGAAACTGGAGCACTCGGAGAGAACCCATGCAGTCATAGGGAAAACTTACAAACTCCGTACAGACAGCACCCATAGTCAGGATTGAACGAGGGTCTCTGGCACTGTATGGCAGCAACTTTACCATTGCGTCACTGTGCTGCCCAGTCCTTGACTAGAAAATTCACAATCAAGCTTTAGTGTGTGACTCTTTTATTGTTGTACCAGGACCAAATCAAAGTCGTCCCTTTGTAGTTCCTTTGTCATACAATCTCTTGTTCCTTTCCCCATTGTGTGGTTCTTCCTTCTTTAGCAATTATTTCATCAGTGTCAGTACGGTAGAGAGGTCTGGCAGAACCCTGGCATAATATTGAACCATGTCTACGAATGATCGAAAGTCAGCAACATCTGTGGAAAGAAAAAAGAAGCTCATGTTTCAGATCAATGACCTTACGTCAGAACTGATAACTAATCATTAACTTTCACATTAATTTTAGTATTGCTGCATTTTTCATTGTGTCCACAGATAAATTAATCTTCTCTCTTCACTCTGCTCATTCAGCTTCTATGTCGTATAACCTTCTTTGTGGATTTTTGTTATCATTGTTGCCTTTTGCATCAAGAACCTGTATAGTTGTCATTCAGCATGTAGCTTTCAAGGTGGTGTCTAGCCTTGCACAAGAGGGCTATCTGCCCTTTGTTTTTACAATGAATATATTTCAGTGCTCTTAAATGGCACTGAAATTATGAGCACTGAAATAGTCCATAACATCAGTATATGATATGTCCAAAATATCAGTGGTAGCTTTTCGTGCCAATCAGATCTTTCACACCATAGAAACATAGAAACATAGAAAATAGGTGCAGGAGGATGCCTTTCGGCCCTTCGAGCCAGCACCGCCATTCATTGTGATCATGGCTGATCGTCCCCTATCAATAACCCGTGCCTGCCTTCTCCCCATATCCCTTGACGCCACTAGCCCCTAGAGCTCTATCTAACTCTCTTAAATTAATTCAGTGACTTGGCCTTCACTGCCCTCTGTGGCAGGGAATTCCATAAATTCACAACTCTCTGGGTGAAAAAGTTTTTTCTCACCTCAGTCTTAAATTACCTCCCCTTTATTCTAAGACTGTGGCCCCTGGTTCTGGACTCGCCCAACATTGGGACCATTTTTCCTGCATCTAGCTTGTCCAGTCCTTTTATAATTTTATCTGTTTCTGTAAGATCCCCCCTCATCCTTCTAAACTCCAGTGAATACAAGCCTAGTCTTTTCAATCTTTCCTCATATGACAGTCCCACCATCCCACGGATCAATCTCTTGAACCTACGCTGTACTGCCTCAATCACAAGGATGTCCTTCCTCAAATTAGGAGACCAAAACGGTACACAATACGCCAGATGTGGTCTCACCAGAGCCCTATACAACTGCAGAAGAACCTCTTTACTCCTACACATCCTCTTGTTATGAAGGCCAACATTCCATTAGCTTTCTTCACTGCCTGCTGTACCTGTAAGCACCAAATACACTTAAGTGCCGAATTAACTTAGTTTTTTTATTGTCAGAGCTCCCACCTCTGACAATAATAAAGCTAATACCAATATCAAAGTTTCATATGATAGAGAAATTCCTGAATCACTTTTATCCAGCATCTTCACTGCTGCAAATGCAGAATCAGAAACCAAAGGTTAGACCATTAGTGATTGTAACTCAGCAGAACAGCCGGCCGCATACTCCCATTCGGAGCTCCAACGCCGGCAGCCGCAATATCGAATCCTAGCTCCTTATGGAGCCTCCAAGGCGGCCTCCAAATCCGGCCACCTGCTCCCGTTTGGAACTCCAACGGTGGCAGCTGCACAAGCTGCGCCTGTCAGCTACTCCGGGCCCACTGTACAGCAGCGGCCCGCTGAAAACAAAATTAACTTACCTGCCAGAGCAGTTTCAAACTGATCCGACTCCCGCACCATGCGTCAACGTATTGACGCACATGCGGGCTGGCGGGGTCTTCACGTAGTCACTCACGTGACTTTGATATAAAACCGAACTTTAATGCCTGTGACACACCATTAAGTGCACCTATACAAATATTTGCATATCCCAAATGACAAGCAGATTTATTTTATATTTGAACTTCAGGATGCAAATTATATCAATAAAACAGGCAGAAAAATAACAACAGCCTTGTGTGTAAATTTTAATTTTATATTTCTTCCATGATTTTACGAAGATTTTACGAAGACTTGCTTTTCTTAGAATGCTTCAATTGGCATTAAGCCTTTGTTGTTTAGTTCCTTGCTTTCATGCAAAAACAATCTTACAGTATGTCTGCACAGCAGGAAATATAACCTTTGCAAAATATTGTGTCTCTAAATTAGATGCCTCTGTATATTTCGAAACAGTTGTATGTTTATGACTAAGAAGCCTCTTCAAAAAGTATCTTTCATATTCTGAGTCACAGATTTTAAAGATTCCTCATAGAAAAATTGGAATGGTACACCTACAGAAATGTATATATACATGGCTTTATGTTCATACAGTCCAACCAAAATAGTGCTATTCACAATCAATGATTATTGTATTAATCAGATTAATGATGGTATTAAAATGTATTATTAGGTCTAATCAACTTGGTAATATGGTAGCAAATAGGCCAGAGTTGGAAAGAATCAAACATGCTGTTTTAATGAGTGCTTCCTGCTGGATCTGGTATTCTGCTGGGTTATGCCTAATTAATGTTTCCGACTCTTCCCCAGGCACAGTTACAGAGGAATATGTATGGATGGCTGAAGACAACTCTAAAAGAAAGCCACGAGCAGGTAAACATTATTGCTGTGTAATTTTGATCTGGGAAGTAATATTTTGTAATAAAAGCAGAAAATGGTGGAAACACAAAGTCAATCTAAACTATAAAAAAAAGCAAAAAAATAGGTTGCGACAGTGTGCACTTTTGATAAAATTATCAGATACAGTATTTTATTCTCTATAGGAGGCTGTAAAAGCTAAGTGTCTGTGTAGTTATACTTCAGCTATGCCTGCATTCACATGCTGGATACACCAGCATGTAATGGGCTGGATTATGCCTGATCCAGCGATCTACCCTAGTTCATTCCCATGTTTTGGCTATAGTGACACTTACTATTTGCAGCTACACTTTGTCAATCAATGTCAAAGTCCAGCTGCCACATATCCTGCAAAAGTGCAAGCTGTGAAGAGCGACTGTGCCTCAGGCAGAAAATCAGAAGACCCTTCAAAAGTCCTTGTGGTGTTTTTGACACCATGGCTGAATAAGCCTTTTGGCTATTTTTTGTTAATTTCTTTTAAATATTACTGGTAATATTAATATAGTCAAGTAAACCATAAAGATCGAATTTAAACAAATTTAAACCACTCACCATCAGTTACCATCATTACCAGCATTAGTCAAGGTCTGTGATGCCATTTAAAGAATGGATAACAATATTTAGACCAACCATTCCTGATATGAAATTGAGGGTTTGTTGCTCAGGGCATCCACCCGCTGTCTGTTTGTGCTCCATGCCTAGATTAAGTGTTGACTGGGTGGTTGGTGTGCTGGTCCTAGGATCTCCACCATACATTACTCAGGCAGAGGTCAGAAGCAAGCCAGCCTGCAAACAGGAATCACTGGCTTCAGACAAGCATCATTTAGCCAGGGCCGGGTTTACGTATAAGTTAGACATGCTTAAGCTTAGGGCCTCGAGATCTAGGGGCGGCTCTGCTCGCTCCACCAAGGTGTGTTAAACTTTTGAGATAGTGGCGTTGTTACAAACCCTACCATCGGTGTCGCTGTGCTTGCGATTCCGGAGGCTTTGGTGGTGGTGGGGGGAGAGGGATTAAAATGCAGGTGAGGTATATATTTGTTGTGGAGAGGAATTTGCTCCACAGATCCTTGGATCATTGGAAGTGCAGGACAAAGCAAAAGGTATGTAGTTTATTTAACCCTTCCCCCAGCCGAATCTAGCCGCTGCACCTGGGGGCCTGTCCACCTCCAATCCGCACTGGGGCCTACCCACCTCCAATCCGCACTGGGGGCCTATTCACCTCCAATCCACACTGGGGGCCTATCCACCTCGCATCCTCACCTGGCCGACACACCTCGCACTGGGCCCACCAAACAATGCCACCGCAACGGACCCATCCAACATCGCCGCCGGTTCGGACCTACCGAACATTGCGGCGGACCGGGGATCTCCAAACATGGCTGCCGCAACGCACCCTACTCACCTCGTCGCCTGACCGGGCTGTCCGATCTGCGCCGCCCCACCGACCATCCGCCCTCCGGGACCTCCCACGCATCGCCCGCCGACCCCGAATCTTCTGCCTGCGGACCCCTACCATCGGGTCCGCCGACCCTCGCCACTCCACCTCCCTCCAGCAGCCCACCGCCGTCGCCTTGCCTGGAGCCCGGACTCAGCACTGGGCCTGAAGCTTCCACGCTGCTAACTCCCACTCCCCTTGGTTTGACTGCACTGGGTCCTAGTGCCAGTCTCCCCAACCCTGGTAACCTCAGTGGCTGGTCCACTGGGTCTTCCCCATCCCCCTCAAACTATGTGACCCCTGCTCTTCCCCACCCACACTACAGTCCTCATACCCACCTACCCCCTGACCAACCCCCCCCCCCCCCCCCCCCATCAGATATCGCCTCGGCGTCAGTTCACTCACCTGCCTTCCTCCAGCCCCAACCACCATCCTTGCCGTGTGTTCACCATCCCCCGACCTCCCCATCTCCGACACCGAACGGTCGGTCCTCAGCAAAGGCGTTAACTTTGTCCTGCTCCGTCCCCACCTCAATGAGTTCCGCGCCCACCACGACTTGGAGCTCTTCTACCGTCGCTTCCGCCTCACAGCATTCTTCCATGGGAAGGTCCTTGCCCCCTATTGATGATCCCTTTTCCCGTCTCCCAACGAACCCCCTCCTCGTGGACCCCCCCTCATGGCCATCTTCCGGCTTTAGACCTTTTTATCCAAAACTGCCGGCGGGGCATCACCCACCTCAACTTCTCCACTCCCCTGTCTCACTCCAATCTCTCCCCCCCTGAATGTACAGCTATCAACTCACTCCACAACAACCCAGACTGGGTGATCAAACCCACCGACAAGGGAGGTGCTGTGGTAGTCTGGCGCGTCGATCTCTAGAAGGCTGAGATCACGCGCCAACTCTCGGACACCTCCTCCTACTTACCCCTGGACCATGACCCCCACAGACGAGCACCAGGCCACTATCTCTAGCTCCATCACTGGCTTCATCACTTCCGATTCCCTCCCCCCCCGAGCCTCCAACCTCATCGTTCCCCAGCCCCGCATGGCCCGATTTTACCTCCTCCCCAAAATCCACAAACCTGACTGTCCTGGTAAACTCATTGCCTCTGCCTGTTCGTGCCCCACCGAACTAATTTCCACATATTTGACTCCATCCTACGCCCCCTGGTTAAATCCCTCCCTACCTATGTTCAAGACACATCATACACTCTCCGTCACCTCCGGGTATTCCATTCCCTAGGCCCTCATCCCATCATCTTCACCATGGACGTCCAGTCACTCTACACCTCCATCCCCCACCAGGATGGTCTCAAAGCCCTCCAGTTCTTCCTCGACCGGAAAATCAACCTATACCCGTCCACTGATACTCTCCTCCGCCTAGTGGAGTTGGTCCTTACCCTCAATAACTTCTCGTTTGACTCCTCCCATTTCCTCCAAATACAAGGCGTAGCTATGGGCACACGCATAGATGGGCCCCAGCTATGCCTGCCTATTTGTCGGGTACGTCGAACAATCCTTGTTCGAGGCATACCAGGGCCCCATCCCTGACCTCGTTACATCGACAATTGCTTTGGTGCTACCTCCTGCACCCACACACAACTGACTGACTTCATCCGCTTCACCACTAACTTCCATCTGGCACTCAAATACACCTGGACCATTTCCGACACTTCCCTACCATTTATTGACCTCACTATCTCCATCGCAGGTGATAGACTTCTGACCGACATCCACTGTAAACCCACTGACTCCCACGGCTATCTGGACTACACTTCTTCCCACCCTGATTCCTGTAAGGACTCCATCCCCTACACCCAAATCCTCCGTCTACGCCGCATCTGCTCCCAGGATGAGGTGTTTCACACCAGGGCATCGGAAATGTCCTCCTTCTTCAAGGATCGGGGGTTCCCCTCCCCTACTTTAGATGAGGCTCTCACCAGGGTCTCTTCCATTCCCTGTAATACTGCTCTCTCTCCCCATTCCCCCACTCATAACAAGGGCAGAGTCCCCCTGGTCCTCACCTTTCACCCCACTAGCCGTCACATACAACAAATAGTCCTCCCTCATTTTTGCCACCTCCAACGTGACCCCACCACTCGCCACATCTTCCCATCTCCCCCACCCCCCCCCCCCCCCCCCCCCCCCTGTCTGCTTTCCGCAAAGACCGCTCCCTCCGCAACTCCCTGGTCAATTCTTCCCTTCCCTCCCGCACCACCCGAAGTCCACAGGCTGAGCAGGGCGGAGATTCATGCTCGCGACCCTCAGCAAAGGGATCCCAGGGCTCCACAATGTTTAAATCAGTGCAGCCCAAGGCTGGTAGCTCCGCAAACCACAGCTCCTTGATGTTGAAGCAGCAGGCCCAACACCCCAGAGCTTCAAACGGCGATCCAGGTAAGGCATCGCCTGCTCAGCGGTGAATCCAATATGTATTTTAAAACCAACTGTTTAATGACAACATACAGTAGGATCTAAAAGTGTCACACAGTCACTGTCGGGTAGTCATGGTCCTCTAGTCATGGGGGTGGGGGATTGGGATGGGGGGAAGGGGCTCACAAGTGAAATAGCTTTGAGCCTCTCTTCATCTAAATCTGGCCCTGCATTTAGCCCAACATATCAAACCAATGTCCATCTGTGTTGTTTGTTTATTGGTTGTGAACTACTCTTGTAGCTATAAGTAATTCATTCCCCTTGCTGTAATTTACTTTAAGTATGGAGTTATAAAGCAGCTGCAAATAACTCGAAATGTAGAAATAGGAATAGAGTGTTCAACCCCTTAAACCTGTTCCATCATTCACCTGTATCATTTATGAACTGTACCATAATTTACTGAACATAAATCAATTGATAATCCTGGAGGTTCCAAATCTTCAAGCACTAACAACCATTTTAGGGGTGAGAACTCTGGATTTCCAGCAAGTGTGCTTCCTAATTATTCTTGCAAATGACTTTGACAAATTACGATTGAGATTATTCACCTTCATTCTTCGTTCCCTTTGTGGAGGAAATAGTTTTTTCTGTAATAACTGTATCCATCTTCAATCTGAGGTTCCCATCTGGTTCAAAAGCATATCTATTGTACCAAGAACTGCATGGCAACGTGCCTTAATTACTGCCATTTGGTGGCTCCTTGCATCGATAGGAGCTTTAATCGTTAATTCTTGACTAGGTACGTGGTAGTTCGAGCATTTGTTATCGATAATAAAGAATATTTCGCTCAACCTGCCTGGTCTCACTTCAAGACCATCTTTTTCATTACCAGGAACATGTTTTCTGATTGTGTTTTGCATTAATGTCTAGTTTATGGTTGTCCTTTTTCTTTTCATTGTTCTGGATAATTTATGTATAATTTATGATGTGTGCTGTCTGGCTCTATGTGCCTTCGATGCTGATGCAAACAAAATGTTTTATTGTACCTGTAACTCACCATATGTGTGCAATAAATAATTGAAACAATGCAACCATTTTAATATTTCAACATATTAATCAGAATACTCCTCAATTTTAAATAGTTCAGAGAGTACACACCAAGGTTATGCAAGCTATCATCATTTCACTGAAACCACAAATTACAAAGTGCTGAATGAACTCATGGTCAGGGTTGGAAAGAATGAGCAGGTAACACTTTGAGTCGGGACTCTTCGTCAGATTGATATAGGGGGATAGAAAGCTAGAAAACACAGTTAGACAAAGCCTGGCAAATGATAGGTGGATGCAGGTGAGGGTGGATTGATTAGCAGATGGGTGGTGTACCAGCTTTACATTTCACTTTTCGACTTCTTTCCTTATCTGACACTCATTTGTGTTATTTTCACCTCCAGCCTTTCCCACTATCTGCACCCATCGGCCAATCACCCTCCTCTCATCCATATCCATTTATAACTTGCCAGGCTTTTCCTGCCCTCACCTCTCCTTTCCAGCTCCCCCCCCCCCCCCCCACTCCATCAGTCTGAAGAAGGACCTTGACCTGAAACATCATCTGTCCATTCCCTCCACAAATTATACCTGACCTGTTGAGTTCTTCCATGTTAGGATGTGTTTGTTTATGTTTTTATTAAGCAGGTACAACTCTCATCTACAACATCTGTAATTATTCTCTTCTCAGAGTTGCATCGTTTGTCATTTCTTTGTGGTTAGTGACATTACCCTCTAATATTTAACAATGATGAATGCCAGACACAAGATATCATCTATATAATTAAAAGTATAATTAAAATTGACCACTTCCTGTCTGTGCTGTATATTGATTTTAGAAAAAACACTACCTTGTATTGCTGTGATTTTTGGCCATCTTACTCACAGTCCTCTTCCGCTGAGCCAGCCTTGAGGATTTTTCCCATCGATGAAAAATAAAAAAGTTATGAGTGTTTAAAAAAACCTTGAGATCAGCTGATTTGTCCTCTTGCCTGTCAATCACCACGATGAAGGTAACACCCCTTCTGGGGGGGGGGGGGCAGGACTATAAAACCCCGGATGCCCGGACATGAGTCTGTTACTCTGGAAGAGCCCACGACTGTCATTCTAAGCTGTGAATCAACTGAACTGTGAGTCTGCAATGTACTTGCAATAAATGATTTGTTAGCCCTTAATGACAATGCCATGAGTTGTTTGGCCTGCTGCCCTGCCTGAATTTGAAAGTGCAATGCTTAATTGGAAATTAAATGAAATGACAATGCCATGAGTTGTTTAGCCTGCTGCTCTGCCTGTGCTTGAAACTGCAATGCTTTATTAGGTCCGACTGTGTTTGGAAGGAATAAATGCTTTATTAGGTCTGACTGTGTTTGGAAAGAATAAATGCTTTATTAGGTCCGACTGTGTTTGAAAGGAATAAATGCTTTAATAGGTCCAACGTTGTTTTGAAGGAATAAATGCTTTATTAGGTCCGACTGTGTTTAGTCCAAAAGTCCCGCTCATTTTGTGACTTCCGCTAAGTGGACAGATCGCGCTGATTGCGTAATTTCCGGTGAGTGCAGAGGTTGCACTGACTGCGTAATTTCCGGTAAGTGCAGAGGTCACGCTGATTGCGGAAGTGCCGCTGACTGCGGAGGCCCTACAGTGGAGAGGCAACCCTCAGCCATGTGGGTAGATTCAAGAAAGTTTATTGTCATATATATGGTGTGTGTGTCAGTGTGTGTGAGTGTGCATGTATGTGTGTGTGTGAGTGAGTGTATGTGTGTGTGTCTGTGTGCGTGAGTGTGCGTGAGTGTATGTGAGTGTATGTATGTGTGTGTGTGTGTGTGTGTGAGTGTCAGCGTGTGCATGTATGTGTGTGTGAGTGTGTGTGAGTGAGTGAGTGTGAGTAATTATGAAACAAATCACCCTCTTATTTGTGAGGTTTATTTTCATTCTTGCTACATGGAGATGATTAGTACTTTATTGTAGGATACAGTGCATTCAGAAAGTATTCAGACCCCTTCACTTTTTCCACATTTTGATGATTACAGCTTTATTTTAAAATGGATTAAATTAATTTTTTTTATCATCAATCTACCCCAGAATGAAGAAGTGAAAACAGGTATTTAGAAATTTTTGCAAAGTAATTAAGAGACAAGAGACAAGACAAGAGACATTTATTGTCACATGTACCAATTGGTACAGTGAAATTTGTGGTCACCATACAGCCATACGAATAAAAAAGAGCAAAGAACACAATAGCCTTAAACATAGACATCCCCACACGGCGGAATCAAAGTTTCCACTGTGAGGGAAGGCACCAAAGTTCAGTCATCCTCCTCTATTGTCCTCTGTTGTTCACCCGTGGTCGGGGATCTCCCGAACCCCTTGCTGTCACCGCTACGGGTGGCCCGATGTTCTGGCCCGTTTGCCGGATGATGGAACTCCATCGTCGGAATGGGAGAACACCCTCAGTAAGGATCGAGGGAAAGATAAACGGAGCAAAGTACTGAGAGATCCTTGATGAAAACCTGCTCCAGAGCATTCTGGACCTTAAACTGGGACGGAGGTTCACCTTCCAACAGGACAACGACCTAAAGCACACAGCCAAGACAATGCAGGAGTGGCTTTGTGACAAGTTTGTGAATGTCCTTGAATGGCCCAAGCAGAGCCCCGACTTGAACCCGATTAACCATCTCTGGAGGAACGTGAAAACATCTGTGCATCGATGCTCCCCATACAACCCGTGGCTGTCCGAAGGAGGGGGGGGGGGGGGGGGTGCTTTGGGTGCACTCGCACCCCCCATTTTTTCCCACAGTGAGATAAATCCTGAGGAAAAGAAATCTCGACGATCGCAAATTCTGGTTCCTGCCCGCTGGATGATTGGGGGAAAAAATTGCGACCATCCGCACCTGTGTAGTTGGGGGAAGCCGGTGATGCAGTAGCAACGCAAAATGACGCTGTCGCTCCCTGATTGGGCTGATGCAGGATGGGGATCTCTGTACTCTTTCCAGTTTGACATATTTCCTATAACATGGTGCCCAGAACTGAACACAACATTCTAAATGCCGTATCAGCAATGTCTTATACAGCTGCAACATGACCTTCCAACTTCTATACTCAATACTTTGACTGATGAAGGCAAAAGTGCTAAAATACTTTTTGACCACCTGATGTACCTGCGACTCGACCTTCAAGGAACCTTGCAACCATCAACCATTCCTCTGCCCACCTGGCTAATTGATCCAGATCCTGCTGCAATCTTTCACAACCATCTTCACTATCTGCAAAACCACTCACTTCTGTATCATCAGCAAACTTGCTAATCCTCGTCTCTTCCATACCCTGCAACACTGCTCACTCTCCCCATCCCCGCACTCGCAACAAGGGAAGAGTCCCCCTAGTCCTCACCTTTCACCCCACCAGCCGGCAAATACAACAAATCAACCTCCGCCATTTTCGCCACCTACAACGTGACCCCACCACTCGCCACATCTTCCCATCTCCCCCCATGTCTGCCTTCCGCAAAGATCGCTCCCTCCGCAACTCCCTTGTCAATTCTTCCCTTCCCTCCCATACCACCCCCTCCCCGGGCACTTTCCGTTGCCACCGCAAGAAATGCAACATCTGTCCCTTTACCTCCCCCCTAGACTCCATTTAAGGACCTAAGCAGTCGTTCCAGGTGCGACAAAGGTTCACCTGTATCTCCTCCAACCTCATCTATTGCATCCGCTGCTCTAGATGCCAGCTGATTTACATCGGTGAGACTAAGCGGAGGTTGGGCGATCGTTTCGCCGAACACCTCCGCTCAGTCCGCAAGAGCCTACCTGAACTCCCGGTGGCTCAGCACTTCAACTCCGCCTCCCATTCCCAATCCGACCTCTCTGTCCTGGGTCTCCTCCATCGCCAGAGTGAGCAACACCGGAAATTGGAGGAGCAGCACCTCATATTCCGCCTGGGTAGCCTGCAGCCGTCGGGCATGAA
Source organism: Leucoraja erinaceus (assembly GCF_028641065.1). Lineage (NCBI taxonomy): Eukaryota > Metazoa > Chordata > Chondrichthyes > Rajiformes > Rajidae > Leucoraja > Leucoraja erinaceus. Next base: position 35,654,533 of record NC_073383.1, read on the forward strand.
CATTGAATTCTCCCAATTTTGCTAGCCCTTGCTGTCTCCTCCCCTTCCTTAACCCTCGAGCTGTCTCCTACAATCCCCCCGCCCTCGGGCTCCTCCTCCTCCCCTTTTTCATTCCTTCTCCCCCCCCACCCCCTATCAGTCTGAAGAAGGGTTTTGGCCCGAAACGTCACCTATTTCCTTCGCTCCATAGATGCTGCTGCACCAGCTGAGTATCTCCAGCATTTTTGTGTACCTTCGATTTTCCAGCATCTGCAGTTCCTTCTTGAACAACTTGCTAATCCTGTTCTGTGACATTTCACAGAGTGCGGGAGTAACTCAGCAGGTGAGGCTGAGTATAGAAGTTGTGAGGTCATGTTGCATAAGAAGTTGGTGAGGCCGCATTCAGAGTACTGTATTCAGTTCTGGGCAAACTGGAAAGGGTACAGTGAAGATTTACGAGGATGTTGCCCGGACTAGAGGGCCAGAGCTATAGGGAGAGGTTGAGTAGGCTGGGACTCTATTTTATGGAGCACGGGATGAGGGATGATCTAATAGAGGTGTATAAAATCATGATTTGAATAGTTCAGGTTGAGTCTGTTGCCCAGAGTAGGTGAATCGACGAGCAGAGGACATAGGTTTAAGGTGAAGGGGAAAAGATTTAATAGGAATCTGAGGGGTATACTTTTCACACAAAGAGTGGAACGAGCTGTCAGAGAAGGTTACACAGAAAAGCTGGAGAAACTCAGCGGGTGCAGCAGCATCTATGGAGCGAAGGAAATAGGCAACGTTTCGGGCTGAAACCTTCTTAGCTGTCAGAGAAGGTACTTGAGGCAGGGACTATCGCAACATTTAAGAAACAGTTAGACAGGTACATGGATAGGACAAGTTTGGAGGGATATGGATCAAACGTGGGCTGGTGCGACTAGTGTAGATGGGACATGCTGGGCCGAAGGGCCTGTTTCCACACTGTATCACTCTATGACTATCTATTTTTCCCTCTCAAACCCATTCTCCTGCCTTCTCCCCATTACCTCTGACAATCAAGAATCTATCAATCTCCTCCTGAAAAATGTCCATTGACTTGACCTCCACAACTGTCTGTGGCAATGAATTCCACAGTTCACCACCCTCTGACTTAAGAAATCCCTGCTCATCTCCTTCCCAAAGGAATGGCTTTTAATTCTGAGGCTGTGACCACTGGTCCTAGACTCTCCCACTAGTGGAAACATCCTCTCCATATCCACTCCATCCAGGCTTTTACCAGGCTGGGACAGACTGCAACAGCTTCACACCATGTCCCAAAGCTCGTGTCCTGTCCTGCATCACCCAAGGCAGCAGAGACATTATAGGAGAGGGCAAGCACCATCACAAAGTAACTCACAATGGTTTGGGTAACATTCAGGAATGTCTATGCATGGCACATCATTAATATTACTGAAGAAGGGTCTTGACCCAAAATATAATCTATACCTTTTCTCCAGAGATGCTGCCTGACCCACTGAGTTACTCCAGCACTATGTGACATGTCACCTATCCATGTTCTCCACAGATGCTGCCTGACTCACTGAGTTACTCCAGCACTCTGTGACATGTCACCTATCCATGTTCTCCACAGATGCTGCCTGACCCACTGAGTTACTCCAGCACTCTGTGACATGTCACCTATCCATGTTCTCAACAGATGTTGCCTGACCCACTGAGTTACTCCAGCACTCTGTGCCTATTTTTCCTTCACCCATCTGCCCAAGCCCACCCTCCCCCCTCCTTTCCTGTATTCCTTTCCACCCATAAACCTCTCTCTGCCTTTACATTTCACTCCTCATATCTGCTCTACTTATCTACATGCATTTTTCTTCTTAACTTTTTAGTCATAGAATGATGCAGAGTGGAAACAGGCCCTTCAGCTCAACTTGCCCACACCGACCAACATGTAAACCTGTCCTATCCATGTACGTGTCCAAATGTCTCTTAAACATTAGGATTAACTACCTTAACTAGCCTTAACTACCTCCTCTGGCAGCTTGTTCCATACGCCCACCACCCTTTGCGTGAAAAAGCTACCTCTCAGATTCCTGTAAATTTCTGAAATATTGGTCATAAATTTGGTGCAAAAATGTTCCAAAATAAGGTTCAGAATGCATCAGAGAGCATCTAAAACGCCTGAAGCGGGCCCTGGATCCTGGCATCGAGGGACTTCATGCTTTGCGCTCGTGATGTGTGCAGTAGGCACATTATTTCACTTAAACTTTTTGTAATCCTGTCATGCCACCACCCTTATTGAAAAGCTTCGTACGGGCCTGCAACCTGACAGAGCTTGAGAGGATCTGCAGAGAAGAATGGGAGAAATTGCCCAAATACAGGTGTTGCAAGCTTGTAGCGTCATACCCAAGAAGACTTGAGGATGTAATCGCTGCCAAAGGTGCCTCAACAAAGTATCGAGTAAAGGGTCTGACTACTTATGTAAATGTGACATTTCAGTTATTTCTTTTTAATTTGCAAAAAGTTCTACACATGGCAAAATTTCAGTCTTAGTATTACTGGCTCTCAGTGCTGCATTTGACACGGTCGACCACACCATATTACAAGACCGATTGGAAAACTGGGTTAGACTTTCTGGCACAGTACTAAACTGCTTTGAATCTTGCTTAAGGAACAGGGACTACTCTGTGTCTATAGGTAACCACACATCAGAGCAGGCAAATATGACAAGGGAAGGCCCAAAGTTCAGTCATCCTCCTCTTTGATGTTCTTTGATGTACACCCGTGATCAGGGCCTCCCCAGCCCACCGCAGCCCTCCGCAGTCGCCGCTACGGGTGGCCCAATGCTCCGGCCCTCTCGCCGGGATGATGGAACCCAAATGTCAGAACGGGAGAACAACCTCAGCGGCTTGGACTTCCGAATCGGCCACTTCCTACCCGAGTCCGCGGCTCCCGAAAGTCCCCAGGCCGCGCTGAGCGGAGACCCACGCTGGCGGCCCTCGGCAAAGGGTCCCAGGACACCACGATGTTGAAGTCAGCGCCGCCCGCACTGGAAGCTCTTCAAGCCACAGGCCCGCGATGTTGTTGCAGCAGGCCCAGCTGGAGCTCTGGTCCGGTCCCCGGCAGGAAAGGCCACTGCCAATCCAGTTGGTAGGCCGCGAGGAGGGAGGCGAGGACGCGACTCAGAATAGTCACATCCTCGCCAGGAGGCGACTGGGAGACGGTTTCTCCCTTACTCTACCCCCCTCTCCCACATAAAAAAACGAAAGAAACCTGCTCAACATACTTTTAAACAAACTAAAAAATAACAAAAAGATGGAAAAAACAGACAGATTGTAGGCAGAGGCAGCCTTCATGCGGCGCCCCTAATGGCCACTATAGGTGAATTGAACGAGGAAAGGTGAAGAATGACAGGCTGATAGAGCCGGGTGGTTGGGGGGGTGGGGGGAGGTGCAGATGGGATACAGAGGCAGGTTGGTGATAGATGGAAGCAGACAAAAGAAAATCAAAAGACAGATGGAGCCAGATGGAGGGAGAGGAGAGCACAGGTGGAGCCAACTGCTGGAGAGTTTCTCTGTCTTTGCCGCATCTGCTCTCAAGAAGCGACCTCCCATTCTAGGCCATCTGAAATGTCCAACTTAGTTTAATTTAGTTTAGTTTAGTTTAGAGATACAGCATGGAAACTGGCCCTTCAGCCCACACCAAGTCTGCACTGACCAGCGGTCCCCGCACATTAACACTATCCTACTCGCACTAAGGACTATTTACACTTATACCAAGCCAATTTACCCACATACCTGTACATTTTTGGAGTGTGGGAGGAAACCGAAGATCTCGGAGCAAACCCATGCGGTCACGGGGAGAACCTACAAACTCCATACAGACAGAATCCGTGGTCGAGATCGAAACTGGGCTGCAAACGCCGTAAGGCAACAACTCTACTGCTGCGCCACCGTGCCACCATTACTTTTTTTGGGAAACGTGGCTTTAGACAATAGACAAGAGGTGCAGGAGTAAGCCAAATCGGTCCTTCGCACTGCCATTCACTGTGATCATGGCTGATTTTTTATCCTCTTTCCCATACCCATCCTCCAGCCCCTCCATTACATTTGTTCGTCCCTCTGCCCCTCATGGTTCCATCCACCTACTACCCACCCATTTTATCCATCCATCCCCTCTTCCATCTGATCCATTTGTCTTTTACTTCCCTAAATGGCTCCCATTATCACCTTCCTTAGCATATTTCAGCAGTGGTAGCCTTCATTTGCACGCCTATCACATTCTAGCAGTTATCTCCACTTTCCCCTCATTTGGCTCCATTTGTGTTTTCGTCTTCTCTTTTTTCTCTTCATCTGCCCCCCACATATCATCCACCTGCCGCTGTCTCCTAACTCCACACCACCCTCCAAACCTGGCTCCATCTGACGTCTCCTTCTCGGGCCACCAATCCCCAATCAGCCGCTGTCTCACCCCTTCCCGTTGATTCATTCTGGCCCTCTCTACTTTCAGTTCTGATGCAGGGCCATCTTTGGAAACGTCAACAATTCCTTTCCCTCCACAGATGTGACTGGACCTGCAAAGTTTCTCCAACAATTTGTTTTTTAAGAATAGAACATGGTGATCCAATAATTTAAACGTCTTTGATTCTCCTTCAGGTGACATTCGTGTGAAATCTTGATTTTGTGTAGATTACAGAGATGAGATGAAGATGAAGACAAATTGGAGCTGGAGGCACTTTTACTTTCTCCCTTCCCATTAAGAACATTCCAGGCTGAGATTGATATGTTTTTGTCAAATCTTGCTCCTTTTCTGATTTACACACTGCCTCGGTCTATGCAGATGTATAGCCCCTGTGTTGACCCAGTAACTTTGCTGACATCAGCTCAGCTGCATATGCCCCAGGTAGTACAAAGATGGATGTATCACAGTACCAAGGCAGAAAAAAGAGCAAGAACTGGAAGGCCAGAGAACTACATCAATGATTTAGTTAGTTAATTTCAAGCTAAGAAGCAGAGCAGAACAGCGGCAGGACATTTAACAAAGTTGCCGTTTGATCGGCTCATTGAGAGGCACAGCAGATACAAAAGAAGTGAAATATAGCAGAGCGGCTGAGTTAGGTTGATGAACAAGTGCTGTGTTGAAGGTAAGTACTGGGGTTTAGGCTTAGGAGGGTTCAGGAAAGAGGCTGAAAGTCAAATAGGGAGAGGTCCTTTCTTATCACGTTCCTCTAGTGATGGTGTAGTGAAAGCGACAGTGAACGGCAGAAGAAAGCAAACTCAATACTCGCATTTATTTCAAGAGGGCTTGTATACAAAAACAGGGATGTAATGCTGAGGCACTATAAGGTGCTGGTAAGGCCATTTGGAATAT